>NW_017728994.1:42860761-42861175 GCF_001723915.1 Gavialis gangeticus | reverse complement strand
AGCTTCACTAATGCACATAGCGTCTTAAAAGACCCCATGGCCCCTTTTTATCTAGGCTCCCAGTTAATTACAGGAAACTCTCCACCACACAGAGTTGGAAAGTGGCCACCTCCATGCCAGTAGCTCTTATCCTAAACATCCCACTACATCTACTGTGAACAGTCAAACTCTGCATTTCAACTGTATCTGCTCTTATCCCATTGAACAGGTTACATACCTTATGGATGTGGAGCACAGATTCCTACATTTAAAATACAGTCCTAAAACTATAGTAATTCAAATCAACAAAGCGAGACACAGACCCACTCTGACCTGCTACAATACCAACCGTAGAACAAAGAAAATAGAATCCCTTCGGTATATATTAGTGACCTCCAACCCTGCCGATCCCCCATGCCCCACACCCCCACACAC
>NW_017728994.1:42859684-42860750 GCF_001723915.1 Gavialis gangeticus | reverse complement strand
CAACCCTGCCGATCCCCCATGCCCCACACCCCCACACACTATATAAAAGAGTTAGATTTTATTTTGATCTATTATGCAATCACCTCTATATATAATACTCAAAAAAACTCCCCATAAATCAGGGCAAAAATATTTTTTGAAATAAAATTAAAATATGTTACAGTAGATCTTTGATTTTTAGTATATGATTCATTTTTTTAATCTATAATTTGTCCAAATTATATCTTCTGAAAGATTTTGTGTGCACAGCCCTCCACAGCTCACCAAAACTTGTTAAGTGGCCCTTCAGCCAAAATAATTGCCCACCCCTGGTCTATAATGTGCAAATCTATCTTGCCTTCAAACAAAAGTGAACCATCTGATATTTTTATAGACTAAAAAAACCCTCTGCTATCCATAATCTTTGGGTCGGGTGTCAGTGAAGTCTTTCCAGATAATTAGCAATGAGAAATAGTATTGAAAGAATAAGTAGGTAGAAAATATTTCAGAAGGAACACTTTTCTAAGGAGCAGGAATAATTTAATAAGGGATAACTAGCATAATACAGAATGGGAAAAAAAATTCCAGTCTAACTTTATTGATATTTTAATGCATGTTACTACATTTTTTTAATGGCAGTTTACATTATTTATGTATATTTTCATAAACCCTTTGATGAAGTTTCTAATGGCAGACTTCTATTAACTAGAGGAACCTAGGGTTCTGACAAGGGAGCAAATTAAGATCTGTTTAAGAAATATCAAAGAGAATAGTGGTAAAAGTAGCTGAGAAATACTATTGTTTCAGATACATTAATGTACAAACCTTTGCTTCCCAACCATACAAAAGATCATGAGCATAGTTGGTCCAGTCCTGCAAATCCCTACTCAGGAAAGTATCATTATTTTTTTGAGTATTCTCATTGTAATCAATAATATCACTTGACTGAATAACAGGTTGCATGATCAGCACCTAACATTTCAAATTTCAAATTTCATGTACTACAGTTGTATGGAAGAAATTAATATAAACAAGCACAAGTTGAATCCTCAGTGAGGATCTAGTCAGGGAACTTCTGGAGGGACTG
>NW_017728994.1:42853487-42858172 GCF_001723915.1 Gavialis gangeticus | reverse complement strand
GTCCCTTCCGACCCTACCAACTATGAAACTATGAATTCAAGTAGATCATTAGTCAACACAAAGTATGCTCTATAGCTGAGAACTGAGAACTGTGATACTCCAGAAAATATTAGGAACTATTGAACATAAGGGAAGAATACTCACTGATGGAATATTTTATTGTTCACAGACTATTTCCCCTGAAACACAGCTTTCAGTATTTTGTATTTTTAAGACGGGAATCTACTATACATGGTGCACAAGTATTGGTGTAATGGGATGACACTGGATATTTATAAACGTGCTCCGGGATTTGGGGGGGTACTTTAATTAGAGTCGTTCTGAGAGCCGCTCTAATTAAAGCACCCTGTGTGTCTCATGTATCAGCATCCCCATGTTTCAAAATGGCTCATTTATCTAATGCTTGTTGAATAAGCTTTAGATAAAGTGCCCTTTGTCACCATTTTGAAGTATGGGGATGCTAATACATGAGACACAGGAAGCTGCTGAAGCATGCTAATTCCCGTGCTCCAGCAGACTCTATTACTTGAGTCTGCTACAACACATCAAAATTCCAGTGCATCAGAGCAGCCTCCCTGCTTATGTATAGGTACCCATTAAATTCAGGATATCCTTTTTCATTTTGAGGAATAAAACTTTTACTTTAAGGAATGAAATTTTCATATCTGATTATATTTCCATATCCATACAATGCAATTTCCATACCGTGCAATCTCCTCAGAATATATATTGCAGGGATGGGCAAACAGGTAACAGGAAAAAGTGTATTTAACTTGATTTATAGCATAAAAACAAAATAAAGTGTAATCCAGGATAGAGTTGTGTGAACAGCTGTCTTTTTCATTTGCTGGCTGAACCAAAACATGGAAAAAAATGGTGAATTTAGAAAACTTTTCATTGAAACCAAAATTAAAACAGATTGTAGCATTTTCAAGGGTTTTTTCAGTGCTTCATAATTAAATATATGTACATTTTGAAACGAAACTGCATTGAATAAAATTGAAAATTTTCAATCAGAAAATGCAGAAAGAAAATGTATTTACTTTGATCAAGTTTAGGGTAATTTTCAGCTGAAATGATTAGATGAATTCAATATTAATTTATTAACTGGTTTCATTGACACAATTATGCAATTTTTGGGATGTAAAATATGCCTGAAAATGTTGTTCAGCTTTTGCTCTGAGTGACAAAATTCAAGTCCAGTTTTATATCCTAACTTCCCAAAAGTTTTGATGCAGCAGATTTCATATTTAGTGTTACGTACAGGATGATGTCAGCACAGAAGCAGACAGAATCTTTGGATAAATATGCAAAGATACAGACTTTGCTTGATACAGACTTTGCTGTTCTATGCTGCTGATGGGATATGTCACCTTTTTAGGGTGGAACACAACACCCATGTTCAGAAGCCAAAAAGTTCCTGTTTCAGCTGAAAAAAAATGGAGTGACATCACCTCCCAGCAGCAACCAACTCCAGCTGCTCTGCCTGTACTGCCACATGCTGCCATTTGACAGAGCTATTTTTTCCCAGGATGGCCTTCATTCACTCACACTGTGGTTTTTACTGACAGCACAGAAAGTGACCTACAGAATCCTGATGCAAGAGTAATTACAGATGCTGCCCATTTTGGCCTTAATATGAACATTAAAAAATCAAGGTAAGAGGCATATTATAGAAAGTAACATGCTTGGCAGAGCACCCTGGAGCAAGTGCATTCTTTCAATTATCTGAAGTCATTGATGAATGAGAACTATAATATCTCTGGAGATTTGCAAGAGTACAGTTATAGCTTTACTGATTATTGGTGACAATGGTTTTGGGTATTCAACAGAGGAAAAAAAGGTTAAATATACTAAATGTGATTGTCAGCATAAGGCTTGTTATTTCACATGGCTTGGTGCAAATATCATGAACTGAATCACAGTTAATATAATAAGAAATAATAAGAATAATAATAAGAAAATGTGTTCCAAAAATGTCTCTCTGCCATTGTGAATGCCCAATGGTAAGGCCAAGTTCTCATATTGTTTCTATTCTATTTTCATATTTGTTTCTTCCTTGTGGTAGTTTTGATGATCAAAGAGCAGATCAATATCTCATAGTCCCCATTCAAAGACGAAGCTAGGATATTTGAATTGTATTTTCTGGAAATCCATTTTTTCAGAAGCAATTCAAATGTCCTTGATCATAGAACCACTACTTGGCATCTCTGACAATCAAGCATCTCAGTGAGAAGTTTGATGGGGCAGCAGCAGGAACAGTAGTTCTTGAAATGTAAGCAACACTCCCAGAGCAAGCAGTGATGTGACAATGTTTGGATGCACTGTACAGTATTCAGGCTCAGTAGTTTACTTAGGGCTGTGCAAAACAGCGCTGTTCCATTTTGACTTCCATTTCAACGTTTTGATGGGACACTTTGAGTTTCATTTGGTTTCAAAACCACTGTTCCATTTTGTTTCATTAAAACTGTTTCGCTGTTTGGATGCTGTTTCAATGTTTCGCCCATAGGCTATAATGGGGAAGCACAAAACTGCTTATAACTTTGTCATTTCTTTCCTGATCTGGATGAAACTTGCAGGTATGGTAGCCCCTTATGAGACCATGAAGTCTGCCAAGCTTCAAGGAGATAGGTACAGCGGTTTCTGGGAAACATCACCTCAAGCTGCTGACAAGCAAAACTCATGTCACGTGCGTGTGTTAAGGCACAGCGGGGTGAAAACTGCAGGCGTGCTAGACCATGTTGAGGCCATGAAGCCTGCCAGCTTTCAAGGAGATAGGTAAAGGGTTTTCTGGGAAACTTCTCCTCAAGCTGCTGACAAGTAAAACTCATGACATGGGTGACACTGTCATGTGTTAAGGCGCACCCTCACTGGTGCTGGGACCTCTACGTGACATGGTAGTGTACCCCAATTAGGTCTCCTCCTCCCCTACAGCCTTAGTCCAGTCCATCATTTTAAATAACAACAGGTAATAACTTAGCAAGCAGCACAGTAGCACCAGCAAGATTTCAGGCAGTCATACTGTCACAGATCCTCTCTTTCCTTTCCTTCAGGAGCTTTTTCTCCAGCAGCTGCCATAGAACTCTCCCTGCCAGCCCCAGCCCTGGAGCTTAGATGTGTCCAGGGCCCTGCATCCTTCTGCTCAGGTGCTAGGGGTGTTGGTCTAAGGACATGGCACTGGCAGACGGGGTTCCTTCCTTTGGGTCAATCTAATCTGATATGTTTTAATAGACCAACTGAATAGTTAGTTGCAGAAATATACCTTAGCAAGCTTTTGGGCTGAAAACCCCTTTGTCAGGCTGAGGAAGCACCTGCAGCTGTTGTGTGTGTATGCTGTTTCTGAATGGAAAGAATAGTAAAGAAGCCGGAGGCTGGCCTGGCATGCAATGCAGGCAAGAAAGCCAGTTAGCGAAAATGGAAATGGAGGTGTCAGGGGGTGAAGGACGGGCTGGGTTTGTGGGAGTGGACCATACTGGACCGCAAGGAATCAAGCCATTTCCTGATCCTCTCCTTCAACTGCCACACCAGTGCCTGCACCTCTAGTGATAGTGGCTTGCCCCAGCCATGAACATTGATCCCTTGGAACTTCTCCATTTGGCTCTGAAGTTCCCTCACTACAGGGATCACCTGGCTAAGAAGGGCATTGCCAGCACTGAGGGTCTCAGTGGCCTTAAGGAAAGGCTTGAGGACCACCAAGAGCTGGGAGATGGTATCCCAGTTAGCTCTGTTAAGGGGGCCGCTAGTCCCAATCTCCCTGAGCAAGGCCATCTCATGGATGGCCTTCTGTTGCTCCATCAGCCTCTTGAGCATCAGGTATGTGGAGTTCCACTGAATCTCCACATCCTGCATGATTTTGTGCTGTGGGATGTTCAGCTCTGCTTTTTTGTCCCGCAGTATCTTACCTCCCTTGATGCTCCAGTGAAAGTAGCCTGTCACCTTCCTGCATATTGAAATGAGCTTGCTGTTGGTGCTGGCAGTGTCACTAGCATCCCTGTTGTTACTTAAATTGCCAATTGCTTAAATCACGAGAGAGACTTTATAAAGGGGGATAGGCAAGGTGCCACATTTATTGATCACATGAGTTAGACATAGAGGTTTGGGCACACCATTCATACAAACACACACAAATCATCATATACATCATTACACACAGGCATACACATACACAAAACAACCATTTCATCTACACATACACCAGATATAGTTACCAGCAATAGTTGCTCAATATCAGCTCAGGGTGGCCAACCCGGGCTTATTGAGTAGATGACGATGATTTGAAGATAGCAAATTTGAAGATAACAGCTGGAATGGGGTGAACAGATGCATCTGTGCTCCAATGAAATAGCAATAGAGAAAGAGATTCACCCAACTTGGCATTTTAAAGCATTCTTTTATAGGGATTGGCATCCTTTGTTTCAGTGCTTTGGTGCTTTTCCATACCCAGCTTCTGTTTTTGTGGTTTTTCTTCTTTTGTCTTCAGCTTATCTCACCCTTGGAGTGTTTTTGCTGCCTTTCTGGCAGGATGGGTGCATTCTTTCTCTTTGTTATCTTCTTAGTAATCTCCACCTAACAGGGATTATTCAGCCATTCATTAATAAATTTACTGACTGGTAACTTACATTTAGTGACTTGTTGCTTACATAAACAGTTAAATCTTCGTCTCCCATCTCTATGCCATTCTCTCA
>NW_017728994.1:42847210-42848487 GCF_001723915.1 Gavialis gangeticus | reverse complement strand
TCAGTCTTTCCTCATAAGTCATGTCTCCCAGTCCCCTCACCATTCACCCCTTTACACAAACTCATACATAAAGGCTATGTCGAGTTTATTTGCTTACATCAAGTAGAAGGATACAAAATGGAGTTTTCAAGTTGCTTACAGAAAAGACTAACATGGTTACATTTCACTGCTATTACACTCTATGTTAACATTGGCTACGTTAGTTTAGTTCATGCTACACTGTCCCCCTCCAAGGCATCCCTGACAGTGAGGTGGAACTTGTGTGCCACACAGCGGATGCCAACAAAATTGGCATCACAGACCGGCTTGACAATATTGGTTCCATTATTGGTGACCATGAACTTGCTGTGCCCGAAGAGCCACCCCTGCACCAAGTGGTTCATGGCCCCCATGATCTCAGTTGCTGTGTGGGACTCACCCATCACCTCCGCATGAAGGAGAGCCCACCAACAGCCTTACTGGTCATGCCAGTGCCCTGTGAGGGAGAGGTAGGCATGTTCTCCACCCTGGTTGCTCCAGATGCCTGAGGTAAAATGGAAGGCCACCTGTGGACCTGCCTTGCTCCTCCCTCAAGTACTCCCTGCATGCCTCATACAGAGAGGGCACCACTGTTCTGCTGAAGGTGGAGCATGTGGGTACTTGGTAAGATGGGGCCATGAGTGCCATGAGCCTCCTGAACCCTGGCCGTTCAACTATGGAGAAGGGCTGGCCATCAACAGCAAGCATCTCCCTAATGCTCTGGGTTATCTTGCTCACCCTTGCAACACACCCGGCTTTCTGTCCACATTTACCCCACTGTTCCAGGGTGGACTGCCTCTGCTTTGGGGGGATGGGAGCTTTGGAGTGAGAAGGGGACTTCCCTTTGGGAATACTCCCACTGGTGCCAGGCTGAGGAGGAGGAAGGGCAAGGGTTGGTGCCTCCTGATATGCATCAGCATCCCCATGGTGCTGAAGTGTTTCTCGTCCTTGCCCCAGCTGGTCTTGCGTCAGCAGTGCAGGCAATAGCATACTTGGGATCATCTTCCACCTCAAAATGATCCCACGCTACACTACCCCCTCACTTCTGGGGTGTGAGTGCATGTGTGGATGCTGTTATTTTCACCTCCTCAGGAGGCTGAGGCACAGCAACAGGAGGAGCGGACTGAACTGAGCCACTTGCCTCTGCAACCTCTACCTCAGTCTCCTTTGAAGTGTCTTCTGGGGAAGGAGACCTGGCTCTAGGGGAAACTTGAGGGGTGTGGAACACAAACTCAGCTGATTCCCCCTCTCCCCCCCCC
>NW_017728994.1:42834173-42842210 GCF_001723915.1 Gavialis gangeticus | reverse complement strand
AATTTCCCTTGCTAGGGCACTCAGCTCCAGCTCTTCCTCTGGCACTGGAAATCTCAGCATGGGAAGTGAAATGGGGGTGGAGGAGACTGTCATGCTTGTGCTGATGCTGATGCTGATGCTTGTTGTCATGGTGGTGGTGGGGGTTATGGCTAGTGCTCTTGGAGGGGATGCAGTCTCAGGCACAGGCAGTCGCACTGCTCCCCTCTCCTTGCTGCTTCTGGAAGTCTCATCCCTGCTAGTTGTAGGAAAGAGGCTGCATTTCAGTTTGGGGGGTGAGTGGAAGGGAACTTACACCTCTTCCTCTGCCTCCTCTTCTGCCCCTCCCTGAAGGCTTGCCAGCTGCCTTTCCATCATGCTTCATGGTGTGCTTCATAGTGTCTTGCTTTTATACAAATATATCAATGTATCTGTGCTCCTATATACATTCTATAAGTTATTTAGTATATGCTGCAAGGTATAAATGTATCTGCATTCCTATATAAATTCTACAAGGTGTGTACTTTATGCCACAAGGTATAAATGTACAGAAATAAAATATAAATGCATCTCCCTTCCTATAAAAAATGTATAGTGTAATATCCAATATAATTATAAAATTGAAAAGAATATATCAATGAATATAATCATAAAATAAAAGTATTCTAGAATTCCACTTGCTAGGCTAGGCTAGCAAATAGGAAATAATTTAAATCAATGCTAGTAGGAGCCTTCATTGTCTAATGCTCCTGAGCTGCTGGAAGACACAGCTCAGTAACTGTCAGATTCCAAGGCAGAAAGCAGGCCAGTTTAAACAATGCTGCCTTTTATGCTCTTTTTCCATCCCTCCCCCAGAGCACTGGGATTGGAAGGGACCTCAGGGAAGGATCACAGCCACTGGCCCGCTACACAGTCAATATCAGAGCATTCCTTCCCCACTCTTTCCCTTCCCTCTCTTTACTTTCTGTTTCCCTGCAGGCAAGCCTAGCCTGAGCTTCGAAACTTGAAATGTTTCAAAACTTTTGAAATGTTTCAACTGCCCTCATTTCATTTCAAGGCTGTTTCGAAGCCCTTCGTTTTGTTTTGATTTTTCTGTTTTGAGCTCAAAATGAGTCGAAACAGCGTTGAAACAGAACAGCTGGTGAAATTTCTCATAGCCCTCTTTCACATATCTCTTACTAACATCAATCTTTACTCTTCCCTTATGCAACTAAGGAAATTGCTAGTGTAAAAATGAATAGCATTTCTAATATTTCACCATGGCAGATGAAGGAACTCAGCAGTTCATAGGAGGCACTGAGTTCTCGTTAAGCCAATGCTTGCTCTTATTCACATAAAACTCCTAGTGAGACAAATTCTTGGATCTCCCAAGGACATGTATCCCCGATTGTATTTCATGGGACCTGAAAGTACTCGGCACCTTCCAACCTCTGGCTACACCTGATTTCATTGGGAGTTTTGCTTGAGTAAGGAATGGAAACCAGATTCTATGAGCTCCTAAGTGCATCTTCTAAGGTAGTGAGCATCTATATCAGGGGTCAGCAACATTTTTGGACAAAGTGCCAAAAATACCTGCAACCTTGCTTGTAAGATGTTGGCATGCCAGGAGTGGACAGCAGGAGAGCCAGGAGGAGCCCAATTCTTGTTGTGGCAGTGCAACCCCAGCCCCTTCTCCACCATCCACCCTGAACTGCACATGCACCCGCTGACAGCAATGAGCTATGCCAGGGCTCCACAGACCTCAGTGCAGCCACCTGCAGCCTACTGGCTACCTGCCGCAGCTGGCCCAGGCTCTGGGCAGGCTCCTGACACCTGCCATGAAGTCTGGATTACTCGCAGCAAGTGGCAGGGTGGCTGCAAGTAGCTGCACTAGGGTCCATGGAGCCCCAGCTTGGCTTGTTGCCGGTGGCAGGAGCATGAGTGCCTCAAGGCAGATGGTGGGGAAGAGGCCAAGGTTGCACTGCCAAGGATCAGGCCCCTCATGGTTCCCCTGCCATCCTCCCCAAGGCATGCATGCCAAGTAAACTGCCTTCGCATGCCATGCTCTGGCACATGTGCTGGGGGTTGCCTACCCATGATCTATATCATCCTCTGAATTTCACAGGAATACATCACAAGTATGAACTTCAGGATCAGGTCTCTAGAAAGTGCTACTCATTTTTTCCTAAGATTAAGTTATTCATAATAAAAGGAGACAACAGCCTCTGAATCTCTGATCCTGTATTGATTTCCATGTTGACAATTCTGGGCCAATAACGCTAAAGAGCTGTGGTTTCCAACAGGCAGAGGGTGAGGAGGGTGTTGGAGGGATGATGCTAATGGGAAATATGTGAACAGAAGTAATTTTGACTTGTCATTTTAGCAAACCAAACACATGGTGCAAACCAAACACATGGTGTTGGCTGTATCAACATACCATGTCTAATAACTAATCCAATCCAGACACTATTGTACATCATGGCAAGACTGCTGCACTTTCTAAGACACACAAAACACAACCCCTTGCCCTAAGGTAAGTACACTTTAATTTTAGATGTGATGAAATGAGTGAGAGCAACATACCATAGAGGTGGAGAGAAGTGGGGACAAGAATTATGGACCTTAGATTATGTGCAATGATGTGCATATCTTAATGGCATCACTATATATTTTAATATAATTATCTTCTTTCTGGACCACCTCCAAATATTTCCCTTTGTCTTTGACTGACATGGCTTTGTGTGCAGACACACCTGGAAAAAAGTTCTGTGCTATACACGCTCAGAGAGGCAAGCCATTTATCTTGTGTCTCATTATTTTTTGATGTCCAGTTTTCTTCTTTTAAAATTAGGATGGATGGATTTATACAAAACTACAGCATCAGCTGCTTCTGTCATTCTTATTACAATCCATTTCAGTTTAATTTCCTAAAGGTGTCCAAATCTATGTTCTAGACAGAGCAGAAAAACAGGAAAATTGCTGCTGCACTTAATAAGCTGCAGGAAGTCATAGCAATCTAACAAAATAACAGCCAAAATATTCTGAATTCACTAACTGCTGACTAAGAGACACCAGGAATATTTTCATCTCTTTCACGTCTGCCCCTGTTAAATCATTGCAATCTTTAGTCCTTAAAGAATTACTCTTTTTTCTCTTGTATGTAACAACAATGTAAAGCACATTTTTTTCCTTGCCTATTACTAACAATTACTTTTCCCTTCCCCCTTGTTACTTGTAATAGACTACTTGTAATAGAATATCATCGTATTATCCTTTCTGATGAATTATATGATACGATATATTTATCACCTTTCTTCCCTCTTCTCTACCATTTCACTTCTTGTTCATCACACAGACTAACTAGCCCGGTGGTAAAGTGTCACCATCTATGCATGCACCCATATTAGGGTGCAGTAAATTAATCAACTCCACCATAGGATAGTAGTGTCCAAAACAACTACTATCCTAGGGCAGAACAGTTTATGCTGCCACAATACATGTGTAGATAGTGACTTGGGCTGGCTGGGGCATGAGGGTGCTACAGTGTAGGGGCTGCCTGCCAGCTAGCCCTGCACTGTAGCACCCTTGTGCCCCAACCAGCTCCTCTGCCACCCAACACCACCACCCAGAGCCTGGGGATGACACCCCAGGCACTTTGACCCTGCCAGCCTTGGGCTGCTCCACCCCAGTTCAACATGCTGTGGTCCCAGGCTCACACATAAATGCTGCATCCAGGAGAAATTAACCTCCCAAACCAGTTTGAGATGCTGCAAGAGGCATGCTGCGAATGAAAAACTGTTCCCCATGCAGCATATCTGCAGCATGGGCTCAAAATTTGATAACTGGAAATCCAGGTATCATCCCCCCCCCCCCCCAAAAAAAAAGACATGGGAGGGGGGGAAGCAGGGGAGAAGGAAGAAAATCACAGGGGGAAAAAGCAGATAACCCAAAAGCTGGTCCTCTGGAGAGACACTTTGGTTTCTGGCGAAAGTGTCTCTATGCACTTTTGCTGCCCCAGCATGCAAGGCATGCACCCTTAGTATGCTGGGGTAAGCAGAAGTGGGGCAAGGATCCTGCATAACTGGGACCTGGGTGCTATTGAGGGTAAGTAGGGATGGCAGAGGAGAGGACTGTGGTTGTGAGGGGGACACTGCACATGTGTGGGGGCACTGTGGGGGGGTTCTGTGGGGGTGGGGGCTGGTCAGGGAAGTGGGTATCCTCAGGGTCCACAGCTCCCCTTCCCCCCCACCCCGCCAGCAGCCATGAGCAGTGGCCACTGGGTGCTCAGGGCCTGCTGCTATCAGAGCCCCCTTCACATGGAGTGGCATGGCCCCGGCTGCCTCAGAGTTGGTGCCACCTGTGCCAGTTGTTGCAGGTGCAGCCTGACTTGGCTCAGCATGACAGAAGACCATGCACCTTTCTGCAGCTCCAGGCCACTCAGGCTGTCACTCAGGGGCCAGCACTGCTCAGAGGGCCTGCGTGTTGTGCTGGGCCAGGTCCTGCCTCCACGGCCCTCATGCACATGTGGTCCCTGCGAAGCTGCAGAAAGGTGCACGACCCTGTGCCATGCTGCACTGAGCTGGGCCGCACCCATGACAAGCAGCACAGGCAGGGCTGGCTCTGAGGCAGCCGAGGCCATGCCTTACCATGGTGGGGGCTTCAACAGCTGTGGGCCCTGAGTACCTGATGGCTGCTGCTGCTGCAGGGGTGAGCTGTGGGCCCTGCATGGGGGAGCTATGACCCTGCAGGGGGGGATCTGTGGGCCCTGTGTGGGGATTGTGGCCCTGTGGGGGGGCAGTCCGTGTCCTGTGTGGGGGAGCTGCAGCCTGTGGGTGCACCCTCCTTGACAGCCCCCCACACATAGTCCCCCCACACCCACAGTCCTTCCACCATCCCTCCACACCTACCCACACACTCCCTTCCCACACCCATTCACACACCCACCCACCCCCATGCAAACCCCACATCTCCCCATCACACACCCATCATGCCCAGCTGCCAGACAAGATGAGACCTGCTGGCAGGAGCTGTGGCTACAGGGGCCACTGTGCCCACAACCTAGTTATTAAAGGGGTTAGGGGAAGCTGTAATTGTTCTGTGATAAGAAAACCAAACATAAACATCGAAACATATAGATATTCAGAATTTATTATGATGATAGAGTGGTAGGCTTCTAAATTGCTTTAAAGTTGTAAATATATCAATAAAACATTGCCCAGGCAAGGTAGCAGGACCCAGGCAGAGAAGCCTGCTCAGGGCTGGCACCCAGGACCCAGCTGGAAGTGACTGACCTCCTGGCCACTTGGGTCCAGGAGGACATGCTTTGATAGGTCACAGCAGGCCACCACACTGAGAACATCTTTCAGGTGATAGCTGCCCAGATGGCCAAGTGGTATAACACCTGGCAGTAGTGCCGCACAAAAGCTAACTGTGCAGCCACAGCCCACTGGCAGTTGGCCCAGAGGTGCAAATGCCTCTGCTGTGGCCATGCAGTCTCCATCTGGGTCTGGCAGGCACGCCACCGTGGGGTCACATGCTGTTGCAGATGGTAGCAGGTCATAGCCAAGCAGCAGCCCCCACTGCCAGACTGCTGCAGTGGGTAGAGGATGCAGAGAACTCTTGGTTAGGGCTGCGTCAGCACTCCAGCTGATACAAGGGGCTAGTGTCCCCAGATACCAATTGGCCGGGCCCCAAAAGCTCCTGTCTATTTATCTCATTTATTTACCATTTGTCTTATTCAGTTACCATGTCTCATTCAATCACCCAGCTAACTAGTAGCTTCTACTGTATGGGAGCTGGGGACAACAGAGGCGAAAAACAGGATGGGAGTGTTGTGTTGGCCAAGGGGTCAAAATGTGAAAATGAGTGAGGGGAATACTGAGCAGAGCCCCCCAGGCTGCACCCATTGGTAGTCAAAGGCACCCAAGGAGCCAGGGGACACTGCCCAGTGGTGCACCACTCTGAGGAATGTGCAGACCAGTGAGAGGAAAGTAGCCCCGCAGACCCCAGGCACCCTCCCAGCCAGAGCCTCCTTCCTTATCACATACAGAGTCCACTTGACCAGGCCTCCCAGAAGCTCCTGTCTACTTGTTCATCCGATTACCATGGGCAGGGCCCAACTGGCTAACTAGTAGCCTCTTTTTATGGGGGCTAATGGACGAATGGAACAACTAAATTCTTGGGACAAATAATGAAAAAAACAGCATAGGAGTGTTGTGTGGGTCAAACGATCAAAACATGAAAATAAGTGTACCTGAGGGGGACGACAAGCAGAGCTCCCCAGACCCCTAAAAGCTCCTGTCTATTTGTACCTTCCAGAGATCGTGGGCCTTAAGACCCACCTAGTTAACTAATAGCCCCCACCGTGTAGGGCCAAAGGTTGAAAGATACTTTTTTTTTTGTGGGACAACTATGGAGGCTAGGAGTGTCATGCGAGTCAGAGAGTCAAAACGTGAAAATAAGTGAAGACCGAGCAGAGTCCCCTGGGCCCCCAGAAGCTCCTGAAAGTGAGTAGCCCTCAGTTGCTTGCCAGGGCAGCTTTTTATACTGCTGGCCCCTGGCTCTAGCTCCCCCTGGCTACAGATCTGGGAGGAGTGGGGCAGGGTCATTTTGCCCCAAGTGGCACAACTTGCCCCACGCCAAAGTGCATGTTCAGGCACATGTGCTGAGGCAAAAATATCCAGCACAAATTTGTGCCGTTCTTATTATAGCTGCATGTGCCTGCATATGTGGACACATCCACCGAGTGCTTTGTTTAGCAAAATGAAGCACAATATTGACTGGGGATCTTCAGAACTATTGCAATACAATATTATATAATGTAAAAAATCCCAAGTCAAAATAAAGCATTTCAATGATATCAAAATAAAATGTTTGGATTAAGCAAAATATTATTTTTGGGGTCCAGGTAGTAATTGTGGGATAGAGTGGGTCTCAGAAACAAGTTAGAATAAGATGAATGTTGAAACCCCTATTTTAAAAAAATGGGCCTTTTTTTAAGTTTGTTTTAAGAGTTCCTCATTAAAATTATTTGAGACCTATGATTCAAGCAAATAGCATACAGAAATATGACAGTTCCCTTCACTTCTTTTCAATATCTGTATAGATTAATTCAATTGTTTCTCTTTCTATGAAAGTCCACCATTCTCTGCTTTTTTATATATTTGTTTTACAGATTCTCACAGGCCATGTCTACATGAGACACTGACTGTGCAGTCATTACTGTACCTGTATAAACAAGTACTAAATGACTGCAGTAACAGGAGTTACTGTGCAGTAGCGCCACCGAATGGCTTTTTTATGACACTGACTGCACAGTAGCCCAAGACTACTGTGCAGTAGTGTCGTGTCATGGTTTCTTCCATCCATCACGTGTATAGGTCCCCTCTGTTTTCATGATTAAAACTTTGTAAAATTATAACTGTTACAAAATTAGAACTGAAATGTTCTATTCTAAGTGAGTGCTTCAGGCTGATAGATGGTACAAGGCTGAACTGGGCAGCAAGAATGTGGAGGGCAAGAAGAAGTAGAATTTCAGCCACTAGGATTCAACTATTTCCAAGTATGAACCTTGGAGAAATATACTGTTCTTCCTATGATAAATAAAAAAATTCTTCAGTGTTTTTCTTTTAAATGATCCAGTGCCCTGTTGCTTTGGAGCAGAAAGCTGAAACTTGGCAATGGTCTAGCCTTTGTGACAAGGATGAAACTTTTGCCAGTCAGATGAAAAGTAGCCCAAACATGGTTGAGTTATAAACCATTGAAAAGTGGTGGCTCATACATGTTCAGCAGAGGTTTTTCAATTTTAAATGCTGAAAGCTCAGAAGACTCCATCTTCACTGAGCAGAGGTGAGCCTCTCACTATACCTAGCAATAACCAAACTATGAATGTGATGTCTCCTGTAGAGTAACTCAATGGGCTCCATCCTTTCACAAGTCCTACATATAACATCCTCACAGAGGGGCAGTGGCATACTGTGGCTGCCCGGTGCTCAGGGGCAATGCTTGCATTTGTGCCCTCCCCATCCAAAGCTGATCATTGAATGGAGGGTGGGCAGCCAATCACTGAGTGGGGGAGGTGGG
>NW_017728994.1:42824572-42834083 GCF_001723915.1 Gavialis gangeticus | reverse complement strand
CAATCACTGAGTGGGGGAGGTGGGGAGGTGGGGGGGGGTCCCCCAGTGGCCAATCACCAAGCCCAGAAACACTGGCGGCAAAACCAGAAGTGCCAGCGGTGAAACTGGAAGTGCCACCAAGAGACCAAGTACACCCTGAAGGGCCTGGCTGGTGCCCGGGGGCATGGACACCCCTACCCCTTCCTATCATTATGTCACTGCAGGGGGGAACCCATACATATGATGGAGCTCTGTTCTAATGCATGCTAGTTAGCATGCAACAGAACAGACTCAATTAATCAAGTCTGTTGCGAGTCTGTTGGAGTATGCCAGTTAGCGTGCTCCAGCATCCTCTGCATCACATGTATTCAGTGTCCCTGGTTTTCAGAATGGTGGGGGGGGGCCTTTAACTAAAGCTCATCAAATCAACTTTAGTTAAAATGCCCCTGCTGCCATTTTGAAGTGCAGGAAGCTGAAGGCAAGTGACATTATGGGCACTTTAATTAGAGCTGCTCTAATTAATGTGCCCCCCGCCACATTTCTACACCACAGCACATGTATAGATGACCAGAGTGAATGAATATGCTGTTTTATCATTGCCCCATAATGATTAGCGGGGGCGGGGTTGTTTGTTTATGTAAAAGCTTAGAGGATTTGTGGTTACAGAAATATACCTTAGAAACACCATAGGGACCCTAGTACATTTAGGAGCCTTATAACATTCCATACTGAGATTCTAAGGTATATATGTTATTATTATGCCTTTGGGCATAATACAGTCTCTTAAGGCAAACACAAGAGTTTTTAAGATTCATAATGGATGTATGATGTGTTTGTGGACCTTGAAAAACAGAAGTAATATCCTTGGAAAAAAAGAGTCCTACTGCACTTGTTTTCACTCAGGATACACAAGTAAAATATCTATGATATCTATAGCATATGGTGTTTTAAACTTCTGAATGGACAGAAACAGCCTGTCTATCTAACTTTAATATTTTACCAAACATATTTTCCTCCAGCAGAAGACTAGACATACAATAACTTAAGGTGGAAAAAGAGAATGCTTATGACTGCAAGAGATGTAATAAAAACTGGGTCCAGAATGGAAATTGTCTTGCAGAAGATATCATAAACATTTGGCCCAGCATGGAAACTCTATTGAATCCCTAAGCATTACTTTAAATCCAGAGCGTGCTTACTAAGGAATACTGGTATTAAACCCCAATATACATAAAGCCTTTAAAAGATAGTGGCTGCAAAAAAACAATGCTACCATGCAGTGGTTACTGTGCATTTATTTAGGACTTGTATAAACAAGTAGCACCAAATAGCATGGTAAGGCTTTTTTGTGATGCTACTGTGCAGTAGCCCAAAACTACTACACAGTAGTGTCATGTCACAGTTTTTGCTACACAACTGAGTACATAACCTCAGATTCAAAGTAAGTGCATACATGAATTGGAGTGAATTTTCAAAACATTGGACATATAAAGCAAATCTGTTAACAAGTATAATATAGTCTATAATTAACTTTACTGCATACAGTTATATGTTTACTGACAAAACAGAGATATGCACATCAAGAAAGGAAGACTGCCTTTGGATTCATGTCATTACCCAGTTAAAAGAGAGGTGAATTCTACTGCTAGTAGTAGAGCCACAACCAGCATCCGCATCATGTGTGAGCACAAAAAATGTCAGCAAGATTTAGAATAGACATGCTGGTATTAGGAAAATGGTATAAGCCCTAATTTAAGGCCGAATGAAGCCTATTCAGAGTGTTTTTCATCAGGTCTACACTGATGGATGTAGAATGCTCTCACAGAAATGCAAACCAACATAAAGATTCTGTGTGTGGGGATTTGATACAAAATGGGACCAATTTTACCAATTTTCTTTAAACATTTACACCCCATCTCCAAAAGCATAGGCCAAAACAGTCTTTGTATTAAAATTATCTGGTTTGTGGCTTCACATGGCTTGGTATGACTCTTGATAACTTGAGTTAATTTGAACTCAAATTTCAAACTGAAATTTAGGGCATTGACTCTCACCTGAGCAAAACCCAAGAAGTTTTTAACTTCTGCCTGAATGTCATATGTATTTAATGACTGTCTGTCTTTATTTCTTATCCATTAAATTTTGAAGTGTTTACATTTCTAGAAAACTTGTATAATGTAAAACCTTTACAATAGACATAAGAATATGGTCCAATGATAGGAATAGATTATAACTCCTTTTACTGGGCTACTAGTTGAAACTCTTAAAAAATACATATTAGAAACATTTTTCCAGTGTAAAATATACTACCTTTCTTCAAAATTGGGCATATTATGATACCTGGTAGACTCTTCTACCTCAAAGGAACATTTTAGAGTCCACTGTAAATGAGATTTGGCAATCAAAGGCTGATAACACTTTGGAGAAATTGTTATCCTCTGGTTTTATTAGCATTTTTAAGGATAACTCCCCTCTGCCCCAGAAGTATGAAGTCTCTGAAGTAGGATTTTTCAGCTACTGTCAATGGTAGATATGCTCTACATGTACTTGGATTGAAATTGACATTTTCAGATGAAAATTACAAATAGGGATTTTTCCTCTAAACATGAAAGCCAGGGACAGACATTAAACGTAAACTGGTTTAAACCTGTAACAGAACAGAACTTCAGTACACATAAACCGGTTTTCAGATGGCTGAAACTGGTTTAAGATAGACATGGATGAATCAGACTAAACTGATTTAGGTGAAACTGGTCTATCAAAATTCTGTCCCAGATCCCCGCCTGACTCAAATCAATTCATAGTCCCTCAACATCCCAGGATGCTTTGAATCTTCTGTGGAAACCCATCCTTGCATGGTGGGCAGGCTAGCCTTGTCCCACATGATGTCTGCTTCATCCAAGCAGGGCTGCCCCTCCCCACCTCCACCACCCCAGGGCTGCCACAGACCTGAGGCAGCAATGCCTTCATTCTGCCGCCCTGGTCCTGCCTGTGCCTGTCAGCCCAGTGGAGTTGGGTGGGGGGAGAGGCAGGAGAACAAAGCCCCCTTACTTAACCCCAACACCTGCTCCCTAGTCTGTGGGGGTTCCCCTCCATAGCCCCACACAAGTCACTGACATACAGGGGGAGGGAGGAGGAGTCCCTCCAGCCTGGGTCCAGGTCCCCATGCCTGAGTGGGGGTTCCCTGAGCCTTGCTGCCAGTGCAGAGGGGGAATTTCCCCCTCGCACCCCTCCACACAGTCTGGTGCTGGCTTAGTCCCACCCCTGTACGTGCATGGGGAGCAATCCCTCCAGCCCAGGGCTGAGCTGGCACTGAACTGCACAGGGGAGTGGGAGGGTCGAATTCCCCTTCTACACCAGTGGCAGGACTTGGGGGACACCACCTGGGATAGTAGATCCCCCGCTGAGCTGCAGAGATCCCCCAGTGTGGGCTGATGCTGGGTACCAGCTTGGGCCCAGACTGGACGGACTGTTCCCCACCCCACACCTGTAAGTGGGGGGCTAAGCTGGCACCCAACCATGCTGAAGGGTGGGTGGGGGAAATTCCCCCTCTGCACCAGTGGACCCAAGAGAGTCACTGAACTAGACCATGAGAGAAATAGAATATAATTGAAATTAAATCAATCTTAATTCTATACAGACTGAAACCCAGCAAAATCAATGACCAAATGTCTATCCTTCAGAGGTAAAAACTTGTTTAGTAGACAGCTGAACTGAAATAAGTGTAGTAAACTGAACCATGCCTAAGCCAGTGGTTTAAAACATCACTTTGGCTAAATACAGGCAGTCAAAAAGCCTGAGGCTGAACTGATTCAATCTTTGTGGGTTTCTCTAAGCTGCACAGATTGAATCAATAACAAAGTAAACTGACATTCACTTTTGAATCTGGAAAGGGACTAAGCCAGAGCAGGCTTTGGTCATTCCCCTGCTCCCATTGCCTGATCCCTCTGCAAGGACACATGCACTCTAACAAGCAAGTTTTTTTAAATGGAGGGGTTGCTCAATTCACTGAAGTTATTGTGGGTGCCTTGAGTCAAATGAGGAGGACCTTGAGCCTAAGATGGTTGAGAACCACTGCCTTAAATCTACTCTACTCTAAAACAGAGTTTTAAAAAGGCACTCTATTACAAAAGAAAGGAAATGCTTAAATGAAGTCTTCTGAACCTAAAATATTTTCATCCTCAGTCAACCTGAAAAAATTCTCCTTCCCCTAGGAAAAACCTGTAAAATCAGCAAATTTTGCAGGGTATGAAGCTGTCATTCAACTCAGACTTTGCCAAATAAATGTAGGAAGAGAAATCCAAAGCCAGTTAGAACATCCTGCCACTTCTTTTTTTCCTGGTTACAAGACAGTGATATTCAGGCCACATTTCCTGAGTTTTCCAGCCGATCATCTGCAGCTCTTCACAAGAAATATTGTCAAAGTAGGTTTTTAAAAATGGCATACATTCGATAGGTCTTTCTTGCAACCATGAATAATACAACACATATGTTATCTATCTCTATCAATCATGGTGTAAATACTGTGTTGTTTTTCCTTTTGACCTATACTGTATTTACCGTAGATCAGCTAGCAGTTTGTATGGTAGTGTATCTCTGGTTAACACTGATTGATCATATAGCTCCGGAGCTAGTTAGGACTGAGTGTTAGTGTACCAGGGTATTTTAATGTTCCTCTGATGATCACAGCTTCTGTTCTATCATTTAGGCAGACAGACTCCAAATCCTCCAAACTTCAGGATTTCTAAGGCAACCTGGAATTTTCACTTGGACATTCACTGACAATCAGTATTGTCAGCAGAGTGTAGGTGATATGTGCTCTTAATAGAAACTATTCAGAAACTGCAAAATGGAGTAATGTCAGTAGGCTGGTCCACATATAGGAGGTTACAGTAATCTAACCTAGGGGTGAACACATGATGCATGATTGTAGGGACAGTAGTATCTGACAATATTTATGCAGCGTACAGAAGGTACAAAAAATTCCTCCAAGGATCCAGCATACCATATTTTCTCATGTACCCAACACATCTTTTTTCCAAAAATCAGTTTCTACCTGGTACCAGGCAAATGCAAAAGTTGAATCTACAGGTGACTCATAGGGAATAGAACAACAAGCAGGCTAGACTCCCCAACTGCTGCTTCTCAGTTACATTCTACCAGGAAAGATCTTTTTTCTTCCTTGTGCCTTTCAAAAACAAAGTGCATATTTTATTCCAGTTAGTGCTGTATGTGAGAAAATACTTTAATTATTGGATATAAATGGTAAGCATTTAGGCTTCTTGCAGACTTGAAAAACAAAAACATAAAATACCACACTTCACCAGAAGCAGCAGCACGTTAGTTCAACCCAGCTCTGCAGCATCTATATAGATTGAGCGCTTCAGCAGGGCGCTTTGGAACTTTTATCTAATAGCTGATTCAAAAACACCCAAAGAAGTCCCACTAAAACACCCAATCTATACAGATGCTGCCATAGGAGGAAGAATAAAAAATTGGGGGGAGGACAGAGGGGCTGAGCGCATGCACACATGTGCACATGCCTATGCCCCCCCAGCAGGTGAGTCTGTAGTGGGAGGGGAAAAGGCCTTGGGGGGAGGAAGCGGGGCAGGGGCTCAGAAGCGGGCAGGGGCAAGATGCTGCCCAGTTGGGGCGAGGGATGGCATGGGACAGAGCTGTGGCTCATACAGGGCACATGGGGGGAGGCGTGGCTCCCAATGCTGCACATGCTCTGGGAGGGCAAGTGGGTCACGTGCCCCCAGATCTGCATGGGGCAGGGCAGGCTGCCACTGTGGGCTGGGACTGGAACTGCATTGGGCTCTTCCTGGCAGGTGGCAGTAGTGCTGGGAAGAAGGGTCAGGGGGGCTACAGCAAATTTTGGGGTGGCTGCAGCCCCCCAACATAGCCCCTTTCCAGTGCTGCCACCATCCACCCTGAGTGCAGCCCACACAGGCTCCCCCTCACTGGAAAGACCCTGGTGCTACCCCAGCTCCAGCCCAGTGGCATCCTGCCCTGCTCCACACAGATCTAGGGGCATGTGTCTCCATGCCTTCCAGGATGCACGTAGCAGCAGGAGCCAAGCCCCCTGGACAAGCCACTTACGGCTCAGTCCCATGTCCTGCCAGCTGTGCAGCTCCTGCCCGTCCCCCAGGCCCAGGCTGCCCCAGCCCCACTCCCTCCCTCACCACTGCCTGTGCACCCCAACCCCTGCTGCAGCCACTGGAAGCCCACTGCTGGGCTGCCTTGTGGCTCTACTGCTGCCCCACATTTGGGGGTGCTAATTCCTATTAACCCCTCCTTCAGCTGCCTATGGATTATGCTGCAGAGCTGTGTCAAACTAATGCACTGTCTCTTCTGGATGTGCACTGGACTCAGCATGAAAGTGCACTGAGTTTAAAGTAAAGTTAAACAGTTTGCTTTTTTTCATGTCTGCAAGCATGGGCAACTGGCACCTCCTCAGTCTGGGGGAGCACCCACAGAAGCTGTTGTCAGCGGCTGGGAGGGCACTTGCAAAGGTGGAGGTGGCATCAGAGGCAGAGCTGGTGAGCATCTGCAGACTCTGCCCCCAGCATTGGGGCCAGAGCTGGTGAGCATCTGCAGACTCTGCCCCCAGCATTGGGGCCAGAGCTGGTGAGCATCCACGGACACCACTGGTGGTGTCAGTGGCTGGGACAGCCCTGTCAAGTGGGGCATGTTGAGCACCCACAGATGCCACCGGCAATGTCGACAGCAAGGGTGGCTCTGTCAGGGGGGCAAGTGCCCACCCCACCAGTCACCTATGTCTGCAAGCAGCCTTAGAGACTGGAGATGCTGATATACCTCCCACCATTTCCTTTGGTTGTTCCCTATAGCCAGTAACTACAGTTACCATCTTTAAGTTGGGCTCCACTAGCTAATTCTATTAGTTAGAGGCTGACAAAGCTGCTTCTCCACTGCAAGAAGGTATGAGATGAACGTATGCTGTGGATTGCCATCTGTTTAAAAACATCATGATCCTAAATGGAGCCAAATGAAAATCCTGGATCAATTGTAAACAAACCTTGTCTTGAACTAAAGTAAAACTTCAGAAACAAATACCAAAAATCCTTTTGAGTGACTATTCAGTGCCTGTATCCAGAGTCCTGATTTGCAAATTTAGTTCTTATTGCAATAAAGATATCATTTATTGTGCCACAGGAACTATAACCATAATCATGAGATCATCTTTGTTTCTATTACTGAGATTCAGTTTCAGGTATCTGAAACTCAGCTCTGTGCATCTTATCCAGAATGAAACTTGGCATTAAATGTTTGGAATAAGAGCGTTAATATATTAAAAACGTATTGTAAACTTTTATCTTTAAAAATCTCAGCTCCTAAAACTCTCAGCATGTTAAAAGTTGGGGTTGTAAAATTATATGGTACAAGCCAGTAATCTATAATGTGGACTTGTCAGCTTTGATATTTAGAAAAACACGTTAATAACTGAAAGTTTTAAGTTTAGAAAGGACAGGAATGTGTGCAAGTGTGTAGTCGTAGTAGCCACTTTTCATAAAAGCTGTTACTGCATATATTAGATCTGTACTTCAGAGAAAAGCACATTATAGATCCATATATTACAAATGTGTCTGAGCATTAAAATGGATTAGTATTATATTTTGTTCTACTACGGGACTACTGGAGCAGTTGTAGGATATGTACTCTACATACACACTCGGAATCATATACAGACACAGCTAACTTTGCATTTGTAATATCCATAGTATACCAAGGGTAAAGAATCTGAGGTTTTCCATGAAGAGTTATATAAGACTAAGCCCAGCCCAAATTCACTGAGATGAATGGGAGTCCTTTCATTACCTGTATGCGTCCCCTGAGGAAGTAAAGAACTTGCCAGCAGCATGGGAAACTACAGACCAGTGAGTCCAACTTCTGTTCCTGGAAAACAATAATAATAATAAAAAAAATGTTCAGTGTATGGGTGAATGTAACTTACTGGGCGGGAGTCAATATTGTTTTGTCAAAGAGAAATCATGCTCACTAGAATTCTTTGAGCATATCAGTCAGCATGATCTAGCTGACACCATATAACTGGACTTCCAAAAATCTTTTGATAAGATCCCCCATCAAAGGCTCATAATGAAGTTAGGTAGTCATGGGATTACAAGATGTCCTTTTGTGAATTGGAAATTGGCTTAAATATAGAAAAAAAAAAGAGTGAGAATAAAGGGTCAGTTTTTAGGATGGAAAGAAGCAAACATCAGGGTCTGTATTGGGACCGGTGCTGTTTAACATATTCATAAATGACCTGGAAATGGGAGTGAGTAGTAGGGCTGTATGAAACTGGTATGTCTTGTTTTCGTTTTGGATTTGGCCATTTCAGAGGACAGCGATTTGTTCTGGTGTTTTGGATCACTGTTCCATTTTGATTCGGCCAAATCTACTTCAGAGTTTCAATGCTGTTTTGGTGATTTGGCCATAGGCTATAATGGGGAATCACTAAAATGCCTATAACTTTGTCATTTCGTGTCTACTTTGGATGCAAATTACAGGAATGGTAGCCCTTTCTCAGGGCATGAAGTCTGCCAGGTTTGAAGGAGAGAGGTGCAGGGGTTTCTGTGAAACTACACCTCAAACTGTTTAAAGCAAAACTTGTGACACTTCTGTGTGTGTAGGCAGAGTGAGATGAAACCAGCAGGGATGGTAGCCTGTAACAAGGGGCCTTCTCAGTGCCAGTTAGATCTCCACCCTCCCACCTGTTTCTGGGCCAACCACCCATCCCTCTTTTTCCTGCCACACCTTGATGTAAAACTGATTCAGATGTTTCCCAGGCAGAAGGGTGACATCAATTCCACAGCTCTGTACCTCTTCTAACACTGTGGCCCATGCCCGACTCCCAGATACCTCTCCACTTTTATCTGCTATATCACCCTCCCCCCCACCTCCCAGCCTGCCCCTCACATTGGTTATAAGGTGCTTCCCACCCGCCTTTCACCAGGGAGGTTGGTGTTCCTGGCATTTCTTGGGGGATGCTGCATCACCGGCAGTCCCACCAGGCCTCCCGACCCTGGCAGGGCACAGTTTTAGGTCAGGCTCAGGACCTGGGGCCTCCTTCTTCCCCAAAGCCCGAGCCCTCCCTCCAAATTCATCCTGGCACAGGAGCTCAGCACATGGCTGCCAGCACAGGGACCATACTGGACCTCAATGGATCCAACCATTTCTTGATGCTGTCCTTCAGCCACTTCACCAGTGCCAGCACATCTGGTGACAGCAGCTTCCCCCAGCCAGAAACATCAATCCCCTGGAACTTCTCCATTTGGTTCTGAAGCTCCCTCACTATGGGGATCACCCATCTAAGAAGGGCATCACCAGTGCAAAGGCTCTCAGTGGCCTCAAGGAATGGCTTGAGGACCACCAAGATCTGGGAGATGGTATCCCACTCTGTTTTGTTAAGGGGGCCACTGATCCCAATCTCCCTGAGCAAAGCCATCTCATGGTGGCCTTCTGTTGCTCCACCAGCCTCTCAAGCATCAGGTATATGGAGTTCCACCGA
>NW_017728994.1:42814578-42819572 GCF_001723915.1 Gavialis gangeticus | reverse complement strand
GGAGTTCCACCAAGTCTCTACACCCTGCATGATTTTGTGCTGTGGGATGTTCAGCTCTGTTTGTTTATCCCTCAGCATCCTTCCCTCCTTCATGCTCCAGTGGAAGTAACCTGCCACCTTCCTGCATTTGGAATTCGCTTGTTGGTGCCATCACCAGCAGCCCTGTCTCCCTCTAAGGCATCCCTGACAACAAAGTGCAACTTATGTGCCACACAGTGGATGCCAACAAAGTTGGCATCATGGACCACCTATTGGCCCCATTGTCGGTGACCATGAACCCGCAGGTGAGCTCATCCTGCCCCATGAGCCAACCCTGTACCATGCAGTTCATGGCTCCCATGATCTCCGTTGCTGTGTGGGACTCATCCATCACCTCCACTTGAAGGAGAGCCCAGTGATGGCCTTACTGATCACACCAGTGCCCTGTAAGGGAGAGGTAGATGTGATCTCCACCCCAGCTTCTCCAGATGCCTTGTGCAGCTCTTCCCTCAAGTATTCCCTGCACGTCACATACAGGGAGGGCACCACTGTCCTGCTGAAGGTGGTGTGTGCAGGCATGTGGTATGATGGGGCTACGAGCACCATGAGCCACCTAAACCCTGGCCTGTCAGCTAAGGAGAAGGGCTGGCCATCCAGAGCAAGCATCTCCCCAATGCTTTTGGTCACCTCGCTCACCTTGTAAATGTGCCCCCCCTTTCTCTCCGCCTTTCCCCCACTGGTCCAGGGTGGCCTGCCTCTGCTTCTGGGGGATGGGGGCTTTGGAGTGAGAGGGAGACTTCCATTTGGGTATGCTCCCACTGGTGCCAGGCTGAGGAGGAGCAAGGGCAAAGGGGTGGTGCCTCCTGACCTGGCTGGTCTTGCATTGGCAGTGCAAGTGATAGCATACTTGGGATCATCTGCCACCCCAAAATGATCCCACACTACACTACCCCCTCACTTCTGGGATGTGGGTGTGGATCCTGCCTTATCCCCCTCTTCAGCAGGCAGAGGCACAATGACAGGGGCAGCTGAGCCACCTGACCCCACAACCTCCTCCGCAGTGCCTTCCAGAGAAGACGAGGCTCTAGGGGAACTTTGAGGGGTGTAGAGCAGAAACTCAGATTCCCTCTCCTTCCACCGAATTTCCCTGGCTATGGCACTGAGATCCCATGGTTCCAGATCCATCTGGAACTGGGAGGCTCAGGGTGGGAACTGAAACTGGGGTGGAGGAGACTGTCATGCTGGTACTTGTCATGCTAGTGGTGTGGAGGGGTTATTATTATTGCTGGTGTCAGTGGAGGTGGGGCAGGTGCAGACACTGCTCCCACCTCCTTGCTGCCATCAGCAGCAGAAGCCTTATGCCTGCTAGGAAAGAGGGTGCATCTAAGTTTGGGGGGGAATTTACAGATCTCCCTCTGCCCCCTCTCACTGCTCTGCCAGAAGACCTGGCACCTGCCTTTCCAGCATCCTCCATAATGCTTGCTGTGCATGTGTGTGCATGTGTATGCGTGTAATATATCTTCTCTCTGATTACTATAACTTCTATGCATTTCTGTGCCAGGCACGGGGTCCTAGGGGTGGCCGTGAACTCCCCTAGCGCCCCCTACTCTGCCAAGTTGATATCAAAATCACCCTCACAATCTCACCCACCACGTCTTTGATGTTAATAATGTTTAAGGGAGGCTGCCCTTAGTCCTCTCTGACACAGGACCCTGATGTATCCCAGTTTGTGTTCTATCTTGGGTGACTCGATGCACTCCAGCCTTATGGGCTATGCGTGGCTCCAACCAGCCCTGTACCATGCCCCAAGCCTTGCAGATGTACTGGATGTTGTTTGGTCAGTTTCCATCTCTGCACCCCATGGGTGCTTTCTGCCTTGTCTCCCTTTTGGGGCTTCTCATAACCGCCCGCACTGGGGCTGGGGTCAATGCACCCCAAATACAAGCATTTGGCACTGGGGTCCCCACACTACCGTGGAGCCCCTATGAGGCCCCCTAATAGCCTCACCCGGTCCTCCGGTCTAACAACAACAACAAACAGTAACACAAGCCCCAGGGCTATAACATAAAGCTAAACCATACAGTCAGAACAACATTCAATCCCTACCGGGAAATACTCCAACCCATGGCAGCAACCAGGGGGTGCTCATGCAGTCAGGCTTCTCCCCTCTCTCCCTCTACACTGGCCAAGCTCCCCCTTCCTTGGCTACCAGAGGGGAACTGCCTTCCTGGCTTCAGTCCTGGGCTTAAGAAGGGCTAAGCCCTGCCCCTTCCTGTCAGCTGGTTTCACTGGTTGCCCTAGCAACCAGCACCTGTGCTGCCCTAGCAACCAGCACCTGTGCTGCCCTGGTGACTGGTAGCTGAGCCTCCCCCTTCTTGCCACTAGGGGTCTCTCCCAAGCCGTTTCTGCTTTCAGGCGCAGGGCACCTAAGTGCTCTGCAACAGTTTCCTATAGCTTCTTCTCTCTGTAATATATTGGAAAGGTGTATCTAATCCTTTCCAAGAAGAGAGACTATCAAGAGATTGACTAGGAAGCCAAGTCATTCACTGAAGCCAGCCAGTACCTTTCACATGCTGTTGCTTCCAGACAGACAGCTCACAAAAGGCAGAGAAAGGCTTCCCACAGATCCTTATATGCTGTTTCTCTGTCACTCCCCAGAGCACTGGGATTGGAAGGGACCTCAGGGACAGAAAACAGATACTGGCCAGCTACAGGTGTCAATATCAGAGCAGTCGTCCCCACCCCCTTCTGAGTTTCTCTTTCCCTGTAAGCCCACCTCTGAAACATTCCAAAACATCCAAAACATTTCAAATGGTTTTGTTTAGTTTAGAAGATGTTTTGGAGCCTTCCATTTCATTTTAGACTTGATGTTTCAGGCACCAAAATGGGCCAAAACACCTCCAAAATGAAACAGCTGCCAAAATTTTGCACAGCCCTAGTGAGTAGCAAGATGGCCAGATTTGCAAATGACACAAAATTCTTCAGTGGTAAAAACCAAGGTGGACTGTGAGGAACTACAGAAGGGTCTGGATCTATTGAGCAAATAAGAAACTAAATGGAAGATGAAATTCAATATAGGTAAGTATAAAGTGACAAACATAGGCAAAACATACCCAAACTATACCTACACTGTAATAGACTAATTTCTTACGATGCAGGGAAGATACCTGGGAGTCATTATTGATAGTTTACTACAACCATCAGCTCTGTGCTCAGCAGAAATCAAAAAGACAAAAAAAAATTAGGAAAAGTTAAGAAAGGAATTGTAAATGAAACAGAAAGTATCATTATGCCCTCTTACTAATTATTGGTGTGTCCACATCTTGAATACTATGCCTAGTACTGGTCCCCAGGCCTCAAAAAAGATATAGAAGAACTAGAGAAGGTACAGAAGAGAGCAACAAAGATAATTATTGGTATATGGAAGGGTTTTCATATGAGGACAGACTAAAGATAAGCCAATTCAGTTGAGAAAAGAGATGATAAAGCATTTATTAATAGATTCATAGACATTAGGGCTGGAAGGGACCTTGTGAGATCATCGGATCCAGCCCCCTACCCAAGGGGCAGGAAATCAGCTGGGGTCAGATCACTCCAGCAAAATAACCATCCAAATATTTCTTAAATTTATTATTTGCTATCTCTAACAACACAAATGCTAGGGGTCACACAATAAAACTAATAGATAGTAAGTTTAAAACTAATGAAAGGAGGGGTTTTTGCACTCAAGCTGTAATTTAAGTGTGGAATTCATTGCCACAAGATGTTGTGGAAGCTTAGTTCAGCTGTGGACAGTCTAATTCAAAGGTTCCAACTTTAATTTTTGTCAGGAGGAGAGACTAAGATGATGCTCCCCACATGGCACCACCTGAACAGAGCCAAGTAGAGCCCATGGGGGGAGCAGGGGCAGATGCCAGCTGCCTGCTTCAGGCTCAGGGCTCCCTGCCCTGTTGCACCCTCCCCCGGGAGCCCAGCACTAGCTGTCCCACCATGGTGAGGTGCCCCCTCCCTGCCCAGCAGCAGCGGGGGTCACAACTCCATGGGAGGAGGGCAGCAAGGCAGGAA
Source organism: Gavialis gangeticus (assembly GCF_001723915.1). Lineage (NCBI taxonomy): Eukaryota > Metazoa > Chordata > Crocodylia > Gavialidae > Gavialis > Gavialis gangeticus. Next base: position 42,815,528 of record NW_017728994.1, on the reverse strand, counting down.
GCCCTGAGGCCACAGCAAGCAGCCAGCATCCACCCCACATGCCCCCCCATGTTCCCACCCTGGGGGTGTACACAGTGGCAGGGAGTCACCCCCCTGGGTCCCCTGGATGAGCCACCCATGGTTCTGTCCCACCCCCTTCACCATGTACTGCCTTCACTGGGCAGTGCCCCCAGACCCAGCCCTTGTCCCACTCCTTCTGTAACTGAGGGGGGCCTCAATTTGCCCTCCCTCCATAGACTTACCTGTAGGCAGCTGGAGGAGCTGCTCTTCAGCACTGTTTGGTGCTGTATTCCTGGCCACATGCATCCCATTCAACTCAGCCCCTTGCAGTCTGAAACTCTTCCAGCCTGCAAGGGGAAACCTGCTGTTTCCTATGCTTTTCTGTGGTGAATGGAAAACCTAGATCCCTGTATGATACTGGGAATCTAGGACAAATAGTGTCCCAGGACTAGGACTTGAAGTTCCTATTTCAGGACTCTCCTACCCAATTAGGGATGAGCGGTCACCCTACTCTCTTCCTGAGGGGGCCAAGGGCCCTCAGGCTCTCACATACCTACTGCTTATGTTTTAACCAGATTCAAAAAGGGATTCAATGAATTCTTGGAGGAAAGGTACATCAGTAGCTATTGAGCATGAGAGTTATGGGCACAGCCTCTGAATTAGAACTTCCTAGACCTTAAATGCTAGACGATGCAAGTAAGGGAACAACACCAGAACAAAAACCCTGGTCATACTCTGTTCATTCCCTTTCAGCATTCACTCTCTGCCACTGTGTGGGCAAGATGGACATAGTGGGCATGTCCACACATGCAGGCATGTGCACTTGCAACAGACATCACACCAGATGACAAAGCTAACATATTTAACAATTTCTTTGCTTCCATTTTCTTGAGCAGGGACCAGAACAGCCACCCCGCCTCTGGGCCCCCCTTAGACCAGGGGAGGTGCAC
>NW_017728994.1:42808355-42809578 GCF_001723915.1 Gavialis gangeticus | reverse complement strand
AAAAATGCAAGGTTCTCCACCTTGGGAGGAAAAACCTGAAGCATCCTTATAGGCTCGGCAGTGCTACGCTGACTAGCACTACGGAAGAAAGAGACTTGGGGGTCATCATTGACCACAAGATGAACATGAGCCTGCAATGTGATGCTGTGGCTAGTAAAGCGACCAAAATGCTGGCTTGCATCCATAGATGGTTCTTAAGCAAATCCTGGGATGTCCTTCTCCCCCTGTACTCGGCATTGATGAGGCCGCAGCTGGAGTACTGCATCCAGTTTTGGGCTCCACAATTCAAAAAGGATATGGAGAAGCTTGAAAGAGTCCAGCGAAGAGCCACGCGCATGATAAGAGGTCAGGAAAACAAACCTTACGACGACAGGCTGAGATCTATGAGGCTCTTTAGCCTGGAAAACCATAGGCTCATGGGTGATCTGATGGCCACCTATAAGTTTATCAGGGTGACCACCAGGATCTGGGGGGATGTTTGTTCACCAGAGCGCCCCAGGGGATGATGAGGTTTAACAGTTATAAACTACTACAAGACCATTTCAGGCTGGACATAAGGAAGAATTTCTTTACTGTCCGAGCCCCCAAGGTCTGGAACAGCCTGCCATCAGAGTTGGTTCAAGCACCTATAATGAACACCTTCAAGAGCAAATTGGATGCTTATCTTGCTGGGATCCTATGACCCCAGCTGACTTCCTGCCCTTTGGGCAGGGGGCTGGACTCGAAGAGCTTCCGAGGTCCCTTCTAGCCCTAATGTCTATGAAGTCTCTGAAAAAAACCTCTGAGCCAGCTGCCATTGGGCTGTGGCTACACAGTTGTCCTTTGTACAGCACAGCTGCCATGTAGGGCCCTGAGCAAACAGAAAATTAGAGCCCCCCCATACCTTTACAAACATGAATGTATCAAAAAGCATTAATAAATAGACCCATTAAATGTTTATACGGTGCATTAATAAATAAAGCACAACTCGCAATGTTGAAATTAACTACTCTATTTTGCCACACACAGAACTGAATAAAACAGCTGCCTTAGAAAAATTACTCAGATGCATGGGATCACCATAAATGTATATTAACATGAAAGGAATGATGGTTTAGTTTAGTAGTCATGTAGACTCTTCTTTGACTTCTTTTAATACACATTTTACGTTGTACCTACGCTACAGTAAACTACTACAAGAAAAATACAGGCCATAACAATAGCCTAGAAGGAGACCCAATTCG
>NW_017728994.1:42784910-42798229 GCF_001723915.1 Gavialis gangeticus | reverse complement strand
CCACCCATCCTAGCCTTCAAACAAGCACCAAACCTTACAAACTTCATCACCAGAAGCAAACTTCCTGTAGCCCATGTATCCAAACCATGCCATGACAAGAAATGCAAAACCTGCCAACATATCTCCACCCCCCCAATTACAACACCCCACAATAGAACCATCAATATTCCTGAATCTTACAGCTGCGCCTCCAGAAATGTAATACATCTCATCCAATGTACCAAATGCCTTGATGGAAAATACGTAGGAGAGACCAAACAACAACTGTGCACTAAAATGAACACACACTGGAAATCTATTAAAGACAAGAACACCTCATTACCAGTGGGGACACATTTTTCACAAAAAACCCCACTCTCTCTCCAATCTCTCAGTTCTAATCCTCAATGGGAATTTATAAAACATTTTTTATAAACAAGCCTATGAACTTCAATTTATCAACCTCCTGAATGCAAAAAGTCATGGACTAAATATAGACATTAGATTTATGACACACTATAACCTTCCTGACATCTGACTCCCCAGTTACCTCTCCAGTATTTACCTGCTACATTCATCCCTCTTCTCCCCCTCTCCCTGCCCCCATGCCCTGTTTCTCACCCACCAACTCCTCAATTTACACTTTCACTGACTGGCTTTCTTGCATGCATACCAGCCTCTGGCCTCTTTACTATTCATTCCATCCAGGAAGAACACAGACCAAACTGCAGATGCTTTCTCAGTCTGACAAAGGGTTTTTAAACCTGAAAGCTTGCTAAGAAAATGTTTTCCAACTATTTAGTTGGTCTAATAAAAGATATCGGATTCACCCAAAGAACCTTGTCTGCCTATGTCCTTAGGCCAACACAGCTACAACCTAAACCTCTGTTTCTAAAGACTGGCATTTTAATACCCAAGGGATTTCTGACCATCTTTCATATCTCTTACCGTTTTAAATTTCTCTTTTTTTTTTTGACAGAGAGGATGTGGCTGTCCAAAAGCTTTCAAATAATACTATTTTGCAACTATTTAGTTGGTCTAATAAAAGATATTGCATCTACCTAAAGACTCTAGCTACAAGTGAACATTCCCCTCCCTCTACCCGTATTTGATTCCCACCCATTGTCTTGTGGCATTTTCACTGACTGGCATTCTTGCATATTGGTTTCTGGGATAAGCCATCCTGAAAGATTAAACTGGCCATGAGCCATGCTCTATTCCTTGTAGCTCAGTACATAGCAAATGCAGTCAGACTGGTAAAACCACCACTATGAGCTATCTTTTATTAGACCAAGTAAAATAGCTGGAAAAATCTTTTTTGAAAACTTTTGTGTACAAACACCCTTGTTCAGGCAAAGAGAGCATCTGCAGGTGTTTTGTGCTCTTCCTGGATGGTCCAGGAAGGTGGAGGGAGGGGAATGTTGACCTGTAGCTGGAGTCTTTAGGTAGATGTGATATCTTTTATTAGACCAATGTAACAGGGGGCCTTCTCTGGGCTGATTTTCCTGTGGCCTGCCCACCTGTTTCTGGGCTAACTGCCTGCCTTCTCACCCGTCCCACCTTGTCATTAATTAGTTAATGTTGCTTAAGTGGGAGGCTACCCATTTCTTGCCCTGATGCCAGGGGGTGCTAGCTGTGGCTCTGCTCCTCACCTACACCACAGCCCAAGCCATGCAGATGGCATCCAGATGTTATTAATATCAGTGGCCCCACACTGGGCCCCTGAATCCTACTAGTTGAACCCCACTTAGATCCCTCCATTCAGGCAGTCTATTCTGCCTTCATTCCTGGCTGCATAGCTCCCTGAGCTGCTCCCCCTTAAAGGTATGGTCCCCCGGGACCTTTGGCTCACTGGCCCTGGACCACCTCCAGGCCAGTCGGAACCCCAGACCCTCAGCTCTTGGGCATTCCTTGTGGTGGGCCCCTGGCCCTTTGACCCTTCTGGTCTTGGCCCCAGCTTGGACCAGTCAGGGGATGTCAAGACAGGTTAAGAGTCTATGGCTCAACTCTCTCTGGGGTCCACCTTCTAGACCCTACCAAGTGGGTAACCCACGTGGTTGTGGGGCTAGGTGTTAAGGCACCCCAACCCACCTTTCGCCGGGATGGTAACTGGCCTGGCAATTCCTGGGGACTCCCATGCCATTGAAAGCCCCACCAGGCCACCCAGTCCTGACAGGGTGCTGTTTTAGGTCATGCCCAGGACCAGGAGCCTCCTGACCAGACCCTACATCTCCTCCCTTACCTCTAGATGATACCAGCAGCCCTACAGCCAGGCAATATTATTACCTGGTCTTCCAGCAGCAAAATGCCCTGTTTATATGGGCAGCCCTGAATCCAAAATGACTGCCCTAATCAGGCACCTACCGGCTGCTAGCTTCTGGCCCTTAAAGTGGCAGGCACAAACACTGCCCTGCCACAACAAACTAAATAGTTGCAAAACGGTGTTATTTGCAAGGTTTAAAAAAAATTAAAAATACAGAGCCCTAAAGTTAGGCTTTAAAAGCTTTGGGTATCTAGGTAAGTGACCTGAAGATTTTTCAGGTATGCTAAGCACCCCATTCATTTAGGAGCCTAGCTTCAGATATAGAGCTTTACAAATAACTTGTCCAACTGCTTGAACTAGTATTTTCTTGGGTCTCTCTGCACTGTCTGTTGCCTTTGCCCTTGGGGCCTCCACCCTGTCTGACAGGACAGGGAGGGGACCTAGGACCCAGGCAAAGGCAGCAGGCATAGATCTGAGCAAACAGTTGCAGCCTGCCTCTGCCCCATGCACAAATCTGGGGGGCACATCCCTCCCCCCCCATGCCTCCCCTGGTCCCAGGTACATGCAGCAATAGGGAGCTGCCCCTCCCCCCTACCTCTGGTCCCCTGCAAAAGCTGCCTGCTCACACTTCCACCCTGCTTCCTGCCCCAGGCATACATTGCCCTGGCTGAAGCTGGGCAGCACCATGGCCCCAGGGCCTGCTGCCCCAGCCCCAGCCCTCTCCCTCACTGTGGGGCTTCAGTTTGCACACCCCCCCACCTCTATGCCCCATTTTCATTTCCACGGACATACCACCAGGCAGCAAGTGGGCTCTGGGCTGTGTAGCTCTGCTGGGATGTTCTGCTCCCTGTTCTCAAGCAATGCCTGCGGGTTGTGGCCAGCCTGCATATGCACATATGCATGTCACCCACACTGCCTGCTCTCCATCCTGGGGCCCCCATTTCCTGAAGGGCCCTGGGCTATTTCCCACCTGGTCTGGGCATTACTCTACCTATGCCAAATGGTCAGGAGGTCATCCACCTCATTTGCCCTCCAGCTGGGTCCCCAGTGCCAGCCCTGGGCAGGTTCCTCTGCTTGGGTTCCTCCACTTGCCTCACTAGCAAGAATCCTGGTGCTCCCTGTTTAAAAATTGCAAATTCTCTGACAAAAAATCCCAAAGTCACTCTTCAAAATACCCAAAAATCCATGTTCTTCCATGATTAAAATGAAACATGACTATATATATATTTATTAATTAGGTGCTCCCTGATTAATTGAGTCTGCTCTGAAGTAGCCGATCTCTGGTTCATCACGAGATGAAAAAGTATGTATATAAATGCCCTTCATGCCACTTAATGCACAGTAGACTAATTCTACTTCGCATTAATGCATTAGCATGGTTTTTGCCATGACACACTAATGCTCAGTAGAATTAGTTTACTGTGCATTAAGCATCTTGTGTAGACACACTCAATGCCTGACCAAAGTAAATGGCAGTTCTTAAGTTCTTTTATGTTCATTTGGCTTTAGATCAGGCCTATTAAGAGCCTTAGGGGGGATTAGAGAAAGGAGGATTAAAGGAAGCTCAGAAGCAATGCTTTTCAGAAATATCTGTGGTGATTAGAACTGCCTAAATGTGTCCCCATGTTACAAGGTTAGAAAATAGTAACCAGATAGTTAAAATATAACAGGTCATATGCCTCCTTAACTAGGGCATCTTTATCTTTAGTAATGCAGTCTTAAATTTGCTTCATTTCTTTACAGAAATTACAAATGAACATAATACAAATTACTGATTTTGTCCACAATCCTACAAGGCTCATGCATGCATATGTTTATTTCTGGGTGTACAAATATTTTCATTAAATTCAAAGGTGCTATGTATGTGCTTAAATTATGCACATGCTTAAGTCTTTGGGAGGTGGGCCTAACCTTGCTAACCCATCTACTTGGCCTAATAATTCCTTGAGTAAAACATTACTTGCAAGTTAAATCTAAGCATCTCTCCTTTACTTCCATCTGCTCTACATTCAGAGGGTGTGAACAAGTGTTTGCAGTATCCTGCCTGGGTTTAGACAGCTTACTTTGAGTTGCTTAAACCTAGACTGGAAGCAGTGCATGCAGCTACTTGCCTCTGCTGGGAACAATGTGGGGACCCCAAGGTAAGTAACTAGAGGTCAGGGGAGAGAATGGCAGGACTGGGGTGGAGCAGAAGAGTTGCTTGGTTGTGAGGGTACAAAGGGTACTAAAAGTAGCTTGGTCAGGGTCTGGGCAGTAGGAATGGCACAGCTGGAGGGCTGGAGCAGGTGGCTGAGCTTTCCCAGCCCTGGGGCTATGTGAATATGTATGGGAATGTGTGTGCAAATTCACTAGTTCAGGTTAACCCTTTCCTAGATTGGGTTACCACTTTCTCAATCTAAATTAGTGTACCTCCTGAGGTGCACTTACTTAAATCCAGTGCACCCTTTTTTGGCCAAATTAAACCCTCTGAATGCCTGCATAGATGGGAGTTTAGATCAGCCTAACCCTGGTTGATCTAAATGCAATGCCTGCACTTACCCATACCTGACTTAAGCAGTTCTTTTAGATGTTAAATTATGCATAAAATCATCATCATTTAAATACAATTTTCCAGAATGATAGGAATATACTTTAATTAAAAAGGGACAAATAGAAGTCTATTTTATACTGAGAGGCTTTTCCTAGATTGTGTATGGGTAAAATGTGAGTATTTTGAGTACTATTTCCTCTGATCTGGCTCTTTTTTTCTAGATGTGTTTGAAATTGGTGGTATGACTGACAGATCAAATAAACAATCACCAGCAAAAAGGGACAGCAATTCTTCCAGCAATTTTTTCATTGTTGGCCATCCAATAATGGGTAGGGAGGGATTTTCTTTGTTATAGTTTAAAAAAGGAAGGAGGACAAAGAAGCTAGCAGATCAATAACAAAATTCAGTAACATTAGCCAGACAATAATATAAAACATTTAAAAGCTGAAAACCTTCAAAAGAAACCATTTGCAGGTAGTGTCCAAAAAGAGATAGATAATGTAAAGTGAAAAAGAAAGGTAGAAAAATATTAAATTGGACATCTGTGAAAATAAATACATACTTTACAATAAAAAGGCCCACAGGCAAACAAACAATCTATACAAAAAGAAGAGATGTGTCTAACCTCAGGGTCCTTGCTACTGGATTTGGACTTAAACATGGTGATTCATGCATACCTAATTTTCAGCTTTTATTACTGGAGCCCTCTGCATACGGGAATCAAATTGGTTACCATAACAAAGCTGTGACTGGATCAGTTGCTCAACACAAGACATAGAGCCTATCTGCCTTGATGCACAGTTGTCTGAGTAGTTCATCAGGAATACAAGCTACGATTTATCATCTTAACTTTCGTTGATCCAAATGAGCTGAGGGAACATTTCAACTAGTGTGATCTCCCATTTACATTCCACTGTCACTACAAGAATGAAGGGATCAAGATGATCACAATTATCAGTACAGTCAGGTCAAAATCAGACATCCAGGGCTCACCACTCCCTTTCCAACTTCTTAATGACAAGATCATATTTTTGATTTTCTACATAGACCTTTTGTGTCCGAAGGCACCCCTGACAAGACTCAAGGCACACCTCCATAATTTTGTGAATTGAGTAGCACCCAATTTCAAAAACAAATTTATATATATTACAATGTTTTGCTCCTTAAAAAGGGCTGGGCAGTAGGCATGAGAGACAATCCAGGAAGGGACAAGCCTGAGCCTGGCTTATCTGCTTAATTTATCTGTTTATCTCCTCACACCTCATACCACCCTTCAGAGTATCTGTCAGCACCCCATGGTGCCCCAGCCCCCCAGGTGAAAATCACTAATCTAGAATGCAATGAGGCATATTGAAGTGTAGTAGAGTAGGTTGCTCTTGCTCACTTTCCCTAACTTTTGAAACTTGTTCATTACAATGTATATGTAACTTTTAATCTGACACAAACACACATATATCTGTATGCATGTATTTTTGCTCTGAGAGCATCTCAGGTATCAGTGCCCCCATTGAACAAGCTTTATTTAAAGTGCCCCCACCACCATTTTTCAGCACAGGGACTCTAATACATGATATGCTAGAGTCCACTGGAGTATGATAATTACCATGCTCCAGCAGACTCTATTAATTGAGTCAGTTCCCATGTGCATACCTCACTGCATGTGTATAGGTGCCTTTAATGCTCTACTCCCTACCTCCTCTGATGCAAGAAAACCATGTGAAAATTGAGCACAATGGTGAACAGTAACATATTTACAGATTTCCCAAACTGATCTTATTCTGACCTCTTAAGAAACAAGGAAGGTGGCTTGCTTCAGTTACAAAGCAAGCAAGTTCCCTCTTTTATTTTTAAATTTACCAGTTTATAGTTACATTGTTTGAATCACTTACAATATAAAGGTTTAATCTGAATCTGCTGTGGGAAGCCTGCTCCTGTGTTAGACTATGATCCTGTAAATTGTTCTACATTGACCAACTCTTTTGCACCTGAGTACAGCCCCACTGAATGAGGCTTTGTATGAACACAGGGATCAACCCACACATATCTTATAATCAAGTCTCAGAATCAAGTAAATACTTATTACTTAGTCCCAAAGCAAAGAATGTTAGAGCACTTACTATTATTTAGGGACTTGGGTAAATTTTTCAAAATGTTAAGGTTCAGTTTCAAGAGTGACTACGGACTTCAGGTTCTAATTGCCTTTCAGAGCTGGCTCCACCAAGGAACTTAGGCATCGCTATGTTAAGAGTTCAGTACCTAAATGGTAGGTGTCCAGTCATATAGGGGAATTCACAGTTTCCAAGTGTGGCATGTAGTAGGGCTGTGCAAAGCTTCGGTCGCTGATTCAGTTTGGTGGAAATTTGGTGTGATTTGGTGGCTGAATCTCCAATTCTGAATCAAATCAGGAGACCCTTTAATCTGTCCGAATTGAATCGGAACCCTCTGATTCGGAAAGACTTGGAAAGATTCGGTGATTCAAACATAGAGACAGCTTTAAATGTTTTTTCTACATACCTCAAGGTACCAGGCAGCTCATGAATGCTACAATGCTGGGATGGATGAAGCATCCCACATGAGCATGGGGGGGGTCCCAGTGCACTCAGCAGCAGACCCAGAAGTGGACCAGAAGCAGTCCACTTCCAGTTCTGCCAGGGAGCATACAGGGGGGCCCCCATTCTCCCCAGCTCGGTGACTGGTGCCTTCTGGGTCTGGGGGGGGCACCCATGTTCCCCCTGTGGCCGATCGCCAAGCTGGGTGGGGGGCATGGGCAGGCCCCCCCTGCATGTTCCCTGGCAGACCTGGAAGTGGACTGGAAGTACTTCTGGTCCACTTCCAGGTTCACCGCTGAGCATGTGGGGGGCCCTCCATGTTCCTGTGGGATGCTCCATCCATCCCAGCATCGCAGCATTCATGAGCTGCACCTGGTACCTCAAGGTATGTAGAAAAAACATTTAAAGCTGTATCTATGGCTGAATTGCTGATTCTGTGAATCAGCATCGAATCTTCAGATTTGGATTCAGCCGAATCAAATTGGGGACAGTGATCCAAATCAATTAATTGAATCACTGTCCCTGATTCAGGCCAAATCCAAATCCGAATCAAATAGGGCCGTTTCACACGCCTCTAGCATCTAGGCTTCTTATGCAAAGTATGGGGAGAATGAGGTACCTAAAGCTTGATTTTAGCATTCACCCAGGGTGAACTAAAGTTAATTCCTCCCCATCAGATGGTATTTAAAGATATATCTTTTACTTTCAAGAAGAACCTAACCTACATACGATAGGCCATTGTGTAGTGGGGAAAGAAGGCCCACTCAATATCTTCAGTTGAAGCTGTACCACTTTGCATGGGATACTTAAATATTCATTGGGCAAGAGAGAAAGAGTGTAGCAATGATCATGACTAGCTGTTAGGGCACTAACCTAAGAGGTAGGAAGTCCAGGTTTCAGTCCCTGATGTAGTGAATCAGGAACCAACATATTCCCTGGAGCACAGTCTGGAACAAATGTCTTCTCTCTCCCAGATGACTGGATTGCTTTAACCAAAAGATCATATATTCACTGTTTCTCTTTAGCTAGAAGAATAGATTATTATATGCCAAATGGAACAGTTTTAATAGAAGAGACTGAGAACAACCATCAACCCTGGAATAATTTTGGTGGTTAGAGCAGTCTCCTGGCAAGTGGGAGATGTGGGTTACTGTCTCCTCATCCTAGATCAATGTTCTTACCATTAAGTTCTTCTACAGGGTGGTGCCATCACCACTGCTAGCAATGTTTTATGCAGGGCCTGCTCTGGAAGATGTGCCTAAAAATGCCCAACATATCTAACCCCCATAGGCAAGATAGCCAAAGAAATGTCTCATTTGTAGAATGAGCCTTGTCTCATTAGGGTCAGAATGGGAAGCAGACATTCAGGCAGGTGGGGAAATTTACCAATGAAAGCTGAGATACTTGTGGACTTCAGATGCATCCAGAGTTAAGCAGCAGGACTTGATATTATTAATATTTTTAAAGTAGTTTAACAGCTATAATTAGTAATAATACTATTTTTGGGACTTAGTGCTTTAGATGCCTGTTTCCTACCTGGGCCTTTCTATGGATCTAGTCCTAGGTCATTTTTGAAAGCAGGATTTATCTGAGTCACTTAGAACTTGCAGCACTGGTGTCAAAACACCTTTTAATCACGTTTATAAACCTTTAAAAACCTGAGCCAAAAACCCCCAACAAATATATAAAGGCCTTTAGACATCAGAAACTGCATATGGGCAGCTAGCAAAATTTTCAAAAGACGTGTAAGCTTACTGATTTTGACAATCCAAGTATAGTCTTCTCTGAATCTTTAGGTGCCTAAATGGCATCAATATTTTGGCCTAAGGGTAATTTAATCCCTTGCAATTAAGATAGTAGCTACACATTACCTAAGTCAGGGCTACCCAGCTTTAGCCTGGCTAGGGACCACATGCAGCACCTTGTGTGGTATCCTGCCCCTGTCTCACAGACTACATAGGCAGCTCTCTCCCACTATGAGGCAATGGGAGAGGTGGCTGCAGGGACCCACAGGCTGCATGCTAGCCACTTGTGCACTGCATGGGGGCTAGGGGCCATCAATTGGACAGTCTGGCCTAAGTCACTTTTAAAAGTGCATGTCCCAGTGAGGCTCTGTGTCTCAAGTGCAATTCCTGTTGTGCGCTCAGGGCCACTCAAAGCTGGCTATAGAGCCTCAGTTCTGGCATTTGCCATGCATGGAACTGGGGTGTCTGGAGGGGACAGACTTCTCCTTGAAGATTCTGGGTGTGGCATAGAAGCTAGGTATATATGACCTAAGTGACTTAGGAGCTCGTTCATTGTCAAAAATGAATTAGGCATTTAATAGGCACTCTTCATTTCTGGAATTTTGTATGCACTGAGCAGGAGTAAGTAGGATGTGCTTTTTAGCTGTGGTCTCAGATCTGCCACAGAGGTTGTACAGACAAACATTCAAATACCTTGTTTTGAAGGTTTTAGCCCATATTTACTGCAAAGTGCTCTAAATGATATGCTCAAGTCCCATGGACTTCAGAAGTAATTATCAATTTGTTTAAAATTGAGCACACATTTAAAACATCTTCCTGAAGGGATTAGGACTTTCAGTTGTAGAGCTTATTACTTTGGTGCATTCATACCATGGTAATCAGTACTCGGCCTTGTAGTAGTGTTTTCAAGATCATACCACTAGAACAGGTCTGTAAACCTTAAGGAAGCTTTTCTTCCATTAACAAATCAAATATTTGCATTTTCAATGATGCCAGAGCTTAATCAAAACTAGTAAAAAGAAAAATTACGATTAAACAATAAAACCACCTATACGTTTCAGTAAAAGAATGAAATACATTCATTTATCTTTAGGTTAAATTACTTGCTGACTTTTTTGTGTAAAATCAAAGTTATCAGCTTGGAAAACACAGAATTGTACTTCTTAAAATGATATATTTTTAGAAATCCAGAGTTTAAAAACTGTAAAATAAATATATTTGTCCTAGACTTCTTGTATCATTTCTGAGCAAAGCATGATTTTTTATGGCTAATGTTAACCCCTCAAAATGTAAATGTAATATAACAATGCAAGATGATTGTTAAATATAGTAGTGTGGACAGTACCTTATAATAGACTATAAAATGCTGGTAATCAGCATGTCTCTCCAATAAAGAATAATACAGAAAGTAAATAGAATATTTATAGTAGAATGGTAGAAGCAACATTTAAAATGCCTGATTTCACTCATGATGATTCCCAGTTGCAGTTGTTGGGAAATATGCAGGAGAACACAGACCTTTTGTCTCACATCAGCGTGGGGCAAACTCAGAGACCAATAAAAGCTATAGATGTACAAAACAATGCAGCATTAATTTATGAACCTTGCAAACAAGCTTAGTTCTACAGACAGCAGCATACACAGCTAATTTTGTACCCACATGGTTCAGATCAAAGTGTTACTTTTTTAATTGCTGTGTTGAAAAAGATTATTTGTGGGTTATCTGTGGTAAATCTAATCTATCATTTTGGTTCTGCTCTGTAATAGGAGAGTCAGACTTTTTTTGCACTCAGCTATTTAACCTAAATTTATTATCTTGGCTGTTCCTTTTCTATCTCTTCTTCAGAGAGGGATAGAAACTCTTGCATAGAGGGGAATGAAATCTGCCTGCTCTGGCAGCAATGTTCACTCAGAAAAACAGCTCTGTATTCAGAGTCCACTAGAGCTTGACACTGTCTTATACTATTTCTGCTGTATGTACGCTGTATGTAAACTTTTAAAAGAATAACTATTTTTGGTTAATAAGACTCCTTGTTTTTACTTTGTTTTAGAGTGAAAGATTATACTTGCGGTTATCAGATAAAACCAATAAGAATATAAACATTTTAAATGACATAGTACTCAGTTTTTAATATGGTATTTAGTTCTGTAACTTCATGGAGTAATTCTGACATAACCAGAGGCTTTAACATGTATTGTTGAACTAAAGGCTGAGCTACGCTGGAAGAAGAAAGACAAAAAATCATTTATTGTGCAACTGCCAGTTATTTCCCAGAGCTTAGTATCTAGGGACTTGGGAAAGGAGACCACGAAGAACGTATTCATTATCCATTATGCCTGTAGAATAATGAATTCTGCCAGAAAAACATGGGAGACTTAGTACTAGAAAAGCATAGACCTTTTCAGTCATATGTGTCCAGGATGGCGTCATAAACAGGGTTCAAGCCTAGCAGAACTATTAGCTAAGAAGTCACGTGACCCTATAAGCCAAAGAAACCTTTTTATCCTCCAAATAAACTAATGGGAAAGAGGTACTGAAGATGCATGCAGTTTAAGATGGGCATAAAATGAATATTTTTCTAATGTTTCATAAAACATAGAGGACCAAATCCTCAGATAATGAAATTTAGCATAGTTCTATTGCTGATTTGTGACCTATGCCAACCTAACCAACTGAGGGACCTGGCCTTGAGCCTATAGAGAAAACATGCCTTTGCACTGAGAATATGACCTTGAGTGTATCAAGTGTGAAATAATGGGAGCTTTTATGCATTAATATTATTCTTTTCTTTTAAGTTAGAGAGCAATTGTCCCACTGTAAAACTTAACACTGGCCCATCTATACTATATATACAGGTTCTCCTCGCTTTATGTGGTAGATGTTGTGGCAGAATGCCATCTCTGCCTCTCCCCAAACTGCTATCAGGCTGATGACCTATCTGTCAATTTGGTTACCATGGTCACTGCAGAAGGCAGACACCCCTGGTCCCATCTTCTTCAGGTAACCCTGAGTTGTAACCTGAATTGGATACATTCCTGAGGGAGGGGAAAACCTGCTCCCTCTGCCTACGTGACTGGCCTCACACACCTGGGTGGGGGAGGTGGGGCTTAATCTCCCTATTGTTCTAAGCAATGTCATCATGACTGGGAGGGGGCTAGAGACCCTATCAGTTTACCTGGCAACCAGAGATGCCTTTTAAACTGGTTGGCTCACAGCCAACAATTGCTAGCCTTCATTGAATCAGGTAAATGAGGTCATAAGGGCTATAAGTTAAAAACTGCCCAAGAGGTGGAGCAGCATGAGGACTCTCAGAGAAGTTGAACCATCTGAAACTCGCTCTCTCACTTGAAACTCACGTTCAACTAACTGCCTGCCTCCAGAGGGAATCTCCCCCTGCTTCTGGATGATACTTATGAATAAGCCACTTGAGATCTAACTAGATATATAGCTTGCAGTAACACAGATGCATAATCAAAGGCTACCATGCCACTGTTTGCTCTAAGGGATTTCTTTGATATTGTTGTACCTTGTACCGTATTCCAAACCTACTCCTTGTAACCAATAAAGCTCTCCTCTAGTACCTAATATGGGAGACTTATTGGGAGAGGGTCTAGATTATGCCTTGGGATCCCTTTGGTCTGGCTGACTAAGGAAGACCACTATTTATACTTTAGACTGAGGGAAGCACCCCAAGTTCTTGCAGTAGGTCAAGTACCCTCAAGGACTACTGGGCCTGTGTTTTCCAGGGGGCATAGGGCCAAGATCAGTCCAGAGCTTAGGTGGTGGCGGCATTACCCCCAGGCTTGTGGGTGTGCTCCAGGAAGGGGGTTGGCCAGATCTGAGGTGCCTTCAGGGAGGCACTCAGACCCTGGAAGGTGGTTGAGCACAGTGAGGTGGGTGGCTTAATGCAGGAGCACCCCCTACTGGCCTGCCACAGATGCGTTCCTGTAAAACTGTGCATAACTCAAATTTGCATAAAAGGGAACCTACTTTACAAGGTAACAAATAGGGATAGGTTCTAAAACCTCGATTGCATCAGCAGCAGGTAAGTCTGTTGGGGCTTGGGGCATGCAATGGTGGTGCTGGGAGGAGAGCTACGGGGAGAGGGGGTTGAAGCCACCCCAAATTTCACCATAGCTCCCCCAAACCACCTCTCAGCACCACTGCCACCCACCCAAAGCACAGCATGACCCAGCCTCCCTGACAGAAAGAGCCTGGCACCAGGGGCTAGGGTGAGTGGGGCCTCAATCTG
>NW_017728994.1:42779188-42779910 GCF_001723915.1 Gavialis gangeticus | reverse complement strand
GGCACCAGGGGCTAGGGTGAGGGGGGCCTCAATCCGCCCCCCCCCCCCACTGGTGGTGAGGGTGGGAGTAGGGCTGGGGCAAGGGCAGAGGCAAGTTATGCACAGTGGGGCAGGGCATGGTATGGGAGGCGTGGCTCCTGATACTACAGGCTGCCACTGTAGCCTGGGGTGGGGCTCTTCCTGGTGGGTGGGTTGAGCCACACTACATGTAGAGCTTGTAGCAGTGGTGCTGAGAGGGCAGTTGGGGGGGCTACAGCAAATTTTGGGGTGGCTGCAGCCTCCTACCCTCTGTCCCCATAACCCTCCTTCCAGTGCTGCTGCCTCCTGCCCTGATTGCAGCTCAGATCATCCCCTGCTGGGAAGAACCCTTTGCAGACCCCAGCCACAGCCCACAGTTGCAGCCCATAGCAGCAGGAGCCATGGTCCACATGCCATGCCCAACAGCCGGGGTGGACAGTGGGAGCACTAGGAGGGGGACTGTGGGGGGGACTGCAGCCACCCCAAAATTTGCTGTAGGCCCCCCGACCACCCTCCCAGCACCACCGCCATTTGCTGTGAGCACAGTGCAGCCCAACTTTCCCCACTGGGAAGAGCCCAGCTCCAAAGGCTGGGGTGAGTGGGGCCTTGATCTTCTCCCCTGCCAGTGGTGAGGGAGGGAGTGGGGCCCCAGCCTGCAGCAGGAGCCCATAGCAGCAGGAGCTGCGCCCCCTGTCCCATGCCCC
>NW_017728994.1:42766285-42778829 GCF_001723915.1 Gavialis gangeticus | reverse complement strand
TCCCGCAACCTTTCCTCATAGGACCTACCCTGCTGTCCCTTGATCATACGAGTGGCCTTCCTCTGGACCCTCTCCATGCTGTCCACATCCCTCTTAAAGTGCGGCGCCCAGAACTGTTATATGTGGGCATGCCCCCTACAGCAGGTAAGTCTGTCCCACACTCCTCCCAGCCCCTGCTCCTGCCTGTGCCCCACTCCCTTCCTCACTGCTGGAGCCTTGATTTGCACCCCCACCCATGGCACTTTCTCCTCCACTTACCTGTCGCCAATCATATAAGAGTGAGTTTACCCTGCATATAACAAATTGTGGGTATAAAAAGGGTCATTGCATAGGAGCAAATTTGCATATATAGAACCCACATAAAAGCAAGGGAAACCTGTACCATACAGTTCATATATTTTGTGTAAACCAATACACAAAACTGTAATATATCCTAAAACTTGACACAGCAGTGAGAATAGTGTCCTTGTACTACTAGTGTTACAATTGCTGTCATTTCAAGTTGCAAATAACCAAATGAATTTTCACAGGCAATTAGTTGTTAGAAATACCTGTGAAACCAAGTCTACTCCCAATGTCTCTAAGTAATTTATACTGGCAGGTGTTGAGAAACTGGCACATCTCCAATAATACACAAACAAGTTTCACAGTATCAATCCAAGTCCAAAGAAAAATAGTTTCATGAGGACACTGTCTTACACTTAACTACTAAACAGGCAACTACAAAAGCCGCTAACAAAACTGTCTACTGAACTTGTCCCAAAGCCAGATTTAACCATGTAAAACTGTCTTTGACAGTAGTACTGAGACAATTCATTATACTGTGAAAGGGGAGTAGTCCAATAAAGGACACTGCATCAAAACTTACAAAAAGAAAAAAGCTGAAAATGATACTATTTGTTTTTTGCTAAAGTACAAAAATGTTGAAAATTTAGGGCTACCTATGATAAATTATCTAGTGAACTGAAGTCAAATGGAGAAATAATATGTTAAAAAGTGTATTATTCAAAATATGTTCAGACTTAAAACATTTTTATCTTTGTGCTTGTATATACAGAACATTATGCAGAGGTTTTAGAGTTCTGGCAATGCAAGATTCATACCAATATTACCTATTACATGCACTTTTTATGCTCACTTCAGTTATATTTTCCATGCATAATAGTAATAACATGTGTATTTCTAGGAAACTCTTGTAATTCTTAAGTAGCTTAAATGAATCAGGGATCAGACATATGCCCACAAAATATTTAAGCTCATGTTTAGCTATGCGTCACACTTTAATATCTTGAATAATACAATGTGTTACTTTCAAATGATGACTGATTTAAACAGCAGTTAGCTCCTCTAGGGATTCTATAGTTATATATTATAACCTGATCTAGTTGAGTAATATCAAAGTATTAATAAGAAATAGTGTGATAGCTTTCAAATAAATTATTCAATAAATGATATTTTTATTACTTGCTCAACTAACAGGGCTTGATGAAGAGTTTACGAATACATCAAAATTTCACAAAATTTTCCAAATAAACTATTCACAAATAACACCTGCATCTAATTATGTCAACACCAGAAAGGTTGTTCCAAAAGTGCAGCATTCTTTCTTGAAAAATCTTGGGGGAACAACCTCTATGTTTTAATCCAAAGGCCAGCAAAAGCATTCTGAATGGGAAAAAACCCCTTTAAATTATGAAGGAATTAAACCAACAGTTTTTGGCTCCTATCAAGAGTTGCAAGTAATGGATATGGGTTGAGTTTATGGGTCTTTTTCCTTGTGCAGAAATAAAAACAAGTCAAGTTGCAGTTTGATAAAACTTTTCAATTTAAAGAGAAATTACCATCACCAATTCACTATATGGCTTTGCAGTTCCAATGTCATTTAATTACACTATATGGCCTTGGTGTAAAGTAAGTAGAACATCAGCTAAATATGTACATTATGCAAATACCTTAAGATGTACAGCTATGTAAACAAAGGGAATTTGCCCAGTGATTATAATCTGCACGATTAGTTCTTCAACAAAACTGCAGCTAATCCATGAGAACTGTAAATGAGTGGCATAAAATCTCAGTATCAAACTCACTTTATTGTTCAGGGCCTGCTATCACTTAAGGCTTGCTGTGAGACAACACGTGTTATACAAAGAAAGCTGCATAGGTTGTACCAAGGGATCTCCACCTAATAGGCCACAGGATCTTTAGTCAGCAACAATATTCTCAATTAAGCATGTCGATTGTCCATATCTGAGTGAAACTGGTGTGGAGGGCACAGACAGATTTCCCAGCCCACAGTTTAAAAATACTTTTAACAGTGTTCTGCAATTCTATACCTCGGTTTCAGATCTGTAACAAATGAATTGATTTTAAAAAGGCAGAATTAGAAGAATAAAAAGAATTAATTAGTGAGGTCACTGTGGTGGAATCACTGAGGATGGAGATATATGGATGAGACTGCAAAATTCTCTGAGTCAAATTGCCTGGAACTCGCACCCCAAGGAAGAAAGAAAGGAAAGCTATTGGGGGAAAAAAAAGAGGAATGATCAGCCAAGGATGTTACATATCTTGAAGTTTAGAAAGTGAAAGGATAAAGTGAGACTTGCCACAAGTCAGGGCTGGATCTTGCAAAGAAACTGAAACAAATCATAAAATGCTCTTTGGCTATATAAATACAAAGAGAATGAGGAAGGAAAAGAAAAGCCATTATGCATTAGGGTGACATGATAATATAGATATGATCTCAAGACTAACCACTTCTGTTTGCAATAAGGTCAATGTGGTGAGTGGGGAAAGGCAGGATGGCTAATGAGCATACATAAAAATTATCATATGTAAGATGGAAACAAAAGAGCTCATGATCAAAACTAGAAGAACTAGCTCATGGAGTCACAAGTCCAGTTACAAGTATTCTTAACAAATCTGTTGAATCAGGGATACTCCTGTAAAATTAGCAAATAGCAAACATGGTGCAGATAATTTAGAAAGGAAAAGTGTAATCTAACCAACTGTATGATGATCAAGAGACTCTTCCTTAGGAGAGCAGACTAAAGGGTTACATTGTTTAGCCTAGCAAAACAAGGGCTTAGGCAGGACATGATGACCCCTATAAGCCCAATGGGTGCGTCTAGAGGAGCGTGCACGTGCCTCTTGCAGTGTCTCAAACTCCTTTGGGGTTGGGGCCTGGGACCGGGTGGGGGAACAATTGGGGCAGAGATCAGAGGCTGGGGCTGGGTAGGGGAGGATGCAGGGGAGTTGTGGCTCGGTGGGGGGCATGTGGGCCCTGCAGGGGGGCTCCTGTTGGGTGTTGAGGGGCTGTGGGCCCTTGTTGGGTAGTTGTGGGTCCATGAGCTGTTTGGGGGGGGCTGTGCCCTGCGAGGGGCAGGGGACCCACATCTCCTTAGCAGCCCCCTTATATGCCCCCTGCACCCGCAGTCCCTGCCACACTCCAACCACAAACCCCAAACCCCCAAGCCACCACCACAAACCCCTCACCCACATACCTGGCCACGTGGGTCTTGAGTAAGGGGCCTGAGGTGGGGGCCAGGCTGTGAGTTGAGAGTGAGGGGCTAGGACAGGGCAGAGCACTTGCATATCTGCTGCTTAGCGCTGCATATCCTGGTGAGTGAAGGGGGTAGGGGCAGCTCTGATTTTTCTATGACAAAAATGCCAAAAGTCAATGCCAAACTGTGTAGATGCTGTAATGGCTGTGCACTCCCCATCCAGGTCTGGCAGGCACACAGCCTTGGGACCACATGCTGCCCCAGGTGGCAGCAGGTCACAGCCAGGCAGTGTCAGACTGCTGAAGTGGGTAGAGGGTGCAGGGAACTCTCAGAGCTGCTTCACCAGTCCAGCTTGCACAAGGGGTAGTGTCCCCAGGTACCAACTGGCTGGGCCCCAGAAGCTCGTGTCTATTTGTATCTTCCAGAGATTGTGAGTCTTAAGGCCCACCTAGTTAACTAATAGCCCCCGCTGTGTGGGCCAAAGCTTGAAAGACACAGCTCTTTTTTTTCTGGTGGGAAAACAAAGGAAGAAACAGGATAGGAGTGATATGGGGTCAAATGTGCAAAATTTTAAAATAAGTTCCCTGGAGGGGGACACTGAGCAGAGCCCCTCAGGCCACACCTACCAGTCCTCAAAGGCATCCAAGGAGCCAGTGGATGCCACCCACTGGTGCTCTGCCCAAAAATGTTCATTGACAAGGGAGAGGAAAGTGGCTATGCCATCTCCAGGCACCTTCCCAGCCAGAGCCTCCTTCCTGGTCAAGTACAGGGCGCACTCAGTCAAGGCCAGGAGGAGATTGACCAGGAGGTCCCAAGAGTGGCTGGGGCTGTGGATGGGGTAACCAAAACCAAAAAGGTGGGGGGTGAAATTCAACCAGAACCTCAGGAGTAGGCTCTGTAGGTGGAGGGACTGCAGCTTAGCGCACTCAAGGGTCATGTGCACCACGGTCTCCCTCTGACCACAGAAGGGGCAGGAGACCGAGGTGTCTGTAAAGCTCACCACATACATGCCCATGGCATCAGCTCCATGGAGGAGCCACCAGCTGAGGTTCCCAGTGGCTTGTGGGGTGAGGGTGGAGTACAGACTCAGCCACTGGGATGCCCTAGCCATGCCCTCACTGAGCAGTTCCCACCACTTGGTGTCTGGGTGGGTTGCAAGCGTGGCATGATGGATTGTACATCACACAAGCATGTAGAGGTGGCAGCGATGGACAGTGGAAAAGCAGACCAGTTTGGTGTCCTCCAGCTGACTCAGGTGGTGGAGCAGGGAACACTGCAAGGCCAGGAGTGGCACCTGCCCCATGACAAATTCCAGTGGACTGGAGGACACGGGAGGCAGGGACCACCAAAGCACAGGACCTGGTCAATAAAGGAAGGGCATCGGGAGGTAGGGCAGATATCACCTCCTGGACCAGACGTCAGATTGCACATGTCATGGGAAGACCCATGTGCAGGGCCATAGATTCATAAATTATAGAGTCAGAAGGGACCCAATCGATCATTGTGTCTGACCTCCTGCTCCTGGCAGGAAAGAGGACCGAACAACCCCAGCCAGGTGATTGTTAAGCATCTTCTTGAAGACCTCCAAGTTAGGTGTTAGCACCACCTCTCTTGGAAGCCTATTCCAGACTCTGGCCACCCTTATTGTAAAAAATTTCTTCCTAATGTCTAACCCAAATCTACTCTCCACTAGTTTGCACCCATTATTCCTAGTTACTCCCTGGGGCACACTAGTAAACAGTGCATCCCCAATTCCCTGCTGTCCTCCCCTGATAAATTTATAGGCGGCTACAAGGTTACCCCTTATCTATCCTTTATATAGGCTGAAGAGATCCAGATCTCTCAACCCCTCCTCATAGGGTCTTTCATGGAGACCACTAATCATGTGAGTGGCCCTCCTCTGAACCCTCTCCAATCCTCTGTGTCCCTCTTGAAGTCTGGCACCCAAAACTGGACACGGTACTCCAACTGCAGCCTGACTAATGCTGCATAGAGGGGGAGCATCACCACCCTTTATCTATTGGCCATGCATCTGCTCATACACAACAAGGTGCAATTGGCTTTGTTGATGGCCTCGTTACACTGCCAGCTTATGATCATCTTGGAGTCAGCCATGACTCCAAGATCTCTCTCAGTCTCTGACCTGCTAAGAAGGACATCCCCCAACCTGTAGGTGTGCTGGGGATTCCTCTGTCCTAGGTGGAGTACCTTACATTAATCTTTGTTGAATTGCATCCTATTACGTTCCGTCCATTGGTCTAACCTGTCCAGGTCGGCCTGTATCTGCTCCCTGCCATCCGTTGTATTAACTTTGCCCCATAATTTGGTATCATCCATGAACTTGGAGAGGGTGCTCATCACACCTTCATCCCAATCACTGATGAAGACATTAAATAACACCAGCCCAAGGACTGAACCCTGTGGAACCCCACTTCCCACCAGACCAAGAATAACCCATCAAGCACCACTCTCTGAGTGCGGTCTCTAAGCCAGTTAGCCACCCACTTAACTGTGTAGGCATCCACTCCACAGCCCATTAGCTTCTCTATGAGAACAGGATGCAAAACTGTGTCAAAGGCCTTCCTAAAGTCCAGGTAGATGACATCGGCCTCAGCTCCTGTGTCAAGGCAGTGTGTGACCTGGTCACAAAAGGCGATAAGGTTTGTCAGGCAGGATCTACCTATGATGAACCCATGCTGGTATCCTTTCAGCATCATCTCCTCTGCTGGGCCTTCACAAATACGCTCTTTGATGATTGTTTCTAGTATTTTCCCAGGGATAGAGGTAAGACTGACTGGCCTAAAGTTACCTGGCTCCTCCTTTCTCCTCTTCTTCAAAATGGACACCACATTGGCCTTTTTCGAGTCCTGAGGGACCTGGCCAGAGCTCAAACAGCCATGCCAGCGGCTCAGCATGACACTGGCCAATTCCTTCAGCACCTGTGGATGGAGTCATCCAGCCCTTCCAAGTGCTCTTTAACTAAGTCAGCACTAACCTGTGGTGGTCTGGTGCCTTTTGGACATCTGTCTATACTTAAGGTGGGGGGATTGTCTTGGTCAGTATTAAGAAATACTGAAGCGAAGAAGTCATTGAAGAGGTCTGCCTTTTTTTCTGCGTCAACCACCAACTGACCTGATTTGTCCTGCAGGGGTCCTATGCTACTCTGTGCTTTGTTTTTGCTTGCTATGTATCTGTAGAAGGACTTTTTATTGCCCTTAATTGTTGTAGCCAGCCTAAGCTCCAGTCCTGCCTTGGCCTGCCTAACTGATTCCCTGCAATAGCGTGCCAGGGTGGTGTATGCCTCCTTGGTGGCTGCCCCCTGCTTCCACTGCCTATACATCTCTTTCATTGCCCCCAGTCTTTCCTGAAGCTCCCTGTTCAGCCAAGCGGGCTTTTTTATCCCCTTAAAAAGGGGGACCCCACTGCCACTAGGACACTAGTTCCTCAGGTCATGGGGACTACCCTTCTTCAGCCACTTCCCTGGAATTCATCCCAGACTGTGGCAAAGTCCGGGCCAAGGACATCCCAGAAGGCCTGGTAGAACTCCACAGTCAGCCAGTTGATGACAAGTGCTTTGTTGCCAGGCATCAGGCAGAGGGTGGCCAAAAACGTGGCCAGAGTGAAAGGAGACTTCAGCCAGTTGTGGTCACCCACACTGACCTGCGGGAGTCCCCCTCACAGGGTTTGACAGGCTCCAGCATCACTCAGATCCAGGGAGAAGAGCTCTTCATAGAAGTCCCATGTTTCATAGTTTCATAGATTTAGGGTCGGAAGGGACCTAGTAGATCTTCTAGCCCGACCCCCCGCCAGGGCGGGAGAACAACAAAACCCCAAAAACAAAAACGGGACTCAAATGAGTCCAGCCAGGTAGGCATCCAGCCTCTTCTTAAATGCCCCAGTGCATCTTACCTGGATCCATGACAGGGGTGCTATCACTCAACAGAAGGCAGGTGATTTACTTCTTGGCCCCCTTCCTCCTCTCCAGGACATAGAAGAAGCAGGTCCACAGTCCATCTCCCAAAGGAGCTCAACACATGAGTGGACGAACGCATAGTGGGTGCAGTGGTCATCCAGAGCACGAAGCTCTTCCTGCCTCCCCCAACACTCTCCATGGAAGGACAGGTTGGCTGGGTCAGTGGCCAGGTGCCTCTCCAGCTCCAGCTCCAGCTCCAGCTCCAGCTCCAGCTCCAGCACTACCCACTTGAGCTGCTTCCAGACCACTTCCCTCTGCTGAGTGTGCCCCCGAGTGTAGCTGAAGCCAAAAAGCCAGATGCACACCTTCCCTACATCCCACCATCTCTGAGCAGAGGGGAAAGCTGCCCATTGCTCCTACCAGGACAGCCAGAACTCCCAGAAGGCCTCCCTGAAGCCCATATCCTCCAGACTGTCACTGAAATGGCAGTAGGCCAACCCTGTATTCCCTGGCCCTAGTGTGGCCAGTGCCCAAGCAAGGTGGTAATCGCTGAAAGGGGTTGGCCAGATGCCAAAGTGGGCCCAGGCAAGTGTGGCAAAGGGATATAAATCCAGTCCAACTTGGAGTGGCATGCCTGCTCCTCCCCCACCCCAACATAGGTGAAGGCAGGGGGGCCGGCAGGGTGACAGGCATGCCAGATGTCCATCAGGAAGTAGTCCATCAGGATCTCCCTGAGGACGCCCACAGTGGCCTGGTTCCATTCCCTGCCTGACTGGTCTTATGCATCCAGGTGGCATTAATGTCTCTGCCAAGGACCAGGCACTTGTGAGGGTTGAGGGTGCCAACGTAAGTGGCCAGCTGGTGGAAAAAAATCCACCAACTCTGGGTCCGTTACAGAGTAAATATTCAGAAGGTTCAGAACCAACCCCTGCACTTGGACCCAGAGGTGCAACAGGCAGCCCAGCACCACCTCAACATCCTGGAGAACCTCTGGCTGCAGGCCTGGGGAGAACAGGGTAGACACCCCACAAGAAGTGGCTGAGAAGTGACTAAAAAGTACCCTGCCTCCCCGTTCTAGTCTCCAATTAGGCTCATTGGCTGAAGTCATCAGGGTCTCCTGTAAGAATACCACAGGGTACCCCCCTTCTGAAGGAAGGAGAGCACCCGGCATCTCTGGAGACCCTTCCTGCAGCCATGGATGTTGAGGGTCATGACCTTAAATGACCTCATGGCTAGAGGGGTGGAGTAGACAGTTCAGCAGGGACCTCACACATCTCAGTGCCTGGTGTGGGGCCTCATGCAGCACCTTCCCATAAGTATAGACAGCCTCTATGAAACTGTGGGCCCACCTATAGAGCTGGGCATTGCAGCTTTTGGGCCCCTTGCCTTCCTCCACCAGCACCTTTGCAGCAGTGAGGACACTGTCAAAATCTCTCCGGCAGTCCAAGATGAGCTGTACCTTGCTGCTGGACCTCCAGGTGTACTCATGGTTAAGAAATGCAAGTAGCTGAACCCTGGGGACTGCCAGGACCAAGAGGTCCACAGGCTGCTGGTTCTCAGGTGTCCTTCTCCTGGTCCTGGGGTTCAGAAAGCTACTTAGGTGCTGTCTGAATCCTCAAGCCTGCTAAGAACCCAGACTCTGGCTGGGATTGGGAGAGCTCTGCAGTCCCTTGGGATGGGGGTGGGGTTTCCTCACAAGATTGTGGGGCAGAGCTGGACCCCAGGGGGTCTGCACAAGGTCCCCAATAAGATCAAACTGTTGGTCCAGGGACCCCACCCCAACCCCCTCTGGTGTGGGACTATTGGGCAAAATAGTAGCGGGGTTTGATGGGAGAGCAAGGAGGACACCCATCAGGCACTGGGGTGGCTTCAGTGCTTGTCTTGAGGTCATAGGAGAAGGGTCTTCCCCCCTCAGGACTCACTGGGATGAACCTCAGAGCCCATCTCCCCCAGATCAGAGGGGGAGAGCTCTGCTGCTGGACCCTCCATTGAATTGGCCAAGGCCTCAGCCTTGGCACCCATGGTTTCAGGGGGTGGGCCCTAGCCAGAGGAGTTAGGGGCTTCTTCCATGGACTCCTGCTCAAGGCTGTCCAGCAGCCCTGAAGCCTTCTCCATGGAGATTATCCTTTTGATCTTTTCTGGGGGTGGTTATCAGATGCAGCTGGGGAGGCTCCCAGAAACTGGATTGCTCCTTCTCCCCATGTGTTGGTCTTGGGAGGGTGTGGGGGGTCCTCCAAATCATAGGGCTCCAGCTGCACCTAGGCCCTCCTCTTTGCTTTGTGCCCAGAGGGGACCTGCACCCACTCAGCCATAAGGTGGTCTTTAGGTGGACAGGCTCCAGTAGGAGAAAGTGAGGGTTGTGGGGGTGGGGCAGCTACAGCAGGGACATGACTGGGGTTGGGGGGCCTCGCTCCCTCTCTTCCATTGGCTGCTGCTGCCCTCCCTGGGACCCCACCAGACTTGGTTTGGGGTTGGGTTCCCCTGAGCTCACAGCAGGGCTGGATGCTGTGGCTGGGGTGCCAGGGAGCCTGGAGGGGGGAGAGGCACTGGTGTCAGGGGCACACCTCTCACTAGTCGGACCTATGGATGCACTCTCCTCCTGGCCCATGGGGCTCTCATGAGGCACGTGCCCTGAGGCACGGCACCGAAAGAACTGGAGGTCCCCCCATGTATAGAAAACCCTCACCAGGGCCCCTGGAAAAGGAATCACAAGGCACCCCTCAGCCTCCAGCCAGACTCCCACCACCAGTTGGATCATAACCTGGTGATGGAATGATAGTACATGGTGGAGGCCGGGGTCTCAGCAACCAGCAAGAGGGCCACCACTGGGGTGATAACCTTTCCCAGGGTCTGGAGCTGGGGGAGCAGAGCCCAATTAAGAATATAGGGGGGGACAGAGCTGAGGACCACCCTGGTCCCCAACTCTTCTAGGGGCTCAAGGGGTATGTCCACACCCTCCACCATGAGACCCCTCTCCACTACCTTCTGTGCAGTGGCCTCTGAGGCAAGGAAAAAGACCCCCTTGCCCTTGCAAAGGGCTGCCACAACTTTGGGGCCCCCCACTACCAGAGCCAGGGCCTGCACCCAAGTCTCAAAGTGCAGGTTCTCCCACATGGGTAGTTGGCACTTCACCCCATGTCTGCAGATGATTGCCAGAAAGGGGTCTCCACTGCCTGAGCTGAAAGGGCTAGTGGTGGAGGGTCCAGGCACCATGGCTTTGCATCACCATGCAGCTGCTTGTACGTAACTGCAGTTCCCCCACTGGGGGTCACCTTGATTTAGGCCTGGGGAGAGGCTGAAACTTGGCAAGGTTTGTGGCCTCACCAGGGACTACCCCCCCTACAGTTTTCGACCCCCTGTGGTGTAACACATAGATGTGACATGAGTTTTGCTTTCAAGAATTTGGGGTGCAGCTTCCCCAAACCCCTGCACCTATCTTCTTGAAACTTGGCAGACTTTGTGTCCTCAGCAGGAGCCACCACTCCTGCAAATTTCATTCAAATAAGGCAAAAAACCCCCCAAAGATATAGATATTTCATTGATTCCCCATTATACCCTATGGCCGGATCTCCAAGGCAGCTGCTTCAGCCAGATCGAAGAAAAAACCCAGTCCAGAGTGCTGGATCACATTGCTGGAATCTGAAGTGTGCAGATCCAAAGCTGGAACAAATAGCTTACTACTCACACAGGCCTAATAGGCAGTTGTAAGGTTGATAAAGACTGTGCCTGTTTGCTGCCTTGATTCAAATTTGTTTTCTATGTCAGATGTAAGTAATATAACTTGGTCAGTGGTACACTGCTTTTTCTAAAAGCCAGCTTCTTCTTTTGGGATCTGGGGATCAATGATGTTCTCTGTTTTATTCAGATTATGTGGTCCATGAGTTTGTATGTAATGCAGAATAGTGAGATGGGTTGGGAGCTCTTTGGATCCTCTGCTGGTTTACTGGGGCAATAACATCAGCTTTTCTCCAAATTTATGGAAGTCTGTTACTTTCTAGGCATTTATACATGAATTGCTGAAATCATCTTTTCATTGTAGTTCTGAGCTTGGTAATGAATTCTGGGAATATCTTATTTGGTCCAGCAGCCTTCCCAGTTTTGATCACTTTAATAGATGTGTCAAACTTGCTGTCAGAGATGGGGGCACTTAAATTAAAGTTGACATTGGGTGATTTAAGTCATTCATGATGCAGGTGTCTAATCATTTCTGTGTATTGCTTGCTTGGGTTACAGTACTTGCTGTTGCACAATATTTTTGTGATGAAGTTTGCTGAAACAAGGTAATGTCAGTTTTTTGGTTCCTTTGCCTGTAAGGCAGTCAATGATGCACCATGTTTGTCTGCTTGAGTGGGTAATATCCAATTGTTCTATGGTAGCAAGCCATCTCTCCTTTTGATATTGTACATTATGGTAGCCAGCTGTTCTGGCGGTGGAAGCAGGGGGCAGGGACAAAGGAGGAGTACACCTCCCTGACCCGAGCTTGTAGGGATTTGGTGAGGAAGGCGAAAGCAGCACTGGAGTTTAGATTAGCTTCTGGGATTAAGGATAACAAAAAGTCCTTTTTCAAGTATATAGGTAGCAAGAAGAAGTCTCGGGGAAACATTGGACCCCTGCGAGGCAGGGCAGGACAGTTGGTGACGGACGCATGAGAGAAGGCAGAACTCTTCAACAAGTTCTTTGCCTCCGTGTTCCTGTCTGCTAACAATGGGGTGCTCTCGGGTGACAGTGTAATGAGGCCCAGGAAGGATGTGAGTCCCCCGACAGTTAGTTCAGACCTTGTTAAGGATTACCTGGAGGGCTTAGATGTGTCCAAGTCAGCGGGCTCGGATAACCTTCATCCGCGGGTGCTGAGGGAATTGGCTGGTATCATTGCGGAGCCTTTGGCACGGCTGTTCGAGGACTCCTGGTGCTCTGGCCAAGTCCCTGAGGACTGGAAAAGGACCAATGTGGTCCCTATTTTCAAGAACAGGAGGAAGGAAGAGCCTGGCAACTACAGGCCAGTCAGCCTCACTTCTATCCTGGGGAAGGTCTTTGAAAAAATTATCAAGGGCCACATTTGTGAGAGCCCTGCAGGGGAAGTGATGTTGAGGGGTAACCAGCATGGGTTCGTGCAAGGCTGATCCTGCCTGAC
>NW_017728994.1:42758948-42761285 GCF_001723915.1 Gavialis gangeticus | reverse complement strand
GGGAAAGTCTGTTCACCAGGGCCCCCCTTGGGGTCACCAGGAACAATGGCCACAAGCTGAGGGAGGATAGGTTTAGGTTAGATATTAGGAAGAACTACTTCACGGTAAGGGTGGCCAGAGCCTGGAATAGGCTTCCCAGAGAGGTGGTGCTCTCACCTTCCCTGGAGATCTTCAAGAGGAGACTGGATAGGCACCTGGCTGGGGTCTTATGACCCTGCCACCCCCAATGCTCCTTCCTGCTCATGGCAGGAGGGTCAGACTAGATGATCTGTCTAGGTCCCTTTCGACTCATTGATTCTATGATTCTATGGTTCTGTAGTTCTTTTTACAGCTGTAGGGTCATTGGTTTGCTTCATGATGGTAAAGAGCTGTTTGCACTGCTCATCCCAGAATGGCACACAATCACTTCTATAGCCTCTAGGTACACAGAGTTTGGCTATTTCAGTTAGGCAATTTGTAAATGTATTGTAGACTTTGTTGACTTCTGATGAATCCTCTAACTGGTTTGCTCTCTTGTTGGTCAGCCTTTGGTATTTCTGCCAATCGGTCTTGGAGCTGGTCTGGATGGTGTGGGCTGAAAAATCATATTGTCAGCGCTGATGAGTGAGGGTCTGTGCTGAGATGATAGAAACTTGTCAAGTACTTTTCTTATTAGTATTTTACATGAGTCGGCCTCCCACCAGGCAAGATCTGGGTTTTTTTAATCTTCCAATGTCCAGAGTGGAAGGTATGTAGCATCTTCAGGTTGTATATGAGGGTTATATCATTCAGGCATGCCCAGGGAGAAATATCGTCTTTGTTGCTACTTTTAACACCGTATGCCCAATCTTGATGTTGGCAGTTCAAGTCACCTGCATATAAGCTCATTAGTCATTAATTGGCAGGCATGTGATTGACAACACAGTAGAGGATGGCTTACAAATATTTATGATGCTTATGTCGTTGACCCGGACAGTGTTCCATTCTACTGCACTCTCGGAGGTATTATGTCCTTTTGTAGTATGTGGCAGGTCATTTCTGATGAAAGTAGCAAAGCCATGGATCCTGCTGGTTACATAATCTGCAAGGCTATAGCCTGAGAGCTTCATCTTATGCAGCTGGTCTGTGTTTCTTGTAGAAGGACTGCATGTGGTTTCATTTCCCTGGTGATGCATTCCAGCACTGATTGCTTGAGCGAGGTATAGCCTTCAACATTAAGTTGAAGAACAGTCAAGCTTTCCCCTCATGGATAGGAGAGGTTGCAGTAGTTAGTATATCAAAATTGGAAAGTCTAGTATATTGAGATGGGAAAAATTGAAAGTCTGAAAGTTGCAGACAATAGTGCCTACCCTCTTGTGGTGTCTCCTGTGAGCAGCTGTAAAGCGAAACTCAAGGCAACAAGACTATAATACTTAGAGACAGGAACGGCCTTTGTGATTGTGCTTATCTCCTCTCAGTTCAGGAACATGTCTGGTAATACATTTTCTGACCATCCTGTGTCTTGGGGTTGAGCAAGGGTGGCTGGGAGGGGGAGGAGGCAACATGCAGAATGAGTGCCACAAGTGCCATGGGCAGCCTCTGTGCCGGCACATGACAGATCAGGGAGGAGACAGACAGCACAGCAGCAGATAGGGCAGGAAACAGGGTACAGAGAAAGAATTCTGGTAGGGAACATAGAAAAGGGAACCAAAAGCAGAGCAGTAGATTGGGCACAAGAAAGGGATCAAAGTGACACTTGGGGAGGGTGGCATTCCAACCAAAAAGGTTGGCTCCACTGCCCTAACTTATTTAAAGGCAACCAGGACTTGTAGTAGAGATGATATCTTTTAATAGACCAACAAGATTTTTGCATTAAAAAAATCTTTAATAGCAAGCTTTTGGGCACAAACACCCTTCATCAGGCATTGGAGAAAAGATTGTAAAAGTTCTTTTGGTTAGAAATGGAAGTTCATATTTCATAGGATTTCACAGAAGAGTCAATAGATGGAAAACTCCTCTGGGTAGTCAGTTCATAGCTGGTATGAAGCCTTTCACTTCCTGTGAGGATCTGTGATGATGCAAATAACCTTGAATTTTTTTGCAAAAATCTTGTCGGTCTAATAAAAGATATCATCTCTACTATGAATCCTGATTACCTTTTCCTCTAGACCAATACAGCTATAACCTGGATACCCAACACATGGAAGATATCACATTTTAGCCAATTTTTAAAAATGAAATCTTCATATTTTCCCAAGCAGGAAGCAACTGTAACCATCTGAAACCTAAGATCCTGCTCCTGACTTGGTTGAAGGTAATATGGATCATCACAGATTCTCACAGGAGGTGACAGGCTTCATACCAGCTATTAACTGACTC
>NW_017728994.1:42753521-42753948 GCF_001723915.1 Gavialis gangeticus | reverse complement strand
AAAAAACAAAACCTAGCACTTACCAGAAGTTGGAGCTGCCTTGTGGCTGACTGGGGCCCTGCCCACACAGTACGAGGAAGGGTGACAGCCCCAGCATCCCCAGCCTGGGCTCTCCTGCCCCTCTGCTATCCTGTGTTGCCCAGGGGGCTCTGCCAGGAGGCCCTGGAGCCCACCTCACCCCTGCTTCTAAGGTAAGCAGAGGCTTTTTTTTTTCATTTTTTTCCTGTTCTTTTTCTGAGGGTTTTTTTCAGGTGATGGTGTCTGGGGTTGTAGGTGTAGCCTTGGGGTCCTGGGGGTGCAAGTGGGGGGTAAGTCTGGGTGGGGCAGCCATTTCAAGGTCTGGGGGAGCAGGGTTGAGGCTGGATGGGGCAGCCATTGGGGGGGCTACAGCAGCTGGTAGGGGATGGGGCCAGGTGAAGCAGCAATT
>NW_017728994.1:42752054-42752643 GCF_001723915.1 Gavialis gangeticus | reverse complement strand
TATTGACTCCTCTGTGAAATCCTATGAAATATGAACTTTCATTTCTACCCAAAAGAACTTTTATGATCTTTTCTCCAATGCCTGATGAAGGGTGTTTGTGCCCAAAAGCTTGCAATTAA
The DNA here is from genome assembly GCF_001723915.1 of Gavialis gangeticus. Taxonomy (NCBI): domain Eukaryota; kingdom Metazoa; phylum Chordata; order Crocodylia; family Gavialidae; genus Gavialis; species Gavialis gangeticus. Next base: position 42,752,524 of record NW_017728994.1, on the reverse strand, counting down.
AGATTTTTTTGCAAAAATCTTGTTGATCTAATAAAAGATATCATCTCTATTATGAGTCCTGATTGCCTTTTCCTCTAGACCAATATGGCTACAATCTGAATACATATCTTACTTACACATTCCTCATGCTGGGTGCCCAGAAATGTAGTCTATGTGTTGAAACAATCTCATAAATGAAGAGGGACTATTTGCCTTCTTTGGGTGCATCCACACGAGCACGCACGTGCCTCTTGCCCTGCCTTAAACCCCTTTGAGGTCGGGCAACAGGCATGCAGGGGAATAAAAAAATGTTCAAGCAAAGTATAAAAAAGCAGAGGCTGGGTCCTCCATGGAGATGCTGTGGCTGCCACAGCGTCTCTATGGTTGGCCCCTTGCCCTGATGCTGAAACACGCAGGTGGCCAGGCTGCATGTTTCAACACCGGGGCTACGGTCCCAGTGAGTAAGGGTTTGGGGGGGCTAGAGGAGGGGG
>NW_017728994.1:42744953-42750712 GCF_001723915.1 Gavialis gangeticus | reverse complement strand
GGGCTACAGCAGCTGGTAGGGGATGGGGCCAGGTGAAGCAGCAATTGGGGGTCTGGGGTGGGGCATGTGGGACTTGCAGGGTGGTTGGTAGCCCCTGCAGGGGTCATTTGGCCCCCGTTGGGGAGGCATACCCCTTGTGTGTGGGACAAACCCCTGGTTGGGCAGCTGAACCCTGTTTGGGGGGCTGAACCCCCTTTTGGGGGGGACAAACCCTCTGTTGGGGGGCTGAACCCCTTGTGTGGGGGCTGAAACCCATGTCTAGGGGCTGAATCCCCTGTTGGAGGGTGTAGCCCTTGTGTTGGGGACCAACTCCTTGTGTGGGAGCCATTGCCCTGTGGGAGGGCAGTAAAATATGTATTCATGAATTCATGAAACATGTATTTAGAGTTCACTTTCTTATTATGATAAGAGACTTGCTTTAACACTTTCGCTATATCAATAAAACATTGTCCAAATGATCGCTGTCTCTGTCTCTGTCTATCTCTCTCTTTATAGTGGTCTTTTGTTTTACTTGTGGAGGAACATGGGTTTGGGGGTATTTTAGAGTGTGACTTTGGGATTTTTTTAATCAGGGTTTTTTCAGTTTTCCAATAGGAAACACCAGAATTCCTGCTAGGGAAGCCAGTGGCAGGACCCTGCCTGCTCAGAGCTGGCACCTTGGACCCATCTGGCTCTGGCTGACCTCCTGGCCAAATGGGGCCAGGAGGACATACTTTGAAAGTTCAAAGCAGGCCACCACACCCAGAACATCTTCTGGGTGATAGCTGCCCAGATGGCTGGACAAGGGCCACAAATGGCAGTAGTGCTGAACAAAGGCCTCAGTCCACTGGCAGCTGACCCAGAAAGGCAGATGCCTTTACTGTCTCTGCAGTCCCCAGCCAGGTCTGGCAAGTGCACAGCAGGTCAGAGCCAGGCAGCAGCCCCCACTGCCAGACTGCTGCAGTGGGTAGAGGGTACCGGGAACTCTCAGGGCTGCTTCAGCAGTCCAGCTGGCACAAGAAGTAGTGTCCCCAGGTACCAATTGGCTAGGCCCCCAGAATCTCCTGAGAGCTGAGAGCCCTGAGGTACTTGCCAGGGTGACTTTTTATACTGCTGGGGACAGCACAGGGGCTGGCCCCGGACTCTAGCTCCCCCTGGCTGATCCGGGAGGAGCCAGGCAGTGTTATTTTGCCCCAAGTGGCACAATTTGCTCTGCAACAAAGTGCATGTCCAAGCACGTGCTCTGAGGCAAAAAGTCCCGGCTCAAATTTGCACCGCTTCTATTTGAGCTGCTGCAAGCACATGTGCTTGCATGTGTGGACGTGCCCTTTGTGTATGATATTCTTACCTCAGCTTGATCTCCCTCACTCCAAAAAAGGAAAGAAAAAAGAATACCAGTCATATCAACTTTTTATTAATATTACATATTGCAGAAACATATTTAATCTTCTTTTCACTTGTAAACTTTCCCCAGACTTCTTTCAGTATAACAACTTTTCAGCTTCATGTATCTTTCTGAATGCCTCTATCTTTGCTTTTTCTTTAGCTATTTTAGTTGCAATTTTTAAATTGACTCTTACTTTATTTCCTTTTTATTTCTAATTTGTTAAAAATTATTTCTCTGACATCCCCCAAGAAAACAGGTTCTTTTTCTATATGTAAATATATGACCTAATAATTGAGAGCTGCAAAAAACTGGGAGTGGTGCATGATGTATATGTAATGTATGCAAACAGTCCTTTTGAATCTGTGGTTGCTTTGAGATACTTGAATGTTTATACTCAATAAAATCAGCAGCACGATGGAGAAAGGCTGTTTTGGCTGACTTTGCAGAAATGCATCTGGAAGTTCAGAGATTCATTTTGTTGCAAAACAATTGCTATGGCAACTAGGATTATTCCCTTAAGAAAAAATGTTTAACAAAACAAGATGAATATATAACATTTTAACAAAATTCCCACCCAACACCTAAACATGACAAGTTTTATGATGTAAGTTATTTTTGCCCATCCCAATCTTTTGTGAGTCACCTTTTTCACTTCAGGCAACTTTATATTTTGCAATCTTTATTTACTTATTAATTAGTGTTATTTTCTTTTTTAAAATATTAAAATACCTATACTGTTTATTCTTGGTTAAAGCTCATTAGCACCTTTGGACAGTATAATGTAGAATAAAAACAGAAAATATATTGTAACTACCATTGCACTGTTTTACTTAAATTCTATGTGCATAGTCCCTCACGTTGTTGACAAATCAGGTCACAGCTATAGAAATCCAAAATGCCATTTCCAGGGGGAAAAACAAGCAGACTAAAGCACACTTTGGGGATTCAGTTATCCCTACTCTTTTGTTCTTCGTGTTTCTGAGGGTTTACTGCAATTTACTGCCTAACACAGCAATTTACTGCAAACACAGCAGAAAGACATACCATGTGAATATTCACTGATGATATGATAAGCAGCACCCAATAGTTTAAAGCAGCACTAGTAGCTGCTGTTAATTAAAAGTTTGAAAATCTAGCATACTGTGACTCACACGGGCACAGTGTTTGATCTTCCAGTTAAGTCCTAACTTTATAAGGATTATTTCTGATTGAGGAACCAAATAAGGTCTCCATTTGTTGCTGGACTGGATCTAAAGGGGCGTTATGCTATGAGAGGAATGCCCAATCAGTCTTTAGTGTCTCTGTGGTAACATACAACTATGGTGTCAGTAATAGCTATTATGTACATTTTTGTCCTGTTAGGAGACAGACAATGTCTAGCAAATAAGTTTGTATCAGCCATGAAGAAATATATTTCTTTTTCCTAGAGTTACTCCAAACTTACTCTTCTGAAGTTAGAATCTGGCTCACATCTAAGTCCAGCAGAAAGATATCTTGCATTGTTAACATTCGTTAAAACTTGCGCAATTGTTCACCAGACACCAGGGTGCTGGGCATGTTAGGAATATATAAAGTAGAAGGACACATACAGACAGAAAAAAAAATGGAATAGACCTTTAGCGAACCTGCCCTACTGAAAAATATATCTGTCATTTTAGCATCGCAATTTATCATTTCTTGAAGCAATGTCAGCTGCTGAGTTAAGAAACCATAAAACTTAGTTGACTTCTTTACTTTAACACTCAGTGAAGCCATGAAGAGGATTTTTCAAGTCCTAACCCAGGAATTTAGAAGAGCATTAGTTTTTCTAGACAGAACATTTTAGAACTCGATGTGAATTAAAAAGAAAATCTTGGGTGTACTATGAATTACTATTTTGCTTTAGCTTACAAACCAATTACTATAAAATACACTCGCAAACCATTCTGGGCAAAGGTGTCCCATACAAAAGTTAAGTTATTAATGATTTTTACTATGTTCCTTCACCTATAAGATGCTCAGAAATTTAAAGAAGCATCCGAATTTTCTGCCTCTCAATTTAAGGAAAAAATCAAAAATGGAATAAAAGCACGCCTATGACTTAAGAACTTTACTTAAAAAAAACCCTCAAATTTAAAAGACAATCTTTTTAAAGGAAAAATAGTTCTTTCTTAAAAGCATGCCATATTCAAAAGACTACAGTATTTCATTTTAATCAGTATATTATTATATGCTTTAGTTGTTAAATTTGTTGTTATACCTGTTTAAGTACATGAGCACCAATACTTTAGGCAGAAAAAAATGTTCTTGTATCTCTCATTGCTCTCCTTGGAATATTTACATTCACTTTCATTCATGTTTTTGAGCTATTAGAATTTTTGGCTCCTCAATAAAAAGTTAGTTGTTGTTTATTCTCCAAAAGTCTATACAAGGCCTATTTTCTGTATCTTCTAATTAATAGTCAGCATAGTTAATAATGAGAGAAGTGATGGAACGACAGGATACTATGGTATCGAGATTGTATCTAAAACAACAATATTTCAGTTAATAAGACATAATACATATGATTTTACTTTGAAACAATGGTTCCCCTAGTGTTAAACATTTTTCTCTCACCCAGCTACAGAATGATTCATTGCTGCTGCCACTTTGTGTTCAGAAATAAGAGTAAAATTCACAAGTGCTGTGTAAAGTGGTAGAAATGTAAGCCCTTATACTAATTTAGGCTCCTTTTCTTTCAGGCTCTCACAGACTTTCTTGCACCCATTTGGCAATTTGTGTTGTCTAAGGGACTTTAAAATGACTCCATTTATATGCTGAGAAGCTGTAAGAAGGTGCAATTTTAAGTAGAGTGAGAGTATACTATACCTTTTTACATTTCCTCTATGTATATATCATCTTTGATTTCCACAAGAAACTGTAAAGTAGCTGTAGATAGAGCTACAGATCTTGAATAGAAGACCATGAGCTACAATAGAAGGATAGGGGTTCGAGGGGGGGTGTATCTTGAATAGGTTTTGAATCGAAGACTATGAGCTAGTATGCAAGGAAGGGGGGGGCAGGATATTTGACCCATACCATTCACATCACCATTTGCCCTAAAGATGCCTACAACATACATGACAAATTTCTTATAGCAGCTTAAAAGAATAAGGCAAAAATCTCATAGCTTCATAGTTGGTAGACCTGGAAGGGACCTGAGCAGATCATCAAGTCCAACCCACTACCATGGCAGGAAATAGTACTGGGGTCAAACAACCCCACCAAGGTGTTCATCTAGCTTCCTCTTAAAGACCCCCAGGGTAGAAGCCAGCACCACTTCTCTTGGAAGTTGGTTCCAGATCCTAACTGCCCTGAGAGTGAAGTAGAGCCTCCTGATGTCTAATCTGAATCTACCCTCTGCCAGCTTGTGGCAGTTATTTCTAGTCACTCTTGGTAGTGCTCGGGGGAACAGAGACTCCCCCAATGCCTGCTGGTCCCCTCTGACTAGTTTGTAAATGGCCACTAGATCCCCCCTCAGCCTTCTCTTCTGGAGGCTGAACAGGTTCAGGTCCCTTACCCTCTCCTTGTAGGGCCTGCCCTGCTGCACCCTGATCATGTGAGTGGCCCTCCTCTGGACCCACTCCATGTTGTCCACATCCCTCCTGAAGCGTGGCGCCCAGAACTGGATGCAGTACTCCAACTGCGGCCTGACCAGTGTTGCGTAGAGGGGGAGGATCACCTCCTTGGACCTGCTTGAGATGCATCTGTGGATGCATGACAAGGTACAGCTGGCCTTCCTGACCACGTCCCCACACTGCCGACTCATGTTCATCTTGGCATCAATAATGACTCCAAGATCCTTTTCTGCCTCTGCACTGATGAGAAGGGAGTTCCCCAGTCTGTAGGTCTGCTGCTGGTTCTTCCTCCCCAGGTGCAACACCTTGCACTTGTCAGTGTTGAAACCCATCCTGTTCTCATCTGCGCACCCCTGTAACCTGTCTAGGTCCAATTGCAGCCTATTCCTCCCTTCTAGCATGCCTGCTTCCCCCCCACATCTTAGTGTCATCTGCGAATTTGAACAGGGTGCTTTTTAGCCCCTCGTCCGAGTTGCTGATGAAGATGTTGAACAGTGCAGGCCCGAGGACTGAGTCCTGTGGAACCCCACTGCCCACATCCCTCCAGGTCGAATAAGACCTGTCCACCACCACACTCTGGATGTGGCCTTCCAGCCAGTTAGTGACCCATTTGACTGCGTACGTGTCAACGCCATATTCCCCTAGTTTTTTAATGAGAATGGGGTGAGAGACAGTGTCAAAGGCCTTCCTAAAGTCCAGAAAGACTATATCCACTGCTACCCCTGCATCTAAGGATTTTGTGACCTGGTCATAGAAGGCCACGAGTTTGGTCTGACAGGACCTGCCTCTAATGAACC
>NW_017728994.1:42744411-42744784 GCF_001723915.1 Gavialis gangeticus | reverse complement strand
TGGCCCTCTTCCAGTCCTCTGGCACCACACTAGAGCACCATGAGTGCTCGTAAAGCCATGCCAGGGGTCCTGCAATGACCTCTGCTAATTCTCTCAGCACTCTGGGGTGAAGATCATCAGGACCAGCTGATTTAAATACATTCAGTCCCTCCAGAAGATCCCTGACTAGATCCTTATTGACCCTTGGCCTAGGTGCTCCTCCCTGGGGCCTACGGGAGTCCCAGTGGGGGCAGGGGGTGACCCGGTCCCTGCTCAGGAAAATGGAGGCAAAGAAATTGTTAAATAGATTAGCTTTGTCATCTGGTGCTACAGCCAGATTTCCTAGCATGTCCTGCAGGGGCCCCACATTACCCAGTACCTTCTTTTTACCTCC
>NW_017728994.1:42737824-42739411 GCF_001723915.1 Gavialis gangeticus | reverse complement strand
GTACCTTCTTTTTACCCCCTATGTATTTAAAAAAGGACTTTTTGTTGTCCTTGATCTGGGTAGCTAGTCCCAGTTCCATCTCTGCCTTGGCCTTCCTGACCATCCCCCTACAGCCCCGAGCAACTGAAGTATAGTCCTCCCTGGTGATGGCCTCCAATTGGGTGTACGCCTCCTTTTTAGCTAGGAGACATTTCCGTATGCTTTTGGTGAGCCAAGGGGGCTTTTGCACCCTCTTGCCCCCTTTGATCCGTGTTGGGATTACCTCCCTTTGGGCTTGGAAGATCATCTCCTTAAGGAACAACCACTCTTCTTGGACACCCGACTCCTCTCCTCTCCGGGACCTCAATGCCTCCCTGACTATTGTCCTTACCTCATTGAAGTCCACCCTCCTGAAGTCCAGGGCTGCTGCCTTGCTGCAGGCCTTTGCCACCTTGCTCTAGATGTTGAATTCCAGCAGGTGATGATAGCTGTCGCCCAGGTGGTGAAGCACTCGCAGACCCCTCACCAGGTCATCGCCCGTGGCCAGGACCAGGTCCAACAAGGCATCTCCCACATTACCCAGCAGAAAACATATAAAGGGATAAGGCTGAGCTAAAGCCTAAGACTGAAAAGTGCTCAACTTTGATGGAGGCTGAACAGATGCTGCCTCTTTTTATTCAAATCACAGCCTGTGCTGTGGCCCCGGTAGCACAATTCCAGCCACAATCCAGGACCTCTAAAGGAAGAAAGCTACTAAAAGGAGTCTCCGAACACAACTTCACATAAAGGGGAGTCCCTCCCTGCCTTTCCCTAATTTCTTCCTCTGGGAATAACACCCACTATTTGTTCTCTAGAATTAACACAGTACACTGTAGTCAGTTCTTAAAGAGGAGGGCAGCATTTATCTCCACTGTTGGGGCATTAGCTACTGCTAGCTGAACTGAGCTTAAATGAAAATCCATAGTACCTTAAATTACTTGCCAAGAGGTAAGCACATTTGTTTGCTGAAGCACCAAATTGAGTCTGCCTGGTCAGATAAGTAATATTTCATACAGGGTTCTTTCTGTTTTTTTGCCATGTAACTTTTTGCTTTAGAAAAAGGCAAATTACCAAATGAAAAATAAACTTAATAATAGACCCCTTAAGTATGCACACCACTAATTTAGCTTACAGCTGTTAGCAATAGGTATTATTAAGTGGCTGAAGGAACTGACTTACAAGACAAGATAAGGAAAGACTGGTTCTTAACTTTTAGATTGTTAGTTCTTAGGGGCAGGAAAACTGTCTTTTTTGATTCATGTCACAATTTTAATCTTCTTTAACTTTGCTTTTATTTATGTATATTCTTGGGTTAAATTTTGCTGCTTTTTAACAAAATAATATTTTCTCTTCCAAATCTAATTTCAAAATGAGGTAGAAGAAATTAGATTATGTCCAGATTTGCTAGATGAGTTTCTGCATGCTGAAATGAAATTTGTGAGGCGCAATTTATTCAAACATTTCACAGAGACAAGTTAAATGACAAACAACAGGCTTGGAATCCCCTTGTACCACTGGGTTGAAAAATGTTGACTTCTTTTGGAACATCACCCTCTGCTCTGCTTGATA
>NW_017728994.1:42731476-42732824 GCF_001723915.1 Gavialis gangeticus | reverse complement strand
CAAATCTGGTGACTTTAGATTCTACTTCAGCATAACTGAGGGTATGCTCCAGTTAGTATAGAGATACCTAAGTAGCTTGAGTGCTGGAAGCAGTCTAGCTTTGGTAGCACACAGCTCTCTGCTACTGGAGCTTGAGTGCTTCTGGTACTTGAGCTAGCTTGGATATCACCATAATATATTGCCAATTACAGGGTCGCAGTTTGAATGTATAATTTAAGTTCATTTGATATGTTTAAATAAATTACATGTTACAAACATTATCGTAGTGTAGGTGGACTTGTCCTCTGGGACTTTCCTGACATGGATTAATATAGCCGTATTACACAGCAGTTTTGAGCCAAATATAGTACCTCAGGGATTCTGTTCTTCTTCTAATGTGGTGGTTTTAAAAAAAAAAGAAACAATGAAAATTTAACACATAAAGGATATCAAATGAAGTGTTTATTCCAGAAATCTGGACTGTTACAAATGCTGCATTATAATCATGGAGGAGGCAAATACATACAGATAACTATAAACACAAAAGATCAGTCCCTTTCCCAGAAAAAACTGGCCCTGTCCTTATCTCTGCCAAGTAGAAATCAGAAGATACAATTTGTGTATATCATAGCCATATACATAGAACATGCTCTCCTCAAATTTAATATTAAATTATGACTGTTTCACATTTTTCACTTTAGATTTTCTCCTAGTAATGCCATTCTCTTTTATAGACTTGCCCTCACATACATTAAACAGGAGGTGAACATTTTCCTTTTATCAGTTTTTATACTGCTGTCTGACACTATCGATTGCTGAGGTCATCAACATGTTGAACTGGCCCAGGTATTCTGTATCGGGCAAGTTTTCTAGGGACCAGACATCCAGAATTTACTGAATAAGCTTGTAGCCATTTGAAAATTAGTTAACAGTTTACTTCTTGTTGTGACATATCTACACCACAGACCAGCTCTTGTGCCATCTATTGCACTTTTAAGTGTTTTTATAACCTAAGAGCAATAATATTCCACCCTGCTCACATTCCTGAAAATTCATTAGTGCATCTACTTTGCAACATACCGCCATGTTTCATAGTTTCATAGTTTCTAGGGTTGGAAGGGACCTGAGCAGATCATCTAGTCCGACCCCCTGCCATGGCAGGAAAAGCACTGGGGTCAAATGACCCCAATAAGGTGGTCATCCAACCTCCTCTTAAAAACCCCCAGGGTGGGAGCCTGCACCACCTCACATGGAAGCTGGTTCCAGACCCTAGCCGCCCTGACCGTGAAGTAGCGCCTCCTGATGTCCAACTTAAACCTTCCCTCCGCCAGCTTGTGACCATTGTTCCTGGTCACTCCTTGCGGCGCTC
>NW_017728994.1:42723159-42731011 GCF_001723915.1 Gavialis gangeticus | reverse complement strand
TCAAAAGCCTTCCTGAAGTCTAGGAAAACTATATCCACTGCCACCCCTGCATCCAATGATTTAGTGACCTGGTCGTAAAAGGCCACCAGGTTGGTCTGACAGGACCTGCCGCTGATGAACCCATGCTGGTTGCCCCTGAGCATGCAGCTCCCTGCTGGCCCCTCCTGGATGTGTGCCAGAATAATTTTCTCGAACAGCTTGCCCAGGATAGAGGTAAGGCTGACTGGCCTGTAGTTCCCCAGGTCCTCTTTCCTCCCCTTTTTGAAGATGTTATCCTTAAGACTGTTTCAAAAAACAGCAAGGAGGAGGAAGACCCACCCACCTTTTGTAGTAACAGTTTTTCAGGGACATGAATAGGTGGAATGGGATTGCATTTAGATACCTAAATCCATTTATGTATCTAGTAGGTGAAATAAAAGCTGGACCTATGTTTCCTTAGAACACTTATCAATTCAATGTTACATAGTTCATAGTCATCTTTTTTATGTCAGTCTTGAAAAAACCTCTAGGGCTCATCCCTATGAGTAGGAATGTGCATTTCCCAGGGGAAAAATTGTAGTGGCATTTATTTGTGCCACTGCTAGTTGTTCCTGGGCACACACTTGCACACATGCACTGGTGCATGGCATATTGCCCCAGATGGGGTAAGATAGGCTGGTGCCAGCACCTGGACTGGGCCCAGCAGTCTTACCTGGTGTCCTGGAGGCCTCTGAGGGCTGCAGCAGCAGTGATCTGGGTGCACAGAATCTGGCTGGCAGCTGGAGCATGGACCTGGCTGGCTAGGCTCCGGTTTTGGGTCCTACACACTGCAGCCACGGTAGTCACATGTGCTGCACTGCTTATTTTGGCTTTGAGATCCCAGTGTCAAAAAAACACCACCGTGCTGCTAATCAGCAGTGCAGCAAACTTGTACATGTGTATGTGCGGTGTGTGCAGTTTGCAATACCGTGGGCAGGTTTCCAGTGTCACAAACCACATGTGCACACTTGTGAGGAAGTGTCCCTGAAGTCCTAGAAAGTTTTTAAAGTTGAATTGCTTCTGTTTCTTCCTTGATTAGCAATGGTCTTGAGTGTTTAAAGCTACTTATTCAACAGAGTGCTGCTAATTTACATGAAGTGAGCATCTGGTCCAAACTTTCCAAGTATTTAGGTAGATCAAGGTGCTGAATATTTACTTTGAATAACTGACTACATAACTTTAGTGATTGAGTCTTTTGAGCTTAAGGGATTTATGCAATGAACTCTGATTTCACACAGTGGAATTGATGGTAGAATTCCATTGCATTTCTAAATAGATCAGGAGTGGAATGTGCCAAGTGAACAAATTACATTTTTAAGCAACGTAGTATTGTTAAATATGAACATAAAGCATACAGACCAAGGTTGTTTGAAAAATACAGCCTAATATATGACCATGACCTAACAGCTTTGTTGGATCACCATACAACATTTCAGTGTATCCTGAATATTAACGTAAGTGCTTTAGCTGCTTTCCCTTGAGAAAAAATGACAATGCAAGCTATTTCAATTAACTACATTTGATTGCAGTCATAGTCAACATATTTCATTTTCAGATGACATGAACTTTCTGTTGATAATTTGTATTCTAAGCATCCTATTGCAAAGCATGTGACTACTATAATTTATAATTTGGCAACATCAGTATCTAATATAATAAAGTCAGAAGAATTACTGAAGGACTATAAAAAGATTGCATTGGTTAATACAGATGACACATTTTATTGAGTTACTTCGTTTGACTAAAAAAGATAGGTAGGCGCACAAAGTGAATCAACACAACAGTCAAAGCATATTTCAGCGCAATTTCTCATTTATATCTGCAGTTCCTTTTATGTTTTTCTGAAAGTCTGTGTGTTTTTTCCACTCTTTGTAATGTAGGTTGTAATTTTACCTTTTGCCTTGATTACTTTTCTGATTAATTTCAACCATTATATCAATTTAGTATCATCTCTGGAAAGAGTCAGCTCCCTCTTTTCCTCTGTACTAAAATATTGCTTTCCTCTTTTAAAAAGAAAGGCATAATGACATGTCCAAAGTTGGGGAGGATGGGAAGTGTGAAATGTGCATCTTAGATGCTTTTGTTCAATGAGCATTAGCTTCTGTGGAAGTTGTCTACACATGCTTTATATCTGTATTTAATACCTAATGGATTTTTCATGTCTTCATAACCACAGTGATTCTCCTCCATCCTCCTTCTATGCCATTAATCACAAAAAAAATCCAGACTTTTCCATTCCTTTCCCTTTATTCTGTATCCTGGTGTATATTTCACCTTTGTCAGCTCTGTGTTGCTTCTGGTCTGTTTTCTAGATTGTATAAAATTCAAGGATTTGGGACCAGGGAATGTCAAGGGATATCTTTTATTGGACCAAATATATAGCTGGGATAAAGTTAGACAAGCATTTCAATGCAAAGAAAGCGTTCTTCTTCAAGTTCCAATTCTTCTAGATTGTAGCAATTTCCCCTTTCCCCTCATCTCCCCTCAGTCTTGTTACCATTCTATTTTCCCATGTTATGTTTTACCTTCTATCATCAGTAATCAGAAGCACCTAAGCATGATGCCTAAGCAGTTTTGTAAATCTCAGTGGGCAAAAGTAAACTACTTGTGAGTAAATGCTCCTGGGCATCTATACATGCAGAGAAGCAGCAGCAGATTTCCCAGTAATGGCAGATAACAGCTCCCACTTCCTGGGACTGTACAATGGGCTCCTGCCACAACCAGAGGGAGCTCTAGGCTCCCCCTGGTTGCTAGCCCAGGAGCTGGCAGGGAGCTATATCTTGGCTGGGGCTGGGACATTAGACCCTGCCCCTGACAGCTGCCTGCTGTTGGGGCAGGGACAGTGTCACTCTGCCCCGACAGCAGGGAGCTCCTGGCCCCAGCTCCCTGATCAGGGGCAGGAGACTTGGAAAGAGCTTCAGGGGAGGAACATGTCCCAGTGGCAGATCAGGGCAGGGGGGTGGGACCCACCCCTGCAGCTCTTTCCAAGCCCCATGCCTCACTCACCCAACTGGGGACCTGCCCCTGATCAAGACAGTTCCCAGGCCCCACTCCATGATTGCAGGGTGGAGGCTGGTGAGCCTATTCCCCATTCAGCTCTGTGAGCACAGAACTGGGTGGGGAACAGACCATGGAGCTTGTTCCCTGCTCAGCTCAGGATAAGGATCTCCCAGCACTGGCCCCATGACCACCAAGCTGGCACTGGGAGATAAAGATCTCCTAGCTGCCTGTTCCCTGTTCATGGTGGCAAAGCAGAGGCTGGAAGACATGGATCTCCCAGACCCTGCTCCCCAATCGCAATCTTGGAGTGTGGGGCTTGGAGCTCCCTGCTTCTGGGAGCAGGCAACTCTTGGAGGCGGGGAGCAATTTCCTGCCCCAGAGTGGCCAGTTCACCAGGAGCAGATTTGCTCCCAACTCCATGAGGTTATGGTGTCCTTTTTAATTGTCTTCTTTATGTGAAACTGCCACCATTTGATTGAGAGGTGTTGCAAACTTAAAGCTGGTAGACCGGATTAAAAAAAAAAAAAAAACCCTTTTCCCTCTCCTTTGTGGCCCAGTCAAGTACTGTAACTAAATACAGTGGGAGTCCTAGTTTGAAAGTCCATTGTTAGCATCAGCAGACCCAGGATTTTGAAAAAAGGGAAGCAGTTGATGTGATGCATCATCACATATAACAGAAGGCATATTTTTAATCTAGTTAAAAATAAATTAGAAACTTTTCTAATAAGCTAGTGGCCTAGGACTATATTATTCAGTTTAAGATCAGAACCAAAGAAAATATAAATTTATTGGAATATGCATTCATTTGCTATGTCATATATTATACATAAAAAACAATAAACTAGGAAAAATAATAAAAACATGTTTTTTCATTGTTCCTGCAGTCATTATAATTAAATGGATATCTCTTTTTCAGATTCATACTACAAAATGTAGCCTGTTTAGCATCTTGGCACTTCATCCAATGCTTCACTGAAAGTTATTTCTACACCCAAGTCAATGTTTGTAGCTAAAGTTAAAAACAGTCTGCAGGGCTGTGAAATAGAAGCTACATTACCATGAGCAGCTAACAGACAGCAGAACTGTAGGAGAAAGGCTACCTTGATAGTCAAATATCAAAACCATTAAAAGGGAGAGAGGGTCATTAATACTGATGTCATAAAGAGTTTAGAAAGAAGCAAGTAGATTTTAATGATGATCCATAAACTCAAATGAGTCTGTCACTGATGCCCGAATAGAAATGTTGTTGCTACTTCCAGACAGTTGGTTTGAAACTTTGGGTGGACTGGGAACCAACAGGTGAGGTGGGGGTTTACAACTGCACCGATGCACCCTCCCCACCACCTCTGGATCTGCCCCTCATTGTTAGAGGTACCTCTGTGCACCAGATTAGGAGGAGCTATGTATATAAAGTTAGTGTGGAATCCAGGTTAAAGAGGGAAATTATTTCCAGAGTGAAAGGGCAGCTCCACTTCATAAGAGCTACCAGGAAGTATACCTCCAAAACTCCTGATGTACTCCCAAAAGCTCCCATGAAGGCAGCAGCTTAATGTTACAGTTTTTCCTTTTATCTTGTATGAATTTCCTTCCTTATTTTTTTTCACTTTCTCTGCACAGTTGGAGGATACGAGGGTCTCTTAATATGTAATTGGTAAAGTAGCTAGGTCATTCTTCATTTTAGTTAATTTGTACATTTCTACTTTCCTGTTATTTTTGTCTTAACTATTGCCTTGTATCCCCCTGTGAACTTCTCCTGTGTAAATAAAATATGACACTGTCAAGTTCTAAAGAAAAGCAAAAACAAACAAACAAACAAACAAAAAACAGAAAGAAAGAATTGTGATAACTATCTTTAACAAATGGATAATTTATCAATTTGGGGTGTTGTCCTTCAACAGACATAACTTTTTATAAGTAAAGACAGTCAAAAACAGAAGTACATTAGCCAATTTTCCTTACTGCTAACTTGTATATGCAACTAGACAATATCCTTCCAGAAAAGATGGCTTATATCAGCTGCAAATTATATTTCTTGGAAGCACAGGTCTCCACAAAGAGTATATACAGTATTTTATCTAGGCCTCACTTCATTACATGTATCAGATTGCCTTCATCTTAGTCCACTGTATACACTGTCTCTTATAATCCAACTCTCAGCCTTTTTCCAATTGGAAACCACAGTTGATTTTTAACAGTAGTTTTGTTTAATCTCTGTGGAACACAGAGAAATCATACAAAGGGTAATAAAGGGTAATAAAGCTTAGCAAATACTTTATTATTGCATTTCCCTGCTCTTAAATGTATCCTTACCACCAGTCTTTTTGTAACTATTTAACAAAATATTAAAATATTGTTTTACTTAAAACTGTTTTGTAATGTAATCAATTACCAGGAAACATTTTAAGGAATTAAATTAGCATGACAGCTCAATGCCATTTACATAAATCCTGCTTTATGAATTACTTGTTTTTAGTGCTTAAGAGTATTACAAGTTTTTTATGTAACTGTTTGTAATCATGTGCCTTCCTATACCTTACAGAATCAAAAGCATTACAGAATTATACATTTTTCAGTAAAAATAATAATTTAAATGTTGTGCACAGAAGTATTTGAAAACAGATCTTTGAACTCCCTACAAATTAAAATGACCTCGTGTTTAAATTATGCTCCCACTTGAACACTTTCCCAAGCCTACCCCCACGCCCCTATTTGGTGGTCAATAGGTGCACAATAATTATTACATTAATTGCGTATTGGGTCAGAAGCTACAAGGTATCAAACCTTAGTGGCAAAGTTAATTTGAAAACTGATGTATCTAGATGTGCCATGTACTCACTAGGCACATCTAAACATGCAATTTGTGCTATATGGGTTTACTCTGCAGTAATTTACTGCAGAGTAAACCCACTCTGGGCAAGCATCTACACCTGCAGCCATCTGGGAGCAGATCTGTTGCATAATGGAAATAGCCTGCTCTCAGCCTCCTCCCAGGGAGAACTGGAGGCTCTGGCCACAGCTACCTGTTTACAGGGTCCCTATTTAAAAGCCAAACCCATTTGGTGCTCCCTGGCCCCCTGCCTTTCTGGCCTGGACCAGGCTGCAGCATTCTGGCACAGCCTTCTATGACTCTGTTGCCAGAACTTGTGCCCACCTTGTGATGGATGCTGCACCCCCAGGCCCTGGGAGTGATGACCTGTGTCCCAGGCTCCTGCTCACTACCCTGCTCACTGTACTTCACCACTGTGGCAACCACCACCTGCCGCCGCCATGTTGTGCAGCCATGTGACCAGGCTCACCATGTCATCTGAGGCCCCCTGCCACCATGCTTCTGCTGCCCAGCCCCTGTGCTGCTGTCTAGACCCCAGCAGGGACACTGACGATGCACATATGGATGCCACCACTAATGCTGTCCATGAGCTCCTGGGGCTCCAGCCCTGTGGCCTGTAGGCCCATTGGACCAGCCAGGACTAGTGGTTGCACATTATCCAGCACACCTGGGATCTTCTTCTTTCTTCTTTTGTATGGCTTCAGGAGCAAAAGCTATCATCACAGTTTTAATTCCAAATTCCCCAACTAGACCAATGACCTGCTGCAAAGCAAGTGTAACTCCAAGATGTTGCCCTCAAACTTGTATCTGGGGCAGGATGTTATTATGTGCTCCATGGTTTGGTCAGGATTTCCACAGTCTCAAACAGGTGAGGTTTTTACTTGCCACTTGGGCATCAGGTGGCCATACCAGCTATGTCCAGTGTGTATCCTATTAAGGGTTGTCCACATGTCCATGGAAAGTTGAAGCCTGGTTGTTGACAGTCAGAAACAAGGGGTTTATTTCGGAAAGTGTTTTTTGCCCAACTTTTCCTCCAAAATTCTTCGGTGATGTGGTATAGGAGGTGCTTGGTTTGTGTCCAAAAATGCTTTTGTGAAATCACGTAACAAGTTGAGAAATCTTGAAGGTCCCTGTGGATGGGAAGGTCCAGATTAGTATCGATACACATTATTTCTTTGTATGTTGCTGCATCCTGAATAGAGGGAGAAATAATGTTTAAAAGTACTGGTAGCCATTGCACTGGAGTTGATATCAAATTTCCAGAGATAGTCCTCATTACAGAGCAGAGTTGTGTGTCAATGAGTTTGGTATGTCAATTTGAGGCCCAGACAGGTGCACAGTACTCAGCTGTTGAGAAGACCAGGACCATGACAGAAGTGCAGAGGACAGTGGCTTTTGGACCCTAGCTTGTGCTGGTAAGCTTTCAGATGATGTTCACTCATGCCTTTGTTTTCATGGAAGTCTTTTGGAAGTGATAATGGTAGGTCCCCAAGGTAGGTAGGAGTTAGGTCATGACCTTTTTCTCCACTAAAGGTGCCAGTGATGGTGTTATGTGCCTTGTGATTGTCAAGCTCAAATGTGGAGATGTGGACTTGGTTGGATTTGGTCATAGTCTTCACTTATGAAAGTATTCAGCCATTATTGATAAGTCAGAGTTCAGTGTGGCTTCAGTATTCTGAAAAGATTTTGCTTGTGTGGTCAAAGCGATATTGTTGGCATAGATACATTTCTGCAATGATGTATAGGGCATATCACTTATGTAGATGTTAAAAAGTGTCAATGCCAGAATGCTATTCTGTGGAAGGCTGTTGTTGAGTAGTCTTAGAGTGCTGACCTTATCTCATAGGTAGACTTTCATCCTTCTGTTGCTCAAAGTCCACAGCAGCTGGAGTACTTTGAAACATGGCAGCAGCAGGGACAGTTTGAGCATCAGTTTGTGTTTCCACACAGTATCATAAGCTGAGGAAATGATGAGGAATGGAAAAGTACTGAAAGGAGTGTATACAT
>NW_017728994.1:42721792-42722271 GCF_001723915.1 Gavialis gangeticus | reverse complement strand
GCCCAGGGGGTAGCCAGTATGGGGGTCCAGGAAAGGTGGGCCTTCCTCGAGGAGGCTATTCTTGGGGTGCAGCAGGACGCAATTCCTCTGTGCAGGAAGGAGGGAAAAGGGTCCAAGAAACCTTCATGGCTGAGCGCGGATATCCCGGCTGGCCTGAGGGCAAAGAAAAAAGCGTACTGGCAGTGGAAGCAGGGGGCAGGGACCAAGGAGTACACCTCCCTGACCTGAGCTTGTAGGGATTTGGTGAGGAAGGAGAAAGCAGCACTGGAGCTTAGATTAGCTTCTGGGATTAAGGATAACAAAAAGTCCTTCTTCAAGTATACAGGTAGCAAGAAGAAGTCTCGGGGTAACATTGGACCCCTACGGGGCAGGGCAGGGCAGGGGTGACGGACGCGCGAGAGAAGGCCGAACTCTTCAACAAGCTCTTTGCCTCCGTATTCCCGTCCGCTGACAACGGGGCGCTCTCGGGTGACAGCATA
>NW_017728994.1:42716095-42716792 GCF_001723915.1 Gavialis gangeticus | reverse complement strand
GAGAGGGAACCAGCATTATGGTTATAGGTTAGGGGCTGCCCCTCTCGGCGGCACAGAGGCAGAGAGGGATCTTGGAGTCAGGGTTGAGTCCAGGATGAATACGAGTCGCCAACGCGACGAAGCAACAGTCAGAGCCAACCGCAGCTTGTCCTGCATCAACAGGGGCAACACTACCAGGTCCAGAGAGGTCTTGCTCCCCCTCTATGCGGCGCTGGTCAGGCCGCAGCTGGAGTCCTGTGTCCAGTCCTGGGCGCCGCACTTCAGGAGGGACGTGGGGAACCTGGAGAGGGTCCAGAGGAGGCCACTCATATGGTTGGGGGCCTCTGGCCAGCCCTATGAGAAGAGGCCGAGGGACCTGACTCTCTTCAGTCTCCGCAAGAGGAGACTGAGGGGGGATCTTGTGGCTGCTACACCCTTATCAGGGGCCAGCAACAGGGACGCAGGGAAAGTCTGTTCCCCAGGGCCCCCCTTGGAGTCACCAGGAACAATGGCCACAAGCTGAGGGAGGAGAGGTTTAGGTTAGATATTAGAAAAAACTGCTTCACTGTAAGGGTGGCCAGAGCCTGGAAGAGGCTGCCCAGAGAGGTGGTGCTCTCACCTTCCCTGGAGAGCTTCAAGAGGAGACTGGATAGGCACCTGGCTGGGGTCTTATGACACCTCCCACCCCCAGTGCTCCTTCCTGCCCATGGCAGGGGGT
>NW_017728994.1:42712732-42716020 GCF_001723915.1 Gavialis gangeticus | reverse complement strand
AGGGTGGCCAGAGCCTGGAATAGGCTTCCCAGAGAGGTGGTGCTCTCACCTTCCCTGGAGAGCTTCAAGAGGAGACTGGATAGGCACCTGGCTGGGGTCTTATGACCCCTCCACCCCCAGTGCTCCTTCCTGCCCATGGCGGGGGGTCGGACTCGATGATCTGTCTAGGTCCCTCTCGACTCTGTGATTCTGTGATCCTTCTGCTGCTCATCAAATCCACAGCAGCCAGACTACTTTGGCACATGGCAGCAGCAGGGACAGTTTGAGCATCAGTCTGTTTCCACACAGTATCAGAGGTCGAGGAAAGATCTGTGAAGGCAGCCCTAGTCTTGCGCTTGCAGTGAAAACCAGCCCTGATGTTTGTAGTGATGGCAAGCAGGATGGCGACATCGTGGAGTTCACAGTAGCTACGATGGGGTCTAAATCCAGCCTGTTCTTGGGGGAGTAGTAGGTTGATGATAATGTTAATTCTTAGAAGGATGAGCTGCTCCGGGAGATTTTAGGTAGTGCAGAGCAATGAGATGGGCCTGTAGCGCCCAGGGTCATGTACCAGCTTTCCTGGTTTTGCCTCACACCCGTTTTGTGGCGTATGGCTGTTTTCCATCACAGTTGAAAAGAGCGCCAAAAGCCATTGTTTGGCCAATGGGCCAAGTTGGTGGAGGAATTCTTGTGGCCTCCCGTCTTTCCCATCTTTCCCTTTTGGGATCGCTGGTGAAAGCCTTCTTGTGGCCCACTCTTTTAAGTGGTCTCTTGACTTCTTAAATATCTGAATGTTAGAATTCCTGGGGCCACAACTAATGTCATCAAAGCAGTGACCGAACACCTTCAGTTGGCTCCCCGGTCAATGGAGCAGAACTCAAAGTCGAAGTGATTGCGTGTTATATTTACTTGGCATGGTTTACATTCCAGCCCTGCCTTCCTACCTTGCAGGCAATTGAGAAGACCCAGTGCTGCCATGCTCTGCCTGGCATGAGAAACCCCTGAGCAGGGGCTAAGCCCAACACTTTGGAGCATTAGCTCCTGCTGTCCCCAGCCATTCTCCAAACACAAAGAGAATCCATGGCTGCTTTGGAAAAGTTTTATTGTCAGCAGCTGCTGGGAAGCTTAGGGAAGAGACAAATCCCAGCAGAGGTGAAAGCCCAAGCGGATGTTCCTAGCACGGCAGCAGGAATCCCTCCCTAGCAATTCCCGGTGCCCTGCTCCAACCATACTCCCTCCTGCAGCCATGAACCCTGGATCCCTGGTCCTCCTCTCTGGTGACTAGGACATGTATGCAGGGCTGGAAACAGAACCCAGGAGTCGTGCCACAAGCCCCATGTTCAATCTAAAGAGGAAGCACATTCATCCCCCAGGCTCCCTATCTTCCACCACCACATGCTCACTGCTATTTCTGCAATATAGAGACATAAAAAGAAGAAGGAAAACATGAGTACATGAGTACAACAGCCAGAAGGGGGAAGAAGTAAGTCCTAAAAAGAAATTCTTGTGAGCAGTCTCCCTCCATGACACGTATCTGTGTGCTGCCTTAGGTTCAGGATGTCCAATGTCCTTTGTCCCTTCCACGCTCTCCTAGGCTGTGTCCTGCAGCTCTTCCTCCCGCGGGAGGGCACAGAGCTCATGGTTGGGCGGCACATTTCCAAATCCACTCTCTCTGGGGGTGAGGTCGGTTTCCTGCACGGGTATTGGTGATTTCAGGGTGAAGCGCGGCAGGACGGTGGTTAGCATCAGAAACTGCTCCATGAGAGCCAAGGCCTTTCCCAGACACACCCTTTTGCCTTTGGAGATAAGGAGAGCCAAGTGTGAATGAAGGCATTCTGGTCACCAAGGATTTAAGAATAAGACCTGGCTGAGCTATACCCCCGGGAAGGTCTCTGGCTACTGATGCATGGGAGGATGGATACTGTTCTCATCTGCCTCTGATTTGGCCTCATGACCTACAATTTACAGACAGGACAAAGTAGGGAGAAAAAGGGATAGGGGGTTGCTCCCTATGTTAAGGAGCATTATACATCTACCCTAATCAAAATGGGATCAGAGGTGGATAAAGTTGAAGTATTGTGGGTTAGGATACATGGAGGTCGAGCGGAAAGGGACTTGGTGGTGTGGGTGTGCTACAGACTTCCACACCAAGAGGAAAAGCTGAACTTGGAGTTCTCAGAGGCTGTACGGTCCAGGGACATGGTTGTCATGGAGGACCTAAACGACCTGGACATCTGCTGGGAGGAGCAGTCAGCCAAATCTAAGTGTTCACATAGGTTCTCCACCTAACGCAGGAGGTATAAGGTCCCACTTGGTGGACTGCCTTACTGGACTTGGTGTTGGCTATGGGGGAGGACCTGGTAGGGGAGCTGCAGATTCACGGTCACCTTGGGGATAGTGACCACCAATCAATCGAATTCACCATAGAGCGCAGGGTGGGTAAGGTAACTAGTAGGGTGGAAGTGCTTGATTTTAGGAAGGCTAACTTCAGTGCGCTCAGGAGTGTAGTCAACGACGCACTGCAGGATAGGAGCATTGGCGAGATGGGAGCCTGGGAAGGGTGGTCGTTCCCAAAGGAAGTGATCCTTCAGGCACAGAGGGAGACAATCCCAGTATGAGGGAAAGGGGGGAAGGGGCCAGAAAACCTCCTTGGCTAAACAGAGATATCCAGGGAAGACTAAGGGCCAAAAAAAAGGCATATAGGCAGTGGAATCAGGGGGAAGCTACCAAGGAGGAGTATGCCTATTTGGCCCGCACTTGCAGGGAGGCAGTTCGAAAGGCCAAAGCAGCTACAGAGCTGAGGCTGGCAACACAAATTAAAGACAGCAAGTCTTTTTAGGTATATAGGGAGTAAATGGAAGGTGCAGGGCAGCATAGGACCCCTACTGAACAAGGGGGAGCAATTAGTGACAGACAGGGGGGACAAGGCTGAGATCCTCAATGAGTTTTTTGCCTCAATGTTCCTGAACAAGGGTCGAGACAAGTCTCCTAACAGGCTCTTAGGTGGTCATCAAAGGGACGCCAGCCCACCAACAGTCGACGACGACTTGGTGCAGTCACTTGGATGGGCTGCAAGTGTTCGAGTCGGCAGGCCTGGGCGAGCTGCATCCGAGAGTGCTGAAGGAATTGGCCGGTGTCATAGTAGAATCACCGGCACAACTGTTTGAGTGCTTGTGGCGCTGGGCACAGGTCCCGGAGGACTGGAAAAAGGCCGGCATGTTTTGTATTTTCAAGAAGACGAGGAATCATAGAATCATAGAATCACTGAGTCGAGAGGGACCTAGACAGATCATCGAGTCCGACCCCCCG
>NW_017728994.1:42711416-42712721 GCF_001723915.1 Gavialis gangeticus | reverse complement strand
GCAAAATAAAGTGCTTCTGATAGCCAAACAGTGATTCTGCCTGAATTTCCACATCAGAAAGATCTATGAAGAAAGATCTCATGCTGAGCATGAGCTCCTGGATTTATGAAGGCAGTCCCAATCTTGAGCTTGCTATGAAAACCAGCCTCTATGTTTGTAGTGATGGCAAAGACTTGTTTACAGCAGCTATGATGGGGTCTAAAGCCAGCTTGTTCTTGTGGAAGTAATAGATTAATGATAGGGCTAATTCTTAGAAGGATGAACCACTCCAGGAGCTTATAGATTGTGCAGAGCAAAGAGATGGACCTATAGTTCCCAGGGTCATGTACCAGCTTTCCTGGTTTTGGTCATTGCTGCCAGATTTGTGGAATATGGCCATTCTCCAACACAGCTGAAAAGAGAGCCAGAAGCCATTGTTTTGTCAATGGGCCAAGATGGTAGATGAATTCCAGTGGATGGTGATGACCTTCACATGACACACCCTGTTAATCAGCCTCTTGACTTACTGAATTTCTGAATTTTTGAATTCCTGGGTCTGCAACTAATGTCACCAAAATGGTGACCTAATGCCTTCAACTGGCCTCCTGGTCAATGGAGCAAAACTCAAAATTGAAGTGATTACAACAATCCCTTTCCAGACCGAGCACCCCAACAATTAGACCCTGGAACACAGATCTGTCAACTGAACGTTGAAGGTTTCTCATGGGCTAAATGTGACTACCTAAGAAAGATGCTGAGGACCAATGGCACCTGGGATGATGACCAGGGGCTGGGTCACCTTCCAGGAGCTCCTCAAGCAGCTCTGCCTGCATCTGGAGTGGCAGGCCACCACCATGCAGCAGCCCCTCCCTGTGGACACCTGACTCTTCTTAAGCTGTGGACACCATCACTCTGTTCAAGTTGTCCATGCCATCACTCTGATCAAGCTGCTCAAGCTGAGCTGCTGAAGCTGCTCAAGCTGTCCACACCCACTAGCCTGTGCTACATAGGCCACCTCTTTGGCATGGACAAGATGACTGCTGGGAAGGCTGTCTTGGAGGTCTGTGGCACCCTCCAAGATGTATTGGGGCACACCATGCTCTGTGTCCATGACCCCCTGAAGGTGGTGGGGGGGTCCCACGCACTGGCTTTCCCTAGTGCATTGGGGCACTGGACAGGACCCATATCCCCATCACCTGCCTGCCCCATGGTAACCACCCCTATTACAGATAGCAGGGCTTTACTCCATCATGCTGAAGACCATCATCAACCACCATGGTGCCTGCACCAATGTGAGTGCCAGCTGGGTGGACAGCATCCATGAGT
>NW_017728994.1:42692747-42706416 GCF_001723915.1 Gavialis gangeticus | reverse complement strand
GCTCTGTGTCCATGACCCCCTGAAGGTGGTGGGGGGGTCCCACGCACTGGCTTTCCCTAGTGCATTGGGGCACTGGACAGGACCCATATCCCCATCACCTGCCTGCCCCATGGTAACCACCCCTATTACAGATAGCAGGGCTTTACTCCATCATGCTGAAGACCATCATCAACCACCATGGTGCCTGCACCAATGTGAGTGCCAGCTGGGTGGACAGCATCCATGAGTTCATAGATTTCATAGACATTAGAGCTGGAAGGGACCTCACAAGATCATCGGGTCCAGGCCCCTGCCCAAAGGGCAGGCTCAGGGGTGTGATGGAGGCAGGGCTGGGGAGGGCTCCCTCAGTGCAGTGCTTACCAGATAGGTGTGGCAGGCATGCCCGGTGTCCCAGGTCTGTCCCCAATGGTGGTGATGATGTGCAGCTCCCAATGGTGTCCTGGGGTACAGGGGTGTGGTGCCGGGATGCCTGAGCAGGAACCCCTCCATGGAGGAGCTGGAGCTTCTGAGGGCAGGGTGGCATCCTGGGTGTGTCAGTGCACCCGGAGCTGGTGGGGCAAGCACTGGCTTAGGCTGCCAGAGCTGCTGGATGACACGGGGGGGGGGTGGAAACTGTGGTGGGAAGGGCTCCTGGTGCCCCAAGAGGCTCTCCTCCACTGATGTCTCATTGCTGCTGCCAGACTTGGGCAGACTGCCTGTGCTGGAGTAGATGGCACAGCACAGGCCAGGGTGCTGGGGCATGAGGATGTAGCTCAGCTGCCCTTCAGGCAGCCCACATCTGGTGGTTGTGATTGGTGACACTGACCCACTGTGCCCAAAGGGCCAACTGCATGCAGCCTGACAGGCCCTCACAGATGTGGTTGTTGGAGCTCTCACTCCAAGCAAACTGGTTCAGGACCTTGACCTTACCCCACAGCATCACAGGGTCTGCGGTCTCCTCCTGGGACCAGTTCCACTCCCGGAAGGAGGTGTGGCTCCCTTGATGGTCCTCTGACTGTGTGCAACAGTCCAAGTGCTGGAGGGCCTGGGCAGGTACCTGTAGTATCAATGGGGCCAGGCTGGGCTGGGCTGGGTTGGGCTGGGAAGCAATGCTGGGGTCCAGGCAGGCTGCTGCAGGACCTGGTGGCCAGAGGTTGCTTGTAGGTGGCACAGGCTCCTAAGGTCACCACAGCATTTTAAGGGGCAGACTGGGGCAGGCAAAGAGCCACCCCAGCTCTGAGGTGGCCCTGGGGCTAGCCCAAGGGTGGAGCCCTGATGGTGGGGATGTACACTATTGCTGGTAGTTTATTGGGAGATGGGTGATTCTCCTGATAGAAGCAAAACACGTGTACCTGGCCAAGACTGTCTCAAGTTTGGAGCTTCATATTTCCTGATGAATAAGTAAATTTACTCTTAGTTTCTGTACATGTAAACTGTAAATCCACTGCTGAAAGCCTCAATAAAACATAGACCACTTTTTTAGGGTTTAATATAGATCCAGTAATAAAGATATGAAAGTATCTATTTAAGATTTTTAAGTCCCAAATGATATGCCAGTGGGTATTTTGTGGGCTGTGTGAAGCTTCGGTTTCTGATTTAATTTGGTGGAGATTCAGCCTGATTCAGTGGCCGACTCTGAATCTGAATTGAATCAGGAGACCCTTTAATCTCTCCGAATCAGAACCCACTGAATCAATCTGGAAAGATTCAGTGATTCAGACATAGACTCAGCTTTAAATGTTTTTTCTACATACCTCAAGGTACCTGGCGGCTCATGAACACTGCAATGCTGGGGTGAATGGAGAATCCCACAGGAGCATGGGGTAAACCCCAGTGTGCTCGGCAGCAGATCCAGAAGTGGACCAGAAGCACTTCTGGTTCACTTCTGGGTCCACAGGGGAGCATGCTGGGGGCCCCCCATTCTCTCCAGGCTTGGTGACTGGTGCCTCCTGGGTAGCGGGGGGCACCTGGGGTCCCCCTGTGGCTGACTGCTGAGCCAGAGAGGTGTAAGGGGAGGGGGGGACCCAGCATGATCCCCAGCAGACCCAGAAGTGGACTAGAAGTACTTCCATGTTCACCACCAAGCATGCGGCTCCCCCACCCCCGACTCCTGTGGGACACTCCATCTGCCCCAGCATTGCAGCATTCAGGAGCTGAACCTGGAACTTTGAGGTATGTAGAAAAAAAAATTTAAAGCTGTGTCTATGGCCAAATCACTCATTCTCCGAATCAGCATCGAATCTTCAGATTTGGATTCGGCTGAATCGAATTGGGGACAGTGATCTGAATCAACAAATCGAATCACTGTCCCCAATTCAGGCCAAATCTGAATCAAATATGGCCTGTTTCGCACACCCCTAGTATTTGTATAATCATTGGCTTGTATTACAGTAATGCTGAGCAGTGGGGGAAGTGGGGGCAAATTGATTGCCTAATGTTAAACTGGCACGATCACTGCATGGTTCAAGTTATTGGGTTCAAGACTTCAACATTACTGGGTTCACATTCCAAGAAAAGCCAGTTTCCCATTTGCCTAAACTGACTGCAGTGAGATGGCAGGAGGAATCTCAACTTTACCTCAGATGCAGAGGGAAAAGGCCATGATGGAACAGACACAAGGCATTTCGCACAGCTACTACTGAATGAAGAGATTTGCAACCAAATGGAGGAAGTATGAGTTGGATGAATGGACTGTAAGGTGGACAGAAAGCTCTCTGGATTGTCAGGCTCAATGGGTAGTAATCAATGGCTCAATGTCTAGCTGGTATCCAGTATCAACTGGAGTGCCCCAGGGGTCCATCCTGGGGCTGGTTTTGTTCTTCATTAACAATCTGGAAGATGGGATGGATGACACCAAGCTGGGGGGTGCAGAATATATGCTGGAGGGTAGGGCAGGCTAGGATTCAGAATAACCTAGACAAACTGGAGGATTGGGCCAAAACAAAGCTCATGAGGTTCAACAAGGACAAGTGCAAAGTCTTGCACTTAGGATAGAAAAATCCCATGCACCAGTACAGTCTGGGCACTGACTCGCTAAGCAGCAGCTCTGCAGAAAAGGACCTGGGGGTTACAGTGAACAATAAGATGGATATGAGTCAGCCATGTGCCTCTGTTGCTGAGGAGGCTAATGGCATACTGGGCTGCATTAGTAGGAGCGTTCCCAGCAGATCGAAGAAAGAAATTATTATATTATATTCTCCACTGGTGAGGCCACATCTGGAGTACTTTGTCTAGTTTTGGGAGAAAGAATGTGGACAAATTTGAGAGAGTCCACCAGAGAGCAAAAAATGTGGTTCAGGTGATGGGGCACATGACTTCTGAGGAGAGACTGAGGGAACTGGGCTTATTGAGTCAGCAGAAGAGAAGACTGAGGGGGGATTTGACAGCAGCCTTTAAGTACCTGAAGGGTGGCCTCAAAGAGGATGGAGCTAAACTGTTCTCAGTGGTGACAGATGTCACAACCAGGAGTAATGGTCTCAAGTTGCAGCAAGAGAGGTTAAAGTTGAATATTAGGAAAAACTCTCTCACTAGGAGGGTGGTGAAGCACTGGAACAGGTTACTTGGAGTGTTAACCCCAGCTGCAGTACCCCAGATGGAGGAGAGTGAACTCTTGAACTTATGGGCCCATTGACCTACAAAGGACTGGCATGCATCCGCAATCAACCTGTATTATAGAACTTGAATTTGGAGGGAACGTGTTTCCAATGTAAAGTGTGGCATGAAATACTTACCAGAGGTTCCAACCCTGCAGATTGGTCAGTAATGTTATGAACAGATGAATGATAGAAAGGTCTGCCCGATAATTGGTTCTGGCATATGATTGACAGGTGGTGTGAGGTGGACACTATAAAACCTGTCAGGACAGTCACTTGGAGAGCTACAGAGGAAGTGATTGTGTCTGTGTGATTTGTGAGCCTGTGTGGTGGCTAAGCACTTGCCTGGGAGAGTGACTGAGTTGGTGTCAGCGGGCATTGTGTCCAATCGGGACTGAAAGCTTGTGAGAAACTGAGTCACTTGATGAGCACTTGGTGTGAAACCTGCTCATATATGTGATTAGTATGAGAGTCGCTTGAGTGTGTAGACTGGCGTGTGTAACTGAACTCCATCCATTCGTGGATGTATACACTCATAGGCAGAGCCATCCTCTACTTACCTGTATGCAGCTGTGTACTTTTGGATGGTAAAGTATCACCCATCCCTTTGGAGGTACTGAGTACTCACTGAGAGTGAGGAAAAGATAGAAAACCTCTAGGGAATACCAACGGGCCTTCTTGCCTGTCAGCTTCGGAGTGATCTTGCCTGCCACCTCCGGTGAGAGGCCTGCATTGATTCTTTCTTGTATCTATTATTGTATATAGTGTTCTCTTAACTCTCTGTTGACTGGTTTATTGTTGTATGGTGGATTTATTATTGTTGTATATTTCAATACTTACCTTGATAATGTATTCTTATTAACCTTTGCCTCAGTGTTAAGTTTTCATTGACAGTGGTATACCTCTGGATGCAGGATAATGTCCAGGGGAATTAACCCTTTGTTGGTCTGAATCATATAGACCCTTGCTGAGGATGAAGGCCTAACAAATCTTCGTGCACATAATAGGTGTCCTTATCAGGAGCTTGGTCTGCAAGAGAGGTGGTGGAATGTCCATCCTTGGAGGTTTTTAAGGCCCAGCTTGACAAAGCCCCAGCTGGGATGATCTAGTTGGGGATGGTTCTGATCTGAGCTGGACTAAATGACCTCCTGAGGTCCTTTCCAACCTATGAGTCTATGATCCTGACTCTTGGCCACTCCTCCTCATATTGTTGTAGAATTTAGTAATCATAGAGCCTGACCAGATCACAGAGACCCCCACAGACCAGGTTATGCTACACAGAACACCAGAAAGCAGTTCAAAAGATCTGGAAAATCTCACTCATGAGATTCCTTACCCCTAGCTACACACACACACACACACACACACACACACACACACTAAATTTCTCTCTGCCTTTCTCTGAAGTTACGCACATGCACACATACAAAAAGAAAGGCAGAGGGAGACTGCAAACTAAGAGAGTAAATTGGAAGGGTCACAAAAATCATTTAAGTACATATATTTGGAAGTTATATTGAAATGTATCTAGGTATATTTGTATACATATATACACATAAATGCATAACATTTGTATGCTACAATTCATATCATTCACACTACTTTCACAGTCCCATAGTTTACTGATGCTGCATTGATATTCAACAGTGTGTGGATATATATAATACACACACACACACACACAGATATCTGTAACTGAATATAGTTATATATATGTTATAACTATATTCAGTTACAAAGTAGATAAATTCCAAATACCAGCTGCAGTTATCAAACACATTTGATTTAAACTGATGACAGAACACTGTGGACTTGCAGAAAAATTCACAGGATTCTTTGATACTCATATTTATTTTCAATGAGGAAGCCTGTGAGATTTGACAACAGTCTTCAGGATTTTTTCATAATACGTCTGTGAACAAAATCCAAAGCAAGTGAAAATAAACTTAAAGGGTTGTTTTACAATCAAACCAAAACAGAGCACAAATTTATTCATGTGTGGGAATGGTTTTGTGTGGAATTAAACCAAAGTTTATGAATTTGGGTGTTAAAAGGTTCAGGTTCCTGGCCAGCTCTTTCCTTTTTCCTAGTTCATCCTCTCAGCATATCCTAGATGATTTCTTAAATTTTGTTGTGATGAAAGCACCGACTTACTCCTCCAGTGATGACAAGCTCAGTCTGGAACATAGAAATACTGGTTTTCACTCAGGATGATTAAGGGGTGGGCAGGTAACCTGCTTCTTTGATGAAAGTTTTTTATGAATGGAAAAGGGAATGGCTGATTTGGTGTACCTCCATGCTCAA
The DNA here is from genome assembly GCF_001723915.1 of Gavialis gangeticus. Lineage (NCBI taxonomy): Eukaryota > Metazoa > Chordata > Crocodylia > Gavialidae > Gavialis > Gavialis gangeticus. The sequence continues at coordinate 42,700,540 of NW_017728994.1, read as the reverse complement.
AAACAGATGTAGAGCAGGGGCGGGCAATTATTTCAGGTGGAAGGCCACTTAACAAGTTTTGGCAAGCTGTTGAGGACCACATCGGTAGCCCCACCTCTTGACAGGTGCCCCACCGCCTGGTCACCATCTTGGGACTGGTAATCCTGCCCCCTAACCCCTGACCTTTGCCATCAGAAATCCTTCCCCTTGCCCCCAGAAATACTCCTTTCAGCAAGGGGTTTTGATATCTTGGAACCAGAAAAATACCAAATTATATTCTAAAAAGCAAACATCTAAAACATTCATTAATTTGATTTCAAAAACTGTTTTTGCCCTGGTTTATGTGTGTTTGTGTAGTGTACATTGAAGTGATTGCACAATAGCTTAAAATGAAGTTTTACCCTTGTATATTGTGTGTGGGGGGTATATGCTTGTTGGGGGCTGTGGGTGCATGGCTATGTGGGGTGAGGGAGCATGTGAGTGTGTGAGTGGATATGTGGGGTGTGGGTGGGTATGGGGTTTGTGGGAGAATGCATGGGGGGAGGGTGGCTTGTGTGGGTGATGGGGTGTGGGAGTCTGCATGTATGGCACTGTGAGGGGGGTGTGGGTGCATGTGTATAGTGGAGTATGCATGTGGGACTCACCCTATGAACACACACTTCAGCCCTGCCTGTGCACACATGCACACTCTGCCTCTACCTGTACACACTGTCCCTACCTACACACACACACACACTCACTCTCTGCCCCTGCCTACACACACACACACATTCTGCCCCTGCCTGCACACACACACACACACACACACTCTCATGGCCAACTGGTGCCTCCTGAGTCTGGGAGGGGGCACCCACAGGTGCCGCCAGTAGCATTGGCAGTGGGGGCAGAGCTGATGAGCTTCTGCAGGTGCCACCACTGGCATCAGCAATCAGGGTGGAGTTGGCGAGCTCCCGCAGGTGTCACTGCAAGTGTCAGTGGCAGGGCTGTAGCTGGCGAGCTCCCACAGGTGAAGACAGTGGCGGCCCTGTCAGGGGGGCACATTCTCCCCCGTGCCCCTCTCACATGTTGTCTATGCACACTCTACCCCTGCCTGCACACATGTGCACACACCCTCATACTGGCAGTGCCCTGTGCTCCTTCATCCAGCCATGCAGCCAGGAGCCATGAGGGGCAGGAAGTAGGGAAATGGCTGAGGGTAGAGCAGGACTGGGCTCCTGCTTCCTGCTGCCAGCTCCCCCTGGGTCCTACTGCCCCTGGCTCCTGTCATCTTTGACAGGCAGCCAGGAGCAGATAAATATATTCTAAATTTTTAGGGGTCCCACAGGCCAGATAGAATGGCCTGGTGGGCCAGATCCAGCCCACAGGCCATATTTTGCCCACCCCTGATGTAGATAGTTATAGAAAGCTGACTTAGTAGAAGCCTGGAAGGGGAGAAATACCAGCGGCCATTCCCTGAAGTAATCAAAAAGTATACATGCAAAAAATGATGAATATTTTACCCAACACTGATTTAAATTGCCAACTCTGCTGTTCAATGTTTATCAGCCCATGTAATAGTTCTGTTATGGAGACATGTTATTAACATTATAAGGGACAGACTGAATGAAAAGAGTTGGATTAGCATAGTTTGCTCCCAGGTCCTCCCTAGTACTGTATTAGTATAGAAACCCAGTGTCCCTGACATTAATATTGCCAGAACTTTTTAAAGGATTTGTAATCTGACAGTCAACCCATCCCCAGTTATTATCCTTAACATTGTTAGATGTGACTGTCAGAATCCCTATAAAAGCCTAGAGGGTTGAAATGAAATAATTATATGGCATACATGCCTCTTCGTAATGATAAAGAAAATATGCCTTAGGTTGCAAATAAATAGAAGCCTCCTGCACTGGCAGGATGATGATGACCTAACAGGTCTTTTCCATTTCATTTATATAAGTGTATGAAAAAATATTTTTACATATTGGAGAATGCATCTTCGGTAACATGAATTACAACGGAACTCATGATGTTTTTGTAAACAGGAGCAGCAGACTCGCTTATCATTGCAGTTTCTATTATATTTAAAACTCTCAAAAAGAAAAAGACAGTAAGTAAAATAGGAAAATGTAACATAGAAGTGTTAGGTCAGTTTATGAGGTCAGGTCAGGTCAAACTGACTGAAGTCTCACTTCTTAAAGGTATTCTGATTCTCAGGACCTTTTACTGTGGTACTTGTGAAAAAGAGCAGTGGACATGTGATCAAAGCACTAGATGCAAATACAGTTCACACTAGACAAGCTTGAAAAAATTTCATCAAAGCATTTTTTCAATGCAGAAAAATGTCATTTTCATCAAAAAGAATGTTTTTAGACATATGTCAATTTTAACAAACTTGTGTTTGAAAGACATCTTTGGAATGGAACACTTTGATTTGCCATTTTGAAATTGCTTTTCAAAATAAAATTAATTACCTTTTAAATTAAAATATTATTGATAGTCAAAACAGGAATACTTTTTATAGAAATGAAAAAAATGATCCACATAACGAATTACTTTTAATTGGCATTACTTGGTAATTTCCTTTTTTTGGTCCTATTTCAAAATACACAAGTTGAAATTGCAGAATTTCTCATTAAATGGAGAATTCACTCCTCATCTAGCTCTTGTGCTCAGGACTTACCTTGCCAGAGGCTTTTAGTGTGACCTTGGGAAAATCTTTTAATCTCTCTGCAACTCAGATGTAAATAGGGATAATATGTCCCCTTCTCAGAAGGGTGCTCTGAGTATAAACTAATTAATACTTGTGAGAGGTTTGGAAATTATGCTGATAAAGAGAGTAACAGGAGATGGAATCACGTGAGAGTAATTCTTCAGGAATTCCATCTCCACATATTTTACAAAATGAAGATATATCACAATTGGGCTCATATGGGATTTAAATGGATTGTAGGCTCATAGCTGGATTTCTGTCAGGTGTGCATTTCACCCTTGGTGAATGTTACTGCTCTCTTTGTTCTACAGAAATCATAAAACAGCATTACTGCTTATTAAAGAATAATAGTGGTTGTCACCTAATAGTGTTTTCATTTGCAAATTATTGAGACAATATTTAAGGAACTGTAACAGAAATTCCTTGGTTTGCTAGAGAAACCATGGGACATATTAAGCAGATTCACACGGTAGTAAGTATCACCTAAGGACTCATCACTGTGATTTATAGGCTAAGTTAAACTATTTTAGTGTGGCCATTATAAAATACATGGCTCTCTCTATTTGTTTTTAAAAGTAAATGGGTGAAATGTCCTTGTAACAGCTTCTAAAAGTAAGTATAGCAGTTTATTCAGTCTTAGTATGATTAAGTGAAGTTTGACTTGAGATGGGAAGCTAGGTACTACAGTGGATGAGTAGTACACTATCCTTTTCTGGTGGGACACACTTCCTTCTTTGAAATAGCAAGTGATATTGAGCTTCCTGAGATCACCCCACTCTCTATATGGATATGTAATAAGATTGTTACATAGCTATTTACTAAAAAACTGAGCTGCTGTTTATCAGGAGCCAAGGATTTGAACAGAAAGCTATTTTATGACATGAATGAAATATATGAACAAAGCTGTGCAAAGAAACCTGCCAGCGCTAGAACCTGCCAGTGATGTTGATGTTAGCCTCTCTTTCATTTGTTTTAAAACTCCCACACATATTTTAAAAGCATTGGTCTAGGTAAATAATTCAGAAAAGTCCAATTTATGAGACCTTCTACTATTAGAATGAACCTGAAAACAAAAAGGAAGAGTTAAGTGTCATACTGAGGAAGGCACTATACTCTAAAGGAAGCATACCACTTAACAGTCTGATCAAAGCAATTTAGGCACCTTGAGACAACCATTCATGCTTACAGATGAAACTACCATTGGTACAGACTGGAAAACTCACCACATCTTTCTCTATAAATGTGTAGATAGATAATATTTCAGACGTGTGAGATTCCCACATTGTTTAACTGAATCCTCAATTCTTGCTCATTATTTATTAGTTGGGGTATAGATAAAAATACATTTTAGCTGCTTTAAAAGGAGAGGGCTAATTGATTTGACCCTGAATGAAGCAGTATTAAATTTGGAGCAATTTTGCTACACTTACATCACTAAGGCTAGGGTCAGACATTAAACATAAACTGGTTTAAGTGATCAGAAACTGGTTTAAACTTGTAATAGAACAGATATTCAGTGCACATAAACCAGTTTGAAAATGGCTGAAACCAGTTTGATATAAACCTGGTTGAATGTAGTATCATACTTAACAGATTTGGCTCAAACTGGTTTATGCAATTTCTGTCCCAGACCCCTTGCTGGTTTAAGATAAACCAGACTCCCCCAGCATCCTGGCATGCTCTCTGGGCTGGGCAGTGGTCTGTGCTCCACAGCAGGGCTGGCCCCTCTCCTCTGCTCCCTGGCTGCAGCTCCAGCAGAAACTTGCAGGCTGCTCTTCCCGCTCCCTCTCACCACTCCCTGCTAAGCAGGAATTCCCCACTCACCTCTGCTTTGCTGAGAGGTGTCTGTGTATTAGCTAGCAGACCACATGCTGGCTCCGGTCCATGCTGTGACAAAGGCATAATCAACAGGTGGCTGGTAATGTCCCTCTGGTTGTTTTCTTAATGGGGTGATAAACACTGAGTTAGGGGCAATAAATTCTGTTATCAGTTCCCTGCTGGGCTAATCAGAGCATCCTTCTGGGGCCTGGCCATGCCCCCCGCCCCCTCCCCCAGCTCAGTACTATGGAAGGGAAGGGAGGGCTGCTCTAGTACCCCCTACCCCCCGAACTTCTAGCCTGAGCCACTGCAGGCATGTGCCTGCATTTCAGGAATGAAAAGGAAATGTCTATTCACTTCCAAATCAGTTCAAACCTGAAAAGATTGACTCAATTCAGGCTCAGGCTTTTTGAATGTCTGTCCCTACCCTAAAGAATCATGAAGATAGACCAGTTGTATTGTAACAATTGTACTGGCATCTTTTCATAGTGATACAAGTGTTGCATCTTTTTTATACACTTAAGACTATCACCTCTTTCAAGTAGGAACAATGTTTCCATTAAGTGTGTGTGTGCAGTGGCTTCTATGATAAAGTCACAAATCTAATTTTGGCTTCTACTTGCTATCACAAACCAAATAATAAACAGTAATGAATTCTAAGGCCAGAAGGGACCATTAAGATCATTTAGACCTGCATAAAATATTTTATTCAGTAATTACTGTATCAGCCTTATAACTTCTGGCTGAATTAAATCACAACTTTTAGGAAGATATCCAGGCTGATTTAGACATGTCAGGTGATGGAAGACCCAGAAAATCTCACAAAAGACTCTCCCCTCTGCCTGAAGGAGGGTTTTTGTACCCCAAAGCTTGCAAAGAAAATTTTTTCCAAGTATTTAGCTGGTCTAATAAAATATATCACATTTACCCAAAAAACCCCTCATCTGCCACAAAATCTATTGCACTTTTCCTATACTTCATTTAAAAAAATGTATTGTATGCCTAATCTTCTTCTATCTAGCATTAGATTATTAGATTTTGGATCTTGTAATGTTCTTGTAGATTAAAGAGTCCTCAACATTCACAATTTGTATCCTTATACAGGCAGAAATAAGCAGTTCAAGTCACTTCTTAACCTTCTATGAAATGCTCAAGAGTTTCTTGTCTCTCTCTTCTACAGCTTAACATCTACTATCATTGTTGTGGTTCTTTTAGGAACTCCCCCATTTTTCAACATCCATTTCAACTTGTAGACTGCAGAGCTAAGATCAGCATTCCAGTAATGATCTTGCTAATGCAATATAATGCTAGTTCCTCATAGGTCCTCAATAGTTTCCTCCGTATATATTCAAGAATCAATTTCTCCCTCTTAGCAACAGCATTATAATGGCACATCTTGCATAGATGGATGTGATACTAAATCCTTTTCAGTATCACTGATTTCCAAGACAGTCCCCTGACCTGTAAGTTACCTATACTGTTTTTCTTAAAATAATAACATGTAGGAAAAGAGAAATAACAGGAAGAACTATTGAGTGCTTAGGTCTTTAGCCTGGGCCCTAGAAAACCCAGATTCAATTCCCTCTTCCACCAGACTTTCTTTCTGACTTTGGGAAAAACAATTAGGTGCCCTTGAGCATAATTGCCTTAATATCTCTGGGCCTCTGTACTTCAACTGTAAATTGATCATATCATTTCCCATCCTGACAAACATGTTGCAAAAATACATATATTTTGGGGAGGCGGGGGGGATGGTGAGGTACTCAAATACTTTAGTAAGGTAAATCATATTGGGAGAGAAAGGGGAAAATGATGGAATTCCATCTTTATATCAAACAATGCCAATGTTTATCTCATATTGATAGATACCATATTGTACTGAGCCCATAGATAATGTTGCTATTGCATTCATTATTCCTTTCACTGTAATTTCTGTATATATGTAGCCTGCATTTTAATAAACTTATCAGCACTTTTCAGTCTCCCCTTCATTTACTAAAGCTTTCCTATACTTTATATAAAATAAACCTTCATATACATCTAAAATAAAACCTACAAAACATGTCAGTCCTTAGGATATTATACCAGTGATATATTGTTCTAATTCTGTACATTATCCAAGAGCTGTTGCTGCAATAATAGATTGTTGTAATATATCAGAGTGGCACCATCAAGAACATCCTGGAGACGAACATTCTTTACTGTTTGGGGGTTTTTTTTAGTGTAAATGAAAAATTTAAAAAAACAAAACCTCAGAAGTAAAGTGGTTACATCAGCAGAGACAACAACTAAACTAAAGATTGAAAGGTGTTTTGATCTAGGATATTTTCTAATAAAATGAAGAATGATTTTCAATCATTCCATTAAAATAAATCACCTTTAATGTTTGCATTGCATCTAATGAACTAAATATATGTAGGACAGTATCTAGGATGTTGCTCATATGGAGTTTTCTAGCACTATAAACACTTGACCACATTTCAACAAAAATATAAAACATGGATTCATACATTATAAGGTCAGGAAGGATTGTCATGAGTAGCTACACTCTTGCATAATGCAGGCCATAGAAGATGCAAACCATATTTACTCAAATCCAAAATGAGGGTTTCCCCCTCTCCCCTGAGCAATATGGGGGGGAAAAAAAGCCTTTTCTTGGATTTAAATACCTGCCTGGGGCAGGTGGTGACTCAGCTCTGGCTTTGGCCCTAGACACAGGGCTAAAGCCAGAGCTGAGCTGCTCCCTGCCCCCTTCCCAGAATTGTTTGGCAAGGGAAGGGGGCACATGGCCAGGGGGTGTGCAGGGGAGACCACAGGGTTGGGGAGGACCTGCAGCCTGCCCCCTCACTCCTTGCTTTCCCATGCCAGTGCTTGACCCAAAGGGGCAGAACTGCAGCAGAAGCACTGGTAGAAGGCAAGTAGCAGGAGGAGCAGGCATGGAAGGGATAGCCATGGGACACAAGGGGCAGGGATCTGGTCTCTCACCACTTTCTCTGATACAGCTGTGGGGGGCGGGGAGTGGAGAATTTAAGATGTTCCCCCCAATAATTTCATTCTATAATCCCATGTATAGAATCTAAATATTAGGGGGGTCATCTTAAATTTAAAGAAATCTTGGATTCAGGTAAATATGGCAAATTAATTCACTGAAAGCCAGCATTCCTCTTAGATAACAAACCAATCTTTGAGTTAAAATTTCTAGTGAGGGGGAATCTTATAGTTTCATAGTTTCTAGGGTTGGAAGGGACCTGAGCAGATCATCTAGTCCGACCCCCTGCCATGGCAGGAAGAGCACTGGGGTCAA
>NW_017728994.1:42681862-42687747 GCF_001723915.1 Gavialis gangeticus | reverse complement strand
CCCAGTAAGGTGGTCATCCAACCTCCTCTTAAAAACCCCCAGGGTGGGAGCCTGCACCACCTCACTTGGAAGCTGGTTCCAGACTCTAGCCGCCCTGACCGTGAAGTAGCGCCTCCTGATGTCCAACTTAAACCTTCCCTCCGCCAGCTTGTGACCGTTGTTCCTGGTCACTCCTTGCGGCGCTCAGGGGAACAGGGACTCCCCCAGCGCCTGCTGATCCCCCCTAACCAGTTTATAACAGGCCACAAGATCCCCCCTCAGCCTTCTCTTTTGAAGGCTGGACAGGTTCAGGTCCCGCAACCTTTCCTCATAGCTACTATAACGCTTCACAAATCATTCCAATGGTTTGCTGCCCTTACTGTAAAAAATTCTGTTTTCATTCCAATAAATTTATCAGGCTAAAATTTCTAGATATTAGACCTTGTTTTTTAAAATTTCTAGATATTATTCCTTTAGCAGCTAGACTGAAAAGCTGTCTTATTGAATTTTTGCTGCTCATGTAGATACTTAGGACTACACTCAGGTCACCCCTTAACTTTCCTTCTGCGAACAGTTTAAATTCCCTCTCTTTCACTAGGAGGCATGCTTTCTAGTTTTTAGCTATCCTTAGAGCCCTTGTCTGTTTATCTTTTTATCTTTTTCAACATCTATGAATTGTGGACACCAGAAAAGGTCACAGTATGGTTATTGTCATACCAGTTTTAAATACTGAGGTAACATTGCCTCTCTAGTATTCCCGTTTGAATGTCCAAAGATAATATTCCCCTGTTTGAATGTCCAAAGATAATTTTACACCTTTAGTCAAAGTGTCTCAATGAGCAAATTATCCATGTTTTTACATAGTCATTGCTTCCCAAGATAGATACTTTTACCCTGGAAATATAGCTTACATGCTTTATTCCTAGAAAAAATACTTTATATTTAGTCATATGGAATACTTTATATTTAGTCATATTTTCACTTGCCCTCAACTCACCAAGTTTATAGTAAAAAAAGGTTCTAGGTGGGAACTTAGAGCTAAAATAGGAACATCAGATCTTTTTAATAATTATTTAATGAGAATTTCTAAGGTAAAAATATTGGGCTTATAAGCAGGGATCCTAGCTTTCTGCAGGAAAAAAAAATCAGACATCTCCATTAAACAAAACACAAAAATCTTCATTTTTCTGCAACCCACTGAAAGTGCGGTGGCATCCCATGGTGAGTAGCACTACTTCTGCTTTCTTTTATTTTTGCATCCCTCCTCCCCTCAGTGATTGTCCAAGAGGCAAAAACCACAGCAAAAATAAAAGAGAGCAGAAATGGTGCCACTTGCTGTAGGACACCACTGCACTTTTGGTAGGTCATGGAAAAATGCAGATTCTGCAGTTTTCTGTGGAGACCAGAAAACAAGGATCCCTGCTTATAAGGAAGAAAGCTTTTAAGTTGTTTATTTATTTGGATTTACTTTCTAAAGTTAAAACTATACAATTTATCATTGATACATTCTGAAAATAATAGCTTAATTAAATATGATCTAGTTTTTTATTTAAAGTGATTATGTCATGCATGTTACCTATATGATTAATTAATATCAAAGCAACTTGCTGAGCAATCCTCATTATTTTTCTTTGTAATCCATAAAAAATTCTGGTGACATTATATCCCCCAACAACCTGGGAAAGTTTAACAGATTGTAATAGGAATCCTAAATCAATTTGATTCAATTTATTTAAACAAAACAAAAACCCTGAGGAGACCTTCATGAATTCATTTAAATGACAACCTCCAAAGTTAAGACTCAAGATAAGCAGTGAAAGAAGAATGAGTTTTGAAAAAGCACAACCACTGTGCAAATGTTTTATGTCCACATCAGTACACTGAAGTCTTTATAAAAATAGAAATAAGATGCAGATTACTGACTATCAGAGAGTAAGAGTTTATACAAATTATAATTAGAATCCTATCATGCTAGATTTGCATTTTGAATATTTTAGTGCGTCATAACTGGTAGGATGCTCACCGTAAGATTCCAGAATTTAGATTCTGACGTATACGTAAGCATGTTTTTGTGGATGCATTTATGAATAAATGTAAGATAATGCAAGTAAAATTTTTCATTTCAGCACAATCAAGTTCAGTCTAAGAATATGTGAAGTTCCCCAAAGGGATCAGAGGAAAATGAATGTAGCAGAACTATGGCACAGTGTTTGAATTTTAGGTAAAACTGACAAGAAAGTTGCAATATGTGTATAATCATTGTAATGAATCTGTGACAAGACAGAATGAGAAAACTAACCTCAAGTGCCTCTCATAAGCACAGAATCTCTTATTAATTCAGAGAATTCTTATTAATTTAACTCAACAGTGACTGTAATAAGTAATAAAAAGGCATAAAAAGTTAATTTTTAATTTCTACAGAGCCAATTTTTTAAAAAAAATTATGAATATGTTCAGAGTATTTTTCATTCTAACTCATCCAGACAAGAAAGGGTCAGCTAGTTAAGTCTAATTTTTAGGCAATGGATTGCATTGAGCTCGCGATGTACTGTACTTCAACTTGAAGGTCTGTGACAGATGGCTCACATACACAGATTGCTTTAATCTGCATAAAAACAGCACTAAAATCCATAAGGAATCACAAGGACCACTAAACTATCGAAAGAGGAAAGAATATGAGAATACAAGTGCCTTCTGGGGCATCTTTTTAATTATTGCAGGTTCACAGTTTAGCATAAGATTTTGTTCCATTATTCAAGAGATAATTTGAAAGTCAGTTTAGTGGATGGGTCTCTCAGCCCAAGGCCAAAAAGCCCCCAAATCAAAACCAACAGATCACAAGATCATAATGACCGATTTCCAACCTGGAAGAAATAGCTGCTATTTCCATTTCAGTTAGTGTCTACTGTGTCAGTTACTGGGGGCTGAATTTGGTGTAGAGCTTGATGTAAGAGGTAAAACTACAGTGTATTATTTGAACTTTTCATCTTACTAGTTAGCTATGGTTTGAGGTCACCAGGACACATGGTATCACTTTTACCAGGTATTGTACCTGTAGTAAGCTTTCTGAGCAGCTACTGTTCTGTTCTTGAAGGAAGTGCAGTTTCTGCTCACTTCTGCAGCTCCAATGACCACTGCAGAAGGGGAACAGACCCATGACCTAACTCCTCTCAGCACTCTTGGAAAAGGAAATGCCCACTATAGTGTTAAAACCAGACAGTACTAAGGCATGGACACACATAACTCAAGAGCCATTTCAAAAGGAGAATGTTTCAACAGGGCAGCAGGCATCATGCACTAATTGTTACTTGCAGAGCAGCCAGGAACAATACAAATGTAGCAAAACCACTCCAACTGTAACACTGCTTCATGGGGAAATGTTCCCCCTTTTTGAAACAGCTCCAAATGTAGGAATTCCAGTTGTGTTAGACCACCATTAAGCTGAGCTATGGTACTGAAAAGCAGTATGAGAGGAAGGAAACTCATGGCCACCGGATGACCCTGAAGAGAAAGAAAAAATAATACTAAAAAAACACTAATGAGCAAAAAGACACTGAAGGGAGTATGAAAACAGAAGCTAAAATCTCAGGGACAAATGTAAAAGTAAGAATTCACTAATAAGACAGAGATAACAAGAACTGAAGCGCAGGTGTACAAACTTGACAAACGAAACATGTAGAAATGAACATCTTGACAATCAGATAGAAAAGAACTGGTACAGGATGGGGGGCATGCAAGTATAAATACAGGGATTAGGAGACCTGTCCCTCAGAGACCCAGGGAGTGTGAATAACAGTGTCTCTACCTGTCGAGGAGAAGCTGCGCTAACTCGGACTGACTGTTAATTGGACCAGATCCCTGCATGATATCAGGAATCCATACCTCTTCAGTATGCACTCATCCAACTAGCTCTGCAGTAAGCACTCAGTCCCTGTTTCCCTGAACCAGCTTTCTTGCAGCTTCTCCCTCACAGTCTTCCAACACCTGGGGCTCCCTTGAAGCAAGAGAGAGTCCCAGGCTCTCTGTTACATGCTTTCAGAAGGTTGATCAAAGTTTGAAAGAAGAGAGCAACGTTTGTTCTCTACTAGAGACCCACACCCATAGCACCTACCTGAGTCAAGGTCTCACCTATAGAACCACCCCAGATAAGACCCCTTCCAATGAAAGTTCAGGTGAAGAAAAGTCAAGGAAGGAGTCTGTCTGAGGCTGTTGTGAGTATAACCTTTTAGTTTACAAGTCTACCCCTTCTCACTATGAAGTTAATGAGATTTTACAGAAGTGTTTTTTAGCATTTTCATACTTAAGGCACCTGGGATTAGATGCAAGATACAACAGGTTTAACTGTGGAAAACTAACAGAGCAATTTTTTGCAAAGAACTCGGAAAGACAATCAGAATGTTTTTAAACTATGAATTTTTATTTGAAGCCTCTGAGTAGATCTTGTGAATCATGTTTGTACACCTAACTACTAAAATTGTGTGGTACCTTGCAGTGCCTTTGAAAGCATCTCAAGGCAACTCCGGGTTCTGTGGCCTAGTTAAGGAGCATTGCTTTACACTAACCTCATTGACAGCAGAGAGTAATTAAATTTTCTTTTAGCAAGGAACAGTTTGACAATTTAAAGAAATTCTAACAGTCTAATAGTCATAAGTCTCCAGAATTATGTTAGACTTCCTACCTGATAGTTTCTTCTATTCAGTTTCCTGACTTTCTTCCTGGTTGAACTGACTACTTTTTAAAAGCAAGTTTGCTCTATCATGGAAAGCACATCCAACACAAGCTCTCAAAATGAAATATTTGCTTCTTGAGAATCTTCCACCTGCGTATCTTTTCCATTACAATAATTTTTTGCCTGTCTTCACACCAATTTCCTTTCTTAACATTAATGTCAAGCTGATCCTATTACCCTAGCACTTTCCCTAGAACGGCTTTTTATTGCTTGTTCTATCATACAATCTGACAGTCCCACATTTGATTTATAAATATCCACTTATATGGTTGATTTGGGGGGAAAAATGGGGAAAAAACCCCTCCATGTTATAAAATGATAAACAAATTAATTTAATTTATTTACTCCTTTTTGTTTCTGAATTTCTGGTACATCATTGTCTTTAACTAAATCTTGGGTTGTTTAATATGTTTCATTTTCCTAACATTATCTATGCTGGTGGATTGTACAAACATGGAATATTTATCAAAGAAGACTGATTACTCATATGCTGTTATCACTATCTAAGCAGAAAGACCATACCCAGATTCCCATTTATGGATTTTACGATGTTGTAATCATTATTTTCTGCAAATGCTAAAGAGAAAAGCTAGACTTAGAGAGCATTCCAAATACTTTGGGCTATAAACTTTCCTCAGTTTCTGTGAAGGGAAGAATGCAGAAAATTCTCAATAGGCATGTAAAGGGTATCTGGAATTACTAGACACGATTGCTAAAATGATCACCAGTAGCATAGCTAATAAAGTAATTATTTAATGTATTTACTCAAATTTAAAGTGACACTGAATATAAAATAATTAGATTATGTATATGGAAAAAATAATGCATTTGTTATAATTTTTCAGCTATAGAATCTAATTACTAGAGGTTTATCTTGAAGTTGTCTGCTACAGTACGAAAAGTAGTGGCTGGGGCTGTTAAAGTGGCTCCCTTGTCCTCTGCCTTCCAACTTCTTCCCCCTGTTGCCCCTCCCCTCCCCCCTTACTGTCAGACTCTGCTCAAGCTCTGTTCCCTTCCTGAGCACATAGAAGTGAGGGGCAAATATGAAACATAAGTGACCAAAAAACTCTGACTCTGAAACAAATATACCTGTATTAATGAACATATAGGCAAATTACTGTGGGTCCTATAGCCTTACTTCATAGATTTCATAGACAATAGGGCTGGAAGGGACCTT
>NW_017728994.1:42679866-42681851 GCF_001723915.1 Gavialis gangeticus | reverse complement strand
GAGCCAGGGGCTCCGTCTGCATGGAGCCCAGAACCATGGGCTCTGTTTGGGTGGTGGTCTCTGATGTGCCTAAGGGGGAGGCCACAGAGCCCGAGGGGACCCTCGGGGTGCGGTACGTGCCCATCCGTGTCATGCCTCTGGTAGGCTGGCTACAGCTGGGACTGTCTACCCTGGGGGGTTCACAGGCAGGGTCTCGGGCCCTCCTGCGCGCCCTCCTGTGCGAACTCTGCACTAACTCACAAGCCAGCAGACAAGCACACCTGTTTGCACAGCCTGTTTGCGTGGCTTCCTGGGGGGGCTGGGCGAAGTAGGGGCCTGGGCAGGGCTTGACCTGGCCCGTCTCCATGCAGCCGCCTCTTCCCACTCAGAGAGGGGTTAACCCCTTCCCACCATGGGCGCCGCTTGCCTCTGGCTGTGCTGGGGGTCGGCAGGGGGTTCCATGGCTGCTGGGGGTGTATCTGGAGGGCTTCAGAAGAGCGGGGGCGCGGTGAGCTTTCACCCGCACATCTCTCACCATTCTGGAGCCTAACTGGGGCTTTTTTTGCTGTTGGCCGTCTTTTTTTTTTTTTTTTTAACTTTATTTTAAGATACTATACTCCAATTTGTTCAAGCTCCGGACCTCAATTTCTCCCGTGCCCTTTTCTACATGACTGTTGATTTTCCTTCACAAGAACTTTCTCCAGCAGTCTCCATGTTATTGATAGATTCTTCGTGGCTCCTGCAGGACAACACCACCCTCTGTCATGGCTTTTTCAAAACCCTGGAACGAGTCAGAGTGGCATTCCCAAGGGACAACAGCTTTGAATTCCACAAAGTTGATTCCTGCTTCCAGACAGCATTGTGGCAGCCCAAGTCCAATATTCTTACATGCTACCACACCCTTAGGGCTGTATAAATGTCTTTTTATAGCTCACTCCTGGGTAGAGCCTGAGACAATAACATTCCCCCTGGGATCTTCAACAAAGGCTTCCACATATTGCTGTGTCCATTCAAACCGCAATCTATGCCAAAACTCTCTGCTGGGCCAAAACTCTCTGCATAATTGATGCATTTTACCTTTTTTTGCACAGGTACTCCATAAGAACACTTCTGAGCAGCACTTTTATACCTACTTAGCATACACACTACAAAGTATGAATGATATTAGTCAAAAGGCTCCTGATTTATCATATAGTTCACCGGGCTTGGCCCCAGCAGAGTCAACAGTGTTTCAAGCCATGGTGACCCCACAGCTCAACACTGCTCAATATGTTTATATATTCCAGATATATCCTCCCCACCCACAAAGGATCCATGTGCTAATTGGCCTTCCACTTGCAACTGGAACCAGATGTTCTTGTCATGGGTCCTGGAACCCTCCAAAAATTTATATACAGGTGAGGTGTGAGTCTGCCTGGTCTGGCTCCACCTCATGGAGGGTGGGGCCACACCAATCAAATGCAATAAGCCAAGAGAGGGGGCAACAGAGTCTCTCATCTATATATATGTTTGGTGGTGTTTGTTAGACATTTAAAGCTGGTGAAGAAACAGGAATAATTGGAAACTGGAAAGAAAGGTGCTGCTCAGCTGTGGGAGTGATGAAGAAGTTGAAATGTGTTCAGCGTAGCAGTTCATCTTGACTTGAAAAAGAGTCAGCACTGAAGGGGACTGAGCACAGTGGGCATTATATCTTATTCAGATGGGCAGCACTAACTTAGCTGAGGGGTAGGTTCCCATCAGCATGTTTGCCCAATATAGGCTATGTGTTTTATAGGCATGTCTTAGCATGGGCTGCATTCAATCAGCTTCTAAATGAATTTCCGTTACTGAGCACATGGTACTATTGGCAGCAGTTTAATGATAGACAATGAATTTAATGAGGTATTCTTGTGTGCTAATATAAGATGAAGTTTTTTCCCTGCCATCTGCAGATTTTTTTCCTCTGCAAAGCAGAGCCAGGCCCAGGATTGGGATTGGAGCCAGAGCCCACTGCACCCATATGGCTG
>NW_017728994.1:42672926-42674866 GCF_001723915.1 Gavialis gangeticus | reverse complement strand
CATCTGCAGATTTTTTTCCTCTGCAAAGCAGAGCCAGGCCCAGGATTGGGATTGGAGCCAGAGCCCACTGCACCCATATGGCTGCCCCTTTCCCTATGCCTGGGTTCATTGCCTGGTGCTGACAGTCCCCATAAATCCACCACCCCCCAGCTCCACAGCAGCACCAGCACCAGCCTTGCACCGCCCAGGATGAGGCCCAGAGCCAGGGACTGGCATGGGCCAGCCTCAGTTGCACTGCCAGGCTGGAGAGAACGGAGCCCCCAGGACCCCTGTGCCCACTCCACCCCCCTCTGAGTTGTCCCTGGGAAGAGCCCAGCACAGCCAGAGGTGTGGCACCAGGAAGCCAAGGCAGGGGCACATGATCTTTGCAGGGGGCAAGGGTGGGCTGCAACTGAGAGCTGGGCTCTGCCTGCTCCCTGCCTCTGTGCCTAGCTGCCACCTTTGAAAGCGGCACAGTGCTATGTGTGTCACGACGCTGGGAGGGCCAGGCAGTGAGTCACATGGTGCCGTGCTGCATCTCTTTCAAAGGCAGCAGTGAGGCGCAGAGGCAGGGAGCAGGCAGAGCCCAGCTCACAGCTACAACCTGCCCTTGCCCCATGCAAGGATCAGGGGGCCACATGCCCCCCCCCTCTGATCCCTGGTGCCACACCTCTGGAGAAGCCACCAGGCTCCAATTGTCCCACGACCCAGCCCCGCTAGGGCCTCATTGACTATGAATGGGGCCCTGGCCAGGCTGGGTTGTTGGACAATCCTCACATTGCAGCAGGGAGCGGGACAGGTATGAATGATTTACTCCTGCCCATACCACCCCCCCACACTGTGGGAGTCTCGATCTGCCCCCCCTCCCCCAAGCCCAGGCAGTCATAAAGAAAGCAGATAGAAAGAAACTTACCTGCCTGCTGGGCCCGCTGTGATTTTGGCTGTGCAGGGTAGCTGAGCATGTGCACCGCTCCCTGCCCACCCTACTGCAGCAACCTGGGGCCAGGCTGCCCTGCAGCCATACCTGCTGCCCTGCATTTGGGGGGGCAAGCCCTTTAGCACCCCACTTCCACCACCTATGCTCAAGTGTCTTTAAAACAAAAGAATGAGCTAAGGGTACTCAAAAAAATCCACAAAGTATGAGGGGTATCAGATCTTCACTCTCTCAGTTTTTCTCCAGGACTTGATTAATTTCTTTGGAGTTCTGAAACAGTAATGTCACATGAGGAATACAGTTGCTACAGTTAAGTGCTTAGGAAAAAGCTATGGCCTAGTTTCTCTCTTCTGTTATTTAAAGTAAAGTTATTGGCTTTACTTATGACTAAACTTTTCTACAGGGGCACAAGTAATGGTTAAGATTCACAATTATAAGTATTTTTAGGATATTAATAAATATAGCCAAGCACACCTAGGAACGCATTAAAGAAAATGGGTAGAAATGCAGACTATTTTTTGTCACAAACTTTAACATTCTTTAGGGTAAGGGTTGCCAAAATATGGAATGGGCTTCCAAGGGAGGTGGTGATTTCCTCTACCTTGGAGGTATTCAAGAGGAGATTAGACAGGCATCTGGCTGGGGTTACTTAACGCCAGCTCTCTTTCCTGCCTGGAGCAGGGGGTCGGACCCGATGATCTGCCAGGTCCTTTCCAATTCTAGAAATCTATGAAACTATGATTCCTTCAAACCTTAGTAATAGGTGGCTCTTAAAAGGATTCAAAACAGTTAAACCTCTTTGTGGAATCAAGTAGCTTTCCCATGAAAATAATAAAAATAGAAAGTTAAGACAATTAAAAGTCTCACCCCATTCTCATTAGGAAGCTGGGGGACTGTGGCGTAGACACCCATACAGTCCAATGGGTCGCCAACTGGTTAGAGAGTCGCACCCAGAGGGTGGTAGTGGATGGGTCCTTCTCGACCTGGAAGGACGTGGGAAGTGGGGTCCCACAGGGCTCGGTCCTTG
>NW_017728994.1:42666480-42667926 GCF_001723915.1 Gavialis gangeticus | reverse complement strand
AGAGCCCAGCTCACAGCTACAACCTGCCCTTGCCCCATGCAAGGATCAGGGGGCCACATGCCCCCCCCCTCTGATCCCTGGTGCCACACCTCTGGAGAAGCCACCAGGCTCCAATTGTCCCACGACCCAGCCCCGCTAGGGCCTCATTGACTATGAATGGGGCCCTGGCCAGGCTGGGTTGTTGGACAATCCTCACATTGCAGCAGGGAGCGGGACAGGTATGAATGATTTACTCCTGCCCATACCACCCCCCCACACTGTGGGAGTCTCGATCTGCCCCCCCTCCCCCAAGCCCAGGCAGTCATAAAGAAAGCAGATAGAAAGAAACTTACCTGCCTGCTGGGCCCGCTGTGATTTTGGCTGTGCAGGGTAGCTGAGCATGTGCACCGCTCCCTGCCCACCCTACTGCAGCAACCTGGGGCCAGGCTGCCCTGCAGCCATACCTGCTGCCCTGCATTTGGGGGGGCAAGCCCTTTAGCACCCCACTTCCACCACCTATGCTCAAGTGTCTTTAAAACAAAAGAATGAGCTAAGGGTACTCAAAAAAATCCACAAAGTATGAGGGGTATCAGATCTTCACTCTCTCAGTTTTTCTCCAGGACTTGATTAATTTCTTTGGAGTTCTGAAACAGTAATGTCACATGAGGAATACAGTTGCTACAGTTAAGTGCTTAGGAAAAAGCTATGGCCTAGTTTCTCTCTTCTGTTATTTAAAGTAAAGTTATTGGCTTTACTTATGACTAAACTTTTCTACAGGGGCACAAGTAATGGTTAAGATTCACAATTATAAGTATTTTTAGGATATTAATAAATATAGCCAAGCACACCTAGGAACGCATTAAAGAAAATGGGTAGAAATGCAGACTATTTTTTGTCACAAACTTTAACATTCTTTAGGGTAAGGGTTGCCAAAATATGGAATGGGCTTCCAAGGGAGGTGGTGATTTCCTCTACCTTGGAGGTATTCAAGAGGAGATTAGACAGGCATCTGGCTGGGGTTACTTAACGCCAGCTCTCTTTCCTGCCTGGAGCAGGGGGTCGGACCCGATGATCTGCCAGGTCCTTTCCAATTCTAGAAATCTATGAAACTATGATTCCTTCAAACCTTAGTAATAGGTGGCTCTTAAAAGGATTCAAAACAGTTAAACCTCTTTGTGGAATCAAGTAGCTTTCCCATGAAAATAATAAAAATAGAAAGTTAAGACAATTAAAAGTCTCACCCCATTCTCATTAGGAAGCTGGGGGACTGTGGCGTAGACACCCATACAGTCCAATGGGTCGCCAACTGGTTAGAGAGTCGCACCCAGAGGGTGGTAGTGGATGGGTCCTTCTCGACCTGGAAGGACGTGGGAAGTGGGGTCCCACAGGGCTCGGTCCTTGGGCCTGCACTGTTCAATATCTTCATCAGTGATTTGGACGAGGGGGTGCAAAGCACCCTGTTCAAGT
>NW_017728994.1:42657281-42666449 GCF_001723915.1 Gavialis gangeticus | reverse complement strand
GAGAGGGTCCAGAGGAGGGCCACTCGTATGATCAAGGGACAGCAGGGTAGGTCCTATGAGGAAAGGTTGCGGGACCTGAACCTGTTCAGCCTTCAAAAGAGAAGGCTGAGGGGGGATCTTGTGGCCTGTTATAAACTGGTTAGGGGGGGATCAGCAGGCGCTGGGGGAGTCCCTGTTCGCCCGAGCGCCGCAAGGAGTGACCAGGAACAATGGTCACAAGCTGGCGGAGGGAAGGTTTAAGTTGGACATCAGGAGGCGCTACTTCACGGTCAGGGCGGCTAGAGTCTGAAACCAGCTTCCAAGTGAGGTGGTGCAGGCTCCCACCCTGGGGGTTTTTAAGAGGAGGTTGGATGACCACCTTACTGGGGTCATTTGACCCCAGTGCTCTTCCTGCCATGGGAGGGGGTCAGACTAGATGATCTGCTCAGGTCCCTTCCAACCCTAGAAACTATGAAACTATGAAAAGTATTTTTATGAGTCTCAAGAGCAATGCAGATGGAAGTTGGCTAAAAATAATGGAGTGCCAGCACTACCCAACGAATCTTGATAATTAAAAAAGATTTTTAATGCAGCATCACATAGGCCCTCTAGTTGATCCTGGAGCAATTCCTGATCCTGGAATAGCTCATGTAAGATGGAACTAATCTTCTGTGAATATTTATATATTTTCTAATGGGCAACTCCTACAATCCTTACCCAGACTTTTCCCCTAGGGAATCTATGTGCAGAAACCCCTCTACTTGGGGGTGGGGAATGGTAGAGAGGTAAGGTGGGGGGAAGGGAAGGAAGGAGAGGAGGGGGGAGCATATAAGCATAGCCATTGGTAGACAAAATTTGGAAAAGATCCCTTGGAAATTCTGCATGGTGTAAGAAGTGATGTTAGTGACATAGATGGCATTTTTCTCTCTCTCAGATTACTACAACAAAGGCCCATCATTGTGCTGAGATCTTTATGCTATTGGAGCTGTTAGATTTTTAAATTAGATTGAGTTAATTTGAGATATTGACCAGTTGTGCTCACTAAAAACTCTGTAGTATTTTTTAGAGAACAATAGATTTTAACCAATTGATGACAGGGGTAACTGTATTCATTCTACCAAAAATTCACTAGTAGCTTGAGAAAGCAATCAGAGCTCATGGAAAATGTGATATTTTTTATTAGACCAACAAGATTTTTGCAAAAAAATTCTTTAATTGCAAGCTTTCAGGCACAAACACCCTTCATCAGTCATCAGAGAAAAGACTGTAAAAGTTTGCATGGGTAGAAATGAAAGTTCATATTTCATAGGATTTCACAAAGGAGTCAGTAGATAAAAAGCTTCTCTGGGCATACAGTTGTTAGCTGTTAAGTAGTCTCTCAGCTCTCTTGTGAGGCTCTGTCATGGTGCAAACTACCCTGAACCAAGGCAGGAGCAGTTTCTCAGGTTTCAGGTGGTCACAGTTGCTTCCTGCTTGGGAAATTATGAAGACTTCATTTAAAAAATCTGCTAAAACTGGTTCTGTAACTTCTAACATGTTTCCTATGAGGGCTTGCAAAATGCCTTTGACATTTCTTGTGTCCCTGAGTACTGAGATTCTTTTAAAAATAAAGATGAAGCAAACGGAAATGTTCAAAATTTATGTTAATTTTTACTAAAACTTTCCACAGAATGCAGGCCAGTGCCTGGGGAAAGGCTCCTTTTTTCAACTTAGTGAATTCAATGGCACTGTGTTTATGGAAGACTTTATTTATAAACACAGGTACATCAGTCAAATTCTTTTAAAAGATGGTCAGGAAAGGTGACGTTTTTCCTTGTGTGTGTTTGGACTTAATGTCTGTCTAATAGTATTGAGTTCTGCTGTAATGCTCGTAAAAAGTTAATTGGATTTTGTTTGTTCCAACAACTGAAAGAAAACATAGGCTTGCTGGATTTCAACTACAGCTCTGAGGTATATGAAGGAAGTATGTCAAGCCTATAATCACTGGAATTAAAAAGCAATCAACATGATGAACCTTTACCAGGGTGTCAAAGATCGGACCTAAAGGCCAGAGTTGACCAACAGAACCCTATCATCTGGTCCCTGGTGTTGTCCATGGGTCTCGGATGGAATCCACGCACCAGTGGTATATTTTGGAGCAGACCCATGCACTTCATAGGGAGCAAAGGTCTGGTTTGAGGTGCACCCTGCCCGCTGCATGCAGGGCTGGTCCGGGGTGCACGCTGCCAGCAGCACTTGAAGATGATCCAGCACACAAGTTGACAACTGCGCTTCAGGTTGGTCTGGGGTTTATGCTGCCAGCTGCACATGTGGCTAGTCTGGGGTGCACATTGCCATCCAGGCTGATCCCAGGTACATGCTGCTAACTGCACTCCAGGCTAGTCTGAGACTCACACTAAAAGTAGTGCCACACTGCTGCTGAGTTCCAGGCCAATCCAGAGTGCATGCTGCTCACAGTACCATACTAAACTGGCACTGCATGCTGGATTCAATGCATGGGGCCAGTCTGTAGACCTGACCCAGCCCAAGGATCAGCCCAGCACTACTTATCAGTCATGATGGGCCTGATTAATTTTACACCCCCGCATTTTGCCTATGTAGAAGCATGCTGGCTGCAATGACACTAGTGGGTCAAAGTCTGCCTAAGCAAATATTTTTGCAGGACTGGAGACTTCACTGGGGCAGCAAAAAATTACTGACATTTTAGAGCTTGCTGTAGTAAAGCTAGTAATTACTGAAAACCCTCACCTTTCCTTAAGGTTGATGGAAGTTGTGCTAAGGTGTAATAAACTGACCAAATGGATATATTTTTATATTGATCACCAGCACCAAAGTCATCAGTTCTACCATGCTCTGATAATTTTAACATTACATTATTTTAAAGTACTCTATAAGGATTTTTCAATACCACTATTACCTCTGATTATGCCTCTCCTGCTCGCTGTCCCAGATGTTGAGATTCCTCTCTAGCAGAGCCTGGTAGGAGAAGGTGTTTTTCAGTAATTTCAGTTTGTTCCTTAAAAATTATATTTTACCTTCTAATTAAATACA
The DNA here is from genome assembly GCF_001723915.1 of Gavialis gangeticus. Lineage (NCBI taxonomy): Eukaryota > Metazoa > Chordata > Crocodylia > Gavialidae > Gavialis > Gavialis gangeticus. The sequence continues at coordinate 42,663,419 of NW_017728994.1, read as the reverse complement.
TTTAAGCCATCATGGGTTTTGCAATTTATTTATTTTTTATATTTTTTGCTTATCATACTGAAAATACTCCAATTACTCTCAGCATGATAGGAATGCTGTAACATCCAAGGAATAAATTTGTCTTGTGTTATAAAGTAAGGCAAGAATTTAAAAAAGAGCTCCTAAACAGACATTGTCTCTTTACAAAGAGGCTGTTTGAATATGTTTTGCCAAGACAATGGAAGAATGACTAAATAAGAACACAGAAAGAAAAATAACATAACCAGTTCTGTGTTACTGACAAGAGCTGGACTAGCAATGATCATGCACAAACAGCATAGGAAAGATATTTGATTCATGAACAGCTCTTTGGTTTGATAATGTCTGTGTCCCTTTCTACTAGCTACTAGAACACTGATTTGTTCAGTTAAATGTTTGCAAATGTTTGGTCTTTTGTAAAAATATATTCAGAACACATATAATCAGGTATAACCAAAAGCAGTTACTATTTACTCATTATTAGGCCTGTGCGAAGTGGCAAGTATTCACTTCAGATTTGGATTTGCGGACAGTGATTTGATTCGGTGGTTTGAATCACTGTCCCGATTCAATTAAGCTGACTCTGATTTGGAAATTTGGCTGCTGCTGAAACTTTGAATCAACCAGGCCAGGCCCATCCCCCAACCCTCTCCCAATCTGGCAATGCTCCTGGCACTTGTTAAAAAAAAAAAAGGCCCACCTCACCAGGTGCTGCTGGGTGGGAGGCAGTGGGGGGGTCAGGAAGCTGGCAGGGATCCCCCCATGGTCCCTTCCCCCAGTGCCTCCTCGCCCGCCCCTAGTACTTACCAGCTCAGAGTTAGCTGCTGCTCATGGCTGCAGCCACCAGAGACTGCCCTAATCATGGAAGCTCTCCAGAATCTTTTCTGAAGATTTGGGGAGCTTTGAATCAATCTGAATGTTTAAATTGGTCCCCTGATTTGATTTGGATTTGGAGATTCGGCTACCGAATTCGGCCAAATCTCCTCCGAATTGAATCACCACCCAAAGCTTTGCACAGTCCTACATCACTCTTCTGTTGAAAAAGTTTCAAACGAAATAGTCAAGGAGTGAATAAAACATTATATTATTGTCCCAGGAGAGAACAAGAGGAAGGACCTCGAATATGAAAAGAAAGTTACAGAGAACAGAATAAACAAGAGGGAGAGGGAACAAACATAAAAATTAAAATAAGAAGAAACTGTTTACTTTCAGCAGGAGCTGCGGCCCAGCCAGAACAAGAAGAGAAGCCCACATGGCTTGTTAGCCGCATCTTTATCCAGCTGAGGCCAACTGATGATGTCACCAGCAATCATCAGCTGGCGGGGATAAAAATGGCTGACGGCGGAGAGCAGGAGAGAGGGAGAACAGACCAGAGGAGTATGCGACCACAGGACCCACTCCGGGAATCCCTTAGGAGGGGAGGAACACCTAACGAGGAGATGGAGGAGGCTCCTGATGCTGGTTCGGACAGTGGCAACGGGGAACAGATCATCAGCGCTGGAGCCAGGCTAGAAGCAGCCCTTGTAACCTGCAAAGGCAGCAGCAACAGGGGAAGCAGAGAGGGGCATATGGAGACCCACAACATAGTAGATGTGAGTATTGGGAGCAGCAGAGAGGAGGAGAAAGGGACCCCGCTGGGAAGATCCCAGCAGAAGCAACAGGAAGGGCTACGGAAAAGCAGGGCACTAACCCTGAACACAGAAGGTAGCCAGCCATACGCAGAGGAACCACAAGACACCCGGACTGGGACGCTCCAAAAGGGGGTGAAGTGGGGCAGCACAGGGCTCGCGGAAAGAGCTGAAAAGGGGGAAAAGGATGACCCAAGCAGGAGACTATGGATATACAATCCAAGCAGGGTTCATACCCTAGTTAAACCATAGGGAACTAGGTACTGATACCCAATGGTAAGGGACCAGAGAAAGGGGCCACCCAGGTTCCCAGCGAAATGGTGGATGTGTTGTTTTGTGGATTTCTTTTGTGTTTTCTTTTGTGTTATCCCAGGCAAAGGGGCTGAGAGGTAGGAGGGGCCTACATAAACTAAACTAATTGATGCAGGGCCTGTAGGGTTTTTCATTGTGATTCAATCCTGAGGGCAGGAGCCCATTCTAGGTGAACATAGGTTCCACATCTGGGACCTCCAATCTTAGAAAGCCCACAACGGAGCTGATGCTTAGGACAGGAAGAAAGCTGAGAGGCCTCACAGCGACAGAGGAAGGGGACGTGGCCCAAGAAGACTGAGCGATTCATCGAGGTGGCGTAAGGTCAAGGTTTAGGGGTGGTGGAGCCCCGCAAGTGACCATCGGGCAGACTGTGTGCCATAGACCCCAGGTAGTCAACCCCCCACACGGGGAACATTCAAAGTCATGGCAGGAAAGATAGGGGAAGACTACTCCAGGAGTGAACAACTATCTGGCAGTTTACGGGAGTCTGCAAGACATACAACCCCCGTTGCTCGGACCAAGGCTGCACAGGACCGGGTGTTTGAGGCCTGGTAGTCACAATGATTTAAAAGATTTATCAAATACTGTGGACTAAGCCCTATTGCATGCACATAAGTGGCACTTACCATCGCCACGGAACTGTAGTTTGGAGCATTTATGTATAGTTTAGATTTCACATAGTTATACTTGTCTTGCACTTCCCTACTGAGCATACTCAGTAAGTTGCAAAATGGCTGCATAGGCATCCAGGCCAGGCAGAGTGGACCAAGCCAGAAAGAGGGTGCTCCAGTGAGATGCATGCTGTATTCAAAGGAAGGGGCCCCTGGCCCCAATGGGACAGAGACAAACCCAGTGTTATTTATCCATTTTATTCCATTAACAGTAAAGGCAAGGTGTAATGTTCCTGTTTCAAGAGGAAGGCTAGAGAATTCTCTGGATAATGCCTTACTTATGAACTGGGAGATAAGGCATGGTGCATGGAAGTGGGAGATTCAGGTTCAAGCCCCCTCTGGCTGAGGGGGCTAAAACTTGGGCCTCCTTCTGCCTAGACAAGTGCCCAAACCACTATATTACTGGGGTACAAGATAAGAGGATCCTTTTCCTTTCCTATTTTACTTCTAATAGATATGGGAGTAGGGTGATTCTGCCAGAGGTGGAAATAGAATTCAACCTACATGGAAGGTTAAATAAAGTTCAGTAACATTCTGAAAAAGTTCCATAATGAAGCTACCTAAGTGCTACTGTGTATAGAAGTGAAACAGAGTTTGGTCTCATTAGTGGTGAATATTCAAATTAAACAGCCTAAATGAGCCACTGGATGAAAATGGTTCATTTCAACTACTTGGTGAATATATAGCTAATGAATACAAGCACATAAATGGCCACAGGATAAAGAATAATGGACAAAGCTACTTGTATTAGTATACATCAGGGGTAGGCATGCATGCCAGAGTATAGCAAGCATGCCAGAGTGTGGCACACAAAGGCATTTTCCCTGGCACTTGCACCTCAGGGAAAGGCCGGGGCTGTGCAGCCACAACAAGGATTGGGCTCCTCACAGCTCCCCCACCATCCATGCCTGGCACGCCAATATCTTACAAGTTAAGATTGCTGGTGTTTTTGGCACTCTGCCTAAAAACATTGCTGACCCCTGGTATACAACTTTTATTCAGAACAAATAATTTTAATCTTCTCAACTGTTTGCCCTACTGTGCTTTCATAACCTGAAAACAGAATCAAAAGAGGAAACTGGGATAAATATCTAGTACCAGGATTTTTAATTGTTCAATTAAATATGAATTGTAGAACAATCCATAGATTCAGAGACATTATTCTCTATTTTTTAATGTAGAGGAAAAAGTATAATGATGTTGACTTGTGCAAAGCCAAAAAAATCCTCCTCTAAATGTAAGGAATATTTCTAAACACATGGTAGCACACAAAACACAATAAAAGATAGAAATAGAATAGAACAAAAAAGCATGAATATTCACACTACATAGAAGTTATTAAAATATATCACCTTGTTGAGAACAGTATATTTAAACAAATTGTTCCACGAAACCTTTTACCAAATAAAAAAACAGAGCAGATACTGGTGAGGTACTTAAAGTAGAAGCATGAAGAGAATCTTTAGAAATACATTCAGACTATAACACTCAAAGAAAACTGGTCTATACACACAGATTGCTGGCATCAGTGAACCATGGAACAGCAGTGGGGGTGAGGGGAGGGAATAGCATAAAAAACCTTTACAACAAAGGACAAATCCTCTGTGACATACTTTGTAAAGCAAAAGAAAAATTTCTCCCTAGTTATACAAAGTATTTGACAAAATGTCATTCTTTGTCTCTGATGATGAATAGGTCCTTGCTAGCTAAAAAAAGGAAGAAAAAATTAAACAAGTACATACTGCAGGAACTAAGAAACCCTCTCATTAATTTTTATATGAGATAACTGTACGCTTTTTAGAAGGTTCTTCTTAGAAAGTATTATTGAGCTATATGAACTGACACAACCTTTTAACGAGTTTGCTTTCCTTTTAAGGAGAAAAATGTTCTTTGCATTGAGAAAGTGCACGATGACCTAAAGGTGAAGCAATGGAATGTAACGGGTGGAAAATTACATGCTGAAATATGAGGGAGGGAGGCATTATTATTTTGGAATGCATAACATATGAAATGTATGAAACATTCCATTTGTGAGTTGTGTTGTTTTTGTGGTAATTTAACTGGTTACACCACTGTACTCCCCTCCTCCTTTCTGAGGCCAACTGGGGAAAAAACAATTGTATATGGGTGTACAGCCCTTTCTGTATTTAAATATTCATTAGAGGTCAAAGTATAGAAAAATACATTTTATTAAAAACGCAAACAGAAGTTGCTATTTAAGGTATGATATGTTGGGAACAAGAATAGGTAAATCTACAAAAACACACAAGTCACTTGAAAATGAAGCAGTCTATTTACAAACCATATATCACACTATACCAGTTTGAACAGTTCAGGTACACAAGCCTCTTCCTTCAGTATCCCATACCATAATAAATTGGGAATGCCACCTGGTCCACAGAGTATCCAGAAGTCTGAACTGTATTCTACACACCTTCCAGTGGGCTCCAGTGCTAGCATCAGATCTATTCAGCTTCTATAGCATTATAACATGACAGGGTGAGATCGCATGACTTCAAGGCATATAGAATCATAGAAAATTAGGGTTGGAAGGGATCTCAGGAAGTCATCTAGTCCAACTCCTCTTGCTCAAAGCAGGGCCATCCTCAACTATATCATCCCACCCAAGGGTTTGTCTAGTCAGGTCTTAAAAACCTCCAAGGATAGAGATTCCACAACCTCTCTGGGTAATCTGTTCCAGTGTTTTACTACCCTCCTAGTGAGAAAATTCGTCCTAATATCCAATCTAAACTTGCCTTGCAGCAACTTAAAGCCATTGCTCCTTGTTCTGTCATCTTCCACCACTGAGAACAGTCTAGCTCCATCCTCTTTGGAACCACCCTTGAGGAAATCGAAGACTGATATTAAATCCCGTCATGGTGCGGGGTCCCCAGGGATGGCCGTGATGTCCCTAGGGATCCATGACCATGCCAGCTCTGCCCTGTGGGCACTTTCTAGTCTTTCCTGCCATGTCTTTTGGTAAAAATAATAAGTAGGGAGGCTGCCCATGAGTTTCTGTGCAGTCATGGTCCTGTTGAACCCCATTAAACCCTGTGGGTTTTTGTATCCCTTGCCAGGTCCCACTCCAGGTCAGTTCCTCACGGGACACCTTAAGCCTTATGGGCTAGATGCATGGTTCCAAAACCTCCTCATGCCTCACAAATGGTATATGAATATTATTCTCTAGGGGTGTGTGAAGCAGGCCCTATTCAATTCGGATTTGGCCCAAATCAGGGACAGTGATTCAATTCGTTGATTCAGATCACTATCCCCGATTCAATTCGGTCAAATCTGAATCTGAAGATTCAATACTGATTCAGAGAATCAGCAATTGAAACATAGACACAGCTTTAAAAGTTTTTTCTACATACCTTGAAATACCAGGTGTGGCTCATGATCACTGCAATGCTGGGGCACATGAAGCATCCCACGGTAGTGCGAATGGGGGACCCTCCATGTACCCAGCAGCGAACCCAGAAATAGACCAGAATTATTTCTGCTCCACTTCC
>NW_017728994.1:42643135-42656932 GCF_001723915.1 Gavialis gangeticus | reverse complement strand
GGGTTGGGGCCCCGCGTGCTCCCTGGCAGACCTGGAAGTGGATTGGAAGTGCTTCTGCTCCACTTCTGGGTCTGCTGCCAAGTGCACTGGGGAGCCCCCCATGTTTCTGTGGGACTATCCATGCACTCCAGCACTGCAGCATTCATAAGCCTCTGGTGCCTTGAGGTATGTAGAAAAAAACATTTAAAGTTATATCTATGTCCGAATCTCTGAATCTTTCCAAATTTCTCCAAATTGATTTAGAGCATTCCAATTCAATTCAGGGAAATTAAAGGGTCCTCTGATTCAATTTGGATTTGGAGATTCAGCCACCAAATTGGGCTGAATCTCTGCTGAATTGAATCAGGGACAAAAGCTTCACACAGCCCTATTATTCTCTCTGTTAGGGTTTCAGTCTAACAGGATCAAAGGCTGAGTATATAGCTAGGCCTCCTAGCCTAAACCCACTGTGTTAGGCCTGGCTTTGAAGCACTTGCTTTAATCAATGTTCTCTCATCACTGGGCTGTCTGGTCCCTATCTGCCATGCCCCTCTGGTGCTGGGACTCTACACAATTGTGTGCTCCCCTCTGGGCACTAATGAGGCCTCCACCTCCCCTCTTAGCCTCATCCCAAAACCACTGGTGAAAACGATAACATAAACATAGGGACCTGGGCTATAACATAACAATAACAATAGAAGCCACACTCTGCCCCTTTAAGAAGGCAAACTTTTTCCCTAGTGAAACAGGGGGCCTTCTCGGGGCCAATTTAACCATGGCCCGCCCACCTGTTTCTGGGCTAACCACCCATGTTCTCGCCTACCATGCCTTGTTATTAATTGATTAATAGATGTTAATAAGCGGGAGGCTGCCCATTTCCTGCACTGATGCCAGGGGGCACTATCTGCAGCTCCATTCCTTCCCTACACCACAGCCCAAGCCTCGCTGATGGCATCTCGATGTTATCATCATCACCAGCCCCCACACTGGGCCCCAGAATCCTCCGAATTGAACCCAGCCTGGATTCCTCTCCTCAGGCGGTCTATTCCACCTTCATACCGGGCAGCATAGCTCCCTGAACTGCTTCCCCTTCAGGTGTGGTCCCCCCCAGGACCTTTGGCTCACTAGCCCTGGCCCACCTCCAGGCCAGCCAGAACCCCAGGCGCGCAGCTCTTGGACATTCCTCATGATGGGCACCTGGCCCTTCGACCCTTCCGGTCCTGGCCCCAGCATTGAGCAGTCAGGGGAAGTTCAGACAGGCTTGTCTATGGCCCTTTCTCTGTCTCCAGGGGGTACACCCTCCAGGCCCTCCAAAGAAGGGGTAACCCACCCAGTTGTGGGGGCTAGGGGTTAAGGTGCCCCAAAATGCCTTTTACTGGGGCCACCCACTCCCAGCAGGGTGCAGTTTTAGATCATACCCAGGACCAGGAGCCTCCTGACCATCCTCTACAGCTCCTCCCTTACCTCCAGATGACACCAGCAGCTCTGCAGCCAGGCGATGTTGTTGCCTGGCCTCCAGCAGCAGAACTGCCTTGTTTATATGGGCAGCCCTAGGTTCAAAATGGCTGCCCTCATCAGGCACCTGGCAACTGCCACCTCCAGGCCCTTAAAGTGGCAGGCACAAACAGTGTCCTGCCACACCTAGTGTTTTGTGCCTCCTAGCCCTGGGTGCCTTATGAGCTACTGGAGCCCTATTAATTTTGCAGGCAGCAGATCAAGCAACCAAACATCTCTGGATAGCTCTTTTGTGCAGGAGCTCTTTCCCCCAGTGGCTTCCAGAAAACTAACTCCTGCCAGCCCTAGCCCTGAGGTATATATGTGCCCAGGGCCCTTCCTCCTTCTGGTCAGCTGACTGTGTGCAGGTGCCAGCTAATTTCCTCATTAACCTGCTGCCCAGGCAACCTGCAGCTGTGGAGCTCTGCCTAGCTCTCAGGGCTCTCTGGCTAGGCTGCTTCTGCTCTTAAAGGAACAGACACGCCTTAGTGTCCTGCAACATCCCCCCTTAGTCTCTTCTTCTCTAGACTAAATAAAAGCCCAGTTCCCTTAGCCTCTCCTCATGTCATATACCATATAAACAGGCATTCAGTGACTACACTTACCCTCCCAAAACCCATTTTCCCACTATTTATCATCCTTCTCACTCCATGTGATCGTGCTACATTGACTTTTAAACATGCCAACCTCAAGTAAGTCACTTGGAAAATACATGTTGATAGCTCTATTCAAACTATTACCTTAAACACCTAAAACCGAGATCCTCCAAATTTTTAAGATAACAACTTCTATTAAAGCAAAATGGGAGTTTAGATACCTTAATAAACTGTAAGCACCTAAATACATTTGAGGACCTGGGCCTTACTATTAAATGTAGCTTGCTTTTCCTTTGAGCAGTCAGTTATATCAATGGTACTCCAGTTATTAGCTAGTAAACTAGAGTGGGCTCTAAAGTGGAAACCAAAGAAGTCAGGCTGTGAAACCAATGTGAGAATAGAAAAATCAAGAAAGACATAATAATCTCTGCAGGCAAAAAGGCAAGGCTATTAGATGGAAATATATTTCAAATTATTGGAACTAATAAAAGATTTTATGCTAAGGAATGAAGAGAGTGCCCATCACTTTAGATGAAATAAAAGAAATAGCACAAACTGCTTCAGAATATAGTTTGCCTTTCCACCAGCTGAGAAATATACAACTACTGTGAATAAAGTTGGCAATACCTATTTTCCAAATAGTGTTCTGCTTATTTAATCAAAATATATTTCTACCCAAGCATTGTCAAAGTTACATCATTAAAGCAATTTGAAACGGAGTATTTCAGAAATCCAAATGTTATATTGAAAATACTCTCTAAGTTCTGAAATGGTAAAAGCATTCAATTTAGAGAAAGAGACAAATTACAACTAAAATCCCTTTGGATAGGCACTATCCCAGGAGTCAACAATATTTTTCAGAAGAGGGGCCAAAATGACACAAATCAAGTTGAAGAGTGGTGGGCATTAGGACCCAGGTAACACTACCACTTCTATCTGCTGCTCAGCTGCTCTGCAATACAGTGAAAGTTCCCCTCCACATAGCTCATGCTGCTAAACCAAGGCTTGACTTGGGAAGTGGAGGCCCAGGCAATGACTAAGGCATAGCATAGGGACAGCTTCTGCTCTGCCCTAGCCCCAGGTGCAGCATGGAGTGAGGAGAGCCCCCTGCCATTGAGAAGGCCATCAATGCCAATGGCTTCATGAGCTGTACATTGCCAACCCCTAAATTAGTCTGTCTTAACCCCAAAGGACCAGATCCTACTCTACCTATTACACACTTCAGTAGACTAGGGTTGTTGGTTGTAGCCATGTTGGTCTACGGACATAGGCAGGCGAGGTTCTTTGGGCAGATGTGATATCTTTCATCAGACCAACCAAATAGTTGGGGGAAAGTTCTTTGCAAGCCTTCAGGCACTGTCAGGGTACGGCCTTGACCGCCTTCCCGTGTCAGGGCCGCTTACCGGGCGCCAAGGCTCCGCTCACCTGTGGTTGGGCGTTTTACATGCGCTTGCCTCGCCTGCCACGACTTTGATGTTAATAGAGTTGGTTCAGATGGTTCGGCACGTGTCATCCAACTATGAGACTCCTCAGCGTACCGTGGGTCCCACGTTGATGAGGGCTCCGCCACCCCTACACCCTCGCCTGTTCCACCAGGTGGTGGCCGCCTATCTGGCCCAGCCACGTGTTCGTAAATCACTCAGTTTGTCCAGAAAAGACATGTACGGATTAACATAAATGCTCTGGCCAGGGATTCTCTGGATCGAGGCGGCTGCTTCAGCCTTCTGCAGATGACCTCAGAAATACCCCTGTACGCCGTGGGGTCGCCACCCCTTCCCTAGCTCTCCCCAAGCTCTTCAGGAGGACTTATTCAATCCCTCCGTTTATAGTTAAGGCTCCCTGGGGCCGCTCCGCCCCTATTAACGGAGCTACGGCACTCACAGTCAAGGAGTGCCCTTATATTAGAGTTCATATGGTACTTGGCTCCTGCCAGGTCTCAGTTGCTCCTGGCTGGTAAAAAAACAGTCCGCTGGCCACGAGGCCAGCCACCTGGGCTCAAAAGCCCTGCTGGGGTTTTCTCTTTCCCCAAAGGCTCCTACCACGTTTGAAAGCTGCTCACATCCACTGCAACATGCTCCGGCCAGCCTCAGCTCCACCGCCACCTTATTCCGGTTCCGCCTCCTCCCGGGCCGTCCCTGGCCTCTCTTTTATGCCGGTCCTGTGAGTATCAGCCCCTCCCTTTCCCACACACCTGGGAAAGGTGAAGTCCCACCTAGCATCTTGGGCCTGTGAGTGCCTGACTTGTGGGCTCTCGCTTGGGCATGGAGCCCCGGAGTCTGCAGGCTCCTTCTCCCCCTCACATATCCCGCCCCTCAAGATGCTGCTAGGCGCTTCTTCTTCTTGCCTGAATCCATCTTGCTCGGCTCCTTCCCTGTCTCCGTTGTTCTGCTCTCCTGGTTTTGAGCTGGGGTTCTCCTCACCGCACCTTGACAGGAAGTCTGCCACGGTGTTCAACTTCCCCAGCCTATATGCCACATGGAATCAGAAGGGTTGGAGAGCCAGGGCCCACCTCATTATGCGGGTGTTATCAGTCTTGGCTGTATTTAACCATCTTAAGGGGGCATGGTCAGTTACCAGCTTAAACTCACGCCCTAAGAGATAAAGTAGTCTTCCCCCCACCGGATAGCCAAACACGCCTGCTCGATTGTGGAGTACCCTTTTTCATGCTCACTGAGCTTCCTGCTGGCATAAGCTATCAGCCGCTCCACTCCATCCACCTCCTGGGACAGGACCGCTCCAAGGGCGAAGGCTGAGGCATCTGTCTGTAGAGTGAAAGGCAGGGCAAAGTTGGGAGCATGGAGGATTACCTCTTCACACAGGGCCTTTTTAAGTTCTTCAAAGGCCTTCTGCCATTCTGCGTTCCACTCTATGCTGTATGTCCTTTGGCCCTTCGTTGTCTCAACCAGCGGGTTGGCTATCTCCGCGAACCTGGGTATGAATCTCCTGTAATAACTGGCAAGCCCCAGAAATGCCCGCATTTGTTTTTTAGTTACTGGCATGGCGTAGTCCTTAATAGCCTTTACTTTGTCCGCCAAGGGTCTTACACGTCCCTGTCCCACTAAGAAGCCCAAGTACTTGGTCTCCCTCTTGCCCAGGGTGCATTTCTTCGCCGTCAGTCCCACCTGCCTCAACTCAAGCAGTACGGCCCTTAACGCTCTTAGATGTTGTTCCCACGTTTCTGTATAGATCACAATGTCCTCTATATAAGCTGAGGCATACCCTCGATGGGGCACGAGGACCCAGTCCATCAGCCTTTGGAAAGTGTCTGCTGCCCCATTAAGTCCGAAAGGCATTCTTTTAAATTCGAAAAGGCCCCAAGGTGTACCGAAGGCTGTTTTTGGCTGGTTCTCCTTTCTCAACGGGATTTGCCAATAACCCCTCGACAAATCAAGTGTTGATATGTACTTGGCCTGCCCTATGCGTTCCACCAGTTCACTGACTTGGGGCATAGGGAACACGTCGAATTGCGTCAAGGCATTTAATTTCGGAAAGTCCACACATAGCCTCAAGCTCCCATCTGGTTTCGTCACGGCCACTAAGGGGCTGCGCCATGGGCTATGGGATGGTGTAATAATCCCTTGCTCCAGCATTTTTTCTAATTCTTCTTTGATAGGCTGGTACCTATGGTACGGGATTCTGCGCCATTTCTTGTGCGCCACCTGACCCTCCTGAGTTATAATTGTGTGTTCCACCCCGACTGCTTTCCCCAGCTTATCAGTGAAGACGTCTTTAAACTCTTTCACTAGGCCATGCAATTGTTGTAATTGTTTAGGCTTCAGCTGTCTCCCTACCGGGATCTGATCTCCATCCTTGGGACCTTCTGGATTGTCCCTGACTTGTATCCCAAATTCGTCCGACTCGGACTCAGGGGAGATCAGCAGGCCCTCGGGCTCGTGCCACTCTTTAAGGAGATTGATATGGTAAATCTGTTTCTCCCTTTTCACCCCTGGGTGCAATATTTCATAATCTACACGGCCTACTCTCCGTACTACAGTAAACGGGCTCTGCCAGCAAGTCAAAAACTTGCTAGTTGAACTGGGCAGTAGCACTAGCACCTTTTGCCCTATTTTTAGCTCCCACTCCTTTGTCTGCGTGTTGTATCTTTCTTTCTCTTTGCTTTGGGCCTGCTCCAAATTGTCGTGGGCCACCTCCCTAACAACCCATAGACATTCCTGCAGATCTCTAACATGCTCTGAGGCTCCCCTTCCCGGATTCAGGTCTGCCTCCCACCCTTCTCTCACAACATCTAACAGGCTGCGCGGATGGTGCCCGAACGTTAATTCAAAGGGTGAATAGCCCAGCGATGCCTGTGGGGCATCCCTAACTGCAAACAGCAAAGGGGGAACCATTAGGTGCCACTTCTTCGATCCTATTTGCGCACACCAGCGCAGCATCCCCTTCAAGGTGCCATTAAAACGTTCTACCAAACCGTTTGTTTGGGGGTGTTACACTGCCGTCTTTAGATGACATATCTGTAGCACTTTGCGCATAGCCCCCAGCACCAGGGACATAAAATTAGCCCCTTGGTCCGTAACTATTTCTCTGGGGATTCCAAATTTGGCTACCCACTTCATTAACTCCTCTGCCGCCTTGGGCCCGGTAACCGCTCACAGTGGGATAGCCTCCGGGAATCTGGTTGCGTAATCTATGAGCACTAATATAAACTGATGTCCCACTATGCTCTGGGGCAGCGGACCTACTACACCTAAAGCCACCCTGGCGAATGGCTCTCGTATGACCGGCATCGGCCGCAAGGGTACCTTAGGGGGCTTATACATGCTCACCTTTTGGCATAACTCACATATTTTACAGTATTCTTCTACATCTTCCTACAAGTGAGGCCAGAAGCACCACCTAGACAAGCGAGCCTCTGTCTTGTTTTTTCCTAGGTGTCCCCCAAAGGGATTCCTATGCGCTAGGCGCAGCAGTGGCTCTCTGTAGGGTCAGGGTATAACTAGTTGGGTGAGCTCCTCTCTCTCTACCCTACCCCATTTAATACGGTATAACAGCCCGTTCCTGATCTCCACCCGGGGTACCTGCGGAATTCGCACTGGGGATGTTACCTGCTGGTCGTTTCTGGACTGAACAGTCTCCCAGAAGGTCTGCAGTTCCTCGTCTCTCTCTTGTGCCTCCCGGAACCAGCTGCTGTTCGACAGGGCCTCTATTTCCAGATTGTCTGGTGCCTCCCATCTGGTCCCAGCCAGCCCCTCTCTTATGCTCTCGTGGCAGTGAAGTGATGCTAGTACTTCAAATATCTTGGGCCAATCCAGGCCCAAAATCATGGGGTACAAGATTCCTTCCTCCAGTTCCAGCGGGATTCTCCTATGGATCCCATTCACTTGTATATCTAATAGGCATCTTTCAAAATAAGACTTTTGTTTGTGAAGGCATACCATTTGCACCCCGGTACATCGCGGTGCTTGCTTCCAGTCAATTAAGGAAGGGCGCACTAGCGACTGTGAGCAACCTGTGTCTACGACTGCTGGTACTGGCCGGCCTTCGACCCACACCAGCAGTTCGGGTAAGGGTTGGACCATGGCGTTTGAGCTATTGCCCACCCCACAATCCATCAATTCGGACTCAGGGGCTTCCTCTGATCTTGTCCGGTGGTCCGGGGCTTCTAGGTCCTTTCCGGGCCTTGACCGCAAACCCCGAGGGCAGTTTCTTGCTATATGCCCCCTTTTCCCACACAGGAAACATACCAGCCTTGGAGGGCTTCCCCTCCTGCTTCCTTTACTCTCCTGGTCCTTCTTCATATTGCGATCCTGCCCCTTCATACCTCTGTCTCGTCACATATCTCCCTGAGCCGTGTCGAAATGCTCGGCCAGCTGTAGGGCTTCCCGGGCCTACATCGGGCAATGGCATCTTACCCATCTCTGGGTGTCCTCATCTAGATCTGTTATGAATTGCTCTAGCAGTATCTGGTCACATATTTCCTCTTTAGAGGCAGCCTCAGGTCTAAGCCATTTATTCATTAGGTCCATGAGGCTCTGCCATAATACTCGAGGGGCTTTCGCCTCTCTTGATTTCTTCTCTCGGAATGTCTGGCGATGCCTTTCTGGCGTTATGTCCAGTCTCCTCAGTATTTCCGCCTTGACCTTGTCATAGTCTTGGGCGTCCATACGGGTCATAGCCCTATATGCTGCCTGAGCCTGACCGATTAACAAGACCCCCAGATGTCCAGCCCATTTTGATTTCTCTATTCCTGCGGCTATGGCTGCCCTTTCAAATGTCTCCAGAAAGGCCTCAGGGTCATCCTCTTTGGACATCTTAGGTACTCTAAAGTCCCACGAGCCTCGGTGGGCCCACACCTGCTGCTGGAGCAAATGCTCCTGTATGCTGGACTGTCTCATGGCCTGTTGCTGCTGTTCCTGCAGCATTTGGGCCATCAAGTTCATTGCCTGTTGGAGGGATTCTGCCCCTGTTAACCCAGGCTGGTGCTCTATCAGGACTCCTTAGTTCTGCCGGGGAAGCCGCTGCCGCGTTCCTGGCCAACGCACCATTGTTGGGGTACGGCCTCGACCGCCTCCCCGCGTTGGGGCCGCTTACCGGGCGCCAAGGCTCCGCTCACCTGTGGTTGGGCGTTTTACATGCGCTTGCCTCTCCTGCCATGACTTTAATGTTAATAGAGTTGGTTCAGATGGTCCGGCGTGTGTCATCCAACTATGAGACTCCTCGGCGTCCCATGGGTCCCACGTTGATGAGGGCTCCGCCACCCCTACACCCTCGCCCGTTCCACCGGGTGGTGGCCACCTAGTTGGCCCAGCCACGAGTTCGTAAATCACTCAGTTTGTCCAGAAAAGACATGTACGGATTAACACAAATGCTCTGGCCAGGGATTCTCTGGATCGAGGCAACTGCTTCAGCCTTCTGCAGACGACCTCCGAAATACCCCTGTACGCCGTGGGGTCGCCACCCCTTCCCTAGCTCTCCCCGAGCTCTTCAGGAGGACTTATTTGATCCCTCCATTTATAGTTAAGGCTCCCTGGGGCCGCTCCACCCCTATTAACAGAGCTACGGCGCTCACAGTCAAGGAGTGCCCTTATATTAGAGTTCATATGGTACTTGGCTCCCGCCGGGTCTCAGCCGCTCCCAGCTGGTAACGAAAACAGTCCGCTGGCCACGAGGCCAGCCGCCTGCGCTCAAAAGCCCCACTGGGGTTTTCCCTTTCCCCAAAGGCTCCTACCGTGTTTGAAAGCTGCTCGCATCTGCTCCAACGTGCTCCGGCCAGCCTCAGCTCCACCACCGCCTTCTTCCGGTTCCGCCTCCTCCCGGGCCGTCCCCGGCCTCTCTTTTATGCCGGTCCTGTGAGTATCAGCCCCTCCCTTTCCCACACACCTGAGAAAGGTGAAGTCCCACCCAGCGTCTTGGGCCTGTGAGCGCCTGACTCGCAGGCTCCCACTTGGGCACGGAGCCCCGGAGTCTGCAGGCTCCTTTTCTCCCTCACAGGCACAAACACCATTCTTCAGATAATGTGTCATAAATCCAATGTCTACATTAAGTACATAATGTTTTGTATCCAGTATATTTATGAAGTGAAGTTCATAGGTTCACCTATGAAAGGTGTTTTGTAAGTTCCCTTTGAGAATTAGAATTGAGAGGTTGGAGAGGCAGTGAACTTCATGTCATAAATCTACTGGATACAAAAATCATGGACTTAATATTGGCATTGGATTTATGACATATTACAACCTGCCTGACATCTAACACATCAGATAACCTGCCTTTAGCTGACCACTGGCATTCCTTCACACTTTCCTCTCCCCCTACCCAACTCTACCCTTTGTCTTCCAAACTTCTACTCAGTTGCATCTTCACAGACTTTTGTTTACTTCCACTTCTTAACTTGGAGAATGTAAAATAGCAGCAGAGTCTCCCAATACCTGGTCAACAGTGTCTGTGCCCAAAAGTTTGCAAAGAACTTTTCCCCAACTATTTAGTTGATCTAATAAAAGATATCACATCTATCCAAAGAACCTTGCCTCAGTAGACTAGGGCACCTAACTGTGATCCTATTCTATCCTAATAAAGTCCCTGAAATACTGCTGATAGAGAGGTTGGTAATTCTCCTTTCTGCATTTTTGTGACCTAGTCTTAAGGCAGAGATGATGGCATGTTACAAAAATAGATTTATTAATGAATTTTTAGTGACTAGAATAGGATCACAATTAGGTGCATGAAACCACTTACTGTGGATTCATTGTGTAAATCCAAGCTTAGACTAAGAAGTGAAGCTGGATCAGCCCTTCAGCAGAATACACAGGAGAAAATACATCAAAACAAATAACTTTACAATGTAAAATGTGAATAATGAGGAATGACTAGAGAATACCCTTCATCATCTACTTTACTTATTCTCTTATAGCTGTCCTATTTCTGATAGCAACCAACCGAGTCAAAGACTGCTTTATTTAAATCAACTCAGAACATTCAAAATAAATCTATTGTTAGCATTCTTTCTCTTGTCTAATCAATTTAGAATTTAATTCATCATCTACTACTTTTAACTGCCTTCAGGAACTGTCCTAGGAGAAGGTATTCACTAGATAGTATAGTTAAAGACCAAAAGTTATTTACATTGAGAAAATGTTTTTCCTATAATCAAATATGAATGAAAGCACAAATTTCTTCGAATTTAAAAGAAAGGTTATCAGGTATTGGAAAAAAACTTGGTGTAGTTTTTTCTGAAATGTACATATTCCATCATGCATGAACTGAACTCATTCACGTTTAGCTATTGACCATTTTCTTTTAGGTAGTCCTCATATTTGTGTATTCTTAAACTACATTTATATATATTTAAGTCATTTTGATTTCTGGTTGGCACTGGTAGAGAAAATCATAGATTTCTTTACCTAAGCAAAATTGCTATGTATAGCGCTCTGAAAAATGAAGAAAGCAAGAATGGCTGTCTTTCCTATTTGCATACTTTTCAAATATGCTTTGAGTAAAAAATAAGATAAAATAAAATATATCTCCATAGACAAAGATCCTTTTTGGTTGTTAAATTCATCCACATTTAATTACATACTTTTTCTATTGCATATGTTAAATGAATGCTAATCAACTTAGTATGGAGAAAAAATGGTATTAACCGGGTGATGATAAGAAGGCAATTTATAGATCTGCACAAATGTGCCTAAATCTGTTTGCTTCAGCTGTACAGAACTTGCATAGATTCCTGCTGAGTAGCAGAATAAATTTGACAAGATGGAAAGTTTGTTGTAGCTGAAAAATCACAGGAATGTTTTAATTATATAAAAGCACCATAAGAGCAGAAAAAGACTGTGAAATATTCTTTAGCTGTGGCATTAATCCACACCTTCCACTTCCTGCACATTATTCACTCCTAGTTATGGTTGGGGAAATGAAAGGCTACATCTTTATTCACAATTTTAAAAATGGGCAAGATGGAGGAAGCAGAGCTGCCTACAGAGACACTAAGCAAACACCAGAGAAAGTGTTATTTATGCACACACAGACTATGGTCTTGAGACTCTGTTCACTTCTACCAGGATAAACTTGGAGTAATTTAATTAAAGTCAATGAACTAAAAAATGTTTTAAATGGGAGAATGATCAAGCTCTGTAGATATGTCAACAATAAAAAACTGAGAACTGAAGAAACCAGACTGTACTGATTTTAAAAAGTAACAAGGCAGAAAATCCACATTAGGCTTCCTGCGTCATGTTTTGCTTTTCCTGTTGTCAGCGGGAGCATCTACACGAGATGCTTAACTGAGCAGTGGCATAGTTTATTGTGTCTCCGAATCAGTGCCGAATCAGCACTGGATTTCCAATTCTGATTCAACCAAATAGAATGGGGACAGTCATTCAAATCACTGAATGAAATCACTGTCCTCTGAATTGGCCAAATCAAAATCCAAAGTGAATACTTCTCTATTCTCAGAGGCCTATTGTGCAGTAAGTGCACACATCCACACATGAGCATACTTACTAAGCAGTAAAAATGCTTAATTGTAACTCAGTCTGCTACCTGCAAATGCTTAGTTACTGCACAGTCTCACAGGTGTAGACATGACCCGGGAACAAGTTTAATCCCAAGTCAGCCCTGCCACTAAGGGGACAGCCTGAGGCTAGCCACAGGGTTCCAGGCTGGGATCCTCTCCTGTCACAGGGTTGGGCTGCCTGTATGGCAGCCCCTGCCTCAGGCTTTTAAAATCCTGCAGGCACCAGAGAGCCTATGGCCACTCCAGCCCCCTGCAAGCCCTTGGGCAGGCCACAGGCTGCCCTAGCCTGCCCCAGCACTGTTGTCTGGCACTGCACTGCCGCATGCCTGCCAGGCCCATGCCATTCAGGCCTTCAGGCTGCTCAAGGCTGCTGCAGGCTACAGCCAGGCCTGCCAGCCCTCAGACCCAGCTTCAGGCATCTTCTGGCTGCTGGGCCCAGCTCCACCTGCCTGCAGCCCACCCCCAGCAGCCTGCCCTGAGCTCACAGGTACTGTGGGGCACTGCTTCTGCTGTGTGGCTGTCAGCCCTGTGCCGGGCCCCCGTGCTGGGCACTGCAGGCAGCTGTCCAGGCCCAGCAGCACAGGGAGAGGAGCATGGGACCCACAATCATATCCTCCTCATCTGCAGCTATGCCCACAACCAAGCCCACTAGCTGGGGTCCCAAATGATCCATGGAAGAGACTGGTGACCTCATGGCACTGTGGGGTGAGGTGGAAGTACACCTAAGTTTGAGCAGGATGGGCAGAGCCAGAGCTGCCCACAGCAGGGTCAGGACCACACACCAGCCCTGCTGACCCTGGACACCTCCTGCTGGAAGGGGAGCTACCTGCACGAGGGGAGCATCAGCTGCCATTGCCTCTGGGCAAGCCCCTTGCCTGCCTTACTCATTGCAGCAACTGCATCCATAAGGGAACAGCCAAGGACCAAGGTGCTGGCCACCTGTCCCTGAGCTGTCCCCTAGTCTTCATAGTTTCATAGTTTCATAGTTTCTAGGGTCAGAAGAGACCTGAGCAGATCATCTAGTCCAACCCCCTGCCATGGCAGGAAATAGTACTGGGGTCAAACGACCTCAGTAAGGTGTTCATCTAACCTCCTCTTAAAAACCCCCAGGGTAGGAGCCTGCACCACTTCTCTTGGAAGTTGGTTCCAGATCCTAGCTGCCCTGATCGTGAAGTAGCGCCTCCTGATATCTAGCCTAAACCTACCCTCTGCCAGCTTGTGAACGTTATTCCTGGTCATTCCTGGCAGTGCACGGGGGAATAGTGACTCCCCCAATGTCTGCTGATCCCCCCTGACTAGTTTATAACAGGCCATTAGATCCCCCCTCAGTCTTCTCTTGAAGGCTGAACAGGTTCAGGTCCCATAGCCTCTCCTCATAGGGCCTGCCCTGCTGTCCCCTGATCATGCGAGTGGCCCTCCTCTGGACCCTTTCCATGTTGTCCACATCCCTCTTGAAGTGCAGCACCCAGAACTGGATGCAGTACCCCTACTGTGGCCTGACCAGTGCTGCATAGAGGGGGAGGATCACCTCTTTGGACCTACTCGAGATGCATCTGTGGATGCATGACAAGGTATGGTTGGCCTTCCTGACTGCCTCCCCACACTGCCAGCCCATGTTCATCTTGGAGTCAATGATTACTCCAAGATCCTTTTCCGGCTCCGTGCTAACAAGAGGGGAGTTCCCCAACCTGTAGGTATGGTGCCGGTTGTTCCTCCCCAGGTGCATCACTTTGCACTTGTCTGTGTTGAATCCCATCC
>NW_017728994.1:42638035-42643125 GCF_001723915.1 Gavialis gangeticus | reverse complement strand
GGATGTGTGTACTGACCCCCTAGTCCCAGCATTGCCCTGGCCCCTATCGCTTACCTGTTCATTCGTTTTGCTCGTTGGTCTGGGCTGGGCTGTAGTTGCGGGTGTTGTTTGGTCTGGCAGTCTGATGTTTCCTCTGCCCTCATCTTTCCCTTCCCCCGACGAGCCTAGTTTAAAGTTGTCCCAACCTAGGGGGGCATACAAAGGACATTGCATATAGTTTTCACAGGGAAGAAGTTTTTTTATTGTTGATGTATAGGGTGGGTAGTGGAGGGGCTCTGATGATTGGGGAGGAAGGAGAAAGTGGGGGCTATGGTTGATGTGAGGGGAATAAAAACTTGTTTTTCTGAAATGTGTCTGTGTGGTGCTGGGAATGGGAAGGGGAGTGGAGGAGGTCCATGGGTGGCAGTGCAGAAGGGCTGGAGTGGGGAGTGCTGGAGGAGGTGGTTAGCCAGTACCTCCCGCACCTGGTGCCCTGGCCCCTGCTGATGAGTGTGCAGCTCTCCTGGGGCCTTGGCAGGTAGGGGCACTGCTGCCACCACCACTACAGGTAGTTCTTCCACTGCCAAGCATCCTCTGCACACTACACCTCCTCTGCCCAGGCCTCATGGAAAAGCTCTCCCCAGGCCTTACAGATGTTATGCAACACACAGGCTTCGACAATGACCCAGGGAAGGTTGTCCTTGGTGAATCTAAGGCGGGCAGAGAAGGTGCACCAGCATCCCTTGAGGCAGCTAAATGTGCAATCTACCTGGTCACGGGGCTAGCCCAGGCAACAGTTGAAGTGGGTCTGTTGAGGGTCCAGGTGGCCAGTGTAGGGACTGCATAAGCTAGGACAGGAGCAGGTAGGCAGGTTCC
Organism: Gavialis gangeticus; assembly: GCF_001723915.1. Lineage (NCBI taxonomy): Eukaryota > Metazoa > Chordata > Crocodylia > Gavialidae > Gavialis > Gavialis gangeticus. The sequence continues at coordinate 42,642,270 of NW_017728994.1, read as the reverse complement.
TCGATGAGGAGAGGTGGGACCACCATGGCACCCAGCTGCAGGTCCAGCACCCCCAGCAGGAAGCAGCCACTCTGCACTAGGCCTGGCTGGCCAAAGCTCCAGAAGACATGGGCATCATGGGGGCTGCCTAACCAGCCAACACTCATGTGTGAGAAGGTACCTCTGTGGTCTGTGATGACTGGGAGCACCACAAAATGAAAGCTTCTCCAGCTATAGTAGAGGCAGCCTCTGTGGGGTGGGCAGTTCATGGGTATGTGCATCCTGTCCAGGGCCCTGATGCACTGAGTGAATCCCAGGGTATGGAAGTCTGCCACCACTGCCAGGGGGTTGTGCACATGAAGCACAATGTTGCACACCTCCAGGATGGCCTCCCCAGTGGTAGGCTTGCCCCCACCAAAGTGATAGCCAATGTATGACAGGCTGGTGGATGTGGCCAGCTTGATCAGGATGAGAGCCAGCTGGGTCTGCACAGGGAAGGGCAGCCACATGCCAGTGTGCTGCCACTCCAAGTGGGCTGGAACTGCTCAGGGAGGTCCTGGAAGGTGGCCCAGGTCATGCAGAAGGTGTCCAGCCACTGCTCATTGCCTCAGGTGTGCTGGATAATGAGCCATCACCAGTTCTGGCTGGTCCGGTGGGCCCAGAGGCAGTGGGGTTAGAGGCCCAGGAGAGTGACAGCAGCCCCAGCGGTGGCATCCTGGGGCCCATTGTCAGCATCCCTGGGGGGGTCCAACCAGGTGGATGGGGTGAGGTTGGAGTCAGAAGGTGTGCAGCAGCAGCCCTGGATGCTGCATAATGGGCAGGCAGGTGGTCACTGCTCATGGGGGAGCCGCAAGGGGTGAGGTGGCCATGGGCCAGGCAGTGGTTGGCATGGTGGGCCAGCAGAGCCAGCATGACATACAGCAGCAGTGCAGGCCGTGTGGCACTGGTTGTCATCACCAGGGCTGGAGCAGCCACACTGCAGGGAGGCACAGGTGAGGAAAAAAGTGCTGCCACATCCTGTCCCTGTGCTGGGCATGATGCTTTTGGCCAGAGAAATAGCTGGCCAGAGAGCAGTGAGTGGGGCTGCCTTTTTGAAGAGGGCTGCTGGCTGCTGGTAGCTGGAGCCTGGAGCTCTCTCCTGGTGGTGGCAGGGGCTCATTGCAGGGCCCAGGAAAGTGGGAGCAGATCGGTAGCAAATCTGTTCCCACTTCTCTGCACATGTAGATATGTGCCTGGCACCATCTATAGGCAGTCCTCGGACTTATGACACAATTGGTTCCTGAAAACCACGTCTTAAGTCAGTACATTGTAACTCAGAACCAATTTTCTCATAAGAAACAATGTTATAAATGGGGGATTGGTTCCTGAATCAAGGCCTGATCCCCTATTTTCACCAAAAATACCCCAGAATTTTATACTCAATCAATTATAGATGAGTAATATAGGCTACATTAATGTATTTATATTGTAAATAGCAATAATATTGATTTGGAAGGACTTCTTTGAGGTGACTTTGCTGGACTTTTTGAAGGATTCTTGACTGGAGTCTTCTCAGGAGTCTTGGCTGAAGGTTTTTCTGGAGTCTTGTCTGCTTTCTTAAAGAAAGTGTCCAAGGAAGTTTGGATAGATGTTCTCCAGGGACATAAGCGATGCAGCAAACTTGTTCGCTGGCATGGCATCTCATTGGACCACGGTTGTAAAGTAGAAACTGACATCATAAAGTTGAAACAGGGTGTCAATTTATAAATGTTGTAAATGCAAAACATTGTAACTCAAAATGTTGTAAGTCGAGGACTGCCTGTACTCACAAGTAATTTATTCATGAGTAAACTGGTGCCACATCAAATGCATGTGTAGACGCATCTGGTGAAGAGCGAATGTGTCAATTACTACAGTTTTACTGCCTTTTGTGTATCTAACCCAAAGTTCTTGGCACAACTCACTGGGTGCATCTACACACCTTAAACTCCCTCTGCTGTACCTTGTGGCCATTGTTGCTTCTAGTCCTATCCCCTGCAGACACAGAAAAACCCCATCTCCCTCCTCGTTATAGTCACCCTTGAACTATTTGAAGATCATTATCAAACATCACTTCAGTCTTCTCTTCTCCAGACTGTGAAAGGACTTCTATGGAGGCCAAAAATGGATCAACTCTCATAACTTTCTGGTAAAAGAACCTCAGAGCAGAGACTTAGTTGGAGCCTGCTGTTTGCTAAAATGGACAATTTCCTGCAGAGGTCCTAAAAAATAATTGTCAATCATCACCCGTGCCCCAGAAGAGGTGGTGAGGGTCATTTTATCAACGCAGGCAGCCAAAGAACCAGCATTTAGTTTAATTTATATTGCTACTCACTTTAAAAGCCCTGTGTTCTCTCACCTGTGGAGTAACTAGATCCATCAACTTCATCTAAATGAAATTTATGAAGTAGAGAGATGCTTTTGGTCTATGACTTCAGACTGAAAGAATATATATTTTCAAGACCTTGGAAAATGAATAACAATAGAAACAGAAAAAAGAATTGTTGAGAGCAGGTCTCAGAGCTACAACATATGATTACTAGAAACAGAGCACCACTTGCCATGGAAGAAAAAATGGTGATCAGGTCACTGAAGCCCTATCACTGATCAAAGGAGCTATGGATCTTTTGGCACATTTCATTTGCAAGCCTTCCAGGACTGAGTGATTATTTAAGATGACAAATGTGACTAAGATCACTGAAGGGCTTAGGAAGTTGAGCTTCCCAAACAGTACTGGAACTATGTATGGAAAGTACATGTCCATCAGGTCTTCTCCTCATCAATCCTGCCAATTCAGTATCAGGATGATGCAAGTATTATGGGGTCAGAACACTTCCATAATCATTTCAAAATGTTTACAGAATGTGGCCAGGCAAGCACACAATGTAGATATTTTTTAAAACTCTTGAGTTTCAAAAGGCAGAAGGACTCATTCGTCCCACTCCAGAACATTGGCAATCATAAGTGACTGGTACCTCCTGAATCTGGAGGGAGGCATCTGCAGAAGCCACTGATGGTGGCAGCCCTGTCAGGGGGAGCACCAGCCCTGCTGACAGCATTGGTGTCAGCCATCAGGGGGGCACTGGCCTCTCAGGGGGGACACATGCACACCTGTGTACCCCCTACCAGTCACCCATGTTGGCAATAATGAGGATTCTTCTCAAAAGAGATCTGAAATAGCCAATGTATTGATTGTTCTCTTGTGTCAACCAGGCAGATAGCAAAATCAGTTCCAGGTGAATTATGATTAACTGTATTTTTTGAAAGTTCAAAACAAAGCAAAGCACCTCCAGACATGCAATGACAGATGTATTAGCAATTTCGGTACTTCTTGGATGTAATCTTGCACTGTGTTTGTGAAGGCATGGGTAAAGTATTTAACAGATAGTGGGGTGAGGAAGCTACTGCCCTTGCAACAAATTATGCATAACCAGAAGTCTGACAGTCCCTCCTGAGATGTAACTTAAATGCTGCTTGGGAATACAAAGACACTTTATGTAGACATTTTGTCAGTATATGAGAAGGCATGAGGCTAGATAGTGTAAGGATTTCTATAGTCATACAGGTTAGCACTTACTTCTACAAAACATTGTTTTGTTTATTGGTGGTAATTTCAACCTCATGTACCAGGTCATTTTTTTCCTTTCATATCATGTTAGCTTATAGCAGTAACAGCGACATGGATTATAGGGCAGTGCAGAGACAATATAGTGAGAGGAAATTACAGTATGATCAATTGAATCACCATTGATAAATACAACAAATGTGCATTATTCCAAACATGAAAAAGGAGGGCAGCTACAATAAAGAACAAGTGCAAAGGAACAAAACATTTAAAATAGTTTCTGGACTATGGGAACAGGATATGAATGTCCTAATTACAGTTCAGGGTAGAGTGTCAAGAGAATGCACAGGAGGCAGAAGATAAGTATGGGATGTGCTAAGCCATGGCACTGTACTGGGGATATGGTGCCTGCTGAATAGATCTGATGCAACAGATACCTGGACAAGTGCTAGCAGTCTATCCTGGGTTCTCTTTCTTCCAAAAATTCCTTAAGGAACTCTTCTTTATCATTTCCAATGTGTTGCTTCATTCATTTCCTATTCTCTTCCTTTTAAAAAGTGGGGAAAAACCTTAAAACCTTAGGGTATTTATACACATACCTTTTTGTCCTGCAATACCCCAGAGATCCACTGCTTTGGAGCAGATTTGATTTTTTTTTTGGGGGGGGGGGGGG
>NW_017728994.1:42631407-42637909 GCF_001723915.1 Gavialis gangeticus | reverse complement strand
GTTTTTTTTTTTTTTGGGGGGGGGGGGGGTTAAACAAATGCAAAAACATGGGGACAAAACAATGTTGCTGTTTTGAATCTCAAAGTCAGCGGGTTGGCCTTTTAGCTTCCCTCATCACTCCCCCTGCCCTTGCCCCTCCTTCTTCCAGGTTGAAAATCAGGCCCCTTCTACACATGCATGTAAAGACACAATTGGACCTAATGTGTGATCTGATTTAATGCTTCATCCACACAATTGCACCTCCTGCCATACCAAACATGCATTCAGTTGCACCTTATTGTTGTTATAGGGAGAGCCTGATCCTGGGCTCCCCCTGCATTGGCAACAAGCAAGCTCCCACAGCCAGAAGCCCCCTTTTCTGAGGGAGCTCCCAGACACAGGCACCACAAGTAGCTAGGACCATGAGTCCCTGCAGCTGGGACCAAGAGCATTGTTGGGTGCAGGACTCACACTTCTAGCTGTGCCCCACTGACAGCTGGGATTGAAAGCCCCACCAGCTATAGGCCTCTTAGCTGCCATAGCTGAGGTGTACTGATGCAGTCTCCCAGCCATGGGGTGCATGGAACACCCCATGGCTGTGAGATAATAATAGTTAGGAGATCACAACAGCTGTGGTCTCCCAGCCACAAAGGCTAAGTATAGACATCCAAGAAGTCTGAGGAAGAATTCAGTCAGTCTATGCAGTTCTCTCTAAACGACATAGATTGGAGCATTAATGAACAGAATATATGTTCACTCATCAGTTGCCCAAGGCAGGCAGATGCCTGCACTGGCCAAGGCCAGAAGGGGGGGTACTCATGAACATGTCCCAGCTCTGTCAGGCTGCAAACACCCCAGCCCCACTCCCTCACCAGCCCCCCGTCTGTCTGCTGCAAGGGAGGGGTGGAGATGGGAAATGGACCCCTGCTCTGGCCCCCCAGTACATGGAGGAAGGCTCTTGAGGTGGGAGCTTTCCTCCTCCTCCTCCCTTCCCCACAGCAATGCAGCTCTGGTGAACTGTGACTGCCCCATCCCTGCCCTCTCGCTAGCCCCCACCTGTCAGCCATAGGGGTGTATGTGGAGGAGGGGGGGAATGGACCCTCACTTTGGCCCCCAGTTGGGGAGGGAAGCCCCCAAGGCTGATAGGTTGGAGACTGGTGAGGGGGTGGGGCTAGGGAACTCACAACAGGGCAGAGCCATGCTGTGGGGGAGAAAGCACCCACTGTGCAGATCCTGGCTGCGTGACTGGGGCCAGAGCTAGGGTCCATTCCTCTCCCCTCTGTACCATGGCTGAGATGTGTGGTGAGGGGGCAGGGCTGGGGCAGGAGAGCTGCATCATAAGGGGCGAAAGCCCCTGCCTTGAGGGGCTTCCTTCTGCCCCCCACTCCCTCCCGCTCTGCAGACCCTGTCTAGGGGAGGCTGAGGCCAGGGCAGATCTATTCCCCCTCTTGCCTGATCTGTGCTGCCACTGGCAGGACTGGGGAGGCTGCCTCAGCTGAGCAAAGGCAACAGCTCTTTTACTCAAACACTTAAATGGACAGTTTGGGAATACTATAGTATGAAATTTCTTATAAATCATGTTACCAAAATTTCTCCTTTGTGCTTAGAGGAACCATACACATTTCTCTACTTAGTGTGGTTATTAGGCACACTTACATTCACTGGAACATATTGACCTCTGGCCAATACTGTATTTTGGTTCAGTTATCTTGGATCTGCTGATATTAAGTCTTCACAAACCACAGAAAAGGTTTTTTTGTGCCATGGATATTTCTGAATTCATCCTGCTTTTTGTACCTAAATTCTCACTTTCCCATTATTTTTACATATGCCCGACTGTTCTAATTAACTTAAGTTTTGCTGTCAAATTGACTCAATCCCATTCCTTTTTTTGCTTCAAGAAAGCAAACAGAAAACAAAGTTGTTAGAACTCATATAGTAAATAAAATCTACCCCATTAAAAAAATAATTTAATGATCCCAATACCCACCTCCCCTATATGGTACTGACAAACAAAAATATTAAATAAATTTGAGTGGTTAATTTATAGATCATCTATAATATAATTGTAGACACAGTACATCTTCTAGCACTTCCAAAAAAGTTTATATACTGTAGTTTAATCTATATCCATATCAAACATCAGACAGAATGTCTTAATGTATTTAGGGCTATACACCTCTGGGCCAAGAGTAAAGCACAATGACAGAGTGTCAGATCTCATGTAAACACTGAAGTTGGTACCTCCATTGTAGATGGATTATTTGGACAGAGAGAAAAGATAAATGAAAAAAGAAGCAGTCATTGTACAGTTTTACTTGGTACGTTGTGTAGAACATTATGTGGGCCAAGCTGGAAAAGCCCCTGACAAGAAAGGGCAGGAGAATCAAGACAGAGAAGGGTAGTCTGTGTTAATGTAAATTATAGTTATGGTTTAGTTTTGAAGTTCCCTATGTGCTTAGGAAATAGTAACAGGCTTCAGGATTTGCAGGGTACACATATGAAGAGATTAAAACATATATTGAAATACTGAGAAGAAGGGAAGGAAAAATCAGGCAAATATGTACTATTAAACTGGAGAACAGGAGGAGGTAGGTGTATATGTTGATGACTAGTTAACATCATCCAGGTTAGTATCATACAGCTTTATTATATTAATAAAAGACATTTTATAATGAAAAATGTTAATACCTGCCTTTGGCTGAATTCTGTGATCTTTGGAGTATCATTACTAATTGTGAACTGATGACTAATTTTTTAATGTCTTTTAAGAAGCCAATACAACATTATGATATCAATGATTGTATACTCAGGAAGCAAATGTGAGGGGGAAAAAAGAAAAAACTGTAAATAAGAATCTGGGATTTTTAGTAGTCACCCACTGCTATAATTTTATTTATATATTACTGTCTTTTTTTCCAAGATAAACAGATTGCAAAATGAAAATGGCCTTTTTTGAATATTTTTAAACATGCATTTTAATTTCAAGACAGCTTGTTACTGAATGTGAGTTTGTGACATTAGAGATAACCCATTAGTCTAGTTTATTTGCATATTGTAATTCTTTTGTTAAATGTTTTAACTGCAGTTCTGCATTTTTCTTACACATTTAAACAAGGAAAAGAACTTCAGAATTCACAGCTATGATTCAACTGCTGTCAAGAATAATTTGCATTTATAAACAACATTACATACTCAAAACACTGTACAGGCATTAACTAAGCAGTCATAGAGTTACAGAATCAGAAAATTAGAGTTGGAAGGGACTTCAGGAGGTCATCTAGTCCAACCCCCTACTCAAAGCAGGCCCATCAGCTACTATATCATCCCAGCCAGGGCTTTGTCTAGCCAGGTCTTAAAAACCACCCAGGACTGATATTCCACAACCTCTCTGAGTAACCTATTTCAGTGCTTTACTACCTGCCTAGTGAGATAGATTTTCCTAAAATTTAACCTCAAATTCCCTTGCTGCTACGTGAGACTATTGCTCTGTGTTCTGTCATCTGCCACCACTGAGAACAGTCTAGCTCCATCCTCTTTGGAACCTTCAGGTAGTTGAAGGCTGCTATTAAATCCACTCCCAATAGTAGATATGGTGGACAGTAGGACTAGGATTCAGAAAGACCTGGAAAAATTGGAGGATTGGCCCAAAAGAAATCTCATGAGCTAAAATAAGGACAAGTGCAAAGTCCTGCACTTAGGACAAAGCAATACCATGCACTACTACAGGCTTGGGCCTGACTGGATGAGCAGCAGCTCTTCAGAAAAGGACCTGGGGGTTACAGTGGACAAGAAGCTGAATATGAGCCAACAGTGTGCCCTTGTTGCAAAACAGTCCAGTCCTCCAGTTCATCAGGGTCTCTCTGAATCTTAGCCCTATCCTCCAATATATCTGCTACTCCCCCCAGCTTGATACATTGGTGATGCATAGGGGGTGCACACAGGTGCATGCACACCCCCTGATATTGGCCATGCACCCCCCAGAAGCGCCAGCTGTGAAACTGGAAGTGCCACCGGTAGTGCACTTCTGGTTTTGCCAGTTTTGCCACTGGCTTGGCAATCGGTAACTGGGGCATCCTTCCTCCTCCATTGGCAATTGGCTGCTGCCCCCCCCCATTGGCAACCTGGTGATCCCCTAGACTTGGGAGGCATCAGTCACCCACGGCTTGGTGTCATCTACAAATTTGCTGAGGGTACACGCCATCCCATCTTCTAAGTCACTGATGAAAATATTGAACAAAACCAGACCCAGGACCAACCCTGGGGCAGTTCACTAGATACTGGATGCCAGCTAGACATTGAGTCATTGCTTACTACCCTTGGAGCCTGATGCTCCAGCCAGTGTTCTATCCCCCTTACAGTCCATTCATCCAACCTGTATTTCCTTATCTAACTTGTGAAAATGTTGTGGGAGACGATCTCAAAAGCCCTGCTGAAGTCAGGGTATATCATGTGTGCTGCTCTTCCTGCATCCACAGAGCCAGCCATCTCATCATAGAAGGCAATCAGGTTGGTCAAGCAGGACTTGCCCTTGGTGAACCCAAGCTGACACTTTCCTCATCACCTTCTTCCCCTCATAAGTGCTTAAAAATGTATTCCTTGAGGACTTACTCTATGTTTTTTCCAGGAATTGAGATGAGGCTGACTGGTCTGTAGTTCCCCAGATCCTCCTTTTTCTCTTTCTCAAAGAAGGGCACTATATTTGCCCTTTTCCAGTTGCCCAGGACCTCTCTCAATCATCATGTCTTTTCAAAGATAACAATCACCTTGGCCAACTACCACAGCAACCTCAGGTGCATCCTTTTCAACCCCATGGACTCCTACACATCCAGCTTTTCTAAACAGTCCCTAACCTGTTCTTTCTCTACCGTTGGCTGCTTACTTCCTCTCCAAACTGTGGTGCCAGGTGCAGTGCTCTGGAAGCTGACCTTACCTGTGAAGAACTAAGTGAAAAAGACATTGAGTACTTCAACCTTTTCTTCATCACCTGTCACTAGGTTGCCTCCCCCATCTACTAAGGGACCCACACTTTCCCTGATCTTCCATTTGTTACTCACATACTTGTAGAAGCCGTTCTTAATTCCTCTTCATGTTCCTTGATAGCTGAACTCTGGCTGTGCTTTGGTTTTCTTGACTTCATCCCTGCATACCTGAGCAATACTCTTATATGCCTCCCTAGTTTTTTGTCCAAGTTACCACTTCTTGTAAGCATCCTTTTTATGTTTTAGCTCACTGAAGAGTTTCTTGCTAAGCCAAGCTTGTTTGCCATATTTGCTAGTCTTCCTGTGCATCATGATGGTTCATTCCTGTATCCTTAGTAAGGTTTCTTTAAGAAACAACCAGCTGTCCTGTATGCCTTTCCTCCTCAGACTGGCCTCTCCCAGGGGATTCTGCCCATCAGTTCCCCAAGTGAATCAAAGTCTGTTTTTCTGAAGTCCTCACAATACTCTTCTGAATTACTTGGATTAATACAGTGACAGTAAAATAAGATAGGTGAGCAAGGATAAAAAAGGTAAACCAACTTGCTTTTTGCCATGGAAAAACCATGTAGCAATATCCAGGGAAGAATCTAGAATGTCCTGACATAAAAATGTTTTACTTACACCTCCAGACTCCATTATGTGGTCTCTGTAAGGACCACACGGAATTTTTTTATGCAGAAACATTCAGTCATCATTGACAATGTTAGGGGTTTCATGAAAAAAATAATATTTGGGATTTTGAAAGAAAGGCACAAAGTTTCAGTTATTTCTTAGGAAATAACAATTTCCAAACATTTCTGTTAGTCCACAAATATTGTGGACATAATTCTGTGTTTATACAGCATATGTCATTCTAATAGGTCTAAATGAGAAAACATGTGTACCTGAGTAGAAGGTAGTAATCTATATATTGCATCATTAAAAACACTGACACTGAATTAAGAAATTCATGTACCATACCTATGAAATCTCTGGATAGCTAGTTTTCTCTGGAACAGGTCTGTGGGACTGTAAAGTAATTTTTCAGGCAGAGAGAGAGAGAGAGAACATTCCCAGTCACTAACTTTCTTTACAATAATGTCCCTTGAAATGCTCAGCCATCACAGTTTCTTTATGTAACCTGGGTACACCCAAGGGTGTGCCCTATTCTCAATAGGATGGGATGGGTAGGCAGGAGGGGGTGCTGTGAGAGGGATGCCAGAATTTCGAGCAGATCCTTCTTTCTTCTATAGAGTTAGCCCAAGCCCAAAGTTCTTAACTATATACAATTTATTGAGTTATAATATACATAAACATAAAACTAAATATCATATACATATATTTACACAGTGAATATTAACCAATAACTAAGGCCAAACCCTAAATAACACTATTTGCAACATCACAATACAACATTTCAATCAAAAAATATAAGGTGCAAACATGAACAATCTTAATAATATCTATTTCCTTAATATAGTCCCTAAACCATGGCAAGAGATAAACCTCCTTCCAATGGGATCCCTTCGGGGGGGTGTCCAGGAAGGACCAGGGGCCCCTCC
>NW_017728994.1:42624693-42626407 GCF_001723915.1 Gavialis gangeticus | reverse complement strand
CCTCAGGTGGCAGTGGTCAGGGCACAGCTCAATGGGGTCTCCTCTACTAGAGCACCTCTCCAGGCCTCTCCTGCACTGCTGGGCTCCTCTCCACCCTGTGCCCTGCTCTGGGCACTGTGGGCTCAGCTCCTCTCATCTGCTGCACCACTGCTGCAGGCTCCTGGGTACTGGGCCTCACACTGCAGCACTATCATTTCCCTGTGCCCTGGCTCAGCACTGAGGGCCCTCTTAGCACAGGCTGGGCTCTTCAGGCTCCGGCCAGCTGTCTTCATGCCAGATGGCTAACCCAACCAGCCTCCACTGCTCCCTGGCTCCCAAGTCTCGGGCCCGTGCACCACCCTGTGCACTGTGGGACCTGGCTCCTTGCTGAGACATGAGGCCTGAGCTGCCTCACTGCAGCCCCCAAGGCCCTACCGGGGTTGCAGACTCAAGCTGCCACTTGCAGCTCCCAAAGCCTGGGTTCCATGCACCGAACTGTGCACCGTGATGGCCCCGAGCAGTCTCACACCACTCCTGGGGCTGAGTCTCCATGCACCGCCCCTGTGCACTGTCAACAGCCTGAGCGATCTCACACTGCTCCCAAGGCTGCTCCTCCAGTGGCAGGTTCAAGAGCCTTGGGCCTATTGCCCGGTGGGGGAGAGCTCCCCAGCTTTTCTTGGCTCCACTCTTCTTGAGTCCCTTGCTGCATCTGCCCTTGTACTGGGCACACAGCTCCTTTTATACTCTGCCCCTGAAGTCTTCCAGACCTGACAGTTTACAGTTTACAGTCTTCAATCACGTCTGGAGGGGGAGTTCTTCTCCCCTTCCCCTCAGGAAAGGGGCATGACTTTATTTCTCCTGCTGCCTCCTGATTGGTGGATGGGCTCCACCAATCAAAACAGCAGGATCTCAAGCCTGGGACTCAACCCAAGCTCTGAAAGGTGAGTCTGCTACATTTACATGCTTCATATTCTGTGCACATCAGTGATGGATATATTTTTCACAAGCAGAAAATACTTCTTATCTTTTAAACTTCATAAATACAGTCCTCTAATCTGTACTCTTTGTTCAAGTAAAAACAAACAAACAAACAAAAAAGCTTTTAATTTATGTTAATGGGATTTGAGTTGACATTATCAGGGTCTTAGTTTTCACAACAGAAAAATAAAACATAAACATAAAAGCAGTGTCTCAATGCTCTGTCACATGTATGGTAAGAATCTCCAACATCAGTGCCCTGGGTTAGCGTATGGTAAAAGTGACATAGATAGCAAGCTTACCGGGGCCACCCGGTGCTTCACATGGGGTAGCTATATTATGTCCTTTTAAGGTATAGTGCATGCAGATTGGAGTTTCCATGCTACACAACAGTGCTCCCTAATGTGACCCTCTGATAGTGTAGCTGTGACCTAGTGACCCAACCCTGCTCCCGGTTAAGTCAATGTCAAAAAACTCTACTGGTTTCCATAGGTAAAGAATTAGCATGTTATTTGTATAAAATACCAATATCTCCTAATGCACTGATGAATGTACTACAATTCAGGCAATAATATTTATAATGTTTATTCATTCATTTAAATATATGGAAAGCTAATAATTCTGGATTCTAGATGATTTAGTAAATTCAATATACAAGATAAGGGATTGCATCTTTAAAATGATATACAATAAAAATTATTAAGGATGATATGATGATCATCATGATATATGCCCAGATCCTAAAAGTTATTTAGAT
>NW_017728994.1:42617573-42619693 GCF_001723915.1 Gavialis gangeticus | reverse complement strand
ATAAAAATTATTAAGGATGATATGATGATCATCATGACATATGCCCAGATCCTAAAAGTTACTTAGATACCTAACTTCTATTTATAAAACTAAATCCTATTAATTTAGGTACTTGAAACTTTTGAGTATTTGGGCTTCAGTGGCTAAATCTTTAGTTTTATAATATTAACTATATAAAATATTTCAAAGGAATTCTCCATATTAATTTATTATAGTATCTGCTTATAGCTACATATATATATATATGACAACAAAGTTCTTTTCATCACAACCCCTGTTTTAACAAGCTTAGGACCTTCTGAATCTTTTACCTTTTGGAATGGTGTTTTCCTTCTGTGTTGTCTGAACTAAATCCCTTTAGCCACTTTTAAATGATGGAAGTGTGAAAGAATAATGCAAGTTTCCCATTGCAAAGTTAACCTGGGTAAGTTGAATATATATATATTAGTTAAAGCTCCAGATTTATTTATTAAACATGCTTTTAATATATATATATATAACTGTTCACATCTTTAAATGTGCACCACAAAATATAAGAAAGTCTGTTTTAAGGCTACTATTGATAAACTTTGCTTTATTTCCTTTGTGTTGTTTTTAACTGTGCACTTTTTTCTTATATGAATGAAGGGTGTTCTTTTTGCACATAAACAATGTAATGCACTGAGAGGCACTAACCACCGTAAAACTATTGTGGAGATTCAAATAAATGGAAAGAACCAAAAGTTCTAATATACTATTCTGAAATTAAGAAACCATACAAGTGAGGCTTCTGATCAAACATAAATGATCTATTCCCAATTAATCCCAAACAGAGGTGCTGAAAAGAAGAAAAAAGATCAAAAGAAAGAACAGGGAACAGAGTGAACTGTATTTGTACAACATCTAGCACAATGAACTTTAAGTCTTGTTGACTTTTAGGCACAACAATAATGGTTAAGTAACAATAAAAATACTTAAAAAAATCCCAGAATCCCAAAAGCAGCTAGCAACTCAGACACTGCTCAGAATTCCTAAGCAACTAAGACTGAAACATAAGTGGAAAAAAGCATGTTTACAGTCTGCTAAAATATTGGTCTAAAATACTTAAAATATTCTAGCTCTCCTAGTCCTATTTTAAGAGCAGTGCTAATAAATGTCTAGTGCTATTCTCTTTCTTTACAGATAAATCACGTCCCTTTTCTCCTACAGTCAGAAAGCAGAGTGCATTGGCTACCCTACACTCATGATAGAATATGACACTATCAAAGCCCTGCAGTCTTGGGGCTCATCAGCTCACATACCCGACAGTAAAAATGGCCCTACAGCTGCCCAGGTTTAGTGATAAGTCCCTGCTGTAAAATTATAAAAGGAAATTTCCACACAATGGCTCACTTGGCATTAAAGTCTAGCGGGACTCAGCTCAGCTGTCAGAACACTTTAGACAGTAGCCAGAAGCCTAGGTTTTATCCCCAGGTAGGTCATGACTCATTTTATATCAATTTACTGCACACACACACAAATAACAAAAAAGAAATAAAAATGTATAGCACATTCTAAATAACTGGCATAACAAATCAACCAAATACAGGCCCAGGCTGAGATTTCATAGTTTTCCCTGTTGACCCTTTGCACAGTTGGATGGATGCAGCAAGCCAAATTCATCTATGGTGCAACACAATGGACTCTAATGCAGTTATACCAGCGACTGATTTGATCCCATTGCCCATATGTTACTTATCCTTCCTGACCAACGTACGAAACAGGCAAGTGACTGATAGGATCTGCCTGAATGAGGACACTTATTTTTCTGTTCATTAATGTTGTTTATGCAAACACAGCAAACTGACTTCAGGAAGGCTTTTGATACTGTTTCTCACCCCATTCTCATTAGGAAGCTGGGGGACTGTGGCATAGACACCCATACAGTCCAATGGGTCGCCAACTGGTTAGAGAGTCGCACCCAGAGAGTGGTAGTGGATGGGTCCTTCTCGACCTGGATGGACGTGGGAAGTGGGGTCCCACAGGGCTTGGTCCTTGGGCCCGCCCTATTCAATATCTTCATCAGTGATTTGGATGAGGGGGTGCAAAGCACCCTGTTCAAGTTTGCTGATGACACTAAGATGTGGGGGGATGTGGGCACA
>NW_017728994.1:42615217-42616846 GCF_001723915.1 Gavialis gangeticus | reverse complement strand
TACTTCACGGTCAGGGCAGCTAGGGTCTGGAACCAGCTTCCATGTGAGGTGGTGCAGGCTCCCACCCTGGGGGTTTTTAAGAGGAGGTTGGATGACCACCTTATTGGGGTCATTTGACCCCAGTGCTCTTCCTGCCATGGCAGGGGGTCGGACTAGATGATCTGCTCAGGTCCCTTCCAACCCTTGAAACTATGAACTGTGTTTTAATACAAGATGTCAGTAGAATATGTTGGGATGCTGCTGCATGAGAAAATGTTCTCTCTTGAATTATGCTTTTAATGAGAACACTACATCTTGACCAGTAGAGGAGGTATGATGTTTCACTGGCCCTTGACCAACCTTAGTGGAAGATAACTCCTGAAACCTTCCTGTGGAGTAGGTTGTGTTAAATCAATGCCTGTATTGGCATACATCTTTCAGTTTCAGTGACACCTGCCTATGCAAGACCCATTTCTGGACCTTTCCCACTCCACTGCTCACCTGGTTCCCTTTCTTGCATGGATTATAGTAACGTTATACTTCCATATCCCCTTGAAGCAGCTCATAAAATGTGCCATGGCCTGGCCTCAAAGCTAACAGCCTAAATTCAGAAGATCAAATTCTAGTACCATTCCTCATAGGGAATGGAAACCTACTACGTAAGTACATTGGGAATATTGGGACCATTCCTAGATTATTTCAAATATTATTCATTCTGCATATGCAAACAGTAATGGAAATAAAAAGTTGAAGAATTGTTGTGGTTTATAGCATAGGGGAAGTAACCATATAAGAGCTTAAATGGCTTGTGAAGAGGTTATGGGGGTGTAGATTCAAGGCAAGGAAGGGGTGTGACAACTTTGGGAATATTTAGAGTTAGTGCGATATGTTATTGAAAATCTGGGTAGATATTTAAAATCAGCTCTGTCAGCTGTAAAAGAACATAAGGAGCTTCAAAGCTCTCATTCACAGCAGCAGGGAGTAAGCACGTTTGTCATGGTCCAATCAGCTACTGCATCATAGCAAAAAATAAATAAAGGCAATTTTCAAAGACAAGCATGCAAATGCCGCTGGGTTCACGCAGTACTGTGTATAAAAAGAGTTATCAAAGTAGAATACAGCATCCCTGTAAATCTGTTGTAGAACTGAAGTTGAATGTATCATATTTTCAGAACACATTGCCATTTGAAGACAGTAGCCTTCTCAATGTATGGACAAACATGCACTTTAGCTGCTTTAAAAGAGGAGGAGGAACTACTGCTCAGAAAAGCACTAATTGTTACATAAGCATGATGACCCCATAGCAATAAAAGATTACTGATCAGCCTAGCTTTGGCCCCAACTGAAGCAGGGCCGAAGTTAAGAGTGGCTTTCCTACATTTGTAATACCCACAGTTACACCTGCATCCTAACAGCTTGTATCAGTATCCTTTGATATTGACATAATTGCCATGTCTGTCTGTACCCTCAGATGTGCCATTGCAGGGCCGGGCAATTATTTGAGGTGCAGGGCCACTTACCAAGTTTTGTCAAGCTGTTGAGGGCCGCATGGGTAGCCCTGCCCCTTGACAGGTGTCCCGCTCGCCAGTCACCATCTTGTGACTGGAAGTCCCACCCCCTGACCTTTGCCACCAGAAGTCCCTCCCCTTG
>NW_017728994.1:42605450-42615207 GCF_001723915.1 Gavialis gangeticus | reverse complement strand
AAGGGGTTTGCCATCTCAGAACCAGAAAAATACCAAATTATGCTCTAAAAATCAAACATGTACTACAACATTCATTAATTTGATTTCAAAAAATATTTTTGTTCTGATTTATATGTGTTTGTGCAGTGTACATAGAAGTGATTGCACAATAACTTAAAATGAAGTCTGAATCTTGTATATTGTGGGGAGGGGTGAGGTGCATGAAATAGGTTGGGGGGGCTGTGGGTGTGTGGGTACGTAGGGTGTGGGGGGGTGGGGTGAAGGAGCATGTGGGTGTGGGTGTGGATATAGTTTCATAGTTTCATAGTTTCTAGGGTCAGAAGGGACCTGAGAAGATCATCTAGTCCGACCCCCTGCCATGACAGGAAAGAGTACTGGGGTCAAACGACCCCAGCAAGGTGTTCATCTAACCTCCTCTTAAAAACCCCCAGGGTAGGAGCCTGCACCACCTCCCTTGGAAGTTGGTTCCAGACCCTAGCCGCCCTGACTGTGAAATAGCGCCTTCTGATGTCTAACCTAAACCTACCCTCTGCCAGCTTGTGACCGTTGTTCCTGGTCACTCCTGGCTGTGCTCAGGGGAACAGTGACTCCCCCAATGCCTTCTGATCCCCCCTGACCAATTTGTAACAGGCCACAAGATCCCCCCTCCGCCTTCTCTTGTGGAGGCTGAACAGGTTCAGGTCCCGTAGTCTCTCCTCATATGTGTGAGGTGTGGGTGGGCATGGAGTTTGTGGGGGGCTGTGTGTATGGCAGTACAAGGGGGTTGTGGGTGCATGTGTATGGAGGGGTGCACGTGTGGGACTTGCCCTATGAACACACACACACCCACCCACTGTACTTCCCTAGAAATGAGCTCCCAGTTGGGCAGGCATTCCCCACCCAGCTGGAGACTCGCTGCTAGCTGTCCCACTGGCACATCAGGACAGGTGGCTGGGACCTGCCCCTCTCCTCTGCAGCTCTTTCCAAGCCCCCTCCCCCAAATCAGGGAACCAGGGCTGGGAGCTCCAGGGGTAGGAGACATTATCAACAGGCAGCTCCCAGGGGCAGAGAGCAATCTCCCTGCCCCTGCCAGAAGACAGATGTCTCCTGGCCCTGTGCTCCCTGCCAGCCCCTGAGCTAGCACCTAGGGAGAGCCTAAGGCTGCCCCTGGCTGCTGCAGTGGGCTGCTGCAAGGCTAGAGGGGGTGGGAGCAGACTGTTGCCATAAGCAGCAAATCTGCTACCACATCCCCACACATGTAGAGGCCTGCCCAGGGTGGGGTGGGTTTACTCTAGAGTAAGCTACTCTAAAATTCAAACTCTAGAGTCAGCTTACTCTAGAGTAAGCTACTCTAGAGCAAACCCACCCCACAGCATTTGCACATGTAGATACACCCAGTAAGAAACTAATGTCTGACATGAAGAATTTTTTTTAAAGTCAGTTCAATCTGCACCAATGGCACAGAGAACAACTTGTACTAAAATATATGCAATTCATACTAAATGGACAGTTCACCAAGAACTGAGGCTGTGCTGCCAAACTAAGCTTACATAAAACCTTAGATTGTTCTTTAACTCATGATCTCAGAAGACAAAACTATATGAATCCTATGAGCTAATAATCTCATGTAGGGATTTTATTTTTAAGATAGTGACATAATGGAGAGGGACCAGCAAAGCCAGCATTTGATATCAGTTCCTTCCATACCTGTGGAGGTTCCAGTGACAGGAGCCAAATAACAGGAATAAATAAAAATGAGTGTCTTTTCAAACACTAAATTTTTACTTTATTTTATTGTTAAACAAATATTTTTTACATCACAAGCAATAATTCTTCATGGCCACTTGCATCTCCCAAAAGAAACAGAAAATAGTGATTCTCATATATCTTTGTTTTTAATATATTGTAACCAGCAGTTTGCTCAGTCCAAATATTCTTTAAAGCACCTATCTGAAATACTATTGCTTAGACCAGGGGTTCTCAATCCCTGGGCCATGGCCCGGTGCCGGGATGCAGTGGGTTGGGTGCCAGTCTGCAGCATGGTCGGCTGCTGGACCGGAAGTGGCCATGGACCGACAAACTGCAGCCCCCCAGAGCCAGGCAGAAAGGCTGCAGCTTCTTCTGCAGGGCCCGCAGCTGCACAGGGTTTGGCCCACCCCCGCAGCTGGTTCACTGTGACTGCTGGGCTGCGGTCTGCTGAACCACAGCATAAACACTTTGAGAACCCCTGACTCAGACTGTTATACGCTGCATAGAGAAGGAGCCAAGAGAAAAGCTCCCCCTCCTTAGATTATGATGCCACCGGGGCAACAGCTGTCTACGCAGAACTTCCCCCACAAGCAAATAAACAAGGAATGTGAGGAGCCATAGCCATACACACACAGAGAGAGCCATAGCCAGGCATGTTGGTGCCTAATGCAAATTATGAGCAAAATGGTAGCTGTGAAGGGCACAGAGGAGGCCAGCCTAAGAGCTTGGCAGCAGGAGCAGAAGTGGGGCTAGGTAATTAAGTTGTTACAGACCACTGTGAGGGTGCCTGGTGCAGGTGTACTGCTAGCACTGCCCTTACTACCTACACACACACACATACACACACCAGAAATGCAGCAGGTATAACCCATTCCACCAAAAAAGATTATATAAATGTAGTCTCTTTTACCAAGCAACAGGAAAGCAAGATCAGAATCACAGACCTGAGAGTTACCATTTGTTCAGTACACTGGCCCTTACTCAGAGCAATTTGTAAAGTGAAAATCTCCCCCTAGGAGCAAATACCTACCCTGATATTCCAAATACCTACTCATACATGTAGTCTTATTGAGCTCAGTAGAATTAACATCTTGTTTTACATTCTAAGCCATTAGTGCTTGCTTATGACTAGATAAAGGCACAGTAGCAAAGACTAACATTTTATTTGTGATGCGCAGTAAACTAATTCTACTGCATATTAGCCATTAGCATGGTTTTTGTCTGATGCACTAATGCACAGTAGAACAGTCCACTACACATTAAGATGTCTCGTGTAGATATGCCCACAGTAACTTAAAACAGCAGTGCACTTTTGCTACTGCAATCTGGTGGAAGGACTGAGGGACCAGATGTGAGAAAGGAAGACTGCAGCTTCCTGGTTTTATAAGGCATTACTTTTGTACATTTGTTTTCTGTCTTGAAGAGATAGTTTGTATGTTAGCCAATGTGTGAAATTATTTTGTCACTGCTGCCAAGCACAGAAGGGAATTACATATTTGGGTGATTTGTGTAACGAATGTCAGAATCCCAACTTTACCAAAACGATTTAGCAGTGATTTTAAAAGTACCCATCGACAAGCTTTGCAGTCAATTGCCCCCACTCAATCCAGAGAATTTAGTGAGTGAGGACTTACAGAGATACTCAACTCTGTTGAATATGGTGATATGTACTTCCCCTTTGCTACAACCCTTCAGCAAATAAATCTCCTCTATGAAAAGCTATATCCAGTGTAGGACTTGTGATCGTTTTATGTTTTCTCCTCACTTGCCTTTTCATTTACTGTGAAAAGGCCATACACTTAAATGATCATTCTAACTCAATACACATAGCGCAATATTTCCAAGGGAGTATAGCTAGACCCTTTTCTTACAACTGTCATTACACTGAAACCTGGACAGAGCCAGATCATTCCCCAATGTGGTAAAAACCAAAAGCAAGACAGAAAGCAAGCGGTTCCACCAGAACATCCAAGGACTTCAGGTCCTGGAACCAACAAAACTTGGGAGGTCCATCAGAAACCTGTAACTCTACTGCAGTTTGCTGCAAGAATGGCTTCTCTAGCTCTGAATGTGAATGTCCACAGCACAAGTTCTTTGCAAAAGTGACTACCACCTGAGGTTTTGTTAATTTTTTCCTATATTACCTGCTGGTCATATGGGATGGATGGGGTAGAAACCAATCATCCTCTCCACAACTTGCTCCATGATCTCATAGAGTACCTCTGGGAGGTCTAAGAATATAGGGCTATGATTTCTTTCTCCTCTCAAAACAAGGAACATTGTTCTTCTTGAGGATTTCCTCCTCAAGTCAGTCCTTAGGAAATGGTCAGGGTCATTTTATGATTTTAGGATATGGAACAGCAACCTCACTGAAAATCCAGCAGTACAGAGCTGCAGCTATCAAACAGTGTGTTGCTAAATTTTTCTTTGCAAGGTCAACAGGGAGGAAGTTTAAAAAGAAATTGCACACAACAGATTATATATAAGGTAATAAAGTCATAAAATATAAGCAGCATTCGCACCCACTCAGAGCAGTTGCTAGCTGCGTAACATGTCTAACAAATGAAGATAACACCAAAATAATAGGCTCGTCAAAATTAAGGAAATCCCTGCAGAGCACATAATAAGGAGAGCATGGATATTGCTTTACAAAGAGAATCTCATTGCCACTATGTTTAGTGAATAGAATGTAATAGATAGGAAGCAGGCTGCCTGATATTAAAGAAGCCCTGTTTATGCAGATAAATTGGAGAACTGTTCAAGAACAGTTTATCCTTGTGAAACCATCACCCCTCTATTACTGTCAAGCTCTGTAAAACCTTCATTGATTATAATGGAAAATTGCCAGTCAAACCAATAATTTGCTTTTTCCCTGCTTTAAATACACATATTTGAATTACAGAAGAAAACTGTGGTATGTGGGCATGCATACAAAGACACATGCACATGAGAAATATAAGTAATTGGTTAATTTAGGGCCAATTTCTCCTGTTTTAAATTTCCTCTATAACAATTGGAAGGAAATTTGATTTGATTTAGTTACATGGAAATCTATCTGACTTACACTTCTATTGATGGAAACTCTTTGAAGCATGATTGCTAAAACTGGATAAAGATAATGGAAAACATCCTATTGTACATTACAGTCTAACTTTGAGATGAAAAAAATACCAAACTACTTGCTTTCCAAAGTAAGCCATGAAAAGGCTTGGTTCAACTTGTGAAGCTGTAAAGTTCATATGTTGCACATAGGTAAGTGGAAAGTGGCAGGTTGTAATACCTTGATGGTGGTGTAGAAATCAGCAATACAACATGCACCTGAAACTACCACTATACTTATGAATTCTCTGGCTCTGTAACATTACTTGTGATGCATATGTTAAGCTGGGATTGGATATGACACAGGTAACAAAATGTGAGAAAATGCCAAGAAAAATACACTTTTTTGTTTCCATCTTCCAGCTTCATTTCAGATTAAATATTAGAGGGGAAAGAATTTGGTTCACAAAATGCCTGTTAAAATACTTCTGTTGCTCGTTGAATTGGTAACCAAACTAGTTTACTCAACACCAAGACTGCTTCTAAGTAGCTCAGCATTTTTCAGAGTTTGACACTATTGTAATATAGACTTTATCATTTGGTAGGTAGCCCAATCAGGCAACTTTTTTATTTAATGCAACACTGCTTCAGTGAGATTTTCACAAATTACAATGAGAAAGGAAAATGAAAAATGATTTCTTAGCACTCTTGACCTTACTGGAAGGAAAAATCTACTACCTAGAGTTCTTTCTGACTGAATCTGTTTCAACAGAAACAATTATTCATACAGACCAGATATCAGAAAAAAGAAAATCTTGTGGAGGGGGAGGCTATGTAAATGGACATAAATCCAAAACTAAACTGTGTGCAGTTAAACAGGATTTTACAATTTAGAAATACCTTGCAGAACTAGGTACACACAATATAGGAAAATGAAAATTGTGATCTGGCTCCTCATTTAGAAAGTAACTCAATTTATCAGATATCTGAAATTGATTTGAAGTGTTACAAGCTGAAAGTCATCTTTAAGTCACTTAGTGATAGCATCTTGATCTTTTTTGCCCTTCTTGGTTTTATCTCTATATTTGGCATCATCTTGATTAAAAATGATCACATTTATAACAGCAGTGATTTTGCTTCCTAATTTAAGCACCTGAAAGATAAAGATACTGTATCTTCCTTAGAGTTTCTTTCTCAAGATTAAGTGTGTATTTGACCCTCAGACGGCAAAGCTATGCTGTTAAACAGAAAAACAATGAACTTGCATCCCCAGCTATTATATGAGGCCATTCATTATAAAGGTATGTCACATTAATGAACAATGTGCTGCGTGCCACCCGCATAGAAACATTATCAGCAACAGGAGCCCTGCAGGGCCTCAAAAGCTGTCGTTACTTTTGGACTGTTTTATATGGAATCAAATTAGCAAAGCTGTGCTCAAACGATGAGATTCTGTAAGGTTTTTAAACATCTCAGACAGAAATTCGATTAAGATTAATTCAAGCCAAGCAAGCAATTTTGGAAGGGTTGGAAGCAATTTCCTTTCGCATCATGGCCGCACACTGCTGACGCATATGCCTGGAGAAAGAGAAAATGTTCTAAAGTTGCCAGAGCACTAGGTTTTACTATGGTAAAAGAAACAATATCATGCCTTCGTAAATATATATATTTTTAAAAAATAAAGATAAGTCTTGGAACAGAACGTGCAAATACTCATAATGCATTGTTAATAATGGACTCTGGAGATGGGGCATTTCAAATAACATAATTACATTTCAAAGCTGTTTTGTGGCATCAACTTTTAAAGGTGAGTCTTTTCAAAAGAATTTGCTGGAAAAGTAAGATTTAATCTAGTGGCATTTTAGAAAAATGATAGCAGTGCTCATCAAATTATTACTGCACTGGTAAAGCATTTAGAATCTAAATCCTTCACCACCTCCATTTATTTTATGGTGTTGAAAAGGTTATCCTTCAAACCTGTCAACCAATTCATATAAAAGATTTAATGTCTTAAGGACAGATAAGAGAAAAACATGTCATTATATCTTTGAAAGAAGATGGATTCTAACAACTGTAAAATTATAATTTTTCAAAAGGTGTGGGAAAGAATATAGGGTTTTCACTTCATCCTCAGCTCCACACAACTATTCAAGGGTGATGTAATTCTTTTCTAGAGCCAGACAAGTAAGGGAATCTTACTTGGGAAGTTAAACCTAGTTTAATAAAAAGCCAAAGGAGGTGAAAAGAAACCAATGCACACAGATTCTCAGCTGCTGTATCTGTGTGTCTCTCAATGGATGTCAAAGTTATGGGACTTTGATTTACACCAGGTGAAGATCTGGCCTCTGAAAACAAAAGCTCTTTCAAGGCTCCAGAGGAGTTTAAATCACTCTAGATGCATTGTTTTATTGCTCAGGCAAAGTGTTTCTTGAACCATCCTATGTATTCACTCCTTTTATCACTCCCTCACCTACAAATGGGTTTACATGTAGTATGTTTTCAATTAAGAGGTTCAACTGCAATCATCTGTATCAGCACCTTGCAGGGAGGGGAAAGAAATATGCACGAAGAGACCAACAGAGAAGTGAGTATGATTTTTATTTCCTTTTGGCACTCTGATGCTTTGTCTTTCTAGATGCAGGCATTAGAAGAAGGGATTTGATAATACTATACATAAAAGTACAAAGAGAAATCCCAGCTAGAAAGTCAAAAAAGGTAGAAAGCAAAGTGGGAAATGACTTTTAAACAGTAAATCCCAACCTCCATTTAAAAAAGAAAGTCCAAATATCACCTGGAAACAAGCAAAAGCTACTAATGATATAATCTATTACAAGTAATTGATTTATAAGCCAAAACAAAGCAAAATGTGCAACCTGCAAAAGGAAGCTATTCAAAGGGTGCCTTTGTGGTTAACTGAAATGTCAGATAATGTACAATAGGAATATTTCTCTATAATGGGGAGAGGATGAGAGGGTTCCATAGTCTTTGCTCCAATTTCAAATCATGGGGAAATTATTAAATAATTGAATACAAAGCTCCAGCTCTTGTCAATCCTTCTTACCACAGGGGAAATTAAAGTGAATAAAATCACTGCTGGGGATGGCCCTTTAACTTCAGACTGGGGGGATAGTATATGCAGCTTCCCCTCTCTGTGACCAGAGTTTGTCTTTTAGTGAGGGACTAGTTAGTTTCCCTTTGCCCTTGTAAGTTTCTGCTCATGAAGTTTTTAAATCAAAGTATTCTCCAGTGAGTATGGCATGAGTTTGAGTACCTGATTCCTAGTACTAACTGTCAGACCACTCTGCCTCCAGAAATGAGTGTAGATCCATACAGCATTTAAATAGATATGGCACCAGGAAGCCAACACAATGTAACACCCTTACCTTTCAGAGCTGGTCAGGTCCAATGGACAAAAGTTTCAGACACAAGGCATATATTAGTGGCAGACATATTTGATTAAAACAAGGGATTTCTATGCCACTTCAATTTGTTTGTTCACCTAATAAATGGCAATAGCTCTTTAAAATACAAGTACCATTGAGAATTCACATCCCAAAAGGAAAATAATCCACATTCTATCATAGCCTGTTGATGCATTACAGTAAAAACGTAAATGCATGTGAATTTACTCAACATCAGCTGGTCCAATTCACGTAAAATAAGGAAGATGACTCACTTTGAAGCACCAGTTTAGAAAGAACCAGAGATAAAAACTCTGAAATTCCCCTGCCCAGCTTCAACTCCAGAGTAATCTTTAATTAATTGAATGGATTATATGAAACTCTGTGAATTACTTGCAAAGCTATAACTGTTGTTTCCCAAAGGTAGGCAGTGTATTCTAACGCCAAGGCTTTAAGGCTCCCCAGCCTTCAAACATATTCAATGGTGTGGAAAAAAAATGGAAAAACTGTGCTTTTGATATGTTTCAGTCTACACAAGAGAGAAGCCGTGGGACAAAGTTTTTCTGTGCTGTAAAATACAAAAGTTTTCATTCTTTGAGTGGTTATTTTCCCAGTTTCCACCACTATTACTATGTGTCATCTATTGACAATAATCCTTTGTGGTCTCCAATACACCAGTATTTTATTTAATTTCCTGAGTTTATCTGACTGCTAGTAAAATAGCTGCCTTCTTTTGAGTGATATGTAGAGACAGAGCCCATATACTTCATGGTCTGAATAAATTAACGCTTTTCCACCCACAAAAAAACTTTTCCCTTCAGTCTACTTTTAGATATTTTTACAATCTGTAACCCTGACTTGATAATGGAGTATCCCACTATAAGTTGGAATTTAAAGCCATGATTCCGTGAAATAAGCATTCAGTAAAATTCATGGGTGCATTTACACATTCAGTTCATATGCTTTAGGTAATGCACATCAAATCTACTACCTCCATTGTGAGGTACTAGCTAAAGAACATTTTTTTGTGATTTTAATGTACAGTAAAATAGACTAATGTGCATTAAAGCACACATGCCAACACACCTATTATTATGAGATACTAGAAAAAGGTAAAAGCTGTGTAAAAAGCCCACCCATGTAAAAGCTGTGGGTACCTATACATGAGTATGGAGAGTTCCCTGCACCCTTTATTGACTGCAGCAGTCTGGCAGTGGGGGCTGCTGCCTGGCTAAGACCTGCTGCCACCTGCAACAGCATGTAGCCCCAAGGTTGTGGCACCTGCCAGACTTGGACAGGGACCACATGACTACAGCAGCAGCATCTGCACCTCTGGGCCGGTTGCCCACAAGCTGTAGCTACACAACTGGCCTTTGTGTGGCACTAGTGCCATGTGTGCTGCCACCCTGATCTCTGGGCAGCTATCGCCCAGATGATATTCTCAGTGTGGTTGCCTGCTTTGAACTGTCAAAGGATGTCCTCCTCACCCGAGTGGCCAGGATGTCAGCCACCTCCAGCTGGGTTGCAGGTGCTAGCCCTGAGCAGGCTCCTCTGCCTGGGTCCTGCCACCTGCCTCACTAGCAGGAATT
>NW_017728994.1:42600241-42600450 GCF_001723915.1 Gavialis gangeticus | reverse complement strand
ATCAGTACCAATATGAAGGAAATTGTCTATATCAGATATCAGCCCTATGGAGCCAATAATTTGGCCGATAAATGCCCATACTTCATGCAGCTGCACCACAGCACACAGCAGAACTGGCAGTGGGGAAAGCTGCCTCCAGCTGGTAAGTCAGGAGGGAAGGGGGGAGGGAAGGGGTGTAGAAGGGAAGATAAATGCCCCCCATGGTGAGG
>NW_017728994.1:42596226-42599877 GCF_001723915.1 Gavialis gangeticus | reverse complement strand
GGGGTGGGGGGGACGGAGGCACTGCTCATGGGGTGGGGTTGGCTTCCACCATTGCTTGCACCCTGGGAGGATTGGGGGGCATGTTCCCCCAGATCTGCATGGTGTGGGGCAAGCAGCAGCTCTGGGTGGAGCCGGAGCCAGAGCCAGTGCTGTGCGGGGCTTTTCTTGTCAGGAGTGGGCTCAGAGCAGGCTCTAGCTGCACTGGGAGGAAGCTGCAGCTACCCCAAATTTCACCACAACTCCGCCTCCAGCCCCACACCATTGCCTGCCACAGCCCCGGCTGAATGCCCTGCCTCCACCCAAGTGCTGAGAAAAGCTGGGGCTCCAGCAGGCTGCAGCCTCCTCCCAGCACCACTGGAGCCCACTCCAAGCCCATGTCTGAAAAGAAAAGCCCCGCACTGGCTCTTGCTCCACCCCGCAGCTACAGCCTGCTCAGCACCACATAGATCCAGAGGCACACCCCTCCCCGCCCCGTCCTCCCAGAGTGCAAGCAGCAGCAGAAGCTGCCCCCACCCCATGAGTTGCAGTTCCGTCCCATGCTCCCCCCGCTGCCCCTCCTGGGCAATGCCTGCCCCTGCCCCCTCCCTCACCATGGGGGTATTAATCTGCCCCTCCACCCCTTCCTTCCCCCTCCTCTTCCACCACACCAGACTCAAAACAATGGAGGCATCTATATTGGAAATTGGATTGGTATCAGCCGATATGCCCCTTTAAATATCAGCTATTGGTATCAGCCCCCCAAATCTCTATCGGTGCACCCCATATATATACACAGAGAGAGAGAGAGAGAGATCAGTTGGGCAATGTCTTATTGCTATAATTACAATGTTAAAGCATTTTGGAAGCTTACCGGTATCTCTATCATCATAAAATACTTTCTAAATATTTGTATGTTTTGATGTTTGCTTTTGGTTTTCTTATCACACAATGGGTGTGTGACAGGGGAATATGAGGTTTGCAGGTGGAGGGTGGGAAGCTGTGTGGGGGGATATGGCTGGGTGTGTGGGTGTGGAGGAATGTGGGGGGATGCAGGTCAGTGTGTGGGTAGGTGTGGAGGGATTGTGGGGGGACTGTGAGTGTGGGGGGACTGCCAAAGAGGGGTGGAGATCCTCCCCCCCACAGGGGCAGTCCCCCCCCACAGTACATGGACTGCCCCCCAACAGGTTCCCAGCCCCCCCACATAGGCCACAGCTCCCCAACAGGGGCCACAGCTCCTTCCCACAGGGGCCACAGCTCCCAAACAGGACCCACATGCCCCCTCCATAGCCCCCCCATCCACAGGGTCCATATGCCCTCACCCACAGGGTCCAGAGTATACCTGCAGCAGCAGCAGCCATTGAGGCACTCAGGCCCTCCTGGCACAGCTCCCCCCGTGGCACAGGGCAGCATGGCTCATCCACAGCTTCCTGGCACATGATGCTGCCTGTGCCCCAGGTACGGTGCCATGAGACTTTGGGCAGCTCCACGCCACTTGCATTGTCACCTGGAGCCCCATGCCACTCCTGGGGACTGTGTGTTGCACCAAGCTGGGTCCTGCTTACACAGAACCAGCCTGGCCCAGGGCATGGGGCCTGTGCAGACAGGACACAGCTCAATGTGACATGCAGTCCCCGCAAGTGATGCAGGGCCCTGGGTGACAGCCTGAGCAGCCTGGAGCTGCCCAAAGGTGTACAGCACCACATTGAGCTGGGCCAGGCCCACATGATGGGGCATAGGCAGAGTCGGGTGCCAGGCAGCCAGGGCCAAACCACACTGCCCCATGCTGGGCAGGAGGCCTGCTCCAGGAGGGCCTCCAGCCCCGATGGCCTCTGCTGCTGCAGGTGGTGAGGATGTGAGCCATGCAGGGGGCAGGCAGGAGACCCATCCCTCCTGAGCAGTCCCCACCCCACAGTCCCCCTCCCCCACACACCCTCACACCAACACAGCCCCAGCTCCAGCCTTCCACCCCACCCCACCCCTAATCTCCACTTACCTGGGGACAGAGCCCAAGTCCAGGTCCCTGAAGCCTGCACTGCTCCTTGCCCTGAACGTGCTGCAGCACCAGAGCAAGGAGCAGCCGTAGAGATGCTCTGGACAACTACCAGAGGATCTCTTTAGAGGACCTCAGCCTCCAGTTGCCTGTCCTGGACCGAGCCCTGCCTCACTTTTTTCTGTGGGTTTTTATATATATATACACACCTAGATATCTAGGTGTCAAATTTTGAGCCTGCACTGCAAATATTCAGTGCAGAGAGCATTTTTCTGTTCCCAGCATGCTTCTTGCCGCATCTCAAACAGCTTTGAGATGCAGAAAGAGGCATGCGTGGGCTCATCTGGACACACCCTGAGTGATTAATGTATTACAATGTTAATTAGAAGGCAGAGGTAGAGAAAAATTAAAAGTTAAAGACAAGGGATGAAAGATATATTTAAAAGTGAATTTGAAGGGAAATGGAGCAGTACTTTGCATGGCAGGTGTAGGAAATTAGTTCCAAGTGATAGGTTCTGCAGAGGAAAAGGATATCAGACAATAGGTTACTGTTGCAGAGTGATCTGAATCGTCTGGTGATGTGGTCAGAATCCAACAAAATGTGTCTTATTACAACAAAGGTAGCGTAGTATACCTGGAAATAAATAACACAAATTATGTGATTGTCTGATCTTATATGGCGAGCTTTAAACTAGCCTTGCCGGGGGAGGGAGCCGCAGGAAGACGAGGAGACACCACCCAAGCAAGACAGGTGACAAATGCAAGGAGTGCCCAGGTAAGAAACAGGGGTCCAGACAGTCTCCCAAATTGGGGGGTGGCACATGCAGCTAGGCAAGGCCTTAAATGCCTATATACAAATGCCTGTAGTATGGGGAACATACAGGAGGAACTCACCCTCAGAATAGCCAGTTCAGACCCAGACATAATAGGGCTTACAGAAACGTGGTGGGATTCATCTCATGACTGGGCAGTTAGCATTAGGGGCTATAGGCTTTACAGGCAGGATAGAGAAGGAAGGAAAAGTGGGGTGTGGCGCTTTATGTCAAGGAGCAATACACATCCTGTACCAGCAGAATGGGGCCAGAGGAGGGGCAAGCTGAAGTGCTCTGGGTCAAGATACAAGGGGGCCGTGGGGAGAGGGATCTAACGATGGGGGTCTACTACAGACCTGCCAACCAAGGGGAGGAGCTGGACCGGGAATTTTGGGCCAACTTGCTGAGATACTTAAAGCAAGGGATGTAGGTGTCATGGGTGATTTAAATTACCTGGACATCTGCTGGGAGGAACAGTCAGCCACATTGGACCATTCCAGGGGGTTCCTGGCTGAGATATAGGACCTCCACTTAAGTTAGGAGGTGCACAGTCCCACCAGAGGAAATGCCCTGTTGGACCTGGTCCTGGCCATGGGTGACAACCTGGTAAGGGGTCTCCAGGTTCTTGTCCACCTGGGTGATAGTGATCATCGCTTGCTGGAATTCACCATCCAGCGCAGGGTGTCAAGGGCCTGCAGCAAGGTGGTAGCCCTAGACTTCAAGACGGCCAACTTCAACGAGTTGAGATTAGTGGGAGAGGTACTGGGGTTCTCAAGAGCAGGGGAATTCAGTGCCCAAGATGAGTGGTCTTTCCTTAAGGAGACGATACTCAGGGCCCAAGGGGTGACCATCCCAACAAGAAGCAAGGGG
>NW_017728994.1:42594606-42595068 GCF_001723915.1 Gavialis gangeticus | reverse complement strand
TGGATGCAGGTGTTGCCGTAGACATAGTCTTTCTAGACTTCAGCAAGGCCTTTGACACCGTCTCCCACCCCATCCTCATTAAAAAACTAGGCGACAGTGGCATTGATGCCTACACAGTCAGATGGATTGCAGATTGGCTCAAGGGTCGTACTCAGAGGGTGGTGGCAGATGGGTCATATCCTACCTGGGGGGAAGTGGGCAGTAGAGTCCCCCAGGGCCCGGTCCTTGGACTCACGCTGTTCAATTTCTTTATCAGCGATTTGGATGACGGGGTGAAAAGCAACCTGTTTAAATTTGCTGATCATACCAAAATTTGGGGTGAGGTGAGCATGCTAGTAGGGAGAGAAAGACTGCAGCAAGGCCTGGATAGGTTACAGGGGTGGGCTAACAAAAACAGGATGCGTTTCAACACTGACAAGTGCAGGGTGCTGCACTTGGGCAGTAGTAACCAGCAGCACACTT
>NW_017728994.1:42592329-42594346 GCF_001723915.1 Gavialis gangeticus | reverse complement strand
TCACAAGAGAAGGCTGAGGGAGGACCAGGTGACCGTCTATAAACTCACTAGGGGGGACCAGAAGGGTTTGGGAAAGACCTTGTTTCCCCTATCGCCCCCTGGCATAACAAGGAATAACGGCCACAAGTTGTTGGAGAGTAGGTTTAGATTAGACATCCGTAAGAACTACTTCACAGTTAGGATGGCTAGGATCTGGAACCAACTTCCAAGGGAGTGGTGCTGGCTCCTACCCTAGGGGTCTTTAAGAAGAGGCTTGATGCCTACCTGGCTGGAGTCATCTGAGCCCAGTTTTTCTCCTGCCCAGGCAGGGGGTCGGACTTGAAGATCTACAAGGTCCCTGCCGGCCCTACTTCTATGATTCTATGAACCTATGTCTACAGGTTGTAAGACTTTCTTAGACCTGTTGAGATAAGCATGGGGCATGTTGAAATAGTCACCTCAATATGATCTCTCAGTTGTAATGAAGTTGTAAAAAATACCTAATCTGATGCTATGCCATATGAAAAGAGGAATATCAAATAGAAGTATGGAAGTGATCTTGCTTCTGTACATAGCACTGGTAGAATGCAACATCATCTTCGGAACATGCCCTCTTCAAGAAGAATGTGGACATATTACAGTGCACAACATGACCCTAGCACTGGGTCACCAGCCTTAGGAGTAAAGGCGACTACGTCTTATTTCAAGGCTGAATTTGTCTAATTTAAGCTTCAGATATCGTTAGCTGAATCTTGTTATGCCTTTGTGTGCAAGTTTGTAAGTCCTCAACTTTTCCCTATATTAAGAGCTCATACATAGTGAATATTTTGAACTCCCTAAGAGGAAGGGTAAATGAACATTGGAAGAGCTAACCAGGGGATGTGGTGGACTCAACATCACTTTTGGTCTTCAAGGCAAGACCAGGTATCTTTAGAAAACATATTTATAAATATAGCTTTGTGTAGAAATGTTAGCCCCACTTCACCTACTCCTGATGGATGGTCACAGTAATTTCTTCTGGCTTTAGTACCTGTAAATCAATGAATTCCATCTCACCCCAACCTTCACTGCTTATTCCCTCTCTTCACTGGCAAGAAAAGGAAGCTTGAACATTCAGTAATACTTTCAGCACTGCATTAAGACTATAACTATATTTGGTCTTATGCTTCAGATGTTAACCAATTGCCTACAGGGATCAGGAAGGAAAATATCCCTGACCTACAGTTGCTTTCAGTTAGAAACAGAAGCCTGACAAGGACAGATCCGTTGTTCTCCGAGATGATGCAAAGAATCCTTTTCTCAGGTGCTTGGCTGGTGTGCCTTGCTCACCCGCTGATGGTCAAACCATTCATCTACTTTCAGTCTGGGAAAAAGTCTTCCTCTGGTGATGCTGGCAGGGATTGGGGTTTTCAACTTCTTCTGTGGCATGGGGCTAGATCATCTGTTATGCACAGATGAACATATCTGATCTAGAATTTCACCACTGTTTCACAACAGGATTTCTTGCTGTTGTAGGTGATTTGGGGATTGGTGGCACATATCAATGTAGTCTCCTGAGGACTGAAATGCTTTAATTTAACTGTTCACCATCCAGCGAAAGGTGGCAAAGGCCTGCAGCAAGGCAGCAACCCTGGACTTCAGGAGAGCAGATTTCAATAAGGTAAGAAGAATAGTCAGGGAGACACTGAGGTCCCGGACGGGAGGGGAGTCGGGTGTCCAGGAAGAGTGGTCGCTCCTTAAGGAGACAATCCTCCAAGCCCAAAGGGAGGTAATCCCAATGCAGATCAAAGGGGGCAAGAGGGCGCAAAAGCCCCCATGGCTAACCAAAAGCATACAGAGATGTCTCCTAGCTAAAAAGGAAGCATACACCCAATGGAAGAGAGGGCCCATCACCAGGGAGGACTATACCTCGGTTGCTCGGGGCTGCAGGGGGACGGTCAGGAAGGCCAAAGCAGAGATGGAACTGGGACTAGCTACCCAGATCAAGGACAACAAGAAGTCCTTTTTTAAATACATAGGGGGTAAATAGAAGTAATTA
>NW_017728994.1:42580935-42591814 GCF_001723915.1 Gavialis gangeticus | reverse complement strand
CAGACTTGATGATCTGCTCAGGTCCCTTCTGACCCTACAAACTATGAAACTATGAAACTCAAATTGTTGGGCTTACTGTAAGAGAAAAGTGGGTTAAACTAAACAGCCTGTGGAGATCAAGAAATCAGACAATGTGATCTAATGGTTCCTCCTGGCTTTAAGCTTTATGTAACCCAGGCAGTACTCCAAGAGGTACCCCATCTCCACTTGAAGGGATCAAAGCAGGTGCACAAGTGCTGTGGGAGGTGTAGGGACTCTCCTCCCCTATACAGCACAGCCAGACCACCAGTGGGGACTTAACCATATACCTTTTAATGCTGGGAACATAACAGGCATAAATCAGGGGGTACAGTGGACACTATAATGCCCGAAGTGGGCAGGGTTCAACAAAGGTTAGACACTTACAATCATTGACAAAAGACAGGGTTAACAAAATATAAAACACAAACAGCAGAACAAACAAGACTGGTTGGCAAAATATAAAAAGGCACAAAATACAAAATGTCAAATGACAAGGAATATAGGGCCTACGTACCTGGCGGGGGAGAAAACATAATGGCCCCTTTCCACTGCAAGAAGATTTGGGTCTTGTAAGCTCGCTCACCCCAAGACACTCCAGCTAAGACTTGAACTCAGATCTTCCATGTGGTAGACAGAAACATCACCACACAGCCACCAGTGGTGGCACTACTCTACCCTGCTAGGGGTCTTGTCAAGCTGCCTGGCCTCTGATTGGAAGAGCTGGAAGCAGAGTTGGGAACCTCTCAGGTCACTGCTCAGATCCTTGCTGGAGCGGGGGAGCCTCTCCTGCTGGCTGCAGCCTCTTGTAGGGGATCCTGGAGCCCAGTGGGGGGCCTCTCCTCCGGCTGCACACCGCACTGCTGAGGGTCCCACTGCTGCCTGCAGGTCCTGCTCTTTCAGGCTCTTCTGGGGCGCTGCTCCTGGCTCAGCTCTGTGAAGCTCCTTCCTTGTTGTCCCTCGCTGGTCCATCCAGAGTCAGCCCACACTGCCCCTTTTATCCCATTCCAGGTGACCCAAGGGGCCAATCAGGGGACACAGGGGGTGAGTCTCTGGGGCCTGATTGGTGTGGAAAGAGAATCCCAAGTCCTCCAATCATTTTTGCCCTTTCAAAACCCCTGGGCTAGGTCACTGCCCAGCTAGCCCATCATATTTATATAAGAATGAAACAGTGAAAGGATCATAGGGACTGGCACCAACAGGCTACAGAAAAATGAGAGAACAGGGAGCAAATGACAGCAAAGAATCTTAGAGGGGAGACTGGCACAAGTCAAACAAAGGATTTTATAAACCAAAGGGAAAAGTTCAGAACAAGATCATGAAATGAATGAGGTCATGTTGTTGGATGTGGTCCATAACATGAGATCCCTCCTGAACATGTGCACACTGATTAGAGGTGGGAAGGTTCGAGAATAGCTAAACTTTCCACGTTGATGATGTCAGTGATCCACTTACATCTGGGGAGCCCTCGCAGTAGTTTCTGTGGTCCAGTAGACTGCCATATGCTACACTGTGTGCTGAGAGCACAATAATAGGGTCTTGTGTTGTAGCCAATAGGTTAGACAAAATTATCACTAATAGGCCCAGTCAGCAATACAGTGTATGAATGTGGTGTATATAACTAACGAAGAAGCAGATGACACGAAGAAAATGGAACAGATAAGAAAGGAGGAAAAGTTGTAGTGTCAGCAACTACAAGGAGACCATTGAAGGCCAAATGCCTGTGCAACATCCTTGGCAGGAAGACCAGTTCAGGCTAGCTAGATAAGGAAAATCTTTCTATGTGATGACCAAACAGCGCATGCCTTGGAGAAAGGGTTCAAGAAACCTTGCCCAGCAACATAAACTGTATAAAAGGGGGCAAGAGAAAGGATGACATGGGGAAGAACCTGCCTTACCACCGGAGCCTGTGCCTCTGCATGCCAGGTCAGAGACCCCGCTCCATCAATGGGTAGAGTCTATTGGAAATGCCCTTGAAATTATGTAAGTGTGTCATCTGTGAGAATGTATTTGTGAGTGTGTGTGTGGTAGGGTAACGCAATTTCTAATAAGTTAATGGTCTCTAACAAGTGTATAACTCCCCAGTACCCTTAGCAATAAACTACCCCGCTGGAAAGAAACTGACTTTGTTATTAGTCTAATTTTTGGGAAACATCTTGGTGGAGAATGCAGTGGGGGGGAGTGTGGAGTTCATGTGCTTCTGGTGAGGCAGGGCTTGGGACGTGCCCAGGTTGAGATTTAGGCACGGGTGCCACTTTGGGAGCCACAATGTTGAGTTCTGGATGGTCGTTGAAAGTTTGGGATCCAGGATGGTGAGCTCCGGGCAGTTGTTGAAACTTTAGGATTCCTGGTAACTTAGACCTTTTGGCTCGGCTCGTCTATGACTAACGACTCTTAATATTCAATTGGTATTTTGGTGTTGATTTTACTTTTGGATTTCTCAGTACGTAGGACTTAAGGCTCATTTGTGGCTCACAATTATTGTGTTTGTACTTTGTAGATACTGGTCTGGGTACCCACTAGTGGGTACATGGCATTGTTTAAGAAAAAAGGTAAAGGAAATAAAGAGAAGGCAGGTAAGTTTTTGGATAGGCCAACACAGGTGACAGCTGTTGTTCAGAGCAGCGGTCCAACCCCGTGGTCTGCTCAGGCAGTCCCTGATGGGATCACGATGGAGGGCTTGGAGGCTACATTTGATAAGTTCCATTCATTATCTGGCCCTTTGGAGCCTAAGCAAGTATCTGGTTTGTAGTGGCATTTTATAGGAAGCTACTAAAAATCTGTTCCTCCATCTGACTAACAGTTAGGAAGCATTTTAAAGGGGTTAGCTAAAATTTGTAATAAGGTAGAGCTGTATAGTAATTGTGACTGATGTTATAAGTTTTGTGCAACAGAGGTGGTTTGTTACTGCTGACCAGAAGACTTTGTTTGTCCAGGTCAGGCAAAGCAGTGGACATAGGTGTATGCTGTGGACATAGGTACAGTTGTGATTAAGTAAAAACCTCCTGTTGTGTTTGCAATAGGAAGCTAGAGAGCAGAGGAAGTCATCTCTCTGCTGGGAAGGCCATATGAATAAACCGGATTCTTTGACTCTAGGGTCCTTGGGAAAGGTTACAGTCTTCTATGGATGGTTACAAGAGCAGTTGTGTGTTTTCTGTGGAGTTGGTAAGGTGTAGATTGCAAGTGCAGGTTATGGGAAGGCAGAATGTTATGCAAGCAGTGAAGTTTCAGAGAGATCAGAGACAGAGGAATGTGAGACATACTCTGGGATCCTATATGTCTAGAAAATAGAGGCAAGAGGTGGCACAGGAAGAGACAAGGTATGTTACTAGACATCTGCTCAGGCAGTGACAGAGAATTTGTGATTGGAAGTGAGAGGGAAAACTTGGTTCCCCCCCTCCACCTCTCCAGGAACAGTGAAGATCCTAGAAGAGATAAAGATTGTAACAGCTTGTTTAGAGAAACAGCACGGAAAAGATACAATTGCTTTAAGGAAAAGTTGTGTTCTGATCTCAGAGTGCCTGAGGTCATGTTGTGGTCTGTTTGGGTTAAGTACAACAACTTCTATCACTGGTCCAATAAGAAGTCAGTAGCAGAGAAGACTATGTTCTGCACTAGAAACTGTAAATGTTTGTAACAGAAGTAAAGCCTAAAAAGTGGGCTGTATTATAGAGATTATCGAGGTGTTTATGAAAACTTGGTAACAACTATTAAGAGTCTTGCAGTAATTAATAGGGTTAATCAAAACAAGTAAGTGAAAGCAAGGTGCAGGCGGAAAGAGTCAAATGTGGCAGAATATACGCATGTGTTTTGAATAAAAAAATAACCTTTCCCCTATAAAGGCATTATAAATATTTATTAAAGACTAAAATAGAATTATACCTTATAATAGATCATTTAAGTTTTAAAATGATAATATAGATGTTTAATATGTATAGTTCCCCAATTTTGGTCTGTTTTAAGGGCAAACAAGAAAAGCTGAAAACTGACAATAAACTTCAGAGCTTTAAATGCAGTAACAAATGTGGTAGCTCCTAATATGGCAAAATACTCTAAAGTTCCAGCAGCTATAGCAAGAGGGGTAAAATTATTTTTAATGTTAAATTTGGCTAATATAATATTTTGGTTATTTCCTTAGCACAAAGGTGCTGGTATAATTTCAAACTGATATCCATGGGAACAATAGTATTGTGTTTTGTAAAGGTCCCAATTCCAGTTTCCAAAATAGTGCAATAAACCATTAAAAATAGTAAAATAAATGTAAATAATCCTTGTCACTTAATATATACACAAGAAAAACACCCCAAGAATTGTAATAATATGTGCATTGTTACTGCACATCAGCATTGTAAATGTGTAAATATGGATAATATTTTACTGCAAGGAGTTTTCCTTGGTAGGTTTGTGTGTGTTTGGATTTTTTTCTCTCTCTCTTTTGCAGAAGCTAGAGTGTAAAATTCAATCTAGTAACAAAGGTGACTGAAAGACTACGATGCCTCATTACCATCAAGAGCATTTTCTTCACCAAAGGTATGGTTTTATCATCACAGTAAAATTGTTTTTTCTGTCTGTTTTGTGTTGTTTGTCCTGTTGTGTTGTTTTTGTTTACTTAATTGATTAGTTTATTTTAAGTTGGCAAAAGTTGAAATGTATATAAGTATCATAAAGATGTAATAAAAATCATTGGTAATACTCTCTCTAAAAATTAAATTGGTCTGTGTATCCCAGACCAGAACACTTCTGTCCAGTTGGACTGGAAAGTTGTTCTAACCTTTGAAACAAAGAACAGCAATTCATGTGAAAGTTTTAAGTTGTAAAGTTTACTTGTTTAGCAAAGTGGCATTTATTTAAAAAGTAATATGTGTGTTTAGTAAATAATCTAATGAAATGTTTTTCAGGCTATAAAGGAAATCTCATTTGTATTTAGATACTATTTAGAACACCAACATAACAGGATGTGTGAGAGAACAGCATTAACTCATTGTTTTACAGGAAAAGCAAGAGTTGATAAACCTAGTACATCAGTGTTTGTATAAAGAAGTAAGGAAACTCTTTATTGATTAAAGCAAAATACAGAGTGGACAGCCCGTGAACTTGGTGATGAACATGGATCAGTTTAATAATGTGGGACATACCACAAACTCTAACATGTATAAATGGTTGGCACAATTAAAAGAAAAAAACTTGGCAACCCATTTTATTGGAAATTGATGATCAGTTATGTATCTATAACTGGGATAGAAAAGAAACATACTTGGGATTCCAAGTGAATTGGACTGATGCGTATCATTAACCTTCTTAGTACAGTGGTATATAAAATACAATTGGGAAAATAATCAAAATAGGTACATGTATTTCAGTTAAAGTTATTCAGTGGTGTATGAAATTTAATGTATTACATTTATTTAAAAGACACAGGATGCCAATAACATTGATGGACTAAAAGACCGGTGTCTGTTAAACACCGATGAAGAAGAACAAGTGTTAATTTGTATTTGTTGTTGTGTTTGTTGGAGGGGGGGAAGTTTAATATATTTGTATGTCATGATATTTTGACTTAGCTTTGCTTATTGATTATTGTTTGGGGGGGGGGGCAGGCTTTGTTAAGTAAACTCTTAATTTTGAAAGTGTGACTTCCCAAACTGGTGTCTTAAGTATGCAGGTAATGCAAGCATTACCACACACGCAGCCAGAGATATTATGGTAATTCATAACCCTTCCATTTGTTCAAGGAAAGCACATTTGGACCCCTCATTTAATTGGCAAATATTTAAATGACCAAGACAAAATTGCCTATCATCGCACGTGTAGTAAATAGGCTGATAATCAATGAATATGTCCCACATTGCAGCTCTTAGAAGAACCCTGCTTACTCCAGGGTGACGAACTGTCCAAATGTTATTGGGATGAACTGCATAATAGCACAACCAAATTATATTTTGATGGAATCAGTTGTGTGTGGTAGGACTTGAACAAATTATTAGGCAAGGAAAAACGTTTAATTTCCTCCTGTGCAGCAATGTATGTGTAATGTCACTGTTCTTCAAACTCCCCTTTTCATGTATTATTTCACAAAACAAATAATTCAGGATATAGGTGTAGAAGATAACAATTTGCTGAATGTTAATGTTTCTATAGGAGTCAGTTGGACAACCTGCTCAAACTTCTGATGCAGAACATGCAAATAACCTAATTAACCACTGCCACTCATAATAATGCACAAGTGGGCAGTATTTCAATATTGCATCAGGTAAAGAAATCCTGACGGTTTCAGAACAAGCCAAACAAATGTTAGCACATCATTGGTATGACATCTTCACGGGATGGGCTCCCTCAGGAACAGCAATTTTAAACATCATGCTGCACCCTGTGATAATATTGTTTATTGTAACTGGACGTTCATTTTTTGTAATTTGTTATATGTGTTGTTGGATGAAATCAATGTATCCAAAACATTGAGAACTGCAATTAGAAACAAAATATCTTTTTATCAGACAAATATAATTTATGACCCATTCATCATTAGCATTCAAAGGGTCAAAGGGGAGGATGTAGCCAGTAGGTTAGACAAAATTATAACTAATAGCTCCAGTCAGCAATGCAGTGTATGAATGTGGTGTATATGACTAACAAAGAAGAAGCAGATGACATGAAGAAAATGGAACAGATAAGAAAGGAGAAGAAGTTGTAGTGTCAGCAACTAAAAGCAGACCATTAAAGGCCAAATGCCTGTGCAACATTCT
Source organism: Gavialis gangeticus (assembly GCF_001723915.1). Taxonomy (NCBI): domain Eukaryota; kingdom Metazoa; phylum Chordata; order Crocodylia; family Gavialidae; genus Gavialis; species Gavialis gangeticus. Next base: position 42,585,053 of record NW_017728994.1, on the reverse strand, counting down.
TGGCAGGAAGACCAGTTCAGGCAAGCTAGATAAGGAAAATCTTTCTACATGAAGACCAAACAGCGCATGCCTTGGAGAAAGTGTTCGAGAAACCTTGCAACATAAACTGTATAAAAGGGGGCAAGAGAAAGGATGACATGGGAAAGAACCTGCCTCGCCACTGAAGCCTGTGCCTGTGCATGCCAGGTTAGATACCCCGCTCCATCAATGGATAGGGACTGGCAATCCCTATCTGCAAAGCCCTTTGTCCCAGGGCCCGAAGAAGCTGGGAAGACTTACCTGAAGGGCGGGACAAGAGGGACACCGCGACGGAGGGAGAGCCTGCGCGGCTCGTTAGCCGCGTCTATGTACAGCTGCGGCCGGCAGCTGACGACGTCAGACACCGGCTGGCAGATTTAAAAATGGCGGCCGCCACTCGGGAGGCGACGGATGGTGAGGGGAACGAACAGCTGTCCGAGCCGTCCCCGATGTGAGCCCAGCAGGACAGACGGCGAAGAGCCAGCGTGCCAGAGAGGATGGTGGCCCAGAGAGAAGGAGCGACAACGGGATCACTGGCGGATAGATCCTGACGTGCCAGATCGGGTGAGCCATGGAAGATTAAGACCACCCAGGAGGATTCAGAGCACCACAAAGTAAGTGCCGAGGCAGTGGGTGTGGGAATCACTGAAGAGGGGCAAGAGGCCGAAGGATCACCTGGCGGGAGAGAGTGATCAGGGAGGGATCGCCGCTGAGAATAGAGGACGTCGATCGAAGGATAAGGGGTGCAGCATTAAATATCCAGGAGGCGTTACTCCCAGGCACAATCATAGGGTGCTGATGGTGGGTCAGCAAGGTAGTCGATACAGAAGAACCCCTTGGAGGAAGCACATAGATCAGGGTGTGTAGGGTGACGGGTTGGTGGTGAAGTATCTATGGCAGTTGGGCCCCAATAGAGGCGAGTGTGAGGGGCCTAATGTCAGGGCAGGAGTGACTCCAGGGTTTTGGGGAAAACTCAAAGACGAAGGCCGCTATAGAAGTCTGCAGGACCATCATCGAGCAGGCACGGGGAAGTGGAGGCCACAGGTGGTGTGAGGCCAGGGTGCAGGGGTGGCAGGAGCCCCATGTGTAACTGACGAGGCAGACCCGGGCCACCATGGGACCCGTGAACTAGCCCTGCCCCACTAGTGTAACAGCAAGTCATGGCAGGCGAGAAGCAGGGTTGGCAACGCGGGAAGACGATTGACCACGGTAACACTCACGCCCGGTGAAGAGGGTGGTCACCAATACGGACAGCCTGATTCTTAGTAGTGATACACGAAGGCCCGTCAGGACACCCTTGAAATTATGTAAGTGTGTCTTCTGCGAGAATGTACTTGTGAGTGTGTGTATGGTAGGGTAACGCAATTTCTAATGCCTTAATGGTCTCTAACAAGTGTATAACCCACCATTACCCTTAGCAATAAACTACCCCGCTGAAAAGAAACTGACTCGTTATATTAGTCTAAATTTTGGGCAACAGTGTGCACATGAGTATGATTGGTGAGAAGAACGACTGACACATGGTGTGATTTTGCTGAGTATTTAAGGAATCCTGAGGCGTGATTTGGCATGCAAATGGAAATGGATGCTTGAGAGTACTTGAGGTTTGAATGGTGTGCAAGCTTACTTGGGTGGTGATCATACCTGCATGTCTGAGATGTATGAGCAGTGACTGTAGCAGTTAGAGAGAGAGAGGGGTGACCTATTGGATTGGATTATAATTGAATACTTACCTGTAAAAGTAAAAAAAAGCATTACTGGATCAGGACCTCAATCATCCATTGGATTGATAATTATCAGCCTTACCTCACTCTCGGTCTGAGACCCTCTGAGGGAAAAGACTGAGGGCCTGACTGTCACTGAGGGACAGACGGGAAGTTCTGTTTATGGTGCATTGCAGTTAACCAGTGTATATAGTTAATGCTTGATGTTATGTACGTTTCCTACTGTTAATCTTGTTTTTGTTGTGATTGTGAGTTTATAATATACTTTTGAACTTTATTGGAGCCTCTCTGTATTCATAGGGTACATGAGGGCGGGCTGTAGCTCTATGTATATCAGTGACCCCAAAATCCACCCCTAACAGAGAGAACAGATGAAAGGCCCTGGCTGTCTGGGGAGGCCTAACAACCCTACACCCCTTAGATTTCCCATAGGTGGGCAGTGTCCAGGACACCTGGCAGTGTCTGCCTTTCAATGTAAGGTCTTTGGAATAGCACTGATGTACCAAAGATCACAACTTTGAGGAAGCAGGCAGTAGCATTTTGTTGCAAGTACTTCTAAAATATAATAGCCCCGCACCACACCATGCATATATACAAAAGATGCTACAATGCCATAGGACATAGCATCAGCGGCCAGAAACCATGACGCCTCAGCCATATCAGACAACATGGAGCTCAAAGTTTTGCAAAGAAAATGTTTGGGTGGTAGCCAACATGGATACTGTTACATAACGTTGACAGGTAGATATGTAGACAGGAGGGGTAAGTTCAGAGCCAAGGATAATGATTGTTCATTGTTTGGGCTCATTTGCTGCTGTCTCCTCTATCCCAGATGTATCAATGAGTGCCACTTTCCTCTTAATTTGTTGCTTCTTTACTACTCTATTTTTGTGAGTCATTTGAACATTCCCATAACAATATTATCTCTCTGCACCTATTCTCCAGTTTCCCTTTTCTTCCATGGTGAAAAATAAAATGAAGAAAACCTGGATTATCGGGGCATGAAAAAAGACTCAAGCAAGTAAATATTGCTTGGCCATTTACCTTGGCCAAGTAGCAACAGACATGAAGGCTAACCATCTGCAAACATCTGAAGGTTGTAAACATCTAAGAAATAGATCCATTAGGTAGTAGAATAGCCTCCCAAAGGGAGTAATGGTAACTCATCACTAGCTGCAATGTTTAAAAGTGCTCTAGAAATTACATTAGATTTATACTAATAATAATTGCAGTGAAAAGGAGAGGGGGGCATAGAATAGTTGATTTTTTCAGCTCTACATTTTTGAAGACATAGTATCATATCTTCCTGTGCCTACTCCCTAAGCCAACCTCAGTGTCAATAGCTGTTTTTCTTTTGGTCCGCTGGTCACTATTACAACAGGCTTACCAACAGTTTGCCATAGTTAATACCTATATCACAGATCAGTATCCTAGAGACCACTGGCTGATACTATGAGCAAATGTTAACTTTTTAAATAATTTACTCTTTTCTGAATTCCTTAAAGAACTGTTGCCTACCACTCCTATTATCCTGGCACTTTCTCCCTACCTCTCTCTATCTCTCTCTCATCCATATGTGTATGTGATTAAAAACTACTTGATCAGTTTTAATTTGTGTGCATTTTTATTAAGCATTTATGTTGCAGTAGCACCAACAAGACCTAATCAGAATTACATCCCCATGTGATATAGAATCATAGAAAATTAGGGTTGGAAGGGGCCTCTACTGAGCTGCCACTACTGGGGTTTGTATTTCAGGAAGTTACTTCTTTTACAAGTTTAGACTGTGTGCAAAGCAGAGGGTGGGTATCTGTGCATGTGTGCTAATGGCAGGGCCCCCGGGTGAGAGTTGCTCTGAATTCCTGAGTTATGAGATCATGGAGGTTTCAGTAGGGGAGGTCATCTAGTCCAACCCCCTGCTCAAATCAGGACCACCCCAATTAGTTCATTCTAACCAAGCCTTTGTCTAGCTGGGTCTTAAAAACCTTCAAGGATGGAGATTCTACAACTTGTCTGGGTAACCTGATCCAGCATTTTACTATCCTGTTAATGATAAGATTTATCCTAATATCTAACCTAAACTTCCCCTGTTTCAACTTCAGACTATTGCTCCTTGTTCTGTCATCTGCCACCGTTGAGAACAGTCTAGCTCCATCCTCTTTGGAACCATTCTTGAGGTAGTGGAAAGCTGCTATTAAATCCCCTCTCAGTCTTCTCTTCTCTAGGCTAAATAATCCCAGTTCCCTCAGCCTTTTTTCATAAGTCATGTGCTCAGCCCCCTAACCATTTCCATTGCCCTCTCATAGTTTTATAGTTTCATAGTAGCTAGGGTCAGGAGGAACCTGCACAGATCATCTAGCCTGACCCCCTGCCACA
>NW_017728994.1:42562751-42579979 GCF_001723915.1 Gavialis gangeticus | reverse complement strand
CCTTTGATGAACCCATGCTGGTTGCCCCTGAGCATGATCTCCCCTGCCGGCCCCCCACAGATGTGCTCCTTGATGATTCTCTTCAAGATCTTCCCGAGCACCAAGGTGAGGCTTACAGGCCTATAGTTACTTGGGTCCTCCTTCCTCCCTTTCTTGAAAATTGGGACCACATTAGTCAGTTTCCAATCCCCCGGCACCTGGCCAGATGACCACAAATGCTCATATAGTTGAACCAAGGGCTCTGCAATGTTCCCTGCCAGCTCCCTCAACACTCTTGGGTGGAAGGGATCTGGACCTGCAGATTTAAAAATGTCTAGCCATTTCAGAAGATCCCTAACTACATCTGTACTGACTGAAGGCCTGACAGAGCTATCCCCAAGATTGTCCCTACCTCTGCTGGACTCGCTCCAAGTTGTCCACATCCTTTCTGTAGTAGGAGCACTCAAAAATGGACACAGTACTCCAGATGTAGCCCCACCAGTGTAAATAGAGGGGAAGAATTACTTCCCATGATCTGCTAACAACAACACTCCTACTAATGCAGCCCAGTATACTGACTTTTAAACAAGGGAACACTGTTGGCTCATATTCAGCTTATTGTCCACTGTAACCCCCAGGTCCTTTTCTGTAGAGATGCTGCTTAGCCAGTTGATCCCCAGCCTGTAGCAGTGCATGGAATTGTTCCATCCTAAGTGCAGGATTTCACACTTTTTCTTATTGAACCTCCTGAGATTTCTTTTGGTCCAATCCTCCAACTTGTCAAGGTGGCTCTGAATCCTAGCCCTACCCTCCAATGCATCTGCTACTCCCCGCAGTTTGGTGTCATCTGCAAACTCGATGAGGGTCCACTCCAACCCATCTTCCAGGTCATTGATGAAGACATTGAACAAAAGCAGTCCCAGGACTGACCCCAGTGGCATTGCACTTGATTCTGGCGGCAAACTAGACATTGAGCCATTGACTACTACCCTCTAAACCTGATGATCCAGCCAGTTTTCTATACTCCTTACAGTTCATTCATCCAACCGATACTTCCTTAGCTTGCTTGCAAGAATGTTGTGGGAGACCACATCAAAAGACTTGTTAAGTCAAGCTATATCACATCCACTGGTCTCCCCACATCCACAAAGCCAGTCATATATGCAAACATACATGAAGATGCAAACATACATGAAGATGCAAACTCAAAAACAAACAACTTGCAAAAGAAGGAACGAAACATTCTCCTTGTGGAGAGACAAAGGTACAATTAATCTATACATTTTCTTACATGCAGCTGTATCTTTTCTTTTAAGAATCATTAATATAATTTGTGTTCATCCCTATTGAGTTCTGTGAATCCTCCTGAAGCTCCTATGCAGTCATGATTAAGCCTTGACAATTTTAAAGGTTTGGCTTGGAAATAAATTTAGGACTTCAGATACCCATTTGTTTCTTCATAGCCAAGAAATATAGATGAAAATCTCTCAAACATAAAGTTTCTTTTGATGTTTCCGGTTTTACATGGACCATAAACTCCAATTTTTTTTCTCCTTTTTTCTGCCTCAACAGCATAAAGGAGGAAGCTCATTCCTCAGACTTCTCATTTAACAAAACTTCTTTTTACTACACTGTAGCTCCCATTACCATGATAGCTGAGTCTCACAGCCTTAACTGCTCAGCACCCCCTAGTGAAGTAAAGGCGAGTTCCATTTTACAGAGAAGTAAGTCAGAGAGAAAGAAATCACTCTTTCAAAGTCACATTGGAAGTTTATGGCAGAGGAAGGAATGGAACCCAAGTCTCTCAAATCACAGGCTAATCCAGTCAGACTCCTGGACATTTATTTCTCCTTGGTACTTCCTGTAGAGCATGGACCTGAGGTGATATGTAGGGGGGTGCATGGGGGTGCACATACACCCCCTAAGAGCACTGGTGCATCCCCTGACAGGCATCACCCCCCACTTAGATGATGGGCAGCGGGGCAGGCAGAAGTGCCGGTGCTCCCCCTGCGAGTGCCAGCTGAGAAGTGGGGGTGACAGATGAAGCACCGCTGGCACTTCTGGGAGCACTGCTGGCACTTCTGGGAGTGCTGCAACCACTTCCAGGAGCACCACTCATACTCCCTAGCTGGTGTGATTTGCCACAGGGGCGCCACCCCCCCAGTCGCTGACTGGCCACTGGGGCACCAGTCACCCATGTCATGGTGTGAAGTTTTTCCTTTATACTCAAGAGTCTGGTTTTTACTTTTAACTCTCAGATTGCCTGACTTGGGTACTTCCATGTTTAAATCTGACTCTTTTCTGCCACCTCTTGATCTAATTCAATGTAATCAGTCGGGAGGTGTTACTAGCATAGAAGGACACTAGCAATATAGATAGATTTTTTTTTTCTCTGATTGATCTCTCGTTTCCAGCTCTTTTGGACAATGCCCAGAAGTTTTATCACCAACTGAATCCAATTTCAATGCAGTTGATAAATTCTCTTTATTATAAAACAAAATCCTTTTTTTTTTCTCCTTACAGTTTTGGTCATATAACAGTCATACAGCCTGTGACTCTTTCAAACTGTTTCATTTATTTTCAAGGACACTTAGCTGAGACTATTTAACATAGAACAACATGTATAAAACTAGGTAAAGTCAACTTTGAGAACTGTTTATAATTTTTTTTATTAAACTAAAACAAAAGTCCTTCAGTCTCTTGCTTCTTTTTTTTCCAACGGATCCCAGAGCACAACTTGGCCCTAATCGAATCTCAACAAGACTGAGAAAACAAAACCAGGTAAGAATGAACTTGACCTTAATAAAATCCTCTGCGAGTCTACCACTCTTTCCTTCTCATACCTTTTGCCCTCGTCTCTCTCCTTGAGACAGGCAATTTAACAGTCCTCTCTTCTTCAAGGGCTCCTGGTCTTCCCTTCTGGTTGAGTCCCTCTCCTCCAGACAGAGCTGGCTCCCAGGATCTCCCTGTCCCAGTCCCCACACCGCAGCTCCTCTTCCTCCAGACCTCCATTCTCTATATTTTTTCTTGCACGCCGCACCCCACCATGCCACCGCCTTCCAACTTCAAAGAACAGCTGACACATGGACATAGACTTATTAGTAGATGTTTCTTAGAGGGTTACTGAGATGAAAAGCCTAAAACATATTGCTTTGGGAAATTTCGGAATTTTTTTATACCACTTGTACCCTTAGGCCTGAACTTGAAATTGCATCCTGACAGAAGACTGAGTTGATGATGGCCATGTTAAATAACTTGCTACCTCAATAACACCAACCAGGTCTGGTATCAAATGTTGATTCAGAGTCAAGGTTTCATTCACTACCTTCAAAATCGATGTTAGGTTTGACTGAAGTTACCAATGGGACTGCCTCATCTTGTTTTAGATAAAACAAATAGTCAGCCTCAACAGAAAGACTCACTGGTGTGAAAGACTAATCCATGGACTTGGAACTCACATCCTAAAGAAACTAGGATACTCATTAAACCTTACTTACTCCCAAGCACAATGTACATGGCATGACTTTCATCTGATCTAATAGGAACAGCAGCAAGCAAATACCACACATGAGCTTCAGGACAAGCAGACTAGAGGAGCAACAGAGAGCAAGACAGAGATTTAATTTGATATGCCATTTAGATGTCACACTAACAAGTGCTCTACAGCAAGATTAGATGGACAGACAGACACAGAGATCAGCCTGAATAACTCTATTTCATTTCAGAATAATACTATTAGCTAGTGGCAGAAGCACACAAATATCAGTTTAAATATGATTACACAGTATGAGAGGGAAGAGAATAAAATGGTCATTCACAAGATACAAGAAATAGAAGTGTTTAGGTCAATATAAAATGTGCTCTTGGAATCTATTTTTGCACAAATATGAGAATCAACACAATATGAAAAGTTTAGAGATTAAATCTCATTGTTTGCCTTAGAAAGGCTGTTGATACAGGTTCAGTGGTGTGGAAAAGTGGTTAATACGTGATTTTGATACATCTTAGCCTGTCAAAATAGCAAAATAGCTATATGCATAGAGTATCTGAGACTATTTAAAGGCTGAAACTGAGAGGCACTGAGTAATTTTATGAGATAAATGGTACATAATGTGTGACAGGAATCTCATTCCATTTGGAAATATGAAGAGAAAGCTGCATGAATATCACTTTTCTAATCACGCAAAATTGCCAGGTTGATTTTTGAGTCATTATCCCTGTAATCAGATAAAAAGTTTTCAAATACAAATTGTTCCCATTTACTGCCTCTTGATCATAGAATGTCTAGACTATTGTAACAATACATTATGTTTAGACTAAATACTTACACCATCTGCACTGTAAGTGAGGGAAAAAAGAGTTTAGAATACTGTTTCTCACAAAATTTGAGTGACAGTATTCCACCGAGGCAGAACTTGGCTACAAACACAGGATAGCATCCTTTAGAAGTTATTTTACTTACTCATTAATATTGGAGGCGTAGTAGTTCCATACCACCCAGTTAACCATTTTTTGCTTTTATACAGGCAAAGTTCACTCTTTCACACAAAGATTCAGACACTCAGTACAGTGTGAAAGGCTGTTTCAAATATCACAAGCTTGAAAGAAAATCTTCTCTGTCATTTTTGTTTCTGAAATGTTTTTAAATGATGCCACATGCCAGTGGCTTCTGATTAAAGCTTGGGAAAACTGGCTACCACTCTTTCTCTGGCCTCAATTAATTGATTGTTGTTGAAAAAGGGAACAAGAAGTATTTTTCTTTGAAAGATCCAATTTGTTCACGTTTAGTGATACAAGTGCTATATTTGATCCTTTCATGCCACCAGAGCAAAAATATTCCTGTACTTCATGCTTTCTTTATATTCTTATTTTGAATCTAATACACACACAACATATTCTTACACATACGTTTCTATACCACTGAGACTGCAGGGACCAGTAGAACTATAAGCTACCTGTTATACATAAAGTGCCAATTGCATGAATATTAAATTAGATGAAGGATGCATCTCTGTAGGACCCTTTTAAGATTTCTTCCTTGTCTGCCAGATATCAGTCTGCCAAAGAATGGTTCAAGTTCAGCAACTGTTCAGATTCAGACATCAGAGTAACGGTATCCACCACTGTTCCTAAGAATTTGATGTAGAGTCTAGCATCAGCCAGCTCATCACCAAAATGGGTAGCAGTGACCTGGAAGAAAGAGAAATCCATTCATTCAATTCATCCTTCAGCCTGTCTGCACTAGCAGGGCTCTTATAAATGGTCAAAGGTGACTGTAAACTGCTCTGTATTGCAGATACTGATGCTATACAAATATCACTATCTTTTGATGTGAACATCCTACCCATTTCAATAAGGCACTTGCCTTCCCGCAAGTACTAATAAGAAGGAAATCAAATCCATTACCCATCATTACCATTAGTTACAGGTGGAATGGAGTTTAGTAATAAGCCCCACAACACTGAATGTAAGTAGAAAGATATGTAATAATTCCAGTGGCCAGATCTGAACTTGGTCTCGGTTTATTTCTGAATTGGACCCCAAACTGGAAGCGGGTAGACATTTTGTTCTGCTTCAGGTGTGGCCAAAAACTCAGAAGACAGCTTATTTCTTCCATTTGAGGATGAAATATCAAGCAGGACCCAATATACAAATATTCTCCCACTTTTGAATCTGGGCCTAAACTCTAGCCCTAATTCAGCCTTTGAACCCAAACCCTTTGGTCAATCTCAGTATTAAACCCATCTGGGATTGTAAGAAGGACAAAGGGTGAGATATTCTATTTATTTGTATCTTGTTTAAAAGGACTATAATTCATAAAGAAATAGGTAATAAATCAATATTCTGTCAATTACTAAATATGCAGCAAATATACAACAAGTCACCTCTGTTCAGAATTATCTAATTATCATGTCTATGTTAAGATTCAAATATGGAATACTAATTAAGATCTGTCAGGAATACATATGAAGAACTATAAAAATTGCAATGTGTGAAAATCTCTAGCCACATACTTGCAAACTATAAATACGTTACTGAAAACTGCAGCATTTGCCTTGCCATAACATCTTCCATGTTCAAAGCTGTGATTTTCTCAGCATGTTCAGCAGCAAATTGCCCTGTTTTGAAACTTAATATGTCAGTATCACTTTGCTATCTATGGGTATTATGGAAAGGACCTAGAGAATACTAACAGTAAGTGAACTTGGAGACATCTGTCTGAGTACTAGTAATTTCCACTATTAAATCTGCCATTTCCAGAAAGCTTTAGTTCCAAGATCTGAATAATACGGACTGCATTTTACTGAGAACCTACAAATATCAAAGAATAAAATGTATCTAATTAAATGGATGATTAGCAATGCCCCCATTTACTGGAACAAAAGGTAAAGGGATTTATTCTGTGAACTTTGTAACTAGTCTGAAGATGAATTCATCAAGAACATCTCAACCTTCCTCACTTTAAAAACAGGACACATTCTGAATCATGCATCTAAGGTTGTAAAAGATTAAAGATAAGCTTTTGCATCCAGGTTTTCAGGAAGTTACAAAAGGTGCCTGTATCTGAGTACCCACTAAGAGTGGTGCTTTTATTGTTTGTTTTAAAATGTAATAACTTGCCTGTTTGTAAATCAACCATCTAAGTAAAGGGTTTGAGTGTTTCAGAGACAGAGATAAATATCTATTATTATTATTTTCTAAGCATTTCAGAGACAATGTCACAAAGAGGCTTCCAAAAAAATAACAAACATATCCCCCACAGAGAGCCATACTTGCCATAGAAGAACAGATTGATATCTTTTGTTAAGTACTACTATACTTTCTTTTTAATATGATAATGGATTTCATTTGCCATTTATATTCTTTTTTCTACTATTAAGACACAAATTTTACCGATCCCTGCGCTGCGTTAAAGGGAATCATGTGTTATTTTTCATTCAACCTCCTTCAACTTCTGTAAAATCTAAGGTCATTCCTGAACCTACAAGATGCATTACCAAAGGATAACAAGGGGATGCATATGTACATTATTTTACTCACCTGCTGAGGTCACTAAGAAAACAGCTTAATATCTGTTCATGATTAACATATTACATTGCCCTTCCTTTACTAAAAATACACAATTTGTTTAAAACTTGATTATTAAAAATGAATTAATTGGCAATCTGGGAATCATACTAGAAGAGGGATATGGAACATCTCTCAAGGACAGATCTTATCAACCAAGGTATTCCACATGGATATGAATATTCTGTGTTATAGAACACTGCATACAGGACCAAGATGACATTGCCATTCTAATCTTCCTTTTCAGTCACTTACAATTTTCTCAAATACATTTTTCAGAACTAAATCTTGCCCCTGTAGTGACCTTGATCTGAAAAGCAGCAGCAATATTCACGCTGCAGTCATACAGATGCAGGGCTACACAAATCCCACAGGGCTACACAAAAACCACAGAGGGGAGTTTTATACTGCCTTCTGCAAAATTATAGATCATGCACTGGAGACAAAGCAGGGCAAAAATTTACAGTTATGTAAGTCATAGGAAGTTAAGGTTGGAAGGGACCTCAGGAGGTCATCAAGTCCAACCACCTGCTCAAAGCAGGACCATCCCCAACTAGATTGTCCCAGCCAAAGCTTTGTCTAGCTGGGTCTTAAAAACCTCCAAGCATGGAAACTCCATGGAAACACCACTAGAACCTGTTCTAGTGTTTTGCTACAGTCCTAGTGAGAAATTTTTTTCTAATATCTAACCTAAACTTCCCTCACTGCAATTTGAGACCATTGCTCCTTGTTCTGTTATCTGCCACCACTGAGAACAGCCTAACTCTATCCCCTTTAGAACCACCTTTCAGGTGGTCAAACGCTGCTATTAAATCTCACCTCAGTCTTCTCTTCTCCAGACTAAACAATCCCAGTTCCCTCAGCCTTTCCTCATAAGTCATGTGCTCAACCCCCTAACCATTTGCATTGCCGTCTGCTGGACTTTCTGCAAGTTGAACACATTCTTCCTTTAGTGGAACACCCAAAACTGGACACTACTCCAGATGTGGCCTCACCAGTGTAAACAGAGGGGAAGAATTGCTCCCCTTGATCTGCTAGCAACAACACTCCTACTAATGCAGCCCAGTATGCCGTTAGCCTTCTTTGCAAAAAGGGCATGCTGTTCATATTCAGCTCAATGGTCATGAGGGCCATTATCGGATGCCTTATGCCAACTCCAGTTGACTGCTTACCAGTCCTCTCAAGCATCCCCCCCAGCCCTGACATCCACAGACAACCTGCTATCCTGGCCCCAGGCCTCAAAGCCCAAGATCCAAACCATTCTTTCAATTCCAGCCTGTTGGATAGTCACTGGATATGAGTGCATGCCTTTGCATCCGGTTGACATTCACCGGTATTTTCTAGAGCGTCATGACCCTCTGGTCAGTCTGGTTCGGGCTCTCGTTCTGTCTCTCTATTCCCACCTGCCACAACTTTGATGTTTCTAGGTTGTAAATGAAAGGGAGGGGTGATGACTTCCTCGCCCCAACCATGACTGACCACTGGTTCACGCTCCCTGAGCTCCACATCGAAAAAAACCAGAGAGGGCAACAGAAAGTCCACAAAAAAAAGATTTATTTAAGCAGATTGAGTCCCCTCCACAGTAGTCAGGGGTAGGACAACCCCCTGTGCTTTGCCTACCATCTCTTTTGATTCCCTGCACCTACCAGCAAGCGGAGAACTTGTTGGGTTTTTTCGCTGATTACTGCTGTGCCTGGCTTAATTGGCTGCCTGCAGCAGCTAATCAATGCATACAAAAAAGTAAGCTGGGGGAGAGCGGTTGTTTCTCTCTCTCTCCCTCTCCTTGGCTTCAGCTGTTTCCTCCTAGGTGCCTGGCTCACGGTGCCTTCAACAAACAGGTTCTTCTTTTCCTTTTTTTTTTTCCTCTTGATCCCTGCCGCGGCCAGCTTAATTGACAGTTTGTGGCGGTTAATTAGTACTCTTAACTGAAACCAAAACAAGCTGATAGGGAAAGTCCATTCCTGTGCCCTCTCTCTCCATTCTCTTTTTTCTTTTCTTTCGCGAGGGCCCCCTCCGAGCCTCCAAGTCCCTATTGTTCTCCTGTCCCCCTCCTGGGAACTTCAATCTTGGGCTGGGTACTGCAGACGTCCTACCTGACCAGCATCTTCTCCTTCACCTTCTTGCCCTCCTCCTGTTCCTGTCATACTGAATGTAATAGTTTGAATTCTTGTAATAACTGCCCCTTAGCCAGTTTAGACAAAAGGCAAGGTTCATCTTCTTATCTAGGCCATTGCTTGCTTTGCCTGGTCTTGCAACAAGTTTGTTTAAAAGTCTTAGGTTCTCAATCTTATCTTTAGAGGCCTTTTCCAGGAACAAGAAAAACGACCCTTAAGCAAACATTCCAAGAGATCAAACCCTAGAAGCTTTTGAAGGGAGGTTGGGAAATACAGGTCACCGCAGTGTTGTGGAAAATTTCCCAAAAAGCAAGAATTTAAGATAAACTGAATAGTCAGTGGACAAATTCCACTGTGGAAGACAAACTGACCACCCATGACCACCCAGTAAAAATCTGTTAAGTAAGATCCGAGCCCAATTTGGGAGTAGTGACAGGTTTGGGTAGGAGGGACCCAAGATGGCAATTCACCCAGTATCTAACCTGTAACCTATAGTCCCAATTTGGAGGTAACCTCACTTGCAGAACACCGAAGGAAGAATCACAAGTGTAGGCTGGATCAAACCGATCACCTGAACCACTCTCTGTGAACAAGAACTCCCATTCACGCTGAAGCTGCGGAGCTCTCGAGTGGGACCGAAGGAAGGGGACTTGTTCCTATCACTGCTGAGACCAACCCTAAAATCATAACTAAAGAATGAAAGTATCTCTGGGGATTTGGTTTCTCGGAATTCTAGGATTGTGAGTATCTGTTTTTGTAATACTAATTCTTATAGCATTGTTTGGGAAGGAAGTGCATTTGGAGCATTGTTTCTAATATATGTAGTTATTGTGTTTTTAATGTTTGTGGTATTTCTTAAAGCTAAGGAGTATTATATGCATAGTAAGGAGTTTTAATAAACATATTAAAGGAATAAAAATCATGGTCATTGTGAAAACGAACAGGGCTCAACCTCACCCCACCAGTGTACTGATTTGAACCAATATATCGTGTGGGACTTCTCTCTATCCTGTAAACCCATAAGAGACAGTTCCCTGCTCAGCCCCAGATATTGCAACCGCCGTGGATCCCCGCCAATCCACCTCATCTGACAAGGTGGTAAAACCAATCTTGGGTAGACCAGAAACTCCCACAGTAACGTCAAGGTAGTAATCTGGCCGGACCTGTGCCCGTGGCTAGGGGAACACCCCAGGTGAGTATTCCCTAGTCCCTCACACAGTCTAGTAGCTACAAGCCAGACAACCAACTACCGCCTTAAGTCTTGGAACCCATTCTCCACTCAGACCAATAAGCTTAGCGAATCTGCAGATATCATGTCGCCTATTGCATGGGCCTCCCATCAGTGGAGCAGGCAATATTCTGCACAAGAACTGTGGCTAAAGAACTTTATCCCTGACACAAGCTTCCACCCCTCAGGATGGCAGCTACCCTGCAGGGCCTGGACGACCCTTTGCCATCTCAGAATGGGTATCGAACAGTTTAAGGTGAGCAAGTACTTTTGGGGATTCTCCAGTGATGCTGGCTGCAGCTATGGTGCTCAAGCTCGGATGGCTGGCCACATGATCTATGAACGCCCTTACAGACCTCCTTTAGTAGCCCAAGGCCTTATTGACGTTCATCATTCTACATTTTGCTGCCTTTCTGGCCCTCGTGCTTCTGACATATGAGTGTAGTGACACTTGCTTCATCAGCAGCAGCAGCAGCTTACTGTCAGCTGTAACCCCCAGGTCCTTTCCTGCAGAGCTGCTGCCTAGCCAGTCAGTCCCTAAGCTGTAGTAGTGCATGGGATTGTCCTGTTCTTAATGACCCTCATGAGATTTCTTTGATCCAATCCTCCAATTTGTTGAGGTCTCTCTAGCCTTACCCCCCTGCATATCTTCTACTCCCTACATCTATTGTCACCTGCAAATTTGCTGAGGGTGCTCTTCATCCCATCTTTCAAGTCACTGATGAAAATATTGGGGAAAAAACAGCCACAGGACGGACCCTCATGCATTCAACCTGGTACTGGGTGTCACCTACACATCAAGCCATTGACTACTACCCTCTGAGCCTGATGATCTGTCCACTTTACAGTCCATTCATCCAAACTGTACTTCCTTAGCTTGCTTGTGTGAACGTTGTAGGAGACTATATCATAAGACTTGCTGAAGTCAAGGTATATCATATCCTCTGGTCTCCCCTCATCCACAGAGCCATCATCATCAGGGATCTGGGTTTTCCATTTGTCATGGGAAAATGGGGATTTTATCCTTTAAAGGAGAAAATGGCATGAAACTATGGGTTTCCCTTTGCAGGCTGGCAGGGTTCCAGCCTGAAAGGGGCTGCTTGGGGCTGTAGGGAGCAGGACATAGAAGGCATGGGGAGCCATATGCATGTGAGCATGCACACATTCACATGGCAGCCAGGCAGAGTGTTGTAGAGCAGCTCTCACAGCTTCCTTCAGGTAAGTCTACAGGGGTAGGGTGGGCATAGGCAATATATAGGGGGTGAGCAGGAACCGGTGATGCATAGGGGTAGGGGATCACAGGCAACATGGTTGGGGGTGGGGAAGGCCCCGGTGATGTGGCAGGGGAGCAAGTGCCCCCCCTCAGATTTCTGCACCCAAGTCCGGGCATGGGGCTGTAGCCAGGCTGGATCAGATCTGGGCAGCAGCCACCTCTGCAGCCAAACATGTGGAACTCAGCACACGAGGGAGCGCTGTGCTGCCATGGCCACCAAGTTGAGGCACCCCCTGCCCACCTGGCATCAGAGAGAAGCACAACTCTGCCACCACTGCCCCTGTTGCCACACCTCATCTTGGCAACCATAGAAGTGCAGTGAACCATAGAAGTGCAGTTGGCGACCATAGAAGTGCAGTTGGTGACCATAGAAGTGCAGTGGACCCCTGCCATGCTGGATCCCACCCACTGGGCTGCAGAGGCAGCATCTGCCCAGAGCTGGTCTGGCCCAGCTGCAGTTCCATGCCCCCCAACCCACTGTCCGCCCAGGTATCTGGGGAAATGTATGCTGTCCCACACCCCTGATGGGTTGCCTGTTCTCCCCTGCCATCCCCATGCATCTCCTGTTCCCACACACTGACCCCCTACACAGCCACCACCTTCCTTACACACTGGGGGGGCTAGGTCCTGGGGGCAGGGGGCAGTGGGTCAAGAATGAGGGGCACAAGCAGGCCTGAGAGGGGCTGTGGATTGGGGTAAGGGGCACTGAAAAACCCTTACCAGGGGGCTGTGGGTCAGAAGTGAGGGGCACTGGCAGGGCCAGGAGGCTGTGGCTTGGGAGTGAGTAACAGTAGCATGGGCAGGGCACTGGAATATCAGGGATGCTCAGTGCCACAAAGCAGTGCAGGGTACAGTCGCAGCTGGACCTGCATCCTGGTGTGTGAACAGGGTAGAGGGAACCCTGATTTTCCAAAAAAAAGAACCCCTCAAAATCAAATTCCAAAATAGGTATATAGAATATATTTTATTATAATCATTGAGGCAATGGTAGGCTTCCAGCTTGCTTTAACATTATAAATATATCAATAAAACACTGTGTTCAACTGATACCTATATATATAGTGGTATTTCATTTTAATCATGGAAAAATGCAGTTGGGGGGTTTTTAAATCAGAGAATTTGGGATTCTTAAACAGAGAAAACCAGGATCCCTGCTCATCATAGAAAGCAATCTCATTGGTCAGGCATAACTTGCCCTTGTCAAATCCAGGCTGACTGTTCCTAATTATCTTGTTTTCCTCCAAGTGCCTAGAAATAATTTCCTTGAGGATCTGCTGTATTATGCTTCCAGAAACTGAGGTGAGGCTAACCACTCTATAGTACCTTGGATCCTCCTTCATCTTTTTTTTAAAGATGGGCATTATATTTGCCCTTTTCCAATTATCCAGCACGTCCCCCAATCACCATGAGTTTTCAAAGATAATGTCCAGCAGCTCTGCAATCAAATAGGCCAACTCCATCAGCAAACTCAGGTGCATTCGATCCAGCCCCATGGACTTATACACATCCAGCTTTTCTAAATAGTCCCTAACCTCTTCTTTTGCCACTGTTGGCCGCTTTCCCCAAACTGTTCTGCCAGATACAGTAGTCTGGGAACTGAACTTGCCTGTGAAGACTGAAGTGAAAAAAGCATTGAGTACTTCTCTTTTTCTGTTTCCTCTGTCACTAGGTTGCCTCACCCATTTAGTAGAGGACCCATGCTTTCCCTCGTTGTCCTCTTGTTGCTGACATACTTGCAGAAACCCTTCATATTACCCTTCATGTCCCTTGCTAGCTGCAATTCCAGTTGCACTTTGGCCTTTCTGGTTTCATCTCTGCATGCCTGACCTTGGTATTGGAATTCTGACACACTACAACCTGACATCTGACTCCCCAGGTACCTCTCCACTTTTACCTGCATTGCTATATCCCCCTTCCCACCCCAGCTTGTCCCTCACCCCCTGACACCTCCATTTCCATTTTCACTGACTGGCTTTCTTGCCTGCATTGCATGCCAACTTCTGGCTTCTTTACTATTCCTTCCATCCAGAAAGAGCGCACACACCAACTGCAGATGCTCCCTCAGCCTGATGAAGGATTTTTCAACCCAAAACCTTGCTAAGATATATTTCTGTAAGTATTCAGTTGGTCTGCTAAAAGATATCAGATTAGATTGACCCAAAGAACCTTGTCTGCCAATGCCATGTCCTTAGACCAACTCCCCTAGCACCTGTCCCCAGTCATCTGACTGGAAGGACGCAGGGCCATGGGCATATCTAAGCCCAGGGATGGGGCTGGCAGGGAGGGTTCTCTGGCAGCTGCTGGAGAAGGAGCTCCTGCAGGAAAGGAAAGGCTCTGTGACAGTTGGGCTGCCTGAGATGCTGCTAGTGCTACTGTGCTGCTCACTAAGTTATTATTACCTGTTTTTATTTAAAGTAATGGACCAGACTGAGACTGTAGGGGAGGAGAAGGCCTCACTGGGACACACTACTCTGTCATGTAGAGGCCCCAGCACCAGTGAGGGTGCACCTTAACATGCACACACAGTCACGCGTCTCAAATTTTGCTTGTCAGCAGCTTGAGGTACAGTTTTCCAGAAAACCCTGGATCTATCTCCTTGAAACCTGGCAGACTTCATGGCCTCAGCAGGGGCTACCATGCCTGCAGTTTTCACCCTGCTGTGCCTTAACACACACATGTGACAGGGGTTGTGCTTGTCAGCAGTTTGAGGTACAGTTTTCCAGAAATCCCTGCCCCTATCTCCTTGAAACTTGGCAGGTCTCATGCTCTCAAAAGTGGCTACCATCTCTGCTGTTTTCATCCAAATCTGCCAAAAAGTGAGAAAAGTGTGGACAGTTTTGTGCTTCCACATTATAGCCTATGGGTGAAACATCGAAACAGCATCAAAACAAGGAAACAGTTTCAACTAAACAAAATGGAACAGTGCTTTCAAAACAAAATGAAACTCAAAATGAAACACTGTCCCATCAAAACGGTGAAACAAAATGGTGCTGTTTCACACAGCCCTAGTGTTTAAACTGCTTACTTGTGTACTCCAAACCCTGAGTGCAGGAAGTTCACAGGCAGCAATCCTACAACTTCCTGTCCTTTCTACATCTCACTTCCTGTACATAGAAACAATCCTGTATGGAGAGGCAAGGAGTCTGCAAACTAACACCATTTGAGGAACAAGTAGCCCAATATGAATGGTGGTAATTTGGGCTACAAGATATGACATAGCTAGGGAAAGGTACGTCATGTGCCCTGGGCTGGCTGAAGCTATCCTCAGGGTTGATACTTATGCTGAATTTCGGGTGGCATTAGACAATGTTTTCAAGGCTGTTTCTGATTCAGAACCTGATCCCATTTAAGTTAATAGCAAAATTCTCATGAAGTTCAGATTCTAAGTCTGATCCTGACTGCTGGCTCTCTGGGAACCCAGCTCCTGGACTTCACCCACAAATGACTGCTCCCAACCAGCCACATTCTGGTCCCTAAACCAGCATGATAGAAAAAGTGTAATGTTTCTCACCAGTGACAGACCTCCATTGGAAAATTAACTTGTGAATGACCCTCCACAGAGATTGAGGTATGCATCCTTTGCCGGGGGCCTGGCCCTTCACTGATTTCCTGGTGATATATCACACCCTCCCTCAATCTTAAAACAGCCGCAGATAAGCTTTTCCCTAAAAGATATGTGCAGCAAATATGCATGGAGAATGGAGAAATAGATTTTTTTACCTGGACTGACCTTCTAAACAGTGATATGGTACAGACTGATGGGCAGACAGCACCAAAAATATAGCTTTCCAAAGTGGACTGATGGTGGTAAATAATAAAAGACCCACTTTTGTGGTAAATGGAGAATAATTATATTTTTCACATGCATGGTGGATTAAGAAGAGCAACTCCAGAAATCAATGCATTAATCCAAATAGAATTATCACAAGCTCTGCATGTTTTCTGAAAGTGCTTAAGGAATTCCTCAACTCTCGTTCTTTGTGCATGACCCTTAAGCCATTGTCTGCAGCACTGAATGATCTGAGAGCTGTGCATTCTTGTTTCCTACATGTAAGTGATAATACTGTTATTTGGCAAACACTGCAGAGAACAGGCCAAACCTTATCTCCAAAATTAATTCTTACTCTATCCTGTCATGATAAGACAATGGTAAGTTCAGTTATAGGAAAGAACTAAGTCGGCTGGGCAAAATTTTCATTTTGAAGGCTCACAATAAAAGAAGTTAATTTAATATTAAAACTGTAGTGTCCTCACTGCTTATCTCAGACTGCATGGAAATATCAGTGGAGTTATTCTGATAGTGAGAGAATAAGATCACAATCACTTTAACTAAAATTCCATCAAAAACTACAAGCCAGGGCATAGTCTTTAACAGCAAAATACCCAATGTTTTTGCTCTTCACCAATCAGGTAATAATGAACAGGAGTGCACTACTGTATGCCCTTGGCTGTGCCTCAGGGTTATAACAAACCAACCTATATTCATTGTTAAGCCGACTATCTGGATACCATCCAATATTATTAAGCAAAATGTGGGTTAAAGACTGTACACAATCAAGCATAAGGAGAAGCACATGCTAAAATACATCATACCACCAAAATAGCCCTGGAAAAATAATTTAATGAACCGTAAAACAAATAAATTCTGTAAATATTTCTTGAGCCTGAAACTGGAAGACATATGAACTCACAGCCTATGGGGTATTTAAGTTATAAAAGTCCATTTAGAAAGAAGCTGAAGACACGTACATATTTGCAAAACTAGTTTCTTTGTGTAAATATTCCTACTAAAACAAAAAGTAGGAGCATTACCCATAATTCTGTAAGTCTTCAAGTTCAGTAGGATCCACAGAAATGTACTGTTCCTGGTTTAAAATTATGTAAAAAAAATCCTGAGTCAGGAAGTCCAAAAATATAAATTTTGCTAAAAGTGGCTAAATCAAATGCTCATATTCAATTAAGAGTGCTATTATGTAGTCATATCCTTTATGAAGTTTTTATTGGTGTTTTATTCAATTTGCATTAGAAATGACTATAAATGTTATTTTAAAAGGTATTATTGAAATAATGGGTATGTACTGTCATGTTAATAAATAGATATTACTTCTTTATTATAATCCAATCATGATGTATAGTTCATTAGCATAATAACTGTTCTTAAAAATATATTATAAAATGTAAATTAATGTAGGGAACTATGGAATAGAAAAGGCTTTGAGCCTACATATTATAGTAGCAAATTGCCCGTCAAGAATAATGGGGGAAGTGGGACCAGCAGGGATGGATCCCCATGTCCAGCCCTGCACCCCCCTCTCCCCACTTTGGGTGCAACCCTGCCCCCCTACCCCCCTACCCCGTCCTTTGGGTCTGACCCTGTTCCCCCCCCCGCACAGTTTGGATCTGACCCTGTGCCCTGCCTACCCCGGCTTTGGGTCCAACCCTGCCCCCCCTGGTTCAGGTTCAATGCTGTTCATCCCCTCCCTGCCTTCAGGTCCAACCCCACCCCACACTCTCCCCCTCAGTTTGGGTCTGACCCTGCTCATCCCCTCCCCCAATTCAGGTCCAA
>NW_017728994.1:42552769-42557751 GCF_001723915.1 Gavialis gangeticus | reverse complement strand
ACTCCGCCTCCCCCCACTTCCCCCCCGCTTCGGGTCCAACCTGGCTCATCCTCTTCCTGCCTTCGGGTCCAACCCTGTCCCCTACCAGTTCTGGCCCTACCTCACCCCCCCTCCCCTGAGTTCGTGTCCAACCCTGCCCACCCTCCTCCCCCACTTGAATCTGACCCTTCCCCCCTCCTCCCCTTTGGGCCCAACCCTGCTACAATGGAAGGGCTCCCACTTTTCCTCAACTGGCCCCACCACTTTTAAAGTGCTCTTTCCATTTATTTATTTTTCTCTCTGTGGAGAGGGGGGTGGAGGGAGCCAATGGCTGTGCCAATGAAGGGGCTGCCATTTTAACTCAGCTGGCCCTGCTGCTTGTAAAGTGCTCATGCCAATTTTTTTTTTTTTTTGCCTCTGTGGAGGTGGGGCAGAGGGAGCCGCTGCACCGGAGGCTGCAGGGGGAGGTGGCACTGGCAACGGGACTCCCATGTTAACTCAGCTGGCCCTGCCCACCTGGCCTGCACAGCCAATTTGCACATGCACAGTTGGGAAAAAGTGTTGCAGACAGACGGGCAGACAGACTAAGCCTTTTATTATATTAGAATTTTATAGAGAGGGGGAGGGAGAGAGAGAGAGATTTCTCTAAATGTAACTTGCCGTCTCACGAAAGCCAAAGTAACCAGAAGGAAAAGTTTATGACTCTGTATCTTAGAAGTAACTTTAATATTAGGACATAAAAACTGGCAGCAGCAGCAATGAAAGAAAGACCAAGATATGAAGATGTCTTCTGAGCTTGACTTTTTCAGAGATCTGATTTATGACAGAGCTGCTTAGAAAATGTTGGTCAGTATGTCTTACCACTGCTGTTCTAGTCAAAAAAGATATAACAGAAATAGGCTTAAGAGACTGGCAAAGGAAAAAAGTGTCAGAGGCCAAGTGAGACTTCTAGGGAAGATACTGAAAGTCTCCCAAAATGAAAAGTTTGAGAATGTTTATTCTGGAGATGAGGTGAATAAAAAGACACATTAGAGAGTGTGGCTTCTTCTCAAGTATGTATCAAAGGGCATTTTAATCATTCTTCTTTTCTTTAGGGCTGGATGGGAAGGGAAGCCCAAACTACAGCAGTGGGGAGGAAGGGGGGCAGAGGGACACAAACCATTTCTGTTGTAGGTGGGGGTCACAATGTGGAAAATAAATGTGCTATGCAGCAATTGAGGAATACAAAATAATAGCTGGTCGTAGAGAAGGAAAAGATGCACTCATATAAAATCTCATAACATAACAGCAAAGGAATATTTAAATGGCACTAGAAAGTAAAATAGTAAATGTTTACACATGGTGCAGAATTCGGTGATCGGACTCACTGTTACTTTATATACATTACAAAAACTCAGCAAGATTAAAAAGTATCTAGAACTAGACTCTCTGAGCCAAGGAATACATGGGCTAATGGACTCGAAGTGAAAAAGAAAATGCAAACGTAAGCAAAATAATTAAGGCAACTCAGAAAAAGTACCATCTGCAAAATCCCAACAATCCAAAAGAAGACAAGCCTGAGATCACATCTCATTGATTCTGTTCTGCTCAGAATCTTCTGGACCCTGATCCCTGGGCTGAGATTTGAATGCTCTCACTGTAAGCAATACGTCCACAGAATCCATAAACAATCCAATATGGAAATAAGTGTTTTTAAGGAAGCATTTGGTTTGTGTTCACTTGCTCATCTCGAATACTATCAGTAGGATTTTATATTTTTTCCCTTTAGTTTTTCTTTTCTTTTTAAAAGCAAGTCCTGTTCCTTTTCCAGTTGCTGCAGAAACCTTCTTAACTCCTTTAGTTGTCAAGTCTCTGTCTGCATATGTTGAGTGATCACGTTCTTTTACAATGTGTGTACTTTTCATGCTCTTCCTTTCATTCAGGTTTAGCCCTCTGCCAGACTTTGTACATTTACATGCCAAAATACAGCTACTGTATTATACATCAGTGCAACATGCATGCAGCTCTATGCTTTATACCTCTCTCACTCTCTCTCTCTCTCACACACACACACACACATTCAAAGGGGTGCCAATACCTGCCAGTCTAATGCTTTCTTAGTCAGGCTTGTTTGCGGAAGACAGGCTAACAACAGTGTGACTGATGCCTGTTTGCCAAAAAGGCCAAGTTCTGTCAGTCTGCCAAATTCATTATATTTTGTAAATGGAGCGCTTCAACAGAAGGACTGTAGGAAAACGTTTAGTGAGTCTCAAGTGTAGCAATGTGTCATAGAGGTTTACACTGGGATTGCTTGTTTCCTCCAAGTAAGTCTGACTGGAAAAGAAGCATGATACAACAGGTACAGAATTTACTTTACACATCTTTTTTATTATTTATGTGGGGGTGAACTCCAACTCCTTGCTTTCATATGGAAGCAGTCACTCTCATGACTCAAGGATGTTGTAAACTTCAGTGGGATTGCATATTTAAATAAAGGATCATCAACGTAAGAGGAGATTTACAATCTAAGTTGTCACCATTGACAACAATGAAAGTCCAGCAAAGCTTTTAGAGTCAATCTGAACTGCTGCTGGGAGTTGAGCTGAGCATTCATTGGAGATGGATGGCAGGTATAGGCTTGAGGGCAGCCATAAGGTTTGCTCTAGCTTGTAGACGTAGCTTTAGGTCCCGTCCTCTCTCTGCCTAGTCAACTACCAATCCTTCTCTTTGACTCCCTGTAAATCTATATTTTATTAAAGCACTAAAAGGTCATTTCCGGCAAGTCTGCATCTCTTCAAAGTATCATTATTCAATTTCACTTTTTTTGTCAGTTAGTAAAAAATATACCAAAAAGAAAGATGTCATATAGTTTAGAACCAGCCACCACATTTACAGGTTCTAATACCTCTACCCTTGCCCATAGAACTCCCTCAAAATCAAAAAATTCCCTGCAAGTCTAAATTAACATCATCAGTATAAATATGAATCAATTAAAGCAGGATTTTCCAACTTCTGAGTGCCTAGGGGCTGCATGCCATACTGGCTTCCCTACTGTGCCATAAGGGCTTCCAGATCACTGTGCTATGTTGCATCAGCAGCCATGCAGCACAGGCCTCCCAAAATCTCCAGGCTGAGGTTTCCTTAGGCCCCATGTGCTAAACTGTCCTACCCCACCTTCAGGGGAAGAAGCATGAAGTGGATGCTGAAAGAGGGAGGGAAGCCCAGAGGCTGCAGCAGCAGCAGCAGGAGAGCAATGGGGGGAGCAGTGCCCAAAACAAGGGGCTACCAGTTGGATAGTCCTGAATTAAAAAATTAATAAAGATCTTCATAGTCTTCCCACACTAGATTGAGTCTATATTGTATTTAACTTTACTCCCAACGTAACTGAAATCAAACCATTCTGAGAGGTATCCACCATTAGGTAAATATGATACACAGTCTGAATTCTTTTCTCATTACCCATGGGCATAATACTCGGTTATTTTTTCACAATTAGTTTGGTCACTGGTTGGACCAAAGAACTCAGTTATCTAGACATTTCTGAGAACTTTAATTCCAGTGACTGACCCCAACATTGGTGACACTACTCATTCCACTGGGAGCCAGTTCCTCTTTCCATTCTTTGTAAGAGAATTCTAAATACTCTGTAGTGGTAATCATATCACCCCTCATTTCTGACAACACTCTACTTTTTCATCTAGAGAGATAAAGCCTTCAGCACCATTCATTATCTCAAATAAAATAAAATTCATTTACTGAGTTCCCTATAGGAACAAGTCGAGGAGCTAAATGTGGAAACCGCTTTATCTTTCAAATTGGCATTTGTGCAGGTTGTGTCCACAAAAATCAGTCAGCCCATTCCAGCTCGTGGAATGTCTGAGTGTTTGCTTCTCTTGAACCATCCTAATCAATTTTTCCAAACAGACCTTGTCCCAAAACAAATACCTTTGCCAGCATAAATTATGCTAAATTTAATCATGCATGGCATGGTTCCCTGTCAATGTTTCAATAAAAAAATGTATCTCTGCAAGTTCTCTCTACTTGCTTTGCTTTTTCAGTGCTTACGTTTTCTTCATGGTCAGGGAAAAAGCTCTTCAAAGAGGCCCTTTGCATTATTTTTTGCTGAAGAATTTGCTACTGACATCCTTGTACACTTTCTATACAAAGTAAGCTAAGGTGTTACCAGAAAGCTGGAATGAGTTTTGCCTGTTTTACGCCTGCAGGAAGTTGCTGTATTTCCTAGAATTTTCTATGATGCCCTAAAATGAGAGCATAATGGTTACAAACTGCCCTTTATGGCATATAACAGATAGGATGAGGTATTGAGCAAATGACTTTACCTCTCTGTCTCTCATTTTTGTATCTGTACAATAGGGAAAACAATGCTCAGTCCCTTTGGTAAAGTGCTTTGAGATCAGTGGAAAACACCATGCAAGTCCTACGCATTGTTATAGCTTAATGGGCTGAAGGAGACCATGGTGGAATTCCACCTGGAAGTACACTAGTTACCAGGTGATGGACCTCTCTACCTAGAATCATAGAAAATTAGGGTGGTCGTCTAGTTTAAGCCCTGCTCAAAGCTGGACCATCCCCAACTAGATCCTCCCAGCCAAGGTTTTATCAAGCCAGGTCTTAAAAACCTTCAAGGATGGAGATGCTACAACCTTTCTAGGTAACTTGTTGCAGTGCCTAGGTACCCTCCTAATGAGAAGGTTTTCCCTCATAGCTAAGGTAAACTTCCCCTGCTTCAACTTGAGACCATTGTTCTTTGTTTTATTATCTGCTACCACTGAGCACAGTCCAGCTCCATCCTCTTTGGAACCACCCTTCAGATAGTTGAAGGCTGCTATTAAATCCCTCAGCCTTCTCTTCTCCAGACTAAATTAGCCCAGTTTCATAGTTTCATAGTTTCTAGGGTTGGAAGGGACCTGAGCAGATCATCTAGTCCAATCCCCTGCCATGGCAGGAAGAGCACTGGGGTCAAATGACCCCAGTAAGGTGGTCATCCAACCTCCTCTTAAAAA
>NW_017728994.1:42548665-42552192 GCF_001723915.1 Gavialis gangeticus | reverse complement strand
CCCCTGAGCATGCCGTTCCCTGCTGGCCCCTCCTGGATGCGTGCCAGAATAATTTTCTCGAACAGCTTGCCCAGGATCAAGGTAAGGCTGACTGGCCTGTAGTTCCCCGGGTCCTCTTTCCTCCCCTTTTTGAAGATGGGAACCACGTTGGCCCTCTTCCAGTCCTCCGGCACCTCTCCAACCTTCCTCAACCTTCCTTCACAAGTCATGTGCCCCAGGTCTCTAACCATTTCCACTGGCTTCCACTGGGCTGTCTTCAATTAGTCCACATTGTTTCTGTAGTGGGGGCCCAAAACTGAACACAGTATTCCAGATGTGGCCTCACCATTGCTGAGTAGAGGGGAAAAATCACTTCCCTTAATCTGTTGACAATGCTCCAATAAATTCAGCTCAGTATGCCTTTAGCCTTCTTTGCAACAAGGGCACACTCTTGGCTCATATTGAGCTTACTGTCCACTGGAGCCCCCAGGTCCTTTTCTGTAGAGGTGCTGCTTGGCCAATTGGTCCTCAGTCTGTACCAGTACATAGGAGTGTCCCTTCCTAAGTGCAGGACTACACTTGTCCTTATTGAAACTCATGAGATTTCTTTTGGTCCACTACTCCAATTTGTTGAGGTCCTTTGGAATCCTAGCTCTACCCTCCAGTGTATCTTCTACTCCCCTCAGCTTAGTGTCATCTGCAAACTTGCTGACGGTTCACTCCATCTCATTCCCAGGTCACTGATGAAAATATTGAACAAAACTGCTTCAGAATGAACCCCTGGGACACTTCACTTGATAACAGCTGCCAGCTAGACATCAAGCCATTGACTACTATCCTCTGAGCCCGAGGATCCAACCAGTTTTCTATCCACCTTACAGTCCATTCATTCAGCCCGTACTTCCATAGCTTGCCTGCAAAAATGTTATGGGAGACTGTATCAAAAGCCGTGCTAAAGGCAAGGTATATCACATCCACTGGTCTCCCCACATCCACAGAACCAACCATCTCATCATAGAAGGTGATCAGGTTGGTCATGGCATGACTTGACCTTGGTAAATCCATGCTTACCAAGTGCTGCACCTATAAGTGGCCTTATGTTTCCTGAATGAGAATCTTATATTTTGTCTGATCTGTGTTCACCTGCAAGTTTTCCGTGTGGGCATCAGGTTTTACAATATTTAATAAAACATTATTTATATTTACAGAATGTAAATACATTACTAACAACAACAATTAATACTGCTTCAGAGAATTCAGTTCCCTAAAAACCTGTGGTCAGAAATGAAAGAATTTCTCCCAAGAATATTGGTAGAGGTGATATCTTTTATTAGACCAACTCGATAATAGGGGGGAAAAAATCTTTATTTGCAAGATTTCGGGCTCGTGCACCCTTCCTCAGGCAAAGGAGAATGCAAAGATTGTAAAATTTCTCCCCAGTAGAAATGAAATGTCATATTATGGACTTTATCCCCAAAACATGAAGATATCATAATTATCCATTTTGAAATGAAAACAACATAATTTTACAAGAAAGCAGCAAAAGTCAACACCCTGAAACATGAAAGCTAACACCCCTGCTCCTCCCCTTTTTGCCAAGCCAAATTTGCATACTTGCAGAGCAGCCTTATCACAACAGAACTTCCTTGCCCAGGAGAACCTTTCCATCATGAGTCCTCCTTTGAAATATGAAATATCTTAACAAGAAAGAAGCAACATTCAAGATCCTGCTTACCATCAGACACATTTGAGGTAAATAGATTGCTCCAACTTTTATCCAAGCTTAATTTGCATCAAATGAACTTTTCCAACCAGGAGAACTTATCCCATCCTTCAACTCTCTCGTATAATACAAAGTTTCATTTCTACCTGGGAGAAATTTTACAATCTTTGCATTCTACTTTGCTTGAGGAAGGGTGTGTGAGCCTGAAAGTTTGCAAATAAAGACTTTTTTTGCAACTATCTAGTTGGTCTAATAAAAGATATTGCCTCTACCACACTGACTACAAAAAGGATAATACATTTTAAGGCATTTCTAAAGTGCCTTGTCTACAAACTGTGCTTCATAAACAACTTAATATGACTGTGTAGTGTCATCCAAAGTATCTCACTTTGACATTTGCTCAGTATGACTTGCATGGATCACTCCTGGCTTTCCCACTAATGAATAGTGCCCTAAATATTGCATACTGTATTGTTATGCATTCCCTATCTGTTTGATAGAGTAGGTGCACATATTTTGATAAGATTTGTACGGAACTATTTTCCACCCTACAGACTTCACTCATGCATCTAAACAGAATGCACATCCAAACATATGGGAAACGCACATTTTCTTGTGTAACACTTATGATATCATACCCACTAACACAGACCAATCTGAAGTACCACAACATTTGTTGCTATTTATAATATTGTCAGCTAAATATAAGAAGTGGCAGGAGAGGCCACTGCCTCAAGCCACCCTTTGCTTGGGAACCACTGCATGGCCAAATCTTAATTTCACATAACATTAGTTGTAGATCTGTAGCACCCTGTGTGAGGCACATGACCCTTTCCAGTAGCATGCCCCTCAAAAAGGGGGATTGTAACCTCAAGATTTTGCTCTACTTCAACCAAACTTATCTATACTCACTGCCACTCCTAGACATATCTTCATATATATATAAAATGGCAAATCCCAGGTGAAGCAGGTGAATTCCCACAGAGGGATTTCATTACTTTCTTCATTTTATCCGGAGTCATAGACATGCCCTTTCTCACATCTTTCACAAAATAATTAACCTTTTGCCATATAAGCAACTGGTTGAAAGCAGCCCTATGAGGTTCAGGATTTAATTTACCAGACAAAATGTACAAAGTTAATTAGTGCAAGTACAAGAAGGTAATTCCAGTGTTATCAAGCCCAGCAATTGGTCAGCATTAGGCCTGTATGAAGCAGCTAGTATTCACTTCAGATTTGGATTTGGCCGATTCGAGGAACAGTGATTCGATTCGGTGATTTGAATCACTGTCCCAATTCAATTCGGTCAAATCTGATTCAGAGATTCAGCTGCTGCCGAATCTCTGAATCTCCAAATCAGCCAGGCTCATCTGCTGCCTGCTCTCCCAGCCTGGCAATAGCTGCCCCACCCGCCCCAGCTCCAGCACTTCAGGGAAAAAAAGCCCCAACTCAGTGGGTGCTGCCAGGCAAGGGGGCAATTCCTGCTGCCCCCCACTGCTCCATCCTGCATGGGGGGGCTCTGCATGAGCCCCCTGACACCCCACCCCACTACCCCAGCCCTGCCACAGGTGCCCAAACCAGGCCAGCTCCAGCCCTTTAAGAAAAAAAATGAGAAAAGCCCTGCACTCACTATTCCTACTGGTGGGGGATGATTCCCCACTGCCCCTCATTGCCCCACTCCATGTGGGGAGCTCTGCACAAGCCCCCAAAGCCCCGAGGCTGCTGCAGGAGTGGTGAGTCCCGGGACTTTTCCTGAGTTCTTTTTTCTTAAAGGGCCAATGCTGGCTTGGCTGGGGCAACCATGGGGGGGCTAGGGGAGCAAGGG
>NW_017728994.1:42542480-42548625 GCF_001723915.1 Gavialis gangeticus | reverse complement strand
CATGGGAGAGCCTCCCATGCAGTGTGGGGCAGTGGGGGGCAGCAGGAATCGCTCCCCTGCCCAGCAACACCCAATGAGCACCAGGGCTTTTCTTTTAAGCACTGGGAGCTGGGGCTGCCAGGGCAGCCATGGGGGGCTAGGGGGAGTAGGCAGGGGTCAGGCAGGTTAGCAGGGGTCTCCCCATGGTCCCCTCCCCCCTCCCCCACTCCTAGTACTTACCAGCTCCAAGTCCGGCTGCAGCTGCCTGCTGCAGCCACCGGGCACTGCCCGAATCATCAAAGCTCTCCAAATCTTTTCCAAAGATTCAGAAAGCTTTGAATTGATTCAGACTTTTGAATCATGCCAAATCTCCTCCGAATTGAGTCACCACCCGAAGCTTCGCACAGCCCTAGTCAGCATGGCTAGAACTTTAATCATGCACTAAATTATGCTGATCTCTGTTATAATTTTTTTAATGTTTCTGGTGCCCAAGTAGGGCATTATTTTTCACAGTTATTACAAGGTCTCAGTGGTAGGTGGGATAGAAGGATAGGCAAATATGCAGGCCTATACAGGTAGGAACTGTAAACAACAGAATGATTTTTAACCATTCATTACATATATGAATAAATAAGTAAGACTGTTCAATGTTCTTCATTTTTTCTCCTCTCACGTTTCTATTTTTTGCTGCCTCTTCCTTTTTCTCTGAAGCCATCTCATTCATGCTGTAGATCTGACAGATTCCTAAGCTCCCTGCCATATATAAAAGAATATTCACATACTTTCAGTTTTACATGGGCAATAACCTCTAAACTGTAAGAAAGCATGACAGAGATCCAGATTCAGCTGTTCTCATTTACATGAAAAGAGTTTCTAGGCCAGACATTTCAAAATAGCTATACTGCCAGCAACAAGCAGCATTTGCCAATAGTTGTTGATATTACTATGCGATAGCCAAGGCAAGCAATAATTTGAATATTCACAAAGCAGTTTCAACTAGATAAGATAGAAGATGAGGTGTCAGTTGGTGTCTACTATAGACTGCCAGAATCACAGCAAAGCAGGATAACCTGCTTTTTAAGCATCTTTAAGGGGGAAAATGTTGTGTTATAATAGGGGAATTCAAACTGTGTAAAATATGACACAGTTCTCATGCTGCCAGTACTAAAATGTCCTTTGAATAACCTAAATTTATAGATGACCATTTCCTAACTCAAAGTGTGGGATCCAACATAGGGGAATTCCATAGCAGATATTCATCTATCTACTAAAAAACTATGATGTGACACTACTGCACAGCATTAAGCTTAATGCTACTAGTATTAAGGTACTGCACAGTAGCATTACAAAAAAGGCATTCATTGGCGCTACTGGGAAGTAACTTGGGTTACTGCACAGTCATTTAGTACTTGTTTATATAAGTACAGGTTTCCCTTGCTTTATATTGTACTTGCATTCCTGGAAAACAGCGCATAACTCAAATTTGCCTAAAGGAAACCCATGCTACAATGTAACAAATAGGGATACATTCAAAGACCTCGACTTTACTGGCCCCCAGACCCATTTCTACCACTTTTACAAAACAATTTTGGTATTCACCAACAGCAGGCAGTACACACAAGCACGGGGCACTGTTATAATGGGGATGGCAGCTACAGAAATATATGTCACAGACAATAAGTGAGGAGCACAGATCTACACAGGAGACTATATTTTGGTGCGCACCACTCCCACAATGCACGGCACAAAACAACTGACTGCAGGCTTCCACCACACCAATCACATAAGAGTTAATTTATCTCGCATATAACAAAATCTTGGTATAAAAAGGGTCATTACATAAGAGCAAATTCACACATACAGAACTTGCATAAAGAGAGGAAAACTTGTACTAAATAACTGTGCAGTAACGACTGTGCAGTCAGTGTCTCATGTAGACATAGCCAGTAGGTATTCATCACAGAACTAAAAATTAGCATATGCTTCAGTGCAAATTATAATGATTTAATGAATTTGTTATATGTAGAACTATAACTCACCTATTGGTAGGACTAAAAATGTAGTAGTAAAATGAGGAGCTGTCCTCAAATGTGTGTGATTTAGTGGGGTCCTTCAGTTATTGGCCTCTCCTCTTCAATGTTTTTATTAATGACTTGGGGGGGAAATAAAGGTAAAATCATTACTGAAAGATTTCCTAAAAAATTGGGAAACAGTAACTAATAAAAAGTAAACATCACTGAAAACAAACTGTTCTGGACCTTTTGGAAAACCCAGGACAGGTAAATAACATGCATTTTACTACTACCATATGAAACATCACAGGAAGCTCTATCCTGAAAACAGTAACTATGAAAAGACTAGGGATCATGGCGAATAATCAGAAGAAATTAGCTTTAGATGCAATATTGTGGACAAAAAACGCTAAATGCACTCACTAGATATATAAATACAGAAATACCAGGTAAGAGTAGAGAGGTTATATATTACTCCAGGGTTTAGTATTGGTGTGACTGCTATTAAAAGACTGCATCCAGTTCTAGTGCTCACTATTCAAGAAGGAAATTGAAAAACTGGAAACCATTTCAAGAACTGTGGGAATGTTTAAAGAACTTGAAAACCCACCTCACAGTGAAAGACTCCTGGAGCTCATTCTACTTAGCTTATCAAAGAGAAGATTTAAGGATGACTTTATCATAGTCTTTAAGTATCTATATGGGAAAAAAGAAATTTGATAAAAGAGTGTTTTTCAGTCTAGCAGACAAAGGAATAACAATACTCGAGAGCTAAAAGTTAAGCTAGAAAAATGTAGATAAATAAGAATTTAATAGCAAAGGTAATTGTTAACTGCTGGACCAGCTGATTCAGGGGTCCTGAAGGATTCTCTATCACTAGAAATTTTTAAATCAAGAAGAGATATTTTTCTAAGAAGTTATACTGTGGTTCTAACACGAATTAATTAAGAAAAGTCCTGTCACCAGTGATATTGAGAGCTTAGGCTAGGCTGGCAGTGCCCAACCCATCCAGCTCCATGGGCCAGATGAGTGGCATGGGGCTGGTCTATGGCTAGTTCAGGTGTCCAGAGATGATCCACAGACGGATCCAAGAAGTGGACTGGCCCATGCACTATATCCAACTATGAACAAACCCCAGGCAGTGGTCTGAACTGCAGCAGGGAGTCATGCCATCTACAGGCATAGCAGGGCAGCTCCATGATCAGACAGCCACAATGAAGAGGGTAGCACTAGTTGTCACCATGCCTATGGTAGCTGCAGCTATTTTTGCATCCTTCCCCACACCGGTAGTACCCTGAGGTTGCTTCATTAGTTACTGAACTGGGGCTTTCTGCAGGAGTATAAATTTGGCAGCTGAGATACCGCAGCAAGCAATGTTGCTACCAGCCCCTACTCTCAAATTCCAGACCTATAGGGAGACCCATGGGCCAGATGAATGGCCCATGGGCTAGATCCAGCCCAGGGCAGGGGGGGTGGGGAGGGGTAGGCTGAACACCACTGGCCTAGATTGTCACTTTAATTTTTCCTAAACCTTCTGTCTATAACAATTGCATTAACTTTAAACTTGAAATTAAGTACCTTGAGGTTAGTTGAAGTTCTCTTTTTCATTTAGCCATGTAGTGCGTAGCTATTCAGTGTCACTGTTAAGAGAGTGTCTTAGGATCTTTTTACTACAGACTTCAGATCACCTTATAAATCAGTTTTAGGGTAGTTAAAATAACTTCTACTGTAAACATTTCCAACATGTACTAATAACTCTGAGTTAGGGTTGCTCTCCTCTTACTGGAAAATAAAAAAATGTGGTCTGTGGGCACACAGCTTAAAAGTCTGCTCTATTGAATCATTGTGGACTATTATAAATAGAATTAGTTTCTGTTTATAAAGTCTACATTTTCTTTTGTTATTATTTAACTCTAATATCCCTTGGGATCCAAAAATTTCTATTCCAGATCAATTGATGTCATATCATTAAGTATCTGTTTATAATAAGGACAGACAAATTTCTTTTGGCTAAATTCAAAACTAACAGAAAAGTATGGGTTTGAAATGCGGGACTCAGATTATAGTATTACGTCCACATACTACTGAAGATGAAAACGAAGCCCAGAGGCAAGAAAACCCAATTCAAAATTAAAGTAAATGGAATAGAAAGCAGGAAAAAGTAAAACAGCCAGATACTGTGTGATTGTGTAAAAGGAGTACAGAGGGGTTGGAAAAAGAGAAAATACAATAAAAAAATTATGTATGGTGTGTGTATGTGTATATAGATAGATAGATAGATAGATAGATAGATAGATAGATAGATATAGATGGCCACCCACTTTTAGTGGTGTTTGTCTGCCTCCACACTCTCTGATATAGAGCTCAGTTTTCCCTTACATAGAAAAGCACTTGTTTGTTTGTGACCTGTGGGGAAATACATCCATTTCAGTAACAGCAATATGAGGTTCATCACCTTGAATTAATTTAGTGAACCCAAATATAGCAAGCAAGCTTCCTATTGCCTTGAACACAACAACATTCAGGTGTTCTCTGGTTTTAATCAATAAAAGATTTCTGCTGTAAGCAATCTTTCTTGAATAGACAGGGATCCTGCACAATATGTTTTTGACATATTGTGATGATATGCTGGTTTGAGGACTCTGGTTAGTCACAGAACAATATATCAATGTATAATAAGTTAGATGTTGTCAGACATATCTGTTCAGCATTTGGAGTATATGACTAAGTCATTCACAAGTCAATGTAAAAGCTCCTACTGACTCAGTTAATTTTGGATCCAACCCCAAGACTGCAATACTGGAACACAGATCTCTGCACCAATTCCAAGCCCCAAATAAGTCAACAGGACTTCATATGAATGAGTTCATGCATCTGCTTGTACATTTTTAATGAAAGGGTCAGAGCCTTGTTTAAGAGTTTTACTTACTTGGAGCATGCACAAGAATACATTCCGGCTGCTCTTTAAAGGGAAGGGAGGTGCTGCCCAGGAGCATATAGCAGCTGTTCTGATCTGTTATGTCTGCAGGGTCCCCTGGTAATACACCCCAGCTGAGTAGCCCAAACTTTGAACCAAATGAGGAAGGGCTAAAGTTCGAGAAGTTTTGCTATATCTGTATCACTGGAAAATTC
This sequence comes from Gavialis gangeticus, assembly GCF_001723915.1. Lineage (NCBI taxonomy): Eukaryota > Metazoa > Chordata > Crocodylia > Gavialidae > Gavialis > Gavialis gangeticus. The sequence continues at coordinate 42,543,502 of NW_017728994.1, read as the reverse complement.
AGCTTGCCTGGACAGCTTACATCAGAACATGGATGGATCCAGGGTTTTATAAATGGAGATGCAGAAGCAGCAGCTGACATTTCCAGGCTGGCTGTAACCCAGTTCTGAGCCCACTTCTTCCCCTCACTTCATGGCCGGTCAGACTACACCATGGAAGCTGCAGCCAGGGGCTTTTTAAAGTCTGGGGGGGTGGGAAGCAAGCAGGATTTTTACCTATCTATACCAGTTCCCTTCCCCACCATGTTCAGCTGCATATCTCTTCCCCTCCATTCCTTTCCTTGCTATCCCATTCCACTGTTGCTGCTGTCTCACTGTTCCCAGCTGATCTGGGGGGAAGGAAGCTCCAGATCCACTGGAGCTGGACTCAAATGGGAACAGTGGCAGGTGGGTTCCCCCTACACACACCTGTTCTTCGGCTGACAGAGAATATCCAGGGAGACTGGGAAAAAATAAGGAATATACCTGCTGCTGTGACTGTACCCAGCTGAACACAACCCAAGTGGAGCAGGACAGGAGTGGCCCTGGAACTCCCCCTGCCCCGGATCAGCCAGGGACAGTAACAGTAGTAAGCAGAGAAGGACAGGAATTGGAGAGGATGATACATACTGCTGAGCATGGAGGGGAAGTGGGAAGGAGTCCTTGCCTGCTTTGGGAATTTAGGAAAAATCCCTGGCTGCTGCTTTTGCAATATGGTCAGAAAGTTTTGTCTATTAGGGGTGTGCAAAGTGGGCCCTATTCCATTCAGATTTGGCCCAAATCAGGGATAGTGATTCAATTTGTTGATTCGGATCACTGTCCCTGATTCGATTCGGCCAAATCCGAATCTGAAGATTCAACACTGATTCAGAGAATCAGGAATTTGGACACAGATGCAGCATTAAAAGTTTTTTCTACATACCTTGAAGTAGCAGGCGCAGCTCATGATCGCTGTGATATTGGGGCACATGGAGAGTCCCACAGGAGTGTGGGAGGGCCTTCCACCTGCTCGGCAGCAAACCCAGAAGTGGACCAGAAGTAGTTCT
>NW_017728994.1:42541633-42542090 GCF_001723915.1 Gavialis gangeticus | reverse complement strand
TTCAGATTTGGAGATTCAGCCACCAAATTGGGCCAAATCACCGCCAAATCATATCAGGGACTGAAACTTTGCACAGCCCTACTGTCTATACTCTTATTTAGGTGCCATGTTTTTGAGATACCTGTTGTATTTGCTATTCTGAGGCTACCTTATTATATATCAGTTGAAACAAATTAATCTATAAGGTGCCACTCTTATAGTTCTGGTGTTCTGACAGAGGTTCATTTATATCATTATGATTTTAAAATAGTTTTGCTTAGCTTTCTTCATTCTCCATGTTTATTCAAAACCTCACATATATACTATACCTCCCATCTACCATGAAGGACAGTATCAAATTACTTTTACTATACTAAAATAATATAAAAATGGAAATCGTAAAGAAAAAATCCATGAAAAAGAGATTATGAACATATTTTTAATGTCTCTCCTATTGGGAAAGTAATGCTGATCACCC
>NW_017728994.1:42530901-42536633 GCF_001723915.1 Gavialis gangeticus | reverse complement strand
GCTTGGTTTTACCAGTCTGCTCTAGTGTTCCCACCTACCACATTGTTATTTTTAGGAAATTCTTGAAAGTTAATACAAATATTAACTTATATAATATTATATAGGTGGAATATTATAGCAGAAAATCTATAATCTATCCATCACGCCTCCAAAGAGCTAAGAATTATTTTGTTCCAACAGCATTCTGTCCCTTGACTTCATATCCCATGGAGTCAGGTGTGAGAAAGGTGTGTGGCAGGCTCACTAAATTACCTGTCAGAATGAGGGAAGGAGACATTATAGCAAGAGAAAAAGACATGACATGACACAACCTGGGTGTACTACAGACCTTGGGAAAAGATTAAGGCCAAACTGCAAAATTAATGAACTAGATTAAATATACATTAGTGTCACAAAGTACTAGCTCTCTGTAACTCCTTAAATGGGAAGACAAAGGACATAACAAAGAAAAGCCACTTGGGAGAAATGAGCTAGGATTATTTGGGAACCCAGGAAGCTGCAATATATATACTTTCTATTGATGGCACTAATGAATACATCAGTAATGAGAACTCTGTCCATACACTTTGACATTACAAAAGAACATTCTTTCTGCTTATTTTCAAATGTTCTGTAATACTACAGATTCAGAACTCAGCGGCCAATTTGTGCACTTGCAGATGTATAATCTGCTTTCATGGGCATACTGTAACAGAAGCACGATGATGCAATTACACATACTTTAGCTTGCACTACAGAAGTTATTTTCATGAATGCTGAAAATCAATTGAAACTAAAGTGCAAATAATAAGATAGGTGACACTGAAGGAGCATACACTCCTTTTAGAGCTTTCTAAAAGGCACTCCAAATCTCAACTGCATCTTTCCCTGGTGGCGTCCATATAAGGAGGTCTCACCAAGCCTGATAGCAACCTGAGGCTTTGCAGAGGGGTTAAGTCTCAGCCAGATTTCAATGAGCTGAAAAGGACTCCAGCTGGGAGATAATGAGTTCCTGAAAACCCTACTTACAATCAACACTTAAAAAAGAGGCTGTGTTATTATACAGAGACTAAAATGTCTGTATGAAGGGTAAAGGTCTATCTGTTTTCTATTGTTCTAAATTCAGGGAAACAAAATTAAAGAGACTAGAATTTATTTGAGCGCAGTTTATTCACCTGGTCCTACTGGTTGGTTCTACATTTTACTAATATTTTTCTTTGTATCTTGTGCTCGACTGTCCTGCCTTGTCACCTACCTCTTTCCCCACTTCTTTTTCTAGCGTTTCACACTAGTTGAAGCTGAAGTACTTAGATGAACATAGTTAATTGCAGGGTCCCTAAGAGTAAATAAAGTGCTCAAATATGGGCATGTCTACATGTGCAGATTTACTGCACAGTAATTTAGATTACTTCACAGTAACTATGGCGATTTATGCCAACAACACGCAGGTAGAAAATTTATGCCCAAGTTGTTACTGCACAGTAGTGAGCATGTAGACCCATTACTGCTCAGTAACGCCGTGTGTATGGGCTGACTTGGGACTAGCTTTACTCCCAAATGGGTCCACACACAGCATTACTGCACTGTAATGCCTACACATATAGCCATTGACCTAAAAACCACTTACTGAGCAGTAAATGCATGTGTAGACACACCCTATGATAAACAATCAATACTTTATTTTATGAACAAGGAGGAAACAGCATTATATTACAAAGAGAGTCACAGATAGGACATGAGACACCATTTAAGAAAGTGGATTCTTCCTTGTTCTTTGCTTACAATAGGACATTTGCCAAGAAGGCTCTTGTATTCAGCAGCATGGTAGGACAGTAGGTTATTCCAGCTCCAATCAGAGTTGATACATATCCACTTCATCCTAGGTCAGATAATGTTTACCTCTTTCTTCCATCTCCCCCTTCCATTCATCATTAGCTTTACTTCCTTCCTTTATTCAAATATAATGGAGTTAATTTCTTGCATGTTTGCCATAAAAAGTCACTATACATTGCATTACCCCTGATTTATGTGTTAAATAAAAACAAAAACAGAGGCACTGAATAACCAACACATACATAAGGAGATATCATTTAATCAATTACATTATCCTCTTTATGATACACTTGTGAATTATGTCCTTTTTGAATTTATAATTAGAAGCCAGAACAGATGGTGAAAGCTTAGTTTAAAGTGATGCATTTATTAAAACAACCGATGCTGCCAAATGATCATTCACTATAACAGGATTTTTTTTCATTAAGCTGTTTTTGCTACACCCTAATACACTGTGTAGTAATGAGACTGCAAAAACATTACTCTCCAGGGATTTACTATAACAGGGTTCACTGTGCTGGAGCGTGAAGTGGAGGAGGGGGGGAAGGGTGCAAAATCTGAAGACTGTGGGGTGGGGTGGCTTCCCTGAGCATTGTCATCTCAGTTAAGTGTGCTCATAAGAGAGGTCACACCAGCAGTGAAAGGAGGAACCTGCACTGCATGAGTATTTGTAGAAAAGATATTGCAGAACAAATATACACCCAGTTACTGATGGAATAGTAAAGCCACTCCTTGGCCACATCTACACATGTGCTTAACTGCAGAATAGAATAATTAGCTGCGGAGTAAAGAATCACCATCTACACATGCAACAGTATTAGGCCACAGCAAACTAATTAACATCACAGTACTATGAGGGGGCAGTATTATTACACTGGGGATATTTACTGCAATTAAATGCATGTATACATGCTGACCACAGAAATAAATTGTGCCCAGTTAGCCAAGTCAGCTGCGGGTAAACTCCTGCCTGCCTTCACATTTTCAGCACCCTCCTGCCCCAGCCATCCCCTTCACAGCCTGATGCCACCACCTGGAGCTGACTCCCCCCTACCCCCTCATGCTCCCTGACAGCCCAGGATTGCTCCATCCTGGCTCAAATTGCTGCTTTCCGGGTGCATATGTAGATGCTGAACCCGGGAGTACTTTATTCTGGCTCAGACTGCTCCAGAATGTATTGCTTCACATCAGTTGAATGTTTAGATGCTCCTAAGTCAGGAACCGTGGTGAGCCAGTGCAGAATAGCTAGTAAGAACACATGACTGGAAAAAAACTCCTGAGTCACTGACTCCAGTCCCCTGCTATTACAAGTATCTTTCAAAAAGGTACTGTGCTCACTCTTAAAAGCAGTTAGGGTTTTTGACCTCACTGCTCCCAGTGCAAGATTGTGGTGAGACCACATTGTTCTAATGATTAGGAACCCCTTTGTATTTTCCAGCCTAAGTTTATTCCAGTCAGTTTAACCACTTGTTTTTGTGCAAAACTTGTCCTCTCATTTAAACAGCTCTTTACCATTCCTGGTTTTAAATCCCGATGCATTTATAGAAGGCATTCAACTTTGACATGGAGTCCCCTGTGGTTCAGTGGTAGAATTATTGTCTACCACACAGGAAACCTGGGTTAGATTCCCAGATTCTTATACAACTACACCTATGGAGATACCAAACAACTAGACTCAGTCTGGTTTTTGGATTCTGTCTCAGTGGCCTAAAGGGAGGATAAAAGGTCTGAGCAACCTCCACTCCTCCAAAAAAAAGCATTCCTGTCCAGGCATATGCATATTGAAGGTCTGGGTGGTCCTCATGCATACATCATGATCCAGGAGGATTGGCAGTTGCCAACCTTGACATAATAATTGTATTGATATTCACCATTATGATGAACAGTTACACCTGCATATTTCTGCTGTGATATAGGGTACCAAAACTACTTCAGCTTTAGTTGTGCTTCATTCAGGGTGAATATTATGACATTTTATCTCGTATGATCTTCCTCTGTACTTGATGCCTCTTAACTTAGCACCTTCAGCACAGTTTCATTAGTGTTCCCCTAGTTTGTGCACCAAGCTTATTAAGAAAAATATTAAGCAAAATTATTCCTAGACTATATCCCTATCCCCTTTCAACACCACTCATTCCATTTCCCTTAAGCTAGTTCCTTACTTACCTTCCAATTCCTGTGCTAAACCCAATCTTCTCCCATTTAACAAACAATTTCTAAGGTAGTATCCTAGGGTGTCTGTAGATGTGCTGGGAGGTTGTTCTGATGTGCTGCAATTACAGCACGTCAGAGCAGACTCAATTAACTGAGTCTACTGGAGCATGCTAATTAGTGCATTCCTCCACATCACACGTATCAGTGTCCCGCACTTCAAAATGGTGGTAGGGGCCCTTTAAACTATAAAGCTGCTCTAATTCAAGTGTCCTTCCACCCTAGAGCATATGTAAAAGTGCCCTTACAGACTAACTGTCTCACAGTATGTGATGAAGTAGGCTGTTACCTAGAAAAGCTCATGCCTCTCTGAACCAATTAGCTTCTAAGGTGCCATACTGCCTCATGTTATGTCTGTCTTCAAAATAACATGGCTAACCACTTCTCCATTCATGTAACATCATATGAAATATTTAACATGCATCCAGATAAATTAAATCTGCCGCATTTACCGTGTCCATACCAGAGAAAGCTAACCTTCTTGGCAGGCATGCCACAAATTACCCTCCCCAAGTGCCACACCAATCCCCTTCCCCTGCCCAATCTGCTGCTAGGCTTTCTGCTCCCAGCCCTGTGCTCCCTGCCCAATGTGCTACTTTTCTTTTTGCTCGCTGCCCTATTTGAAACTTGCTCCTTCCCTGATCTGATGTGGCACCCATGCTGCAAGCTGGCCACCCCTGATCTATAATATTAGTTACCTAGTCAAGGAAAAGAAGCAGGCTAGTCTGCTACAAGGTGTCTTTGGTAATCCAATGTTGCATTTCATTCTATTTTATCCTTGTGTCTACATCTTTAATTATCTTTTCCTTCAAAAATGGTTTTAAAGCCTTACATACTATTAAGGTTATATCAAGAGACCTGATATTCTTTGGATAACTCCCCCTCCTCCAGCCCATTCTTTAAATATAGGAATTATGCAACTCTCCAGGCATAAAATACTGCCTTGATAGATTCATTTAAAATCTTTGCTACAGGGCATATCATTTTGCGTGTCAGCTCTTTCAGAATTCTGGAATGTAAATTATCCAGAATAACCCAAAAACTGAGTCCATTAAACTGCTTGAGCTTTGTTTCCATCTTGGCTGTGCTACTTTCCATTTTCATACCTGCTTTCACATTATCCATCTTACCTTTGCCCCTGTGATCACTGACCTTACTGAGAACCTAAAGTACTCATTTCGTTCTGAAGCTGTACCTAAATTATTCTTAATCTCTCTTCCATTCTCATTTGTACAGCCCTACGTCTTTCCTTATTCTCGTCTCATTTTTACCACAGGAGGAACTGTTTATGTTACCATCCTACTCTGCAATAGCTATTCTGGGTTATTTCCACACATTGAAAAGCCCTAAAATATAAACACGGTGTCCTTGCATGGGTTAGCTGCACCATAGGAGACAAATAGACTCTAGAGGGTCACTGCTTTTCCATGTGCCCAGATGGAGAATAGGTTTGCATAGGCATGGGATAAATGCATATTATTTTACAACTTTCTCTACCACTGGAGCGAGAGGCAGAAACAAGAGGCAGACTGATATTCTTTGGATAACTCTAGTGGATGGGTCATTTTCAACCTGGAGGGATGTAGGCAGTGGGGTTTCGCAGGGCTCGGTCCTCGCACCTGCACTGTACAACATCAGTGACTTGGACGAGGGGGTAAAAAGCACCCTGTTCAAATTTGCTGATGACACTAAGATGTGGAGGGATGTGG
>NW_017728994.1:42501060-42525901 GCF_001723915.1 Gavialis gangeticus | reverse complement strand
ATGTGGACAACATGGAGAGGGTCCAGAGGAGGGCCACTCACATGATCAGCGGGCAGCAGGGCAGGCCCTATGAGGAGAGGGTAAGGGACCTGAACCTGTTCAGCCTCCACAAGAGAAAGCTGAGGGGGATCTAGTGGCCTGTTACAAACTAGTCAGAGGGAACCAGCAGGCATTGGGGGAGTCCCTGTTCCCCCGAGCACTACCAGGAGTGACTAGGAATAATGGTCACAAGCTGGCAGAGGGTAGATTTAGGCTAGATATCAGGAGGTGCTACTTCACTGTCAGGGCGGCTAGGGTCTGGAACCAACTTCCAAGAGAAGTGGTACAGGCTCCTACCCTGGGGGTCTTTAAGAGGAGGTTAGATGTACACCTTGCTGGGGTCATTTGACCCCAGTACTCTTTCCTGCCATGGCAGGGGGTCGGACTCAATGATCTGCTCAGGTCCCTTCTGACCCTAAAAACTATGAAACTACAAAACTGCAATTCTGAGTTAGTCTGCTTCCCTATCTGCTTCTAAGTCAGTGCTACTAATGTGCTGCCATGCTCAGGGCCATGAGAAAGCCACAACTGAGCGCTTGGAAAATTCAGTATTAATAGCAGACAAGTCTATTTTCAAGGGAAACATATTTCTTTTCAACATGGATTAAGTTGCCAAGCCCAAAAATATACCAAAAGCCCACATTTACTTAAAATTCCAATGTTACATGTCTGCAAAAAATGATACTCTCCTTTACAAATGCATTAGAAAACATCCTATACAACATGAAACCACCACAATTCACTTAGAAAAAACACTCACCCAAATAAAGCCCATTATATCTTTGCCTTGATTACAGAACTGGGAAGTGGCACTTTTGGAACTGTCATCCTTACCTGTGTGTTGCACCATTTATTGTACGAAATTAGAAAGTTTATTTTAATGTTTTATTAAATATTTACAAAGATAAATCTCCTTAAATATTTGTGTCATTGGAAGTCACTTGCATTTTCCTTCAGCATTTTCTATTGCAATTAAAATAAAAAAATAAATCAACAGATACTGGCTGTGCAAAAATAATTTTTTTATGCTGATGAAGCTCTTATTTTAATGATCTTCAGTACATCCAAGCGTGCTCTAAGGAGAGAAATAACTGGGCCTCCTTCTTATTAATTTAATAGAAACTATCATGCTGTTTTTGTTTGCCAGAGAACAAGCATCAGTTTTTTATGGCTCAGAATGACTCATATATATTGGTCATGAATTCTCTCACCTGCATCTCTTGGTTCACTTTCTGTGGTGCCTTCAGATTTCACATAATTTAGCATTCCCTTGTTTACCATGCTTCTGAATAACAGCCATAGATGATGGCACACAATGTCTTCCATAGTTTATAAACACAATAATTTTCACATGTGAACCAGAAAATGGGGAAAATCCAGGTATGATTTAAAATAATGTATCCCTTTTGCAAGCAATGTCCTTTCTAAAAGGATTTTAAATACCAACAATCATTAAATAATGAACTCTCACTGACAATGAATTATTGTGGTGTTATATAGGCCACATATTCAAGACATCTATCCCCATGGCTGGTTGTTGTTATGTGTAGTACAGTTTACATGCAATAGAAAATATGCAAGTATATAAGACACAGAAAAACAACCATCTTATTGCCACAAATCTATTGGATTAATTCCACAATGCAGACAGTTCAGGTCATTTTGTAACTTTATGAAAGAGATAATCTCTCACAGTGATGCATTTCACAACAAGAAATTGGCTACCTGTTGCTGAAGCAAGAGATCAGGACTCCCCAGGGAGCATTAGGATTGAGCAAGGGGTGAGTGATGAAGAAAGGACTCGATTGGAGATGCTTAGGAAGTCAAGGCCCTTCTTGTTCCCTCCAACCATTATACTGGCATCTGCTCAGCTGTCTTTTGTATTTCCTCTGAAAGTCTTAAGTGAAAAAGTTAAAATAGTACTAAAGAATAATTACTGCTGGGCAGAGGCATAACACTGCCCTGAACAGTGGCAACACCCACAGTAGTGAGAGCACTGCACTTCTGGTGCTGGCAGGGTAAAAGCCGCTGGATGTGGCATGGGCAAATTTATGTGCTCCCCCCATTTCCCTCAAAGGCAGGGCCAAGGATTTCTTCCTCAGGTATCCCCCTTAGCTATGCTACTGTTACTGGGCTTCAGAAAGAATACCTCCAAGATGATGGGGTAGATCATCAGCATGTCAGAATGCCAATTCATAAACTATGATGGCTCCATATATGGATACTTTTCCTTAAGACCATGAGACCTGGGAAGTTTTATTTTTCATAAAAGTTTAGATTCTGCAACAATGAAACAATTATGCAATGAATCTGTAGCTCTGGAGTCACAGTGTAGCCTGCATATATGCCTCATATTTTTGTATAAAAACTGCTTTTCAAAAGGCTTGAAGTTTGTTAATATTATTCTTACAATAATATTTTTATATTCCTTCCCCTGTAAAAGCATGCTCCAGTTCTACAATTAATCCAATCAGAGAGGCCTAAGAGGGGAAAAAAGGATAAATAAAACTTTTAGAGCTTTAAAAACCATCTTTTATCCACCTCAGATCATCATCAGGCTGGATAAAGGACCATGCTATTCACTAATGCAAGAAAGAAAAGCTCATTGCCACAAGAAATTAGAGTTTTCCAGCTCTCTAGTGGGACAACTCATCTATTTCTAATCCTGTTCATTTTCTAGATATCAGCCCTTGAAGCTGTCACGGGCCATAAATCAATTCTGAAATGAATATTAATTGTGGTATATCTGGACTATTATATGCTTTATGTGGAGGAGGTTAAACATTTTTGTGGAAGGGAAAGACGTATCAGTTGTCTGAAACTACTCAGAACTTGTGAATGTCAGTAGTCATCCCAATGGAGATAGATTTGTGAACAAACAGCAAGTAGGGTGGTCACAGTCATGTCTCTCACTTATGTATCTTCCTCTTCTGGGCCCCCAATGAACTTTTAAGTCGGGGGGGGAAAAAGTATCCATCATATTTCATAAGAAACTACAGCGTAGGCTGTACTTCTAGTAACTCACTCTAGTGACAAGTATTAACAAATGGTCTTGTGTGATGGAGAGGACTGAGACTGGTCTTTCCCTTAGAATAATTTATTTGGTAACATTCTTTACTTGTGATGGTCACAAGTAAAATCCAGGTAGAGTTTCATTTTGCCTTCTGTAAATTGAATTTACTTACCTACATCTCAGGAGACATTGCTACAAAAGCAAAACATAGGACAAGTGAAAGCTCATGCTTGCTCATAACTTTGGTCTTTTAACCCATTCAAAATGTTAGGGGACGAATCTCATAATCTTACAGCATAAGGATCAGTGAATTCAAAGGTTTTTACTGAGACAATAGTTGGCTCTTTACTCTTGTAGAAACCATTATGGAAGACTGGCAACAAACAAATAACGTGATGGATGTGGTGGAACTCTAGAATGTGCAGTGCTATTAAGATGCATAATCTCATTCCCAACAGAACTCTACTGACTTCAGAGTTATCCCAGCAGAGAAACCGGCTCTCTATTTTTAAAGCTATAATTACCACTTGTACTACAAAAGACCAAGAGTCATATTCCCTCACAGGAAGGAAAAGTAAATGACAAAATCAGCCAAGAAACACTGGCGCAGCAAGTAGCCCATTTATTCTACAGAGTTTTTTAAACAGATTCATGATTTTTTTAATCTGTGTGTGTCTCCCAATGCCCCATGATCTTTAAACATATAATTTAAGGACAGAAATTCCACACTTTCTATTGGAATGTGTCACTTAGTGCATAGAAAGAGAAGTACATAGTTTCATGTTGTCTAATGCACATCGGGCAACGTAGCGTCGGTGGGCACAAACCATGATGCCACAGCTAAGTCACCATAGCAACATGCTCCTTTGCTATAGTGCGTTGCTATGGCAATGTAGCAGCTAAAAATAGCCATGCGCCATTGGCACCACACAGTATGGGCTGTTACTGCGCCATCATTTCATCCTTCCAAAAGGGAGGATTAAATGACAACATAGTACCAATGGTGCCATAGAGGCACGTGTAGATGCATCCAATGAAATGTAACCCAAAGCATTTTTAGAAGTATAGGGGGAAAATATCTTCCCACAACATAGAATCTTAAATAGATTCCTAGATGGGTGTTTCATTCATGCATCTATTTCATACACATACAGCACAAAGGAACAGGAAACAAATGGAAAACACACAAGTTGAAGGAACTAAGCTCCCACCAAGGACATGAGTTCCCTTGAAGCAAGGATCATTACCCTTTTATGTGTTCTAGAAACATTCTTAATGAGGACCTGATAAAGGCATTTCTTGCTCCTGTGACTTTTGTGCTGATTCCTTACATAGGTCTACTGACTAACAGAAACTTTATATATAAAGGCTGACATCCTGGCCCTATGAAAGGGAATGTCAAAATTCTTTCTGACCTCAGTAGAGGCAGGACTTCACCTAAGAATACTTCCCCCTTCCCACAGGGGAAATCCTTAAGTCAGTAGGAGGATGTTGTTGTATAGCTCTCCAAATTTATCAAAAGTGCTTCAGGAAATAAGAAATTAGTCACATCAGTCCAACTGGGTTCCAGTGTGACCTACTGGAGTGAGCAAGGCACGGGACTCAAGAGATCTGTCCTGGCATAATATGGAAAATCATTTCACCATGTGCCCTGTTCTCCTATTTGTAAAGTAGAAATGATACTGACCTCCTTCATAAAGAGCCTTGAGACCTACAGAGAAAGGTGGGAGATGATGTAGTAAATCCTAGCTCTTAATTTTTTTAAGAAACTTAAAATGCTTGGGATGCGCTTAATCAATTAAGTTATTTGGTAATCCAAAAAAAGTCATTGAACCTTTAAGAACTTAGTATATTACTAAGTATGGAGTATTCTCAGCGTTCAAAATGCTTCACAACCCAGGAAACCAAGGCTACAAGGATCTCACTAAGACAATAATGGAATTTATAGAGATGATAGAAGAATAAGGAGGAATGTTGGAGAAGTAAAGGAGAATATTAGCAAACAAGAAATAGGAAACTGTTCCACTGTGAAACAAAAGAAAGCAGACAGCTAAAATAGGACAAGGAGACAAAAAAGCAAACAAAAGAGAAAATGAGAAGGATCAGAGGGAGGAGGGTGAGAAACTAGAAATGTAGATTGGAGTTAAAACTATAAACAATCATGAAAGGTGAAGGTGCACAAAGCCAGTGCTGTAAAATAAAGGCTATGAAGGAAGTAGAGGACAGGGAGGATTGTACAGAGCAAGAAGCCACCTGGAGTAAACTAATAAAAAGAAAACAGATGGGCGTTGGTATTAAATGCCTGTTTAAGAATAGAAGCAATGTATAATCAGAGGCAAAAGTAACAGGAGACTGACTGTGGCAGATGTGTGGAATAGTAAGAAGAGAAATATTGGGAAGACTGTAGGGGTAGAGAAAAAAAGAGAAGAGGAAAAAGAAAACAGAGCTCAAGGTAGTGACAGTTTTGAGAGCTGTGGACACCACAGCAGTAATTTACTACATTGCGATGATTATCTGTAGTAGAACCAAAATCCATTTCACAGCCACAAAACAGCATCTCCCAATTTTAGAATAGAAAATAAACTGAGACTGTAGCAAGTTTAACTACTGTGTGTATAAATGTCTATTTTTATTGATGCCCATAGTATATATGTTCTCATCATAGTAGCATAGTGCCTTCAAAACATTGTGGGGATGATCCATGGTTGATCCTGTTATACTGAGCAGTTCTAAAAAAAATCTTGACTTGAATATAATATGCCATATTATTTATGTAGCATTTTTAGCTTTAAACATTTTACAAACAATAGCCAATAATCCTGTCTTCTCATGTTTTAAATATCCAGTCTACTACAACTCTGATCCTCTGGAAAATCATTGTAAATCTTAGATGTAGTCTTGAGACCAATGGAAAAGGTAGGAGTACTCACAACTTCAGGACTTGTTCTTGGCATGATGCTGAGAAATGTAATGTGCAGCTAAATTTTTAAAGCTCTCATAAACCACAGAGAATCAGGTTCTACACACACCATAAATAATGCAGCTTTTTCAACTGCAAAATGAAACTAATACATGAAAGCTGCAGAAAATCCTCCTCAATAACTAGAGGTAAATTGCATAATGCTTACTTATTCCACTTTAATGACTGAAGTCTGCACTTCCTATGGAGGGCACCTATGAATTTTAGATGTGTTTTGACTATGGAGTAGCACATTTTCATTGTCAAATTTCCTTTAGTAAATGTTTAGGGTGACTCTTGGAGGATCTTAACTGAGGGATACAAATCCCAACCTTAACCAAACCTACATCTAAGCTCCAAAAATGGGAGAAAAGCTTCCTAGACAATCATTTCTATTTCGTTTTGACAACAGTCCTGGTGAACTGAGATTTGGGAAGTTTCTGCTACTGCTCTGATTTCCTGATATGTCTTTCATTTACTTAACACTTTTTCCTTTTATGTATAATTTATTTAACTTTATAGCAACTTGCTCTTTTCAGGCCTTATTTACAAGAGCCTTATTTTTCAAACTTATGTTCCGCCAGCTTTCCTGTGTCCTTGTTTCCACTGCCGTTAGGCATGTAAGACAGCCCTTTATCTTGGCCTGTCAACTGCCAGCACCTCTATTCTTTCCCAGGAGGGACCAGCTTCTTGTGAATTCTATTACTGCTTCTCCCCGCAGATCTCTCCTGCTTCTTAGATGCCACTGCCTTGTCTGTTTTCTCAGCCTATTCTCCTTTATTTTATTTTAAAGGCTGTCAGACAAGATTTGCAACAGATTTTACAAATTTACAATGATCTGGTTCTGTTTTGCATCTTCATTGCAGTGACCAACTCCTACAAGCACTAGCAACACTTCCATGTTTGCTGACAAACACAAACAGCTGTTTAAGATCTCAAACAATCTGTACAGTATGTTAGTCCCCTAAAAAACACTGGGGTCTGCTTCATCTTATACCTACATGCTAATTTCTATATCTGATCCCCAACACTAGCCCACAAAGCCTTAAATAGTTTAACTTTTAATCTATTTAGACTCTGGTGGCTGACATTTTGAATTGGCTTTAAAGTTTCTGCAGCCGCTCAACTATGAATGTTGTTGTTGTGGTTAGCTTTTATCCAACTTCCTTGTCCTTCCCAAGTACCAGACTTGTGAATTGTGGCCAGCCCTCTATTATGAACTTCTTCAGCATCTTTAGGTCAGATGTTAAAATGATAAAATGTAAACACTGATAAAATTATAAAAGACTTTCCACTTTCCACTTCAGCATTAATAAGGATCTCTCTGTCTTTCTCTGTGTTCTTTCAGTCATCGCTGCTCACTCTAATGAACAAATTTAAAGTGCTGTCTTTTACCACAGTTCCCACCTGGGTTTGTTTACCTTGAATTTGAAGCAGGATGGTCAGTTTGAGACCTTGGACTCTTCTTTTGTTCTGCAGAGCTTAAGCTCAGCACTGATGTTCCTCAAAGGGGTTCCATTTTTGGCCCACCAGTATTCCTAATCTATATGCTGGCCCTTGGAGGCTTAGTTCATTAGCATGGTGTGGGTCCCTACATGAAGGTTGATACTCAGATATATTTTTCTTCAACACCTTCTGTCCCCAAGGCATTTCCATTGTTATTGCATTGTTTGTCTGATCTCAGCTACTAGATTAGTTGCAATATTTTGCATCTAAATTTGACAGAAAAGCAGAAACAATTCTTATTGGCTCTGAATTGTGTTTTGCTGCATTATCATTTTCCTGTCATTCAGGATCATTACTTATCTTTCATTCAGGCCAACAATTAAAACAAAAGGCGGACTTCTGGACTGAGACTTGACTGTGAGGGTAGCGTCCATTCTACTATCAAATTATCTTTATCAATCTAAGCAAGGTAGACCAATTTTTTATTATCTGGATATCAGCTATTGGTATCTTGGTGTGTGCTTTCATTACGTTCAGCAAGATAATTGTAAAGAAATCTCTATTTCCCAAGCAGCTTTTAAAAAAAATTCTACTGCCTTTGCAGAAATTTTGTACGCTATTTTTATTCCACAGTATGGTTTATTAGTATTTATTCAGAGGAGAGCTGAATATATATTTAAATTTTGGCATTTATATATATGAATATATTTCTGTATTATATACATAATGTGTGTGTGGGGGGAGGGGGAATATATATTTATGTGGTGGACTTACCGATACAGCCCAGCATGTCTGGGCTCGGAGAAGCCCATCCACCAATCAGGTAACGGCAGAGAGGGGCTTGCCCTTCCCCTACCCAGGGTGAGCCCTAGAGCCCCAAACCTGGTTTAAGCCTGCACTCGGCAGGTTCGGCAGAACTTAAGGGGGAGGAGCCTCTGAAGAGGAGGCTGTGTGCTCAGCACACGAAAGATGCATCGAGGGACAGAGATGAGAGTGGAACTAAGAAATGCTGGGGAAGAGCTGCCCAGCGGGCATATGCTGCTGCCCTAAAGAGCCCCTGTGGACTCCTCTCACTGGACAGGAGCAGAGGACAGCTTCAGTCCCAGTCGGTGTGCAGTGTGGGGCACGGGGTGAGACCCTGGGAGCTGGGTGAGGCAGCTCGGGTCTCCAGCCACTCGGTGCACATAGCACAGTGCATTGAGCCTGACCCTGGGAGCAAGAAGCTTGGGTCTCCAATCCCTGGTGTGTGGCCAGGGCTCTGGAGGCATGGAACCAGTGAGACTCCAGGAGCCATCCATGGCAGCACGAGGTTCCATCTCCCAGCACATGGCAGGGAACCCAGTGCAGGAGACACTGCTTGGAGGGCCTAGGAGCAGACTGAGCCCCATAGTCGCGCAAGGTGGTCCAGGCCTCCAACCCTGAGCAAAAGCCAAAGCTCCCAAGAGCACGCAACGGTGCTTGAGTCTCCAAATGGGGAGCAGCCCAGGAGGAGCCAGAGGCTCCAGAGTGCTTCTCCAAACAAGAAGCCAGTCGCTGAGCGGACGAGGACCCCCACCTGGGCATCAGATTTGTGAGCTGTTAAGGAATAGGGTTCCCACAGGGGAGAGGAAGTCCTTCTTGGTTAGAAAGGGGTTCCTGGAGAGGAGGTTCAGGGAGGATCCCTTCTGAGTTTGTGGGCTGTTTAGGGGGCTTGGTGTGAGGCCCAATGGACAATAAGGTCTTTCCTCACAGGTCACTAAAGCATAATCTAGGCCCCAGGAATGTAGCAGGGCCTTGGGAACCCTTTTAATGGTTTAAGGTTACTTCTACGCTTATGTGGCTTATAATTTGTGATATTGCACCTTATATTTTGTGATATTGTATTTTATGTTTTTTGATATTGTATCCTGTGAATTGTGTGCTCCCATATCAGTAAGAAAAACTAACATTAGAATGTAAAATCTATATTGAGGTCCTGCTAGGACCTTGCCCCATTACTTACCTGTGTTTACTTGTAACTTACCTGAACCCCGGTTGTGGTTATCCATTGTAGAGAAACAAGATTATTAGTCCTATATTATATGTAAATATCTGTATCAGTTTTATATTAACAGTTATCTTTTAAGGTTCCCTGTAAATATTAATACATGTGTATATAGTTTTATATTGTCCTGGCCTGGCTCTATAGGGAGCGGGGAGACTGCGCTCAGCTTGCAGTTCTCTCCCGCAACACTTGCCCCAGACTAGCTTCAAGATGTGCACAAATCTTTAATTAAGAAATATCCAAAATCATCAACTGAAGAGCAGGCATATAGCACAGCATAAAGAAGAGGCCTATTGGAAAATTCAAGGGTTAAGAGGAAGCAACTAGGTCCTGTTAGAAGAATGTGAGTAGAACTAGGAGAATGTATGCTGTGTCTTTGGCCTTTTTTATGTTTGTAAATTAGTCAGTAAGCACATGTGAGAGGCATATACTTAAGTATATATATTTTACTAGTTATTTAAGAAATGTGAACAATGTCATCCTATGGATTTATGACAACAGTTTTTGTTGCTTTACCACCCAGCAGGGGACTCACTGGCATCTGTATATTCCAATGTGCACAGAGCCAGGAGAGTTATGCCAGCTGCAGGAGCAGCTGTTTTCTAGCCCCGTGCTCATCAGGTCCTGTCCTGATATGCACAGAGCCAGGAGATAGTTGCCACTGCAACCAACAGAGCTCTCCTGGCCCCATGTACATTGGGACCAACCCTTTTGCCCCTTGTCAGCCCCCAGGCTAGCAGAGGGGCAGAGCCATACGGGAGCAGTCCTATACCAGGCTTCCCAACAAGGAGCACACGTACACCTGCTCCAGGAGAAGGCTTACTGCACAGTATTTTACTGCACAGTAAGCCTAAAGCACATTAATAGCACATATAGACTCACCCACTGATACTTTCAGGGTCTGAAGCAAACTCATCCTGGCACATGTATCTGCATGACTTTCATTTTCCATCAGCATTCTTAAAAGCAAATATCTTTTTCAGACAAATATTCATGGACAATGTGTGAAGAAGGTCACAAATAGCAATGCAGCAAATTCATGTTTAAATCTGAATGGGTATTTTTGCAAACAGTGTTTGCAGAATCTGCCCACCTCTAGTTGTGGGTTATAAATGAATAAGGATATATTGAAAGGTTGAAGGAAAAGAATAGTCAGCTGAGAGGAGTGTATTGGACTATGAAAGCTTAAAGACTTATCTGAAGGTTATGTAATTGACTTAGAGAACTGTGAAGTGATCCAACAAGGAAGTATTTAGGGAAGTACAGAAACTCTAGAGACAGGACACTTTAGCATTAACAAAATCATAGATGCTTACCTAAACTCGAGTGATAGTTTGTCTGATAAATTCCTTCTCAGAATGCTAATAAAGTGGTTACTTCTCCATCCAATTAAAATTAAAATCCTGAGCTTTTACAGTTTTCTCTGTAAGGATTTTATCTTAAAAGCTGGGTTGTTATGCTATTTTCCCAATTTGTGTTTCCCACAAGAAAAGTAGGAACGAATGTTATGTCAGTATTTGGAGGACCTCAAAGATTCCCAGAAAGAGATGTCACTGCTACTTTTCTCTCCCAGATATTATACAATTGTTGTCTTAGCTGGCAGTCTAGGGCAACATTCAAAGCAAAAGCAAAATGCCCTCTTTCCTACAGAGCTTATGTGTAACTGTTGCATGAAGAGCAGTTATTGTGCTTGAGAATTCTTGCGAATCACCTCTTCTACAACTCTTTCCCCCAATCAAGACAGAGAGAACTTGGCAAAAATACTTACACTGAAATACAGAATCTACCTGAAAGCTGAATATAAAAACATGTAAATTCTACAATCTGGTTTGTAGTTCTTTTCATTCAAACCTCATTGACCGTTTGTTTACAAGTACTGTAATATCAGAAGATGGGTGAGTTTATACTACTACCTAAAGGTGCCTCCCAAGTCTGCCCGATAGCCCAAATACACCAACCATCCATCCACATTACAAACCTCTTAGCTTGCCTCTCAGCAGCAATCCAATCAACCTCACACAGCTCTCCTGAGCATCAGAGACCTAAGTCAAGCTTTCTCTTAGCCAGTTCTTCTACACTGAACACACTGTGGGTCAGCACTCAATACACATCCCTTCAGCACCCCATTTCCTCTTTCAGCTTAGCACAAAAGCACAGGGAGAGAGAGAGAGAGAGAGAGAGAAAGAGAGAGAGAGAGAGAGAGAGAAAATCGGTGAATGTGATTCCTAAAAGGACTCTATTTTTCGGAATCCATTTGTTCATTACTTATGCCTCATCCTCAGCTCTCTGCAGTTTGCCACAGCAGTATAATTTAGACAGGAAGGGGTGACTCATATGGCTTAGGGTAGCTGACAGTAAACCTTCAACTTGCCCCCAAACAGAGGTATGGACATACCATGTACATATTCATGTTATATGAAATTCAAAACTTCACTCTTGCCTTTCTCTAACTTATCCAACTGTATCCTAGCAACTAAATTCAAGGAAAGGCAAAACACCTTCCTTGGACATACGTAAATCTGTCCTGCTCATGAATCCAGTGATCTCCATTATCCTCGTTTTCACAAAATCAGAATTCCAAAATGTATTCTTGGAAATTTAACAACTCTTTCAGCAACATTTTTTAGTCAATCTCAATAATGTCAACACAAAATGCAATGGCATCATTATCATCATCATTATGAAAATTCACACACAGAAACCTCTGGTATAGAGGAGCACGCTCATCTATGTCCATGCTTCTAAAGCATCTCATAAACGCAGATGATGACCGCTGCAGCCTGTCAATGGCTGGCTTCAGCAACAGCCATTTGGATGGGACATGGCACAATGATTTCCTCCACCATCTCAAAAATACTTGCAGCTAAGCTCTTCCTTTTTTAGAGTCAAGAAAGTGATTGTATACTTGTAACACAATAGATTGTCAACATCCAATT
The DNA here is from genome assembly GCF_001723915.1 of Gavialis gangeticus. Taxonomy (NCBI): domain Eukaryota; kingdom Metazoa; phylum Chordata; order Crocodylia; family Gavialidae; genus Gavialis; species Gavialis gangeticus. The sequence goes on along the minus strand of NW_017728994.1, from coordinate 42,513,485 downwards.
TATGTATTCCATACAGTATTTGAACATATTGCATACCACGTAAGCTCTGCAGTTTACATTTACCAACAGCTGTTTTTATTTCTGGAGCAGATGGTATATTGAGTGTACCGTGACATAATTCACATTTGCATTATCAGTCATGAATGCTAATGAATTCAGTAAACTGAGTTTTGTGTTTAGCTAAGACATTTTTAATAGCCAGAGCAATAGAAGTATCATCCTTTTAGCCTCTTCACAAAATCAATTAGTTTGATAACACAGTCGGTTAACTAAATTCTAGTCTCAGTTGCTTGGGTGTAACTAAGGGCAGAATTTAGCCCAATATCTGCAGTAAGATAATGGACAATAGAAGGGAGGTGTTTTGTTATCACCATTTGATGCATGTGTTATTCTCTTCGCAGCTGTTAACTAGTCAGTTTTCTCAGGAAATCACGATTGCTTTTGTAAGAACTTCATGAGCAGTTTTGGTGGTGTTATCTCTCAGAGAAGAACTCTGATGATATTTTATTCATACAGTCCATGGTAGCATAAGTGCAATGATGCTTGACAGCTTGATACTGGGTTGTCAGACAGCAAGACAAGACTTTGTCTCTTCCTCGCCTTTATGATACTTGAACAACGAATTTCTGTACAGTTATGGAGCATGCTTTCAGTTTTCATACATTTGTTCATTAATTTGACATTCTAAAATCGAGAAGTCTCATCTGATGTATCCAGAACACTCTATAAAATGACCTCCTGCAACACATTAATAATCTAGTGTTATCTGAAGGTTTCTGTATGATGCCCCTTCCTAAGGAATGCTAGTCCTCTCTCTCAAGTTCATGGAACTGGATTCTTCTGAGATCTTTTGTTAACCTTTTAAACAACCTTATGTAATTTTTCCCTCACTCAAGGCAGCACCATGAGCTAAATATGAATGCACTAACTCACATACCAAAGTCAACATGATGCAAAGCAGCACTGTGCAGAAATACCCAAGCTAGTTTGACATGCACTAGTTCCAGAATTGTAAACAATACAACTAAAGCAAGACTGCACCTGGGCTAATAAGCCCTGCTTCTCAGCAGAGGTAATTACCCTGCATTACCCTGCACTAGGTCTGCTTCTAGTTCCACAGCAAACAGAGCTAGCTTAGAGTATCTCTGCACAGCATTGCCTTCCGCCATATAGATATACCCAGATGACAACAGTTTTTCTATATCAGTTTCACTCCACACAGGCATTCTGGGTCTGATTCAGATCTTTCACTGAAATAAATGAGGAGTAACTCCATAATAGACAGAGGAGTTACATCAGTATAAATCTAGCATCATGAGAACAGAATCACATATTTTGACTGACAGCAGTAGCATCCGCATCACACTGTGTAAGCAGGAACAAAAGCTTTTGTCATGCATCTCAGCTAGGCTCAATATCATACAGTGCCTTGGTGTCATAAAACTTTATGAGTCATGACATTATTACTTATTTTTCCTCTCTGTGTGTGTTTTACACAGAAAAATATTGTGTCATCCTTCTTTAAGCATGGTGGGATTCAGGCTGTCTCTTGTAAATTGCAAAAAGCTATGGCATGGAGGGTGGACAACACCCCTGGTGCGATAGTCATTCCCATATTCTCTAACTTACTTTCTCAGTAAGTTTTATACACAACCCAAAAGTAAATATGAAAACTTCTGAGCCCACTTTGATAATTAGGGCTTGGGACAGCAAGAGCAAACAGCAAACCTATTAGACAAGAATCCTCAGGGTTAATTTTCTGTAGCCATTTGTGTCTGGTGATTCTCTTGGTATCTAAGTAACCCATACATAAGACTGGGCATGTGGCCTATAAGTGTATCCATTTGGGAATACATCCTCTGTTGCTTCTGCTGCTAGGTACAGTTTGCCATGAAACTGCTGGCTGGGGCTGAGCTTTGCTGTAAAGATCAGTACATAGGCGACTTGCAGGGGATGCACGAGGGTGCATGTGTCGTCCCTAACGGGGCCAGTGCCCCCCAATTTCTGACAGTGATGCTGTCGGTAGAGCTGGTGCCCCTCCGACAGGGTCGCCACCATCAGCAGATTCTGCGGGTGCTCCCCCAGATTCAGGAGGCACCAGTCACTCATGGATCAGTATATCTATTTCTGTGACATTGCTTGCAGGTGCAAGACAAGAAAAGGAGCACTTTTTTCTCTAAAGGACTTAAGAATTAGAGAAAAATGGAGAAAATTAGTTCAATATAATACATTTATCTGTTTTGTGATGCAAATTGCGAACTTTTCTAAACTAGAACTGTTTCTTCCCAGGAACTTGAATGCACTTAGCATATTGCGTAATATATCACATGAATAACAGAAGTCTATTAAGAGTTTGAACTTTAAATCTTCTGATGTATTGTGGGTCCCTCACTGAAAGATTTCTTAGGTGGAAAACCTGCCAAACCACACTGCAAAAAATCTAAACCTGACATACAGTGTGTTTTAACAATAGGATGTAACTGGGTACCTCATTCAGCCTGGCTTTCCTTTCACATGACTCTGTATCAAGCCTACTCAATATAGGGGCTCTGCAAAAATTTTGAAAAGTCCTCTAATACTGTTGATTTGCCATGCTCTCATTCTCTTGTATTATCGAGGTCTCTTGGGACTCAACTTATCCTCAGTTTTCCTGAGTTGCTACAATAAAAATGCCTTCTAGTCTTTGCAAGTACTGTAATCCTAGTTCAAATTCCAAATGTCAATACCATATTAGCAACTTTTCTAAATGCATGGATACCTAGGTCATAATGCTTTTACAACAAAGTGTAGTAAACCTCTGCCAAAAATCCTAGACTTCAGAAACTTCACTTTTATCATCTTAACATTTTCATCTGTCAGGTTAAGAATACCTTACATTTTACAGTAACCATTTTCTCACTAATTTTTTAATTATGTTAAAAGAAATTTTAACTGTGCTTTCTTGTGTGCCTGTTTCATAGCTAAGCACTAAAGCAGGCATCCACAAAGCATCAGTTCCCTCTGTGCGAGCACCCTGCTTATAATCTTCAAATTACATATAGCAGTCATTTGTCACAAATGGCCCTCTTTATCATCCCGTGTGATTTTACTCCATTTATTTTTCTTGAACTCCATTAACATAATGCAGTTTACTTTTGCTCCCAAACCTTTAACATAAGATACGTTGCAACCCCTAATTACTGTTTTACAAATTTTACATCCTGATAGCTGACATGTGCAACTAATAACAGCTCATCACCCTTTTTCTTCAATATTTCCTCCTAGTCAATTGTGGCTAATTTGTCCCACCCTTAACGTCAAAGCTAATATGATTTTCCAGGCTCAGACATAATGGCCTTCCTCACCATAGACAAAGCATATGCTTTTTTAGCACAAGATATTGCCTGCTTTTATCAGATGTCTTGTCATCTGGCGCTTGCCCTGGTTTCTCATGCATCACTGCATCATCAATAGCTGCAGTATCTTCTTTTCTCCTTTATGTCTTCTAGACTTATCCTTTCTTCTTTTTAACAAATTGTAGGTTTTTTGTTCACTAATTATTTCATTTGTTTCCTAAAGCTGAATCCAAAACTAGAACATCTTCATGGAGGCACTTTTCTTATATTTGAATTGTGTTTCGTAGGCTCTCATGTTATCAGGATTGTCAAAACAGCCATCTGTTGCTAGCAATCACAGCGACATGGCCCACTCATCCACAGTTTCTATCTTGTTTTGAGGCTTTTCATAGAGCCTTCCCTGCACACCCTTGCAGTATATTTAACAAGTTCAGTTGGTCAGAGGCCTAACGTATCTGCTTCTGATGCTTATTTACTTAATGATATCCATGACCTGTATTCCTCTCTGGCTTGTGTTTTCACCAACACAGAAATTATTTTGCCTTCTCTACATCATACCCTTTAAAGGGTGTAGACATATTGCTATTAGATGCATAACATCTGTTCTTATTATTAACTGAATGGCCCTACACTACAAGACATGCAAAAGAAAAAAAGTATCTCTGTCCCCAAATAATATATAGTCACAAACCTAATCCTGCAACCAGCTACCTGCTGGTGACCCTCACATCAGTGTGGAGTCAAAAGGGCTCATCACACACATCAGACTAATTAGGTCTAGATTCTGTTTTCATTTACAGAACAGTAATACCTTTGAACTCCATGGAGTTATACAAGTATCACCAGCAGAAGGGAAGAATCAGCCCTAAAAATATATTTCAAATGTTACTATGCAGACATAATATATCAACATTAAACACGTGGAATATGAAGACTGATAGGTAAACCTCTGAACTTTTAGTAGCATTTTCTTTTTTGTGTGAAACCATCCACCAACTTTCAGTCCAGAGGCAGCATTAATCCAGTGGTGCTATGTCCCACTGCAACAGGAATATACTCTACAATATTTCTACAGATATAGTAGAAATTACCCACTTGCTATTTTCTTTCTAACAGGTGTAAATGAATAGTATCCTGGGGTGGAAAAGACATAGCAGACATAAACAAGAGTCTACTGAAGAAAGTAGGCATACATACTAATGAAATTCTCCTCTCACAAGCTTGGGAATTTTTTTAAATAAGAGTCCCTTTAAGTTTCTTTGCTTCTTATGACCTGGAAAATGTAATGGTAAAATAGTTTGAAAGCTTATCCCTTTAAGCCCTTTTGAATCACTGTGTTATTTTCAAGGGAAGAATAACAGTTTGCAAAGAGTTAGCATAGTATCTCTTGTGTGTGTTTGAGAAGAGCTGAATTTTAATACATACAACATTTCAAAGGTACCTTTGCTTTCTTCACCAAACAAGTTTGTTCGCTTCCTTAAACAGCCACATAGACAACTGAAATGAGGAAACTTAATACTCATCCATGGTGTCCTCACAGACAGAGGTCTTTCACTAATGGCCACAGCTGGCTGGCTGCAAACTGTAGTAGTATTAGCAGCAGCAGACTGTGACCTTTGATCTCAGCTCAATGAATTCTGGGATATGCAATTTAGCACACTTTTTGATTATGGGAACTGAGAAAAGAAATAATATTTTATTGTGCATATTGGATTAAAGGAGTATGTAAGGTTGTCTTGGTTATCTATAACATGATTTGACTGAAGAAAGGATTTCATGCTTTTAAGATGAAGGTTTCCAAAGAGGTTTGAGTGAAGCAAAGCAGGAAAAATATTTCCTAGTTATGCTTTGACATTGTATGAAGTGATATTGGAACAGAGAACTTGGTTTTAGTAGAGAGCCTTAGGCCAAATAATACTATGGATTGATCTGTGTTGTTAGTGATTGGGGAACTCCCTTGAACTTGAGCTGAGAGGACAGTTTTTGTCCTTTTCATAATTTTAATTTTATGTTTTATAATATAGATTTTTTACTAAGCCTTAATCATCCACAGGATTGGGAAATGCTTAGCATCTCACCAACACAATGATCCACAGTTAGACTGAAAAAGATAAATTACATTTATTTAATTTTATAATGAAATAAAAATTAAACATTATTGAAGCTTTCCCCACTTCTGAAGGGTCAAGCATCAGCTATCAGGGACAGGTACCATATTTAATGGATCTCTGGTTTGATCACATATGCTTACCAATGCAACTGGGCTAGGTCAAAGCATGGGTATCCTCCTCATGTGTAAACTGTGTGTATTTTAGAAATGTAATCAGGCCCAGATGCTCAGAGTCCAAGAACGTCATATCACAGCTAAAGGCAGAGGGGAGCAAAGACGTACTTTATGCTTTGAGTTTTGAGACTGCTGTGCACTCGATCCTCAGGGCCTGTTACAGAAATCAGATTCTTGAGCCAGATGTGGGCCCTATTCATGGTCTCAACCGCAGGGAATGCGGATTGGACAGAAGCTGCTACAGAGGCTTTTTTGTTATAGCTGTTCTCAGGGAAGATTATTGGGGTCCAGAACCACCTGTATCGGTGGGGGAGAAGCAAGGGGACTGAGTCTTCTGTGTATTTTGTTTCTTAGGACAATATAGTATTTAGGATAAAATTAGAAACATCACATAAATTCTAAATGTGAGTGCCCATGTCTCCCCAGCTCCCTAGGATTTCCTCATGTTCTACCCAGTGCAAATCCAGAGGCATGCAATAGATTGTCTGTGATGCACACTAACAGCTTTTTATTACAAAAAGCAAATTAACACGTAGGCTGCATCCAGATGAGCATGGCCGTGTGGTATGCAGCGACGCAGACCATCTGTGGCACCACACTATGAACATTCAGGCATTTCCTGTGCTACTACTGTGCAGCACGGGGGCAGGGGTTGACCCTGGGAGAAGATCCTAGGATCAAAAAAACCTGCACAGAAAAAAAGTCGGTCAGCACACATGGCAGCAGTGCATACCACCTAAAACCAGAGCCTGGCCCCCTGGATCCATGCTCTAGCTGCTGGCCAGGCTCCCAGCTGCAGGAGCTCCATGGCTGCAACTTTCCTGGCCCCCAGAATCCCAAGTAAGGCTGCTGGGACCAGTACAGTTGCTGGTCCCAGCCTCCCCTACCCCACCCAGAGTACCCTGCCGTGTGCCAGAAGGCACATGGCACGGACATTCCCTGGGGACATAGCAGCGGCACAAAGTGCGCCACTGCTTCTTGTCCACAGGGAACCAAATGTTTGCACTCATCTGGATGTAGCCATATGACATAAAATAGGCAAACAGCAACAGCAGCCAAAGCCTGTCCTGGAGCTGAAAAAGCAGGGTAAGGATTAAAGAGGGAAACAAAAAGCTGCTGTGTTCAGACTATATGGTACATACTTCTATGGTTCAGCCTATGACTCAACAATTTACAAAAATTGCTGGGGGAGGGTCCACTTAAATGCCTTTTATTGATGGAGTCAAAGCACCATAGTATCAAATATCTACCTAAACAATTCAAGAGGTAAAGAAATGAAGCAGAAAAGACAGAATACAAAGCTCCATCTAGACTGGATTGTAGCTGGAATCTAAACACCATTATTTGGACATTCTGGGAATGATGGAATGCCAAGAAAGAAGGAATATTTGGAAATTGCTTCCCATTGGAATGGAACAATAGAAGATTTCTGGGATATTGAGGCCTTTGCACTTCCATCCTGCAAGAGTTAAATCTTCATTTAACCAATCCAAACAAGACATTTGATAGAGCTAATATACACAATACCATAAAAATGGTATGTAGGAGAAAAGCTGAATAGCCACAAGAGATGAGTCATGCTAAGTATATTGGGTCTAATAAGGGTGTACTGGTAAATATATCTGGGTGCTTCTAAACATGCATTAATGCTCTTTTCCTACTTCACATTAATTTTAGTACCTCCAATGTGAGGTACTAAATAAATGCACAATAAGCTGCCCTAACGCGCAGTAGCAAAAGCAAATGCTTTTTTTAGTGACACTTAATGTGCAGTAGCCTTTTTACTGTATATTAGCATATTTTCATTTTTTTTATGTGATGCTTTAATGTACAATAAAATAGGCTACTGCATATTAAAGTGCACATGAAGGTGTTCTGTCTGGGTGGTTCTTCTATTCCACTAAGGAAACATGTGCCAGCTAAACACATTTCATCTCGCACTATTTGATTAAAATAAAAGGTGCTTAATGTACAAATGCAGCAGAGGCAAATGGTTATTAGAATGAGTTATATAGAAAATTACACTTATAAACACACACACCAGCTAATTAGCTGCAAGAGACCTGGAAGGGCCTTAACTCAGATCCTCTCCTATTAAGCACCTGTATAGATATGGCCATAGCAAACAGAGACCACAACTGCATCAGCTCATATCTAGTGTATTATTTCAACAACAGTCACTCAAAGAGTTTATCCTCCTTGCAAAGCACTTTAAAGTCTCAGTCTTCATTTCTTTATGTGTATCCCTGTGCCAGAACAATGCACCCCCCACCCAAATATGGGAAACAAAGCTCAATTTATTGTTGGAAAACATGACACAGGCTATTTGTCAGTCATTGAAAATTACAGAAATTGCATGACAGTTCTGAAACATGTAGTGTTTTCATTCTTATTATAATTTTATGTTGTTACACTGTTGTAACTCCCTACCATAGGGTCACTGCCCAATTATCAGAATCGGTTTTTTAAAGCTTTTAAGATCTATGATCTTTCTCCCCTTCAAAAATCTTGCCAAATTGCTTTGGCATGCAAACTGGGGAGGAGGGGCAGATGTTTTTTAAATCAACCTCCAGAAACTCCAGCATTTGATTAGTTTGGAATGATTTGTTTTTGCTGAACCCATGTTACCCATGATTTATCATTTTATTTTCCTCTAGGTGCTTAAAAAATAAAGTCTATTAATCATTCTCGCAATTTAATAGGTATTAAACTTACTGATCTGAAATTCCCTCTTCCCTCCTCCCTTCATAAACATAGGTCTGCCCTTTTTACAAGTGTTTGCCCTTTTCCAATCCCCCAGGCTTCACCTGTCCTTCATAAGTTTACAAGAATTACTACCAATGTGTCCTATAGCTCCACTAGCACTGTAGGGAGATCGCAGTAGCTCTTCTTGATTAGACTGTGTTCCAATGATCAAGACTTTGATTCCTTTAACCTGTTCTATCCTGATTCTTTCTTATAACCTCTCCATGTCTTAACTGTGGCTCAATTCCATAAGGTGTGGAGCACTGTTAAGTGCCAGTGATATCAGCAGTGGGCTCAGGGACTTCAGCACATTGGTGGATTGGCCTCGGTCAGAGGCAAATCCAGTGGCATGCAGTGTCATGGATGCATGTCCCTTTTGGACTATGCTGCAGGAACAGCAGCTGGGGACTTTTTTAAGTCCTCAGAACAGGCAAGAATCATGCCCCCTCCTTTTCCTCTGTGCTTATTGATACTTCTCTCCCCTATCCAACACTGCTGCTGTCCACAGCTGACCCAGGGGCAGAGAGAGTCCCAGCACCACCTCTGCTTCACTCCAGTTAGGATGTGCCGGGAGCTAGGCTCTGGCTGAACAACAGCAGCAGTGGCAGTGGTGCTTTTCCCTTCCTGATCCCCACTTGTTTCCTGCCAGCCTGGGAGCAGACACAGGAAGGTGGAACCCACCCACCATTACCACTGTCCCTGGCTGAGCTCAGCTCCCACACAGCCAGGCTGGAGCTCCCCTGCTCCTGGGTCAGCCAGGCTAGGGACAGACATTACACAGAAATCAGATTAAGTGATTAGAAACTGATTTAAACCTGTAACAGAACATAAATTCAGTGCATATAAACCAGTTTCAAAATGACTGAAACTGGATTAAGATAAACCTGGTTGAATGTAGACTTGACTAATTTGGGTCAAACCAGTTTATGTAATGTATGTTCCAGACTCCTTCTTGGTTTAAGTTAAACCAGAGTCCCCCAGCATCCCAGATGCTTTGCAGCCCTTGGCTAGGCTGGGCTGGGCTGGGTTGTGCTCTCTGCTCCAGAGAACAGGGCTGACCCTGCCCCTCTGCTCCCTACCCAGAGCTCTGGTGCAGACTGCAGGCACAGCAGGATCTCCCTGGCTTCCCCTGCCTTGCTGCTCAAGCAGGGACCCACCCCCCTTCCTCCCTCCCTCCCATCTCCCACAGTATGGACCCCAGCCCCATGGACCTTAGGCATGTGGTATGCTAGCTAATGCTGAGATGTGTCTATATGTGTATGCGTCTCCAATTTCATTGGGACAGGCAGACAGAACAGTGTACACTTAAGGCTTTGTGGAGCTAATCAACATGTCAGCTGATAATGTCCCTCCATTCTTTCCTTGGAAAAAGCTGTTTAAGAAGAGCTTGAACTAATGAGAGAGGCTTCTGTTTTGTTGATGGGCAGCTAAACGCTGTGCTATCAGCTACCTGCTGGCTCCCTTGCCTGTCAGGTTTGCAGACAGTATGAAGAAGCAGGGAGAGGGAGATTGAAAAACTCAGTATCATCAACAGATGCATGCACTGCATACCCCTGCCTTGCCTCAGACTGCTAGCTGGGGGCTGGGAACACTCCCACCCCTTGAGCAGCAAGTAGAAAAATGTCTAGTACTGTGCAAGCCACAGCAGAGGTTTAAATCCCTCCCTAATCCAAACATCCTGCTGTTGCCTGGCCATGCCCCCTCAGCTCAGCACTGTAGAAGGGAAGGGAGGGTTGCTGTAGCACCCTCCCCAACCCCAGCTTCTAAGCCTGAGCCAGTACAGGCATGTGCCTGCATTTCCTCAGTCCAGAGAGAATGTCTGTGCAGTAGCAACCTGATTCAACCTAAGCAGGTTAGACTAACCTACAAAGATTGAATCAATTCAGGCTCAGGCTTTTTGAATGTGTGTCCCTAGCCCTAGAGACAGCAGCAGTTATTGGAGGAGAGGGGTAGGGGGAGCATGACTTGAGAAAAGAGGAGCTGCTGGAGGGGGAAGCAGGCAGGATTTTTACCTGATTTGGGGACTTAAAAAAAATCTCTGGCTACTGCTCCTGCAGTGTGGTCTGCCCTCCCTGGGGAGGGGTGCAGAATCATGGAGCAGGGATGTAGCCACCCCTACAGCCCTAGTTACAGCTTCTGTACTCCCCATGGCCTCAGTTATTACATAAAATATGTCATAGTTAATAACTATTCTGTAACATGTTGAAGCTGATTAAATATTAGGTATTTAAATCCTCCTCTTGTTCTTGTTGGGTTTTTTTGGTTTGTTTGTTGTTTTTCTTTTCCACTCCTCCTCTTTCAAGGAATGGCCTACTTGTCCTTGTTATGAAATTTGTTTCTGTTCCTGTGTCCATCCTCTGCTAACAACATATACTTTATTTTGCCTCGGCATATGCTGTGACTTGGGCAATGCAGCACTATCAGAGGCCATTTTGTTACCAATTTCTTCTAAGCCTCATACCTGACATACAGTCCAACTCTGAATGTTTCAGGTCACTCCCCAATGTACACTGGTGTCCATTATCAGAATGCTGTGATGACTATGGTAATAACTAGTACAGCTGCTCCTTTCAGACAGGTGTGAACACAAAAAGTGACTTTTTCATAGATTTCATGAAAGGACCACTATGATCATCTAGTATGATCTCCTGCATAAGACAGGGCAACGAATCTTGCCCCCTAACAATAATAATGCTGCAAGTCATTAATTCACTGTAAATATTTGTTATTCAGTCGTGTCATTCTTTTTCAAGAAATTTGCAATATTATTTTCCCATATGCCAAAATATTTTTAAAAATGAAGGAAGTCACAGAAAGGACAAAACGCTGCCATATTTTCTCCCATACTGGAAACTTTGGTATATATCTGTTTGTCATACTTCTTCCTGGCGTAATTATGAGAAATACATATGCAGGGAAAATGAGAGTTATAGGTTGCAAAAGCTTCTTTCTGTGGATTATAAGAATATTAAATACTTCCTCTGTGGTATGAAATCTGCAGAAACAGCACCACCAGAATATATAAATTTCTAACAAATTTTTGCTTGAAGAAGTCTATCTGGGAAAGCTGCTAAAGCTTTTGTTCTCATGCACTAGAACTGAAAAAAATCTCATTGCTGCTTCAGTGTCAGCATCTTGATGTGAAACACCGTGGAAAGTACTTCATATAGTGGCATGATGATGAAGCAGAAAGCAATACGAGTGCTTTCTAGTTACTGCAATTTTGAAGGTAGCGTTATATTTTCAGCTCAGTTAGCAAAGCTTCATATAAGGGATGGATTTATTGGCTCAGGCAAAAATAAAATTCCATGCCATTATCACATTTTTCTATTTCCCTGGTTTAATTTTAATACAGTTTAATTCAATTTTGAGAATCCATTCCCTAGTTGACTGGGACCAGTAAAAAATGTGAGAATAATGTTTTGGTTTCAAACCTGTCATGTAAGTGTCTTTGTCACAAATTTGTACCTATACTTTTACAAAACATTCCTTTACTAAAACTAGTCACTATGAATTAGGATTACCATAGATTAAAGAATGGGTAGTTTTCTATTTATTTCAGTAACTAGAGTCTAATGCTTGCATATAAAATGTGTACTAGAACTTATCTTCACAGTGGTACTAAATTAAAAACAATACTTTTTGGGACCAGCTTCTGAAAGGTTCCTATTTATAATTACCTCTTACCAACTGGTAGTATTCTCTTCTGTTCTACCAGTGAGCAGACGTGGAAGACAGCATGAGATGTGCATCACAGAGACCAACTAGTGGCTTCGGGAACGGTGTCTTGAGGTGGGCTTTGGCTTCCTTGACAACGACCCACATACCACGATGAGAGACATGCTTGGGTGAGATGGGCTCCACCTTTCCCCTAAAGGTGGGCATGTATTCTCTTCTATGTTGGCAGATCTCCCCTGGCGGGCTTTAAACTAGGCTCATCTGGGGAAGAGGAAGATGAGGGAGGAGGAAGTCTTGGACCGCTAAACCAAGCAGCAGTCACAAGCACAGCCCAGCCTAGACCAACGAGTGGAACATATATGCAGGTAAGCAACAGGGGCCAG
>NW_017728994.1:42495328-42496060 GCF_001723915.1 Gavialis gangeticus | reverse complement strand
GCCAGGGTAATGCTGAAAGTAGGGGGCCAGTGCACACATCCACAGGAGGCCTCAAATGCCTCTACACAAATGCTTGTAGTATGGGAAACAAGCAGAAGGAACTTACCCTCCTGCTAGCTGACACCAACCCAGACATAGTGGGGCTCACTGAAACGTGGTGGGACCCAACACATGACTGGGCAGTGAATATCAAGAGCTATAGACTGTACAGGAGGAATAGGACAGGGTGGAAAGAAGCGGGTGTGGCACTCTACATTAAGAAGGAATACACATCCTCACCAGGTAGCACAGAGTCAGAGATGGGGCACACGGAAGTGCTCTGGATTAGCATACAAGGCAGTCGAGGGGAAAGAGACTTAACAGTAGGGGTCTACTACAGACCACCCAACCAAGAGGAAGAGCTAGACCAGGAATTCTTAAGTCAGCTCACAGAGGTAGTTAGGTCAAAGGACGTGGTTATCATGGGTGACCTGAACTTTCCAGACAACTGCTGGGAAGAGCAGTCAGCCAGGTCTGACTACTGAGGTTCCTAGCCAGAATGCAGGACCTCCATCTAACCCAGGAGGTGCACAGCCCCACCAAAGGAGACACCTTGTTGAATCTGGTGCTGGCAATGGGTGATGACCTGGTGAGGGGGCTGCGGGTGCTCGACCACCTGGGTGACAGTGATCATTGCCTGCTGGAATTCACCATCCAATGCAAGGTGGCAAAGGCCTGCAGCAAGGCAGCAGC
>NW_017728994.1:42489780-42490328 GCF_001723915.1 Gavialis gangeticus | reverse complement strand
CTGAGGTCCCGGGGGGGAGGGGAGCCAGGTGTCCAAGAAAAGTGGTAGCTCCTTAAGGAGACGATCCTCCAAGCCCAAAGGAAGATAATCCCAACACGGATCAAAGGGAGCAGGAGGGCGCAAAAGCCCCCATGGCTCACCAAAAGCATCCGGGAATGTCTTCTAGCTAAAAGGGAGGCGTACACCTGATGGAAGGGAGGGGCCATCACCAGGGAGGATTATACTGCGGTTGCTCGGGGATGTGGAGGGGCAGTCAGGAAGGCCAAGGCGGAGATGGAACTGGGACTAGCTTCCTAGATCAAGGACAACAAGAAGTCCTTTTTTAAATACATAGGGGGCAAAAAGAAGGTACCAGGTAACATGGGGCCCCTGCAAGACACACTAGAAAATTTGGTCGTCACACAAGATGACAAAGCTAACCTATTTAACAACTTCTTTTCCTCCGTTTTCCTAAGCAGGGACCAGATCAGCCCCCGCCTCAGGTCCCAGGGGAGGCACACCTAGGCCAAGGGTCAGGGAGGATCTAGTCAGGGAGCTTCTGGAGGGAC
>NW_017728994.1:42470380-42484780 GCF_001723915.1 Gavialis gangeticus | reverse complement strand
GGGGGGGGGGGGCACGTTAGAAGGAATAGGCTACAATTGGACCTAGACAGGTTACAGGGGTGGGCGGATGAGAATAGGATGGGATTCAACACTGATAAGTGCAAGGTGATGTAGCTGGGGAGGAACAAATCAGCACCATACCTACAGGTTGGGGAACTCCCTTCTTGTCAGTGCAGAGGCAGAAAAGGATCTTGGAGTCACTATTGATCCCAAGATGAACATGGGCCGACAGTGTGGGGATGCAGTCAGGACGGCCAACCATACCTTGTCATGCATCCACAGATGCAACTCGAGCAGGTACAAGGGGTGATCCTCCCCCTCTATGCGGCATTGGTCAGGCCGCAGCTGGAGTACTGCATCCAGTTCTGGACACCGCACTTCAAGAGGGATGTGAACAACATGGAAAGGGTCCAGAAGAGGCCACTCGCATGATCAGGGGGCAGCAGGGCAGGCCCTACGAGGAGAGGGTAAGGGACCTGAACCTGTTCAGCCTCCACAAGAGAAAGCTGAGGGGGGATCATGTGGCCTGTTACAAACTAGTCAGAGGGGACCAGCAGGCATTGGGGGAGTCCCTGGTCCCCTGAGCACTACTAGGAGTGACTAGAAATAACGGTCACAAGCTGGCAGAGGGTAAATTCAGATTAGACATCAGGAGGCGCTACTTCACGGTCAGGGCGGCTAGGATCTGGAACCAACTTCCAAGCGAAGTGGTGCTGGCTCCTAAAAAGGAGGCTAGATGAACACCTTGCTGGGGTCATTTGACCCCAGTACTCTTTCTTGCCATGGCAGGGGGTCGGACTTGATCTGCTCAGGTTCCTTCTGACCCTACTAACTATAAAACTAGGAAACTGTAACTTCAGCACTTTAAGTCAGCCTTCCAGTAGTTTTGCCAAATTATTTCTTAGTTTTGATATATTTTATGCATATGTGTAACCTTTAAAGTCCACTTTGCCGTGGAATATTGATATAATTTAAATGTGGGAAGCTATTACTATCAGTAATAATAGCTGTACATGGTCCCCCTCACTCTCCTTTTCTCCCTTATCATCCAGAGATGGGAAATCAGCCTTCAGGGTTTCTCTGCTTTTAGAGAGAATATTAGTTTGCCACTCCTGGTGTTGTCATCACCTTTAATCTACAATTTAAAATTAATAGTTAAAGTAATTAAAATGTAAAGCAAAAAATGTTCTTGTTAGGAAGAAATGCATTAGAGCATAAATAGGTTACAAATCTTGTTATTGTTTCTATTATAGACACTAAAATGGGCCATGAATAGTCTAAGAAAACATGCTTTGGCATAAAATATGGCTTTTTCAATATTTTAAGGGAAGATACCAGTTAGAGACTTCTCAGGTTCAGGAAGGAATTTCTGGTCAAGGTAGACCAAGGACAATCATCTGGGATGTGGATGATTTGTGTTCAAATTTCTAAACCAATTAATATTTAATTATTAATTTGAAAGTAGTCCAGTGCTAGCATGATACAAATAGTGCCCCAATGGAAAATAATCAATAACATGGTAGTTAGGACAGCTAAGATTTGGGATACTGTGGTTCAAGTACTTGGTGTGCAGCTGGAAAAGCAGGGACTCCAATATAGGCCACCTACATCCCAATTGTTCCAATATTTATTTATTGGCTACACTAAGGGGTCTTGATCAAGTTTCATAAAACCATGATTCCAGTGCAGAGTAGGAAAGTGTTGAAATCTTGGGAATTTTCATGGTACAAAAGCACATAGGAGTACCTCCAGCTCCTAAGTTTCTCTGCCACTCTTGTGACCACTCTCAGGTACCAGACAAAGCCTAACAATTCCCTGTGTCACAATTATCCCCAGCTGCCATAATAAATGTTTGAGCACCATGGGGTGCAGGATTTGAAGAAAATATAGAGAGTGACACAAAACAATCCTTTTTACATAAGGTTTTTATTTCACAGAATCAAAACAAAGTAGGGCTGGACAGAGCCTCAGGTGGTCATTAAGTCCAACTGCCCTCTTCCCCCCACTCAAGACAGGATTATCCTCATCTAAACCACCCTAAACAAGTGATTGGCTAACCTATTATTAAAACTTCACAATCTATTCTTGCACAGCTACCAAGCACAATGACCAAGAACATTCAAAACACACAAACTTGACACTTGTCCAAAACTTGTGATGAAATTTCATCTCCTACATATTATTTTCTACAAGCACTTAAAATATTAGCATCTATAATGAATTCTAACTAATTTTTTTCCATAATTTTCTTGATAAACAGTGAAGGCACACTGATATTTGAAGCATCTCTCTCTCTCACCTTAGAAAGTTGCTATAGCAGTGAAGTCTACAAGCTCTATGCCAAGCAGGCACTGGCAATGTTCTAAGTGCTGATGAAGTTATACAGGCAACGCTGTTTAGGCATTTCTTTCCCATGGTTCAATGTAATCCAAGCCAAGATGGGCAAAAATTTCTTCTTCACTTTCAGCTTTGAGAAATGTCCTCTGAAAAGGATAAAAAAAGTTAACATGAGTTAGGGAAGTAGATTTAAATGAATGTTCTTGAAGTTTAAAACTTAGTCAATATTTGCCACTCCTGCCCAACATGTCCATTAATCTCCCTTTTCCATTTCCACACCACTATGCACAAAGATGACCTTATGCTGCAGAAGAGCCAAGCTGCTTGTTACTTTCATCTCTGATAAGTAGTTTACATTTTCAAGGATATATCTGAGGAGTAGGACTGCAAACTTACTTAATTATTAAAATGAAAGCTAAGACTCTCCCTCCTTGAGGCCTAAAGCTTGGCTTTCCTAACTAGCCCATCAGTGTTTTATAAATTAACATAGCACTGTTCTAAAAAGATCTGTTCACTGTGATTGCAACTAATTATTTATGGGCAAATCTCAAAAGTGTCGGAACTTTCCCAATTTCCAATACTTACACAATTTTTTATAAAAAAAATAGAAGTAATCAGAAAACTTTAAAGGAATAGACAACTAGAGTCTTATCTTTTCCGCTCCCCCAGTAAAATTTGCTCTTGCATTTACACACCTGTGCACTTTGGTGCAGAAATCAGGAACAAGCATTTAACTCATTACATAATGGTATACTATGGTCACTTAAAGTAGCTATACATTGCTTTCATCACTGTGATGAGATGGTAATGAAAGACGGAGGGAGTAGGCACATTACCCCACTAAAATCAACAATTTATCAGTGTTAAAGGAGTAAACATATCTATCTATATAAATATATAATATTTATATACAAATACAGTACACCAGCATAGTTTCAATCTGATGTAGGATTATTCTGATGATCAGGGTAAGTTATACACTTATTGTAAGGAAAAAGTTATACCTTGCAGGTGTTGTTTCAGCAGCTCATCCTAAACTAGCTATTTGCTGATGGTAAACAAGCCAATACCTGTTCCCTTGTCACCTCATTGTGAGGTACAGTAATAACCGTCTACTGCCTGCAGCTACTCATCTGTCCATTTCAGATCCACGTTTAATTTATATCTCTGTACAAAACCAGTGTAAAGCATACCAGTACAACTACATTAAATATCCAGGCCCCAACGGTGCTAGACCCTGCTATTTGGAGTCTGGAAGCAGGACAGCAACTCCTGTCAACGGAGAGAGCTGTGTATTTCAGAAGAGATAGCCCTCAATCAAAATCTGAGATCTGGACAATCACAAACTTCAGAGCCATTAAGAATACAGGGGTCAATTCTCTAGTGATCTTCAGCACTGGTCATACATGACAGAGTGAATCTAAACTAGATGGGAAAATCCTACACAAGGAACATCCTTCAGGAATCTCTGGCCAGTGTAAAGCTATGGAAATTGTTATGTCAGTATCTGTACACACTCTGCCACCTACCAATGTCTCCATCAGAGCTGTGCTGCCCTACCTACAAAATAAGAAGAGGGAGCAGGAAGGGCTGTCTGTGATCAGATCAAGAGAGGCCCAGTAATGTGCTGGCACAATGCGACTCTGCTGGAAGGAGATCTGCCAATAGCACTACCTAAAATATGCTATCTTTCTCCAGTGTACAAGCAAAGGCCAGTCCTTTCTAGTTCCCAGCTTTGCTCTGGCACGGGGCAGAACTGAGCCTGCAAACTTGGGGCATCTATATACGTGTTCTGGCAATGCGTGTGGGGGGGTGCTTTAAATTAGAGCGGTTCCAGTAGCCAGTCTAATTAAAGTGCCCAGAGTGCCTTGTGTATCAGTTTCCCCATGTCTCAATGGCAGCAGGGACATTTAATCTAAATCACTGCTATACCCTGCCAGCATTTTGAAGCACAGGGATGCTGATACACGAGATATGGAGGCTGGTGGAGTGTGATAGTTGTGGAGCTTGCTAAATGCACTGAAGCAGACTCAATTGAGTCTGCTATGAGGTGGTGTAATTATAGTGAATCAGAGCAGCCCCCGCAGTTGTATATAGGCACCCTTGATAGGACCCAGGTATAATATGGAGCCACTATGTCCACAATAGAGCTACCTGAATCAAAACTTTGGAAGCACCTCTGCCATTTAGAGCATTTGAAGTGTAGCTCCCTTGCTGTTTAGGCCCATCTTTCACTAACACCTTTTAATGTGAATAGTCTAGACAGTTAAAACTGGCAACTTCCTTAAAAGCTATTTTTCAGGACCACAAAACAAAATGAGAGCTAGTTTTGTTAGAAAGGTTGAGGACTAAATTGAGTAGTAGAGGTTAGAGGGTTCAAGAGGAATCTAGCTATAAGGCTTTAAAGTTCCAGTAAACTTAGCAGGCAGAAGGATATGCGGTTCTGATTTCATGCTTTCAGTGTTGCCAAGCTGTTAAACCAGTGTTTAAGGGAAGTTCTCAGTGATACACAATTGAATCCAGCCAAGGTAACTATAAAAGTCATTTCTCTCAGCAAATTACTGCCAAGCTCTGTAACAGTATGTAACATTTTTGCTCCTTTTTTTTTTTGAGAATTGGAAACAGGCTTACCTTAATGGGCAAGTACTTATAAATATGTTAGAGTATGGAATAAGTACTACTGCTACTTGCTGCTAAACCTAAGATTTTTTTTTAAATGTTGAAGAATGGAATCAGGTACTTTTAAAAACCTTTTATCAGTTGCTTCCTCTTCGGAACAGCCCATGTATTTTGGTGCTTTACCAAGCCCAGAAGCTACTTGGTTACATCACACACTTACTTGGCAGTCATATTTCATATGAATATTCCACTTGCTGGTGGGACCTGGTATGAACAAAATGTACCTCACCTAAACCATGGCCCTCTGAAGACAATGGAAGTCTTTCCATTGATTTTAAAGGACTTTGCATCCATTGATTTGAACTGGATTTTGCATCCATTGAGCTGAACTAGTGATATAACACTTTAGATTTATTGAAGATGTCCGGTATCTGTTTATAGCCAATCTCTTGACCACAATAATAATCAAATCTAACCAGTTAGGTAGAACTGTTCCCACTTTAATGCAAGTGATTCTGTATGACTAAGCCAATTTTCATGGCAAGCCATATTCCTTAGAGAACAATTTAGCTTACTGTTTTGAAGATGCCCATTGCATCTAATGGAATGAACTTAACATCTTGATTTTGCTTTAACAGCTGTAGACTTAAGCCATACACCGGCCATTTCTACTGGAGAACTGCCACTCTCCTGGTAAAAACTAGGAGAGTATAAGCATTCATTCAATTTCTCCCAGAGGAAACACCCTCTCTAGGAAAAAAGATCATCTAGGTTGACAATTTTATCTAGTAAGAATGAATGCTTGTATCCTTCTCCACTTCCCCACTGCTTCCCCACCAAGGTTCCCCATGATTCCCCAGACAAGGAGCTGCCTGGTCTCAGGAATCAACTACTGGCTTTGCCCCACTGCTCCACTCCCTCCCACATCAGACCACTGCTAAAAATAAACACCTGTTCATGACTTTTGAAAAAGGCCTTATTATTAAAGGACTTCCTATCCACCTTCTGGTTTTTACATGTGAAAGTCCCAGCATGTAAATATCCAAAAATCTGGCAAGGTTATAGATTTTGATTGCAAACAGCTGAAGTATGAGAACTACTCATAATCATGAATTCACAATGAATTGCAAGTTCAATATTATATCTGCCATAATAAAGTTTACTTTCCAAATACAGATTAATCCATTCTTCCAATGTTTGTTTGTTTTTAATTAGTTCAAATATAGTCTCCAGAAATAAAAGAGAACACTACAGAAAGCGTCATTAAGAAAAAAATATTTCCCCGTAATCCTTCCTGATATAGTGAAAAATGTAAGAGTAGTAGGAAAGGCAACATTTAAGAACAGAGAGACAAAGCAGAATATCTACCAAGTTGGGCCTAGGTGACTGGTTGGGCTAAACAAGGGGTAAGGCACGACAGTGTCTGTGACCAACAGCACACAAGGCAGTAACGTGACAAAATTTAATCAAGCAACCTTTGACTTTCAAGCCCAACTGTCCAGGTACCCAGTTATAGCTAGGCTGACTGGGAAGCAATGCTCAACACAAGCCTGGGGAAAGACTTCAGCTCACAGCTATGGAGTCATAGGAAGGCACTCTTAACTACTTTACCGAACTCCTCAAATTCCCATGCAGTGCTATGAGAGCATCATGCCAGACATTGCAATACCTGAAAAAGTAATAAGAATGATAAAATATCAGTTGCTACAGTTTTGGAAGGGTGAACACTTAGTATTACTTTCATGACTGTACTTCTGGGAATGACATCAAGTACTTGGTAGCACCTATTATCCACTAGTATTTGGAATGAGGAAAGGTAACCAATTTAGTAGTCTGGTCACCATGGTAATTGGAGAGATCCAAACCTGCTCATCTCCTAACCCTACTTGCTTCCTGTCTCTGTTTATTGAGTTACTTCTAAATCATGGATACTGGATGGGGGAAGGTCGGGAAGAAAGCATAGATCATAGCATACATGCAGCACTCTTTCACAGAAGATTACGAGGATCCAATGCTATATTTTACATTATGCTTTGAGAGATCTGTTTTGATTGTATAATAATCTTTATTTTTTTCTCTCCACAGTTTAACTAACTATGCACAAACTTATTTAGTTAGAGAGGCAGAAGTCATGCAAAATAATTATTTTTCTCTGCTCTGTGTGGGAGGACAGGTTTGGGATTTTTTTTTTCTTTCCTTCTATTTCTCTTGACAAGAAAAAACAATCCTCATATATAAACCATTGCAGAAATCCTGAAAGGATAAAGAAAAAAAAAAAAAAAATGTATTTTTAAAATCTGTAGATATCTGTTATGTATGCTCCTGAATGTACTTTATGTCTCTGGGACCTCAAATTTTTTCCCATTTCTGTTAGACAATAACATCCCTTTAAAAATTGTTCATCACCCTGCTTCATATACAAACCACTTCTGGGAGCAGAGCATTTTGTTTGCTTGATGTGGGGGGGATTCTAATACAAAGCACATGCTGTTCTTCTGAGTAGCTACAACCCATGTCTCTTAATGAATCTCTCATTGGTATCTGTCAACCACTTCAGCACTGTAAGTGGTATTTATGTTAATCATAACCTATTATCCTGCATCTGTGTCAGTCTGTACTGAGTTAATACAATGATGCATATTTGATTACAATCAACACTGTTGTTTCTTCTTTTGTTTTTCCCCCTCTTTTTGCTCACAAAGAAGAGTAAATAATGAACTGCCTACCTAGTTGTGAAATTTTGCAGCTCCTTACCAATATGCAACAGAGCCAATATATGTTCTTAATCATCAGTCAAACTCACAGAAAAAAAGGCTTGGTCTGAAGCAACTGCTCGCTCTCTCTCCTTATCCCATCTAATCAATTCTGTTACTTCAATGGAGGTAAATATTACATTTGTGGTTGCAAACATGCCCATTAACAACACTTAATGCAGAACAGCTGCCTTCCAAATGTTTTCTTATGTGAATTGCTACCTCTTACTTTTCATTTTGGCATTAACAATCAATAACATCTTTAATAAAAGTGGAGTAGAGAGAGTGAACATACACACTTAGTGCTACTTGATGATTTCCTAATTGGTAATCCCAAAGTTCAAATAGATGTCATGCTACTCTTATTCTTAAATTCATTTCTATTGTTATGAAGCCAACTAATTAAAACATGAATTGATCAATACAAATTCTAGTATTGGTTAAAAATTTATTAAATAGAGAGTTGGTCAACTCATCATGCTGTTTGGGGGGGAAGAAGAGCAACTTGGGAGGAGTTCCTACTCCTCTGTACATTCAAGGTTATAAAGCACTGTGGATTACTGCAAGTCAAAGATTCAGTGGCGTCCCTTTGCTCCTTTTGTTATTGAACTGCAATCTGCATAGGAAGAAACATGTATAATACGCAGTTTCATGATGAGTAGGCTATTTCCTCTGCAGGTAATAGGCATTTCATCCAATCCAGTAGATGTACAGGGGGAAGAAAGCCCAAAGTAAACAAAGTTTGGTTTTTACCATGTGGAAAATGCTGATTTACAAATACAAAACAAAGGACCTTTCTCCAGTAGGCCAATTAAGGCACTGTCTAGTATATCTACCTTATGTGAGAACCATCATAAGATTTTAAAATGCAATTTTTATGCCTAACACACAAACATCCAGTGACATCCTTGAATAGCAGACATGCTGGTTGGATTTTTCTTGTCCTGTATATTTGTAATGGGCAGTAGCTATTGCAAAGACATAGTCACCTTCACCTATTTTGCTTACCTATCTCCAAAATAGAAACATTTGTATTTAGGTTTCCATGCCTTCAGTCAATCTCTCTCATTATCATTGTTACCCAATAACAAAAAACAAGCTTATTGAATTGTGTAATTGAAATATAAAAAGTTACACATGCCTCACTAGAGGACTTTATCACATTTATTTTCACCTCAGCAGTTCATAGGTGAACTGATGACACAGTAGTCCAAGATGAATGCCCTCCCTGAAGCATGAGACCTCTTGAGATCATAGATAGGGGTCTTCTTAACTCGCAGTGAAACAAAGCAATTTTCATGGCTTGGTCACAGCACAAAGAACTGACTGAAGGCATTTCCAGTGTTCCAGCCTCTTGTTGCTGAGGGGGAGGGTCATAGGCATTGCATTTAACTTCTTAAAAGATGGTGCTGAAACATTTTTACTTCACTGACTGACACCTTCACATACACTATGTCACTAGCAGACAGTAATTCAGTCACATGATCTCTGACTTCAGTGATTGTCACATTGTCTTTATATTGCAGTAAGCGTTGGGACATTCTAAAACAGCATATTATATGAATAATACACTTTTTTGCAGGTTGATTTTGTGGGAAATTATGGCCAATTATTTCCTGGCAATTGCAGATAACATCATTTTAAACCATGAAATGGTGAATTAAGTAGACTTAGTCACAGACTTTAAGGCCTTTAAGATCTGGTTCTCACATATTTTTGGCAATACCCTGTATCCGTTACTCCTCCATAATCCACTGAAAAAAAAAAAAAAGTATTTTGGTCACATAAGTTATGAAGGAAAAAAATACAATGTTTGATGTAGTTCTGATTTTACATAGATGTATATTAAGAAGTTAGTGTAACCTTCCCTTCATATCTAAAAATGCTAGATATTTTGAAGTGAGAAGCTCTCTGGAACAGGATAGTTAGTGATTTTCTAACTTAAACTTTGATTTGCACTCACTAACTTTCATATTGCATGTGGCATGTGACATTTACTTACATCAACTTAATTAACTTACCATTTTATTCACTTCCAAATTATTAAAAGCGAGATATACTGCCAATTATAATACTTTCTAACTTTGCAATATTTTCAGTATATTGGATAAGTACTGGGCACTCATATGGCTCCAGCATGTCTGAAATCATCATAGTAGCAGCAAGAAAGACAATGATAGATGAAAAAGGAAAAAGAAAAGACAGATTGTCATTTAAAAACTTGGGACTCAATTGCTCATTGTGCTTGGAAGCTGTCCACTTTAAACTCAGTTTTGTGGGTAAATTTAGTTCTGATGAAATCAAGGTGACAACAGTGCTCACAAAATTAGGCACAATGAGCAAGTAATGCTGTAATGCAGCCTCAAGTGTGTCTTTCTTACCAGGTATTAGCTGGACTCCTTTTCCCAAATAACTCATCATGCCAAACTAGTTTGGTTCTTTGAGCAACCTATTTGAAACAAAGAAAAGACTATGCCTCTTGCATGGCTTTCTATATCTTCAAGATGTAAAACTATTCTCCCTATGTGAGAGGCCATTGCATTCATTAAATAGTAAGTTACAGGGATAATATATTGACATTTTCAATGGTTTGCAATTTAAACATTAGACTATGATTGATTTGTTAGATCAAAAGTGCAAGGCGGTTCAGTTCTTCACACTCGTTCTGCTCTCACTTGTCCAAATAACATATCCACCACTGATGGAAATACAAATAGCTATAAATTTTCTATTTACTCCCTGCAGTTCTCATATAAGAGATGTAGGGCTATTTGAACCAAAGCAGTCATCACATAGAATAAATCAAAATGCCATAATAAAAATTGGAGTCTGGAGTAAATAATACCACAGGCTAACAAGAGAACTACTGGCTGTGCATGTACTTAACTGCGGACTAGACTAATTAGCTGTAAAGTGTCACTGTCTACACATGTGATGGTAGTAGGCCACAGTAAACTAATTAACACCACAGTAAGATACTACTGTCAGTGACAGTACTATAGAACACCGGCGTGACTTACTGTGATTGAACGCATGTAGAGACACTGACCATGGGCATAAATTGCACCCAGACAGCCGGGGCTAGACTTCTGCCTGCTGCCTAGCCACAGAACTCTGCACTTTCAGCACCCACAGTCCCAAGCCAGCCCCTCCACCACGTGACACTGCTACCCAGAGCCTGGGGCTGCGCAGCTCTGGTGTAAACTGCTCCATCCTGGCTCAAACTGCTGCTGTCCAAGGTGCACGTGTAGATGCTACACCTGGGAGTAGTTTACTCTAGCTCAGAGGCTATGTATAGGCAGTCAAAAAGCCTGAGGCTGAATTGATTCAGTCTTTGCAGGTTAGTCTAAACCGCAGAGATTAAACTAAGAAACAACTGGACACACATTTACCTTTGATTCATAAAATGCAGCTGGAAGGAATGCTAGGATGCTGGGGGACTCTTATGTAACTTAAAACAGGAAGTGGTCTAGGACAGAAGTTTTAGAAACTAGTTTGATTCAAATCAGTTAAGTCTGATGCTACATTTAATCAGGTTTATCTTTAAAAAAAAAAAAAAGTTTCAGCCATTTTTAAACTGATTTATGGTTTACTGATCCTTCTATTCCATTACAAGTTTAAAACAGTTTCTGATTGCTTAAAGTGGTTTGTGTGTAATTTCTGTCCCTACCCAAACTGCTCTGGAGTTTACTGCTTCAAATTAACTGCATGTGTAGATGCACCCACGAATTTACTGCTCACACAACAGGAACCACTTCATAGGCAGCACACCAGTAACACAGGAGTGAGTCAAGACAGCAGCACTCAGAACACAAACATAATGAACATACCACAAGACACAATATCCCATTCTGAAATATCTGGGCTGCCTCCCGCCCCCCACGTGATCTAGCACCGAGGATGGGAAAGCAGCCCAGCTGAGCTGCCTCCTGCTCCCGGCACGATCTAGCACTGGGGATGGGATCTAGCACGGGGAATGGGGACTCAACCCAGGTCAGCTGACTTCCCATTCCCAGCCTATGGTTGAAACATTTCAACTTTCAAAACATTTTGACTAGCCCAATTTTGTTTTAAGGATATTTTGATGGCCTTTGTTTCATTCTGATTTTGCCATTTTGACCTCGAAATTGGTCAAAACAGTATCAAAATGAAGTTGCCAGTGAAATTTCATACAGCCCTAGTGCTCACCTATTACATTTGTGGACAATGCCAAGCTGGGTGATATAGGGGAAATTTTAGAGGACAGGATTACATTCAAGATAGCCTTGATAAATAAAATGACCCTCATTAAAGGGAATAAATTCCATTTAATAAATGCATTACACTTATTGAAAAACCATCAAATATACAAATACAAAATAAGGAAGGCTGGCTAGGCTGTAGAAAATGGTCTGCAAGTTATTGTGGTCCACAAGCTAAACATGAGTCAATAATATAATGTTGTTGCAAAAGAACCCTCAAAACCCTAACAGCATTTGGGGAGCATTAATAGGAGCATCATAAACAAGTCCCAGGAAATGATTCTTCTAATCTTTTCATGTCTATTGTCTTTGTCTAAAATTCCCATATCTCTCTACCTCCCAGTGTTGATGGTAACCAATTCTTTTTTCCCTCCAAGCTAGAATATACTTAGATACATGAGTATTAGTAGACATTGAAACTATCCTACAATTTCAGAATAAAAGCTCTTTTGATGTTGTTCTGTGATAATGCAATACACTGTTGATAAGGAAAAATACTAACCAGTGATTCTCAACCAGGGTACTGTGGCATTGTTAGGTATGCAAAAACCTACACAAGACAAATCAAGAGATTTCAATCCATTTTTGATCTGTTGCAGTATTTCCAAGTTCTTTCCAACAGAAGAATTGCTCTATTATTTTCCCATAGTAAAAAAGAATAAAAGCTAAAGGCTGACATTTTCCAAGAGATGGCTTGAGTCTAAATAGGTTGATAACCACTGAATTACACACTGTAGAAGAACAGATGATTTTTTGCATAGGATAAAAATTCTTGTTTCTCAATTACACTTTCATTATCTGATAAAAGATTAGCTTGTTACTTGGGTAACATATAAATCCCAGACTGCATAAATAAGTTCTTTATTGATACTGGGGTTTCATTTGTATTACATTTATATTTCTGCTTTTTTCATTATTTCCATTTTGCACACATCCCTCCTTCTAGATAGCAAACAAAAGGAAATCATGTATTCAATTAAAAGGCTAATCTAGTTTCCCCACTGCTCCCTCCCAACTACAGCCAACCAAGAAAAGTGTTTGGAAAAAACAGCCTACCTATAACGAAAGACCTGAAGTCTTTATGTTCTACAGGCCTTTATGTCCTTCTACATTTTTGCCTGAAATTTGCATATCTTTTGCAGCTCATTTCAGGGTACTTAGTACTTACATTTTACCAAGCTTAGAGTGGGGTAAGAGCAGCAACAAAGTGACAGCATCATAATAGCTTTACAGATATTTAGTGTTAGGTACTAGCGTAAAAGCCCATAAAAGTGATGGGCAAAAGTAGGCTACTTGTTACAGTGCACTACATTTCTGTTATCCACTGTGTCTTTAACAACTTGAGCTGTTCTGCCTAGTCTTCTTCTATACAACAGGTATCCATCAACATTTCCAAGTGTCTCCTCTGTAAATTCCTTCATTTATTGATGATTTTCTATGCATGGTGCATTTGCATTTAATCCTCCACAAAGTCCATCAAGTATATATCTCATCACAATGATCTTTGCTCCTCTTGGAGGCAGAATCACTTTACCCTTATGACAACAACTCCAGAATTGGCCATCTGACAGTCTTTCAGCTTGGAAGTTTAAAGAGTTACAGAACTGGCACACCATATTCATCAGTCTACAACTATGTTCCTCAATCTCATCTTCAGTGAATATTTTTGCCTACTCTTTCAGCCTGTCTTCTATTGTCTCTGTGAACACTTTGCCTTTCTATTGCATCTCTTCCACAATGTCCTCTTTGCTCATTGGTTTCGTCTTGTCTTACTCTTGCCATTCTTTTTGCATTCAATTGCTATCTGTTCTCTGCTTCACCTTGGTAGGGGTGTTAGCGGACAATTTTTGTTCACATACCATGAGTACACCATAACTAATTTAATCAATCACTAAAAAAAGTCCAGAAAAAAAAGTGAGCGCAAAAACGGTTTTTTTTCAGTATGACAGAATGACAAAGACACAGATGAAGCAAATTATTATAGAAGATACCAATAATGAAGATAAAACAAACAAACTTCCATAGGTACAACAGCCAGTCACTATTATCCGTGTCCTATTATAAAATACTAGAAAAGATAGGCATTGAGTTTTTCTATAAGGTAACTACAGTCCATAGAATTTTTGCTTGATGTACAGTTCTTAAATGTAATATCTGACATTAGCCTAAAGGCATTTCTTCTAGTCCACAAAAAAACAAAACAAAAACAGAAAAAACACATACACAAATGAAGAAAGAAATAAACAGGTCTCTCAAAAGTTTGAATTTAAAGTAACTTTTCCATTTATCATGGGATCATAATTTCAAGGAAAAAAAAGAATACCAGGCTTACAATATAGCTCTGGAGAATGAAAGAAAAACAGACTAGGAAAGAGGCAATATTGTTTTATCTGAACAGTTAACAAGATTATGTAACAGCTTTCAAATATATATATATATATATATATAAA
>NW_017728994.1:42462895-42470217 GCF_001723915.1 Gavialis gangeticus | reverse complement strand
ATATATATATATATATATATATATATATATATATAAAACTAAAACCTGTATCCTTTTGGCCCCCTATTTGTGAGATTAAAAGCTATTAGGTATATAATTCACAGTGTGAGGACTAGTTCATATGCAGTCTGACCTAATAGGCAGGCCATGAGGGAAGGGCCAGAAACAGAAGCTGGGGGAACCAAAAACCACACCAGGGACCAGGAGCCAGAGTCCAAGTCCTCAAATCCAAGGAGGAATTGCAGAGGCAGAGCCCAGGTCACAGCCAAATCTAAATGCTAGAATCAGGGACCAAATTACTGAGTTCCCAAAAGTTCAGAATCCAGAAGCAGAATCAAGCCAGGTCAGAAGCTAGAAAGCTAAAGCACAAGATCCAAAAAAGCATATGACAGCAAACCTTCCCACAGAACTGTTAACTGGTCTACAGTCTGCTACCACAGGTGAGCTTAAATGGGGAGGCTGTTCACCTCAGCAGCCAATCAGAGGCCCTAACAATGGCCAGCTGGTTCATCAGTTAGAGTCTGTAGAAGGTTTGGCCAACTGGGCAATTAGTCTTGGCTGGGTTGCCTATTAGAGGCCCAGCCACTGTCCCACAATGGCTAAACTGCTTTGTTTATCCCTCCTGATTCTTTTTCAATCCAAAATTGCCCCTTCTTGGCAGTGTCCCTTTCTTTCTTTTCCTTTCACTATCCTTTTTTCTTTATTTCTTTCCACTTCGTATCCCTGTTCTCTGCTATTCCATTCATAGCATCAGGCAAAGTAGGTCATAGCCTACAAAAACTCAGGTATCTCTGGATGAGTTTGTTTATAAAGGTCCCACCCTGCCCTATTGTAACAATTATCCTTTTTTGTCAGATTCACTAGTCTATAGTTGCACCAGGTTCCTGTAATCCCTGGTTGATTGTCCAGATTGAAACGTTTGCAAATTGCCTCTCACATATATAGTCCAGATAGTCCCTATTTTATAGCTTTTCATATTTATACAAGATACATTTTGAGCCAACTTTTAGGAACACCGAACCTAAAAAAATAAATACTTTTGGTTATGTAAGATGAAGTCTAAACACATGTATTTGTCAATATCCCTTCAGTTTAGACAGCAATGTTAAACAGGTTGGGGACACAGAGCAAACAAGAAATAGGGAACAAAAAATACGGCTCTTTTGAAAAAATGAAAGGTAAATGTAATAATTCACCTCTTGTGAGGTACTGGATTGGTTATATTCAAAGCAGATTCAGGTAACCTTGGGACAGTTCATTGTGTGGACACTTGCACATGTTTGTAAGCCAGGTATCTTGCATTGTTTTTGCAACAAGAGCACACTGTTGGCTCGTATTCAGCTATGCTATGAAGAAACTATAACCTTTATGTACCTCAATGGATTCACTCCTTTTTTCTCTCTCCTATCCCCCTTGCCTCTCTTAGCAGTTTCCCTACCTTTTTCATTCCTCCTTCCTTCCTCTTTGTAGTCTAATCACTGCTTTCTGTTTAGAAGCTCTACTTCCTTCAGAGCATCTGATTAAATTAGCCCTCTGCTTATGAAATCTTATGCTATGCCTCTCTGATTTA
Source organism: Gavialis gangeticus (assembly GCF_001723915.1). Classification (NCBI taxonomy): domain Eukaryota; kingdom Metazoa; phylum Chordata; order Crocodylia; family Gavialidae; genus Gavialis; species Gavialis gangeticus. The sequence goes on along the minus strand of NW_017728994.1, from coordinate 42,468,647 downwards.
GTTTATAAAGTGCAAATCTACCCTGCCTAACCTCAGACTAACAGTGCTAACCACCTTGCTTGGCGATATAGTCAGTTCTGTGATCTGAGGCAAGGAGAACAGTGAGAATGAAACCTGTTAAAACAATATAGTTGTCTGCCATGGACAAGATAAGGAGAAAGCAGAGAAAGAAGACCATTTTTTTCATACATTTTGGTTTGCAAAACTGAAGAGCCTCTCATACCAGTTGAATATAATACATATTTTTAAAATGGCTTGCTTTGAACTACATAGGAATATTAAAAAATTCCCATTCTGTATTTCTGAATACAATTTGATAGGGTGGTTGCTGCTCTAACAGAATAAGTCAGCCACATAAATTACAAGAAACATTATACTAATAAGATGAGGCATTAATATTGGCCATTTCACTGGGCCTTTTAATTACAGACTACAGTGAATGACCTGGCCTGTTGGTGAACCCTGGTAAACAAGCCTCCTGAAACCATGCAAGGTGACTGCTGCTTTTCACTGCAGCAGCCTGTTCTGCATCACCAGCCTGTATGAATGCTTCTATTAGACACACAACCAAGAGCAAGTTTGTAACCCATTACATTTTGAGGTGACCGAAAAATCAACATTCAGCAACCACAGTGTTCCTTCAAATTAAAGGTAGCACTCCCAGCCACATTGTTGTATTTGACTGAAAGAGCTTAAGTAGAAGAAGGCACGTGCCACTGTCAAAGAAATTGTCTCTGCTGAGAAAAGAAGGAAAGGATGAGGAGAACATATGTTCAATATCAGCTATGCACTTATACTTCCTTTTCCTACAGAAGCCTCACTCAGAACATAGCAAATCAGGCTTGGACTGGGTGATAAAATGTTAACCAAACAAATTCCATTGCACAACTAATTGGACATTCTGTGTATTGATAATCATCCTTTAAAAGTTCCAAAATAGCATTTTGAATTGATTATATTGTTGTTCTCCATCGATTTCAATTAAGCTAAATTCTCCAGGAGCCTGGAGCACTTGGCATCATTTCTAAAAGCACTTGGGAAAGAACAATATTGAAAAAAGACCAAAAAGGGGGATATTATTAAGAGAACAATGATAAGGAAAAACTGAAATGGAAAGGAGAATATTAGATGACAGAGCAGGGGTAAGTTCACAAAGTATACCTGTACCAATCAAGCCAAGTACTGGTAGACACAGACAGTAAGGGGTATGTCTGCACCACCTCCATGATGTGTCTAGGACAACTGCTAAGAAGTACATCCTACCCACTTGTACCAGCCAAATCCTGCAGCGAGGAAGCTTAGTCACCTAACAGTGACTTGGTCCCAGTGCACCAAGAAGTACCTCTAAGATACAGAATTTAAGGCTATATTTACAATATAAACTCACCATGCTTGGCAATATCCTCCTCAAGCTGTGGGCTGTTTTCTAGACCAGTGGTCTCCAAACTTTTTTGATCGCACACCCCTATTAGTAAAAAAATTTTTGAGCATGCACCCCCACTATATGTATATTTATATTCGTGCACCCCTATCACTAAAAAAATTTTGAGCACGCACCCCAATATATGTATATTTATATTTGCGCACCCCTACCAGTAAAAAATTTTTGAGCATGCACCCCCAATATATGTATATTTATATAAATATACATCTAAATAGAAGTTCTAATATTTTCTTCCCACACCCCAATGGATTGTCTTGAGCACCCCCTGGGGTGTGTGCACCCCACTTTGGAGACCACTGTTCTAGACAATCAGCAGTGTAGCTGCAGTGCTGCAGGCAAACTAATTAGCTTGGAGACTGGTTAACTGGCCCTGCTAATCAGCAGTAATAACTTACTTGACATAAGTAGCTATCCTGCTTCCAGTTTAGGGACAGCCCACCCAGAACAGAGCTGTATGCTCCTGTGCAGCACTATTGGGAATGGTAAGTTTACCATGGTGGCATAACTTGAGAATAGCATTGTAACATGATCAGGATCACCCTTAGCCAGTTACACTACCTCATTTCTGGGAATAGTGTGACAAAGGTGGTAAAGACAAGCCCTAAAAAGGATAGTATTTCCTCTATATACATCACTGCTGAAGCCTCAAATTTCAACACTTAATACAACTTTGGTCTCCAATATATTGCTATCCCTTTCATATGGAGAGCAAGCACAGCACAGATAATGAGTGGGGAAGGTGAGACTGGAAAAAAAGCAGTGAAGAAGGAATAACTTCCCAAGCCTTTGAGGTTCAGTCCAGGTACTGCTTTTTACCCCTTGGTTCAGCTATCTATAAAATCAGGCTGAAATCTCACAAGAATAAACATGCTGAGACATTCTCTGAGTCTACTTCTGCTTCTAGCCAAGAGCAAGAATGAAGGGGGTGCATAAAGCAAGAAATAATAGGGACAGAATATAGGATGAGGAAGGAAAACCAAATTGCTTCAAATTATGAGGTTCTGTTACAGACTAGTAAGAAAATTCAAGCTGCTGCTTCTTTTACCTGAACAGATTCACTAGACATGAAATGAAAGGTGTGCATGTATAGCTGATCCTTCAAAATAAAAATAGTATGGAGGATTGCAGGCTTCTTATATCTCAATCACTTCCAGAACAAATGCACCCACTTTACAAGCAAAAAGATGTGTTTTTCCTACAACTTCCAGCCTTGTAAAGTCATCCTAGGATCTGAAAGTCAAGCTGAGTCTTTGCTGCTTGCACCTCATCACCAGTAATATCCTGCACATCACACTATTCCTTCATTGACACGTATTAACTGAGCAATTAGTTAGACTATGCAGCACTTCTGAAGGATGTACTGTATTTTATGTTTGCAGTTGGTATAAATGGTGAGGATACAATACAACACATCACTTAAAGAAACCAAGGGCCTGCAGTGGAAGAGCAGGAATCACACTTGCATAGTGCAGCAATGGGGGAAGGAGTGGCATACCGGGTGCAGTGATGCAGAAGGGTGCTCATACGGGCATATGGAGCATCCATATGGCCCCAGGAACTGAGAAGGTGGACAGCCCTGACCTAAAATCCTGTCCTATGATTCCATTTTATTCCACCAAGTAGGTACACAGTTTCTGCGTTACGCAGAAGTTTGTACCAAAGCCACAGATTAAGTACACTGAGCAGCATCAAGTATGCTCAGTCCTGCAAGTTCTGATGCTACTTTCTGCAAAGTATTATTACTTCCATAAAATGGTGGTTAAATCTTCATAACAATTGGCTGAATCCTTTTATCAGACATAATTGTACCTAACAACTTTTGAATCAGTGCCTTATTTTACTAAACTAAATCAGGGATGGCCAACCTGCAGCACAAGTGCCAAAAGTTGCACCCACAGCCTCTGTATGTAGCATGCAGCTGACCAGAGAGGGAGAGGCGGCATGCATGCATGACACTTAAAGTGGGCTAAATGCTTTTGCACTGCTTTAATGGTGTTGGTGTTTGCATGCCACGGGGGCATATTGTGCATTAATTCCAGCCGCTGTAGGAAATTTGGTGGTGTAATGCACCTTAAATGACTTGGGCTCCTTCACGGAGTTTTAGTTTGGTGCCCCTACAGCCACGAAACTAAGCACTAGGCTCCATACAGCCCCACAGCCCTGTAGGCAGCCTCCGCCCACAAAAAGTGGCAAGCCTCATCTTTTTTTTTCCTTCCCCCTGAAGCCTGCCTGCCTGCCTAAACTGCAGGGACCGGTGCTTCCTTCTGTGGCTGCAGTGCCCCCTGGGACTGCCTGAGCCAGGTGCCTGTAGGCAGGTGCCACTTGGGGGGGGGCACAGCTTCCCCATGGAGGGAAGCACCAGCCCCTCTGTCCCCTGCAGCCTAGGGACTGCTCCGCCCGCTGGTAACTCGCCCTCCCCTCCCCGCCAGAGAGGCAGGTAAGTCAGCAGGGTGTGTGCATGACACAGGGGTTTAATCAGCCCTAAATTGAAGAGGTGCTTTTTAAAACCCACCAATTCAATTTAGGGCCCCTGTATTGTCTACACACACACAGGCAGCACAGCAGCAGATAGGACAGGGAGTGGAAAACAGGGCAGGAGATTAGATGGGCAGGAAGCAGAACAGGAATTTGGGCAAAGGAAGGGGATCAGAGTGGCACTTGGGGAGGTTGTGGACTTAATTTATGGCATGCCAGCCAGAAAGGTTGGCCTCTACAGATCGAAATGATTCCTTCTGGCCTCAAAAAATGTTGGCAATAAATACAAAAATAAAGCCCAGTAATGTTATTGATAGTGAAAACTAAATATATCTTGATCTTTATGCATAGTAAGTATCAATTTGTCTCCTGTGGTACAACTGCCGTAGGAAAACTGTAATTAAAGCCCCTGGCACACTTTCATTTAACATCATAATGGGATTTGATCCTTGATCCCAACAATTATGCCTCTTTCCATGCCATTATTGGAATCAGATCCCAAATGTGCCATTATTACTTGCCAGTGCAGTGGGACCCAGGATCATAATTTGCAAATGCAGCCTGCAAGTCCAGCCAGGGCTGAAAATCAGCTAATTGTCACCTCCAGCTCCCAGGACCACACCTAGAACTTGAACTAGCTCCAGTCTGAGGCAGGGCAGGCAATCAGCTGATTGTTAGCCCCAGCTCTAGACTGCACCAAGCCAGTTTCAAGTCCCCAGAGTGGTAAACTGACAATCACCTGATTGTCAGCCCCAGCTGGGATGGCCCTGGGCCTGGTTCGAGACTGGGGCTGTCCATCCAAGCCAGCAATCAACTGATTGTCAAAACTCCATACCCTACACCTCTGGCTGGGCTGCCAGGCCCAAGGGATCTAAGGCTGTTGGTGGGGGAGAGGGGAGACAGAGTCAAAGGGCTCCCAATGCTGGAGACTTTAAAGCTCACTAGGAGCCCCTAATACCCTGTGCTTGGAAGCCTTTACAGAGCTGTCAGGCTTAGTGTTTGAAGTCCCTAGTGGGGAAGCCAAAGGAAGCTGCCTTGCTGGGCTCTTTAAAGTCTCCCCCCATTATCTGAGTCCAAGCACCCAGGAAGTTTTAAAAACATGGCTGCAGACAAAATTCCAAACAATGAATGCCATGGCTCCTACCCTATTGTAAATAAGTTAGGACCATCACTGTATCTAATATAAATGGCCAGTTACACAGTTTAATTTGTGTGTTAAAGTAAAATCCCTAGTACTTGTTACAAAAAATACTCTAATAGAAAACCGCTAAAATGTATCTCTATTACATTGGTGTATGCACGTATTTAAAAATGAAAACAAAGGCGGGGGGTGATTTCATATTTTATTTTTACAGGAAACAACACTAACTTGAATGATGAAAATTTTGGTTTTGATTATTGGAAGCAAAACGACAAATGGATTGGCTGACACATACTGACTGAACAACACACATGCTATGACATGAAAACTCTGGACAGGGAATTCAGTGCAGTTGTATCCATTATCAATATTGACATCTTTTTAGCCATAGCACATGTAATGAATGGAAATAGAGTTGTTGATTTGGTTAAACAAAGTTTATTCCAACTGCAATTACAGCAATGGTCTTGCCTGTTAAACAGCACAGCCATTATAACAACTACATCAACAAAAATACATAAACAAAAATTAAAAAACACAACTTTTTAAAATTTGCTAAGTTTGGCCAGGCTCCACTAGGATAAAAATGTCAACATCTTAATGTCAATTCAGATAGAATAATCCTCCAGTAAAAGTATACTATGCAAACAGCACGAGAACCTTTGTATATGTGCAGCACTATTCTAGTGTTC
>NW_017728994.1:42451784-42457895 GCF_001723915.1 Gavialis gangeticus | reverse complement strand
GTAGGAACACACTGAGTTTAAAGTGCTGTTTTGGGGTTTTTTTAAAAAACATCTGCAAGTAGCCTGCATGTCTAAGTGTAATTTTGTGATGTGGGGAGTAAGTTAATCAGCAAATCCCTAATATTGTCAGAAGGAAAGATAAGCCGGTTAGAGTGCTTGCAGTGCTGGTTGGCAGGAAAACGGGAATTCTGATTTGGATTGTGCTCGTCATGTTCAGGCAGAATCCTTTCCAGTTTTCTAGTGTTCACCTATTAATAGAAACAGGGTTAAAAGTTAAACTTGCTGTTCATAAAACAAAGGATTATGGCTCTGTGAGTGCTATGCCTTTATCACGCCAACAGTATAAAAAGGGGCTGGGTCCAATTGGTACAAAAGAGTTAACTAATAAGGCATAGTAAATGAGTAAAAAATACAGTTTGTAGTTTGTGGTACTCTCATTTTATGATGCAAAAAGAAGCCTGTCTAGAAAACTGGAAAGGATTCTGCCTGAACATGACGAGCACAATCCAAATCAGAATTCCCGTTTTCCTGCCAACCAGCACTGCAAGCACTCTAACCGGCTTATCTTTCCTTCTGACAATATTAGGGATTTGCTGATTAACTTACTCCCCACATCACAAAATTACACTTAGACATGCAGGCTACTTGCAGATGTTTTTTAAAAAAACCCCAAAACAGCACTTTAAACTCAGTGTGTTCCTACATTGAGCTCCATGCATGGCCAGAAGAGACAGCAATTTAGCTGGACCCAGCTTGCCCAACATCTGGAAAGATTGGGCACTTTACTGGGGCTTTTTTGGTGCCTTAATTTAATAGCTGATAGAATCAGCTTTAGCTAAAAGTATCAAAAAGCCCTGCCAAAGCACCCAATCTATACAGATGCTGCAGAGCCAGGTCAAAGTAATGCACTGCTTCTTCCAGTAAAGTGGTGGGGGGGGGAGGACGGTTTGTTTGTTTTAAACATCTGCAAGCAGCCACAAGGCCTATTAACATGTACAAAAACATCTTTAATTTTCACAACTGACCTCATACAGCAACAAATCCAGAACACAGAATAGGTGTGAAAAAAAATAAAAACACCTTGGTGGGCAATCCAGAAGATGTCACCTAGCGTCTAGTAATCAAACCATTAAGTGTGGTAGTAATGGTAATAAAAGGAGTAACTGTAATTGTGTGAATTGGAATGTGCTCTTATCTACATTACCAACAACCGAATGCTAAACTGCAAAACCAGATTGAAAAAGGATCAACTTTAGCTATAAATAGGGCTGTAGAAACCAATAATACACACTTTACCTAATACTAATACTCAGTCATTAACCAATGTTGTTGTATTATGCTTTATGCTACTGTGAAATATAACAAGGCATTTTTCATCAGTTGTTATTCAGCTGAGTTATATACATAGACAAAGGTTCTCCACTTCCTCTGAAAGTATCAGCTACACCAAAACCAGTGAAACTTCTTGAACCAAAACTGTGGGACTTCAGTAAATATGTGACATCACTATGAAAATCCAAGATGGAACTTAAATTGGTATCATCTCCTGTACTAGTGAAATCTTTACTGGGAATCTGCTCTGTTATCAAAGGAGCCTAAATATAAAGTTCATCTAAAAAAACTAAACCAGGGGAAACTGGTGCAAAAATCAGTAGCGACTGAAACACCACCTGAGATGCGTAAAAATGTGACTAAGAAAACGACATCTCTAAAAACTGAATTTCTTGGTTATATAACGTTGAGGCCCTATGCATGTATACATACCCATGCATTTAGGTTTTAGTGGCATCCTTTATCAGCATCAGTATATCTGTTGAACTTATATGTGGCTTATTATTATTGCATAAATGACATATTCCAAACAGGCCACTGCTCCCAACTTAAGTCCTGAACCTAACATTCCCAGGCCTAAACCTATGGGACAAACAATTGGGAACACAAAACTCTACTGGTTATATATCAGGGAAATGTGAAGATCAATGTAGACAGGTGAGGCATAAATGAATAGATGGCTGTAACAAGGTAACTGCAAAGCAGTGTCTAGCGAGCCCACTGAGTTTAATCCTCTATCTGTACATTATGCTTTTCCAGAACAATGGTTAAATATCCTCCTCTGTAAAAGACAAAAATGAGGGGAATGTAGGCCTTGCTGGAGCATTGATAGATATATGCTAGTCATACAAAGGCTTTGCTAAAGCATTGGCCAGAGTAGGCCTCACCAGCAAACGTGACTGATGCATGAATTCCTCACATAAACAAAACTTGGCATGTGAACCAGATGTGCACTCCTGCCAAGAGATGGGAATGAGAGATGATGGTACCAGGTAGAATAATCTGGTACCAGGATGATAAGGCTGGAATGGAAACACTCAGGTCAGAATTGGAAACAAGCCCACGGTAAAAGATGTTTAGAAACATTCAAGATGCAGATGGTATGCAATATGTAATTTGTTTTGATCATTCTGTAAAAGGAGAATTGGAAAGCAGGGAAACTTTTGTAGTCCCCTGGGGGGTGCCTGCGTGGTGTTGCGCCAACTACCTTGTCACAGCTACAAATACCTTAACTCCTGGTCTGGTGTGCTTGTTAGGCCAAAACGTGCTTGTAGACAATAAACCTGGCTGAATCTTTGCCACCAAACTAAGCCTGGGGTCATTCCTTAAAACAAGATTGGTGTTGGAATCTCCTGGCTGTGACCTGTCAACACTGCAGTTTCTAAGACTTCAGCACTGACAACACATCAGTAACACCAGATAAGGACAGCAGCAAGGATGACACTGATAACCCAGATGATACACACCAGCAGGCAGGGGAGGGAGGGAAGGAGAGAAGAGGAGAGGGGATGTGCCTCTGAGCAGGAGGGTAAGACATGGACTTCTCACCTGCTTTGGAGACTTAAAAAATTCCCCGCTGCTGCTTCCATGGCATGGATGCCCCACACTGGTGGGCGTGGGGAAGAATGCCAGAAGTCAGGGATGCAGCAACCCCTGCAGCACTGGTCACTGCTTCCGCATTCCCCTATTTAAAATCCTGGACTGCTAACGATCACATCATAAATGTAATTAGGGCAAAGGCCCTAATCATATGGAAAAGCAAACCTATCTGAGGGCTTGATTTTGCCACTGTTAGGCATGTCAGCCTAGACAATACCTTACTCTACTAACAGTGAGTGTGACTACTCTCAAGGCACAGTCAGACAAACAGATTATACCCTGTGAAAAGCATACCCAGCATGGCTGCCAGTGGTGTATACATTTATGGAGCAACCATAAAAACAAGGCAGAAAATACATAGAAAAGGAGCTGTCCATAAAAAAAAAACTTGACACCAAAGCTAGATCAAAGCTCCAGCACTGGAAAGAAACTGGAGACAGTCTTGAAGAGCAAAAAAAGCAGAACAGGACCACCTGTTCTCTGAGCAGAAACGCATCACCCTCAAAGCAGCTCTTATCAGGGCTTTTTGGTCTCCAGAAGTCTCTCCAGCTCCCTTCTCCAGCCATATGCAGCTGCTATAGTGTCTGGTCTGACTGTACCACTGCTCAACAGAGAAATAATCCATCTCTGGGTGTCCATACCAGTATGAGGAGAGAGGGCAAGGCCAGAGGTAAGTCTTTGGGTGGCAGAATGGTGCAGGGTGTAGTCAGGGGCATCATGGTGTTCAGGTAAGTAGGGGACCCCTGGTGTAGGGCTTCCATACAGTTTGTCCAGCGTCACCAAAAAAAAAAAAAAATCCTAGATCCCCCTGCCTCCAAAAAGTCTCCAACCCTACTATTATTTGCCACCTCATTCCCAGTGTTTTATTTTTGTTTTCTCTTGTTTTGTTTGGGGACAGTTATTTTTTGGATGATGTTGTTTTCTGTTGTTGTTTTTAAATACACATTTTGCTGTGTACTTATGTTTATGAATATGGCTAAGCTTATGAATGGGACCATCAATATAACACGCAATTTCATGATAATTACAAACCATAAACACTGTAGTACTAATTGTGTTAGTAATGTGTAGTATTTCATCAACTGCAGTAATAATATTCCACAGCACTCTGTGTGTGCTGTGCTCTCTCTCTGATGGTATCATAACAGCTTCCAGCAGCAAATAACCTGAAGTGCCTTTGACATTATATTATACCACAAATATAAATTTCATGTTTAACTGGTATTTTTGTAGTAATAGTTGCATCACCATACCCATTTTAAAATAAGGACTAATCCATTCCTAGTCCAGCTACAAATAAGATGACAAATAAGTCAGCAGGAAAAAATGACTATATGAAATTATATTATAACAAACCATGATTGAAAAAGCAGCATTACAAGCATTACCCATTGATGCAATGCCCTCAGGCAAAATCATATGTAATGGTATTGATGCAAAATAGTATAGTGGAATTTATCCTAATAATTCTAGGCATGAATAAATGGTGAAGGTAATAGAAGCTAGAATCATAAATTCTCCTTTCATTTTAGTATTGGACATTGCCTGTGCTCTCAATCAGAAATATTATAGCGGAAAGAGCCTGTCCATGATTGCAGTTATAGATTTATTAATAATAAAGATATGAACAATCATAAGTAGACCCAATCTTTAAGACAGAATAATCAGGTTAATATTAACATATCCTTAGCACTTATTATTGAATCTTTAGAATCATGTTATCAAAACATCCGCAGGCCTAAATTTTCAGCTCATCTTTTCTTAACCTATACACATTAACAATACATATTATTTGTATCTAGGTATAGTGCTTTGTACTTAGAGGGGGTGTCTACACGTTGTCATACAGTGATGTTGTTACGGTGCTATGCTTTAGCACTTCCGTTTGGAAATACTAAAGCATTACACAGTATGCTGCACCATGCACGCAGCGAATGGTTAAATTTCACTGGTACATCACTGTAGTGGTACACATGTAGACACATATGATCACTACGTTGCTGTAAGGTGATGTATAGATGCACCCACAGTGAAGGAAACAAAAAGATTAAGTACAAAATACCACTTGAAGCCTCCTGGAATTTGATACTTTGAAATATACAAAACACATGAATACTATCCATGGATATAAAGAAAAGAGATGCTTCCTTCTTTTGCACATTTAATTTGAAAACAATAAAAAGTTATGTTTATATAATAAAAAGTATTTCTTACTTAAATTCAAAAGATCAATGGCACATTGACGGTTACTTTTAATGAAAGGAACTAAAATTGAGTTCCTCCACTCACTGCTTTAACACTCAGATTCAATTCATGTTAAATGCAGAAAAAAATTATAAGTTACCATCTAAGATTTAATTTGTGACCATACATAAAGAGGAAGGAAAACTTGTGCAGTGAAAATACAACTTCCACTGAAAATTATAGGAGCTGTGCAGGGTAGGAGCCCCTTATAATTCTCCATTTCATAAGTTCATCAAAATTGATTATTAGGGATGACTTGTTCTTCCAATTTAGCTTTATTTTTGTTTTACTAGAAAAATATTATATTTACAGTAGCTCTACCTTGTCAAATGCTATTAGGCGGGGCCATTCTGTTTGTTTTTGTAAAGCTTCATCAGAATTACTATGAACAGAAATGTACATATGGATGCTTTAATGAGAGTCTGGATTTTATGCATTACAGCTCAGTTTGATTTATATTGTTATTGCACACAAACTATATTAGAAGAACCCTACTATGGTGTCAAAGTCAAGCATTCAAGAATTAGAAAATGTCAGAATTGAAGTTGAATGGGCAACCTTAATTATGTGCAGATATGACACACACTTTCATTTTATGATTACACACTATTTTTTTAACAAGACTTCTACAATTTGAAATAACTAGGACCTGATATTTTTTCTGCAGTACTTTATATAATACTTTATATGTTCAAAGCAGATCTCTCAGACACTTTAGTTCCAGCAGGACACTAGGAAATGAGGCTCACTCAATTAGTGACTGTTACAGATTCACCCCCCAAGCAAAGTTGCTTTTGAGGTTCACCGTGTGGCATACGTGGATATTTTCCCAAATTTTATTTAATCCTGAAGTGTTTGGTATCTGTGGGCAAGTCTACATGTGCATACTAATGTGACACAATAAACTGTGGCACATACACATGGTCACCCCAGTGT
>NW_017728994.1:42422653-42446784 GCF_001723915.1 Gavialis gangeticus | reverse complement strand
TATCTGTGGGCAAGTCTACATGTGCATACTAATGTGACACAATAAACTGTGGCACATACACATGGTCGCCCCAGTGTCTTATCAGCATGGAGTTTGTCACAGTGACCACTGGTCAAATGTTTAGTTTATCTGACTTTTCCTTGCATAGAAACTCTGTGACAGAGCTAGGAAGAGAGTTCAGTTGTCCAAGGCAGCATCCTACTGCCTTAGCCATGAAACCCTCCTTTCTGTTCCTGCAATTCCTGCTTCATTCACTATAAACTTCCCAATCTTTTATAGCAAATGAAACAGAGATCCTGCAGACAAAATTCTCCTTCATTATACCAAGGCATATTTGTCTCCTGAATAAGTTCAACCTGTACACTAAAATCCTGGAGATGACAGACAACCTTACTCTCTTGCTTTCTTCGCAAGCCTAGTTCTCCATAGTTTCTCACCCAGCCTATACTTAGCCCCACCCCCTTCCCGATTGCCTCCGATGCACGTCATCCAGCAGTCCAACTGCAGGTCGCACCCATGCATATGTGCTTATCATCCATTTTATTTCCCTGCTACCTTGCCTTGATACCGTATGTCTAATGAAGTAGGTTATGGACATGTATACCTCACTTCCAAGTGGGATAGGAAGCACTGTCATGAATACACATCCTGCCTGCTCACTTCCACTCCATGTGTAATGAAGCCACAATTAAAGCAATGCTGGACAAAGGCCAGTAAGCATGACCAAGAATGAGAACCCAAAGGTAACACTTGGTTCACAGGTAGACAAATGTCTACCTGATCAGACCATTTGACCAGTTACAGAGGCTATTATTTTTTCAACCACACGTTGTCACCACCCTTTCTGGCCCCAGGTGCATACCAACTGCCTGTCCCTTGGGTGTGTGCTAAATACTTTACTTGATTATCCTCCACTTATATCACAAAGTTAAACACACAACAAATGTCAACAATATTATACTTGTCAGCATTTAGCATGTGTGGAGTAGGAGTGAGTGTTTTCATAGTGACAGTCCTTACTACAGTTGGAGGCAGTATAGACATGCACTATAATTCCTTTTGTGAACCATCGATGGAGGGAAATTCTGGGGTGAGGCTAGGGAGATTCACAAATACTTGGTGACAGCAGAGATAGGAATCTTGTATTGTGTTAAAGGATCAAAGAAAAGTATTTTCTTGTGGGCATGGACTCTTCTCTGCATTACTCCCAAATTCAACTCTCTCTGACCAAATTGCTTCCATATGCCCCTATCCTAGTCCTGTTCCGTCCTAGCCCTAGCTCCTTCAAGCAAGCAAAGGATTTGACATATCCAGTTCCACTCTTCATACCTGCTATCCTCCATCCTTGCCTAATAAGGCACAGTTTCTTCTCTCCTATTCCAGTTCCTTGTCCCCAGTTTCTTTGCCCAGTTCTTCCCTCCTAGCTATGCTCATGATCTGTCTCTCCTTAACCCATGAACTAGCTTCTAGTTTGGATCTGGTCTACCCGCCTGGGCTCCTCATCCAATCTCATTCTCCCCAACAAGTATCACCTTAGTTCCTTGACTCAATCAACCCCCTTCCTGGCTTCTTGACCCAGTCTTTTAGACCAGATGGTCCCAATTCTCTTAATGTGCCCCCGATACTTATCAGATGCATCTTCTTTCCCCCACACCCCAATCCTAGCGACAATTTATTTTCTAAGCAGTCCAAATCTCCCCAGTCCTACCAGTTCCTTGTCATATCTATGTTTTCCTTCCAAACTTCTATTTCCCCTATTTCTTTCACTGGCTCACAATCCGAGGTTCCTTGCCCAGCTACCTTCAGCTTCTCCTCTCCCTGGCTCCTGAATTCAGGCTTCCTGTCAAACCAGTCTCAATTCTTACACTGGAAAGTGTCAAGTAACCTTAATGGTAGTCTATACTACCAACCCCATATCTAATACATATACCTACACATATGAATTATTAAGTAATAACCAAAATAAGGCACTATAATACTACTGGCACTGTACAGCTGTAGAAATTACCATTAGTAAAGAATAGCATAGTCAAAAAGTTTAGGATATACTAGTATTCAAGGTTTAAAAACCACATCCTTTTCATATTAGCCCATAATTCATTGTGCTTTTCAGAAAACACAAGAGGCAGAGGGCTGTGGTAAGGTGCAGTTCCATTTGTACTGGATACATAGTTTACTGTTATAAAGAGGTTCGACTTGTGTATGTACGTGAATTATACACTGGCTTTGTATAAGTAACCTATCACATATAATATACTAGACATTTAAACTGCTAAATGAGCATTGTTTGGAAGGCATTTGTCTGGAATAAAATTCATTATCATTTTTTATTTATCAAGAGAAAAAATAGATTTCTAAATTCTTAATTTCTAAAACAGACCAGGTGCAAAGAGGAACAAATCCCCAGAGTCATACGCAGAATTGTTTCTTTGCCAAAAGAGATAAAAGAATAGAAGACATTTAGTAAATGCAAGAATGTGCATCTGTTTACAATGACTCAGTGTTTAATTGTAGTAATGACTATGTGAACAACACTGATCACATTGGAAATCAATATTATAAACTCTGGATCTTTATGTTTACTTCAGCTTTAATCTAGTCATTATTGCAGACATCTAAAGCAAACTCTGCAGCTGTAGCATGTTTAATTCATCAAGATGTTCTCAAGGCCGACTGTCTCAGTGTTATAACCTCATAATTTTAGCATAGCATCTGCCAAAATAAGACTGTAACATTCAGTTTTTAAAGAACCATAAAAATGTCTGTTTAGCTCTGCAAGTAAACTGCTGCAGGCATTTCCTTGCACTGAAAGATGGCATGAAATAAATAAACACTCTCAGATACTACACCAAGAAAACTGAGTTCAAAATTATAGTTACTTACCGTTATAGCTAAATGTATATATGTATACTAAATATATTGTACATACAAGTATTTATAACATAAATATTTCTCTTCTCAGTTCCTTCTGGTGATGCAGGCTACTAAGATTTGTTTCATGTATTACATGCTGGGTAATAACTAAGGCCTTGTTTAAATCACAACTTCCCATTTTTTCATGAAAATCACAAAATTAAGTAATTTTCATGAAAAATGTGATTTGCAATGAAATGCCATGATATGGCCATTTCTGGGGAGGGGGAGGGGGGGCCCTCCAGCAAGCGGCCATAACGTGGCATTTTGTTTCAATAAGATGGCTGCTGCAACCTGGGGAAAGTATTCCCCAGCCAACAGAAAAAGCCTAGCAGCCCAGGGGATGGGCAAAGGGGTGGCAAAAGAGAGAGAGGGAGGAGAGAGCTTGGGGATGGGTAGGGGAGCGGCCGTTTGCTTCTCCAGGTGCGAAAACTAGGGTGATGGGGGTTAGGGGCAGAGGGAGAGAACACACGCACAGAGAAGCAAACATCCGTTCTCCTACCCAGTGCCAGGGCCATCTGCCAAGGCATCCCCCCAAGTGCCCCAACCCCCCAAACCTCAGTTTTCCCACCCAGAAGAGCAAACAGACCTCCCCTACCCAACCCCAAACTTTCTTCTCCCCCTGTCCCTTTTGCAATCCCTTTCCCCGCTTCCCTGGGCTGCTAGGCTTTTGCTGTCAGCAGGGGAATGCTATCCCCAGCCTGCAGCAGCCATCAGGGTGTCTGGGTGGCACCGTTATCTGGATATGAAAATGGTAGGGCCCACTACAGTCAGGTCACAATATTAGTGAGCTAGGCCTGCAATTTAAACCAGACCCTAGCGATAACATGTAAAAACTCCAGGCTTGTAAAACTAACCTGCCTTTTAATAAAATAATTATTTATGGAAATGCTGTAAAAACACCTAGCATTCCAACCAGGTGCATTCTATATCCTTCCAGACACATTCCACACAGTTGTTACATCTTTTTTTTTAACAAGTGCTGTTGTACAAGCATTTTCTAATTTAGTTGGATTCTGTTGTACATAGCCCACCCTTGGGATATCACCTTTATTACTGTCACATTCTGGCTAATTAGATCAAGTGAAATGGTCTCTGAATCAGTTTCCCACTTCTTGTTTTTCTTATTGCTATTGGCAAGGGACTTATTTCTACTATATCCTGTTTCATTCTGTTGGGTGACTTCCTATTAGTCCTCTATAATGTTCATATGCCTCATTTCTTCTCTTTCTATGTCAGGGCAGCTGGTGGCTGAGGCTGTTTCTACGTATCCATGGCCTTGGCCTCTTCTGCCACTCCCTTGCTGTTGTTTGCAGGTAAGATTAAGTCACATGACCTTTTCCCCACTGCAGCTTAGCCATTTTTGCCCTTGCTTTGTATGGTTGGTTGGATAAAGATCTCCAGACACGTCATTTCTTGCTTAGCTTGACAGAATGCTTCTGTGCTGTCCATTACTCCTCTCATGCTATGCAGCTACCTCTCCTGGAAAAGAAAATTTTGGTTCTCCAAAAACTCCCTCTCTGTGCTAGATTAGTATCTTGTCCCTAGAAGAATGTATCCAATGGTCCAATTTTTCCTGGGAGGGAATGTTTTGTGTTTTTATTCACTTTGATATCAGTCTCCTGGCTGTCTTACTGCTGACTCTGTTCTCTCCTTGCATTGTGGGTACCCTGAGGAATACATCCTCTGCTCAAATTTCCCTTTAGGTATTGAATAATTTGAATTCTGCTACAGCATATTGTAGCCCACTGTCTGAATGTACCTTACCAATTCTGTCAGACCTTGCAAAATGCACCTTCAGTTTCCTAATCAGAGTTCTTTCCTGAGTCTTCTCCATATGGCCCATCATCCAGAAAATTGGAGTTGTCATCTAATGTGACTGTAGCCACCGAGCCTCGAACAGTCACTCACAGGTGGCTTTCGCTCACGCGTTTGTTGTCAAATGCCTTACGGGTTCGTGTTCTCACCTGAGCCGATGTTTTCAACCCTGCGCTCGCCTGCCATGACTTGTTGGACCTCAGTGTGCCGGGTTGTTCTTCGGGTGCGCTCGTTGGCCCATGGCTTACCTGGTGGTTACTCATGGGGCTCCACCACCCCTACACTCTGGCCTCATGCCTCCTATGGAGCGGTGTCCATCTAACAGCTTCCTCCTTCTGCGGGGGGGCACCCACGACTGGAGCCTCATGCTCACATCCCTAGGCCCACCTAGCCATCACCCTTCCCTCACGGGAATACCCTAGGGACAGAACCAAAACCTCTGAGACTCTTTCTCATCCTCACTACTCGGGGACCCACTCCCCTCCTGTATACCTGTAGCCTGGGAAAACAACCAAAAAATGCCTCAACAAAATCACTGGGCAACCTGCCCCTCCGGCTTCCCCTTCTACCCTTCCTGGGTCTCTAAGGGGAATGGGTTGTCTTCTCCTTCCCTGTTGCCTCAGCATCTGCTCTCTCACCTGCTCAGTGACCCATCCGGGTCCGGCGGCGATATCCACCCTGACCACAACCCCTCTGGGGCTCTCCCAGGGTCCTCTTCTCCCTGGCAGGACTTTCTCAGCACTCTGCCATCCCCGCACTCCCACCTGCGGTCTGCTCCATCTCCCCAGGTCACTCTGGCAATGTCCCCAGATGGCATTCCGGATGCTCCCTTGCCGTCCCATGCGAATCAACGTTGAGGTGCTCCACCTCATTCTGCCTGCACTCACCCCAGCTGGCTCCGACCCCTGGGTCCCGTGGGGAGCGGCTTCTCTGCTGCCAGCATTGGAAGCAGTTCTCCTCCCTGACCCTACGTCATCTCCATGGTGTGTGCCGCCATTTTTATTCTTGCCGGCTGGCGTTTAATGCTGACGTCACTGGCCGGCCACAGCTGGATAAACAGGCAGCTGACGAGCCACGCAGGCTCTTCCTTCTGCCCCTTGTGCGCTGGGCTCTGGGCTGCCGGTGAGTATCCGTCGTTATGTTGTTTCCTGGGACGTAACCCCCCCCACCAGTCACCTTGTGGTGGTTTCGTGAGACGTGTGCTGGTGTTATCTGTGGTCTGGTGTGAGAGGCGGTGTTGTGGCCACCCGACGTCTTGTCCTGTGCCCTCACCGCATCCAGACAAGAAGTCAACCATTATGTAGTCTTTCCCAGGGCAGTACACAATGCGAAATTTGAAGGGTTGCAAAGCCAATGCCCATCGTATTATTCATGCATTATCGGTCTTGGTGGAACTGAGCCACTTCAGGGGCGCGTGGTCGGTGATGAGCATAAACTCCCTCCCGAGCAGATAATAACGGAAGTGTTCCACTGCCCACCAGACAGCTAGGCATTCCCGTTCAATTGTTGCATACTTGGTTTCAGCCGGCAGCAATTTCTGACTTGCGTAGGCTTCAGGCTGGTCCAGGTCTGCGTCTTGTTGAGTAAGTACTGCCCTAATGACAGTGTTGAAGGTGTCCATTTGTAACATAAAAGGTTTATCGAAATCAGGGGTGTGTATAATTACATCTTCGCATAGGGCCTTTTTCAAGGTTCAAAAGCTTTGGAACATTGCCCCCGTCCACTGGATCCCCTTTCGGGGTGACCCTTTTAAGGCCTCTGATAGGGGTGATGCTATTTCTGCAAATTGCAGCATAAATCTATGATAATAATTCACCAAACCCAGGAATGATCATAGCTGCTTGAGTGTTTGTGGAGCCTGGAAGGAGCGAATTATTTGGACCTTATCTTCCAATGGCCAGATAGTACCTTGCCCCACGAGGAACCCAAGATATTTTGTATACGTTTGGGTGATCGTGCACTTGCAGGGGGTTGCCATCAGACCCTCCTTTCACAGTTCGGCCAATACAGCTTTCAGGGCATGTAGATGTTGACCCCATGATTGAGTGAATATGACAATGTCGTCAATGTACGCGGCAGCATACTTGATGTGTGGCGCTAGAATGCGTTCCATTAGGCGCTTTAAGGTGGCGGCCGCCCCATGCAGCCCAAAGGGCATCCGTATAAATTCATACAACCCCCAGGGGGTTCCAAAGGCCGTCTTGGGGTGGTCACATGGCCGAACAGGGATCTGCCAATATCCTTTGGCTAAATCTAACGTAGTTATAAACCGGGCTGCCCCAATCCGTTCCACTAATTCCATTACCCGTGGCATGGGAAGGCATTGAACGTAGCTATTTCGTTCAACTTGCGGTAATCTATACAGAGCCATAGGGTCCCATCTGGTTTTCGTACCAGTACCAGGGCACTCCGCCAAGGGCTTCAGGATGGCTTAATGACACCTAGAGCTTGCATTTTTCTCACTTCTGCCCGTACCTCTTCCGTTATGTGATGGGGTAGGGGCTGCCATCGATCCGGTATGACCGCGTGTGGGGGTGTATGAATAGGGTGGAACATGTTTCTCACCCATCTGGGACCCTCCAAGAAAACGTCCTTAAACTCTACGAGGAGGTTCCACACTTCCTTTTTCTGAGTCATGGTTAGCTCACCACCCACACGAATACCCTTCATGGGTTCTGGGGCCACTGGCTCAGGGCTGGGTTCTCATGGTCCTAGGTCGTCAATCGCTTCTGCCCTAAATGCCGCCCACCCTTCAGGTTGTTGCCATTCCCGTAGCAGATTAACGTGGTAAATCTGTTTCGTTCTTTGATGACCTGGGCGGTAAACCTCATAGTTGACTGGGCCGACTCTCCGTGTAATTTCAAATGGGCCTTGCCACTGAGTCAACAACTTGCTGTGCGAAGTGGGTAATAGAACTAGCACCTTTTTTCCAGGTTGAAACTCCCACTCCTTTGAGTGCGAGTCATACCTTTCTTTTTGGTGCTTTTGGGCTTGCCATAAAATACTGGCAGCTAGCTCTCTTGCACTCTGGACCTGCTGCCGGAATGCCTGTTGGTATCTTGATGGGCTAGAGATAATCACGGGGCCCTGTTCCCATTCTTCCCGGAGGATTTGCAATAAACCCCGGGGCTGATGGCCTAGTACTAGTTCGAAGGGGGAATACCCTAGGGATTCCGATGGGGCATCCCTGAGTACGAATAAGGCCAACGGTAGCATCAGGTCCCAGTGTCGTGGATCACCTTGTATGCACCATCTTAACACCTTTTTTAGGGTTCCATTCAGCCTTTCTACTAATCTGTTGGTCTCAGTGTGATAGACTGATGTCCGTAATTGCTTAATCCGCAGGGTCTGACACACTCCCTGTAGCACTCCGGACATAAAGTTTCGACCTTGGTCCGTTAGGATCTCATGGGGAATCCCCATGCGGGCTATCCACTTCACCAACTCCTCTGCTATCCACAGCGCCATTACAGATCTCAAAGGCACCGCATCAGGGTATCTTGTCGCATAGTCTATAAACACCAAGACGTACTGGTATCCACTACTGCTGCAAGGTAGTGGTCCCACAACATCCATAGCAATCCGAGAAAAAGGTAGATCAATAACAGGCATAGGTCTCATGGGAGCTCACAGCAGTCGATCCTCCCTAACCTTTTGGCACACAGGACACCTTGCACAGTGGAGGACAACATCTTCACCCATTTTTGGCCAAAAAACCCATCTGGATATCTTGTCCAAGGTCTGACTCCTACCCATATGGCCCCCAATCGGGTTAGCATGCGCCAACTGCCACACCGTCTCCCAGAAACATGTCGGCACTACTAGTTGAGCCTTATCTTCCCTTCCCGCTCCACCAGGTAAGACCCAATACAAGAAGTTGTTTCTTACCTCAAAATAGCTCCCAGGATTGGACACTGATGCTGGCCGAAGAGACTTGTCTCTTGGCTGTGGCCATGGCTCCTGCAGGTTAGGATCTTCTTGCATCTGTCAGAACTGCTGGCTGCTTGCAATATCTTGTAGGTCCGTCACAGACTCCTTCCGCTCCTCGGTGGTTCCTTCTCTTTCTGTTGGATCACCAAGCCAGCTTTCCCACGTTCTTAAGGCCCTCCGTGTGGCCTCAACATCCCGCACCCTATCCATGATGCTGTACAATGGGGCCCAGTCCCAGCCTAAGAGCATGTTGCATGCTAAGCGGGGCATTAGGCCCACCAACAGCTCCCCATGGTATTCCATAACCCAGAGGCTCGTCCACATTTGCCGTATGGTTTGGGTTTCCCCATGGAGGCAGGACACCCTCACTGGCTCTGCTTGGCAGTCATGGGCCTCTTTTATGAGGCTGGCCTTAACCAGTGACTGAGCGCAACCGGAGTCCAGCACCACCCACACCGGGTGGCCTTCAACCCAGGCTCTCACTACGGGGCGTTCCCACACCGGGCTCTCACCTCCTGCCCCAAAACTGCAGTCCATGGGCTCCCCTGACCATGCTCCCTAGAAGACTCAGCCCCCCTCCTCAGGGAACCATGTGGCCGCCACCTTTCAGAGGTTCTTTCCAGACACTCCCGTGCGAAGTGTCCCCCTCGGCCGCAATGATAGCAGACCACCTCCCCTCCTGAGGTCTTATGACTGGGCTTCCGTCGCTCCATCTCTTTTGGCACTGGCACCAGTAACGGGGGCCCACGTTTCTTGCAGGGGTAGTATACTTCTGCAGCCGTGAAGGCCTCTGCCAACTTCAGGCCTCGGCGCAGGACTCCGGGGAGTGCTGACGGACCCACCACTGGGTCCTCTCTTCCAGGTCGTTCACGAACTGCTCCAGTATGACCTTATCAATGAGCGTCGCCACTGTGCAAGTTGCCAAGTTGACCCATTTTCCAAAGAGGTCCTGCAGCCGCTGTTGCAACAGCCACGGCCGTCTCTCCTCTGTCCCCTTCTTGGCTTGGAAAAGCCACCGGTAGTACTCCGGGCTGATCTCCAAATGATAGAGAATCGCCACTTCAACAGCCTCGAAATCTTGGGCTTCATCACGGGTCAAGGCCCTGTACGCTGCCTGAGCCTTGCCCACCACTAGGGCCCCTAGCTGGCTGGCCCAATATCCTCTATCAAGGCCGGTGCTAACTGCATGCCACTCAAAGGCCTCGATGTAGGCCTCTGGATCATCTTCCAATGTCATTTTGATCCTCTGTAATGTGGATGGGCCATGCCACATCCAATCCTGCTGCCGCTCCAGCATCTGTTGCTGTGTACCCACAATCTGTGTCAGGACCTGCAGATTCTGCCCCAACAGGTCCGCCGGAGCCATCTTGGCGGGTTGCATGCTGGTCGGGTGGCCCCCCGAAGATTTCTCAGCTGATGCACCACTCTGTAGCCACCGGGCCTCGAACAGTTGCTCCCGGGCAGCTTTCGCTCGCGTGGTTGGTGTCAAATGCCTTATGGGTTCGTGTTCTCGTCTGAGCTGATGTTTTCCACCCGAGTCTTCAACCCCGTGCTCACCTGCCACGACTTGTTGGACCTCAGTGTGCCGGGTTGTTCTTTGGGTGCGTTCGTTGGCCCATGGCTCACCCAGCAGTTACTCACAGGGCTCCACCACCCCTACACCCTGGCCTCATGCCTCCTGTGGAGCAGTGTCCATCTAACAGCTTCCTCCTTCTGCGGGGGGGCACCCACGACTGGAGCCTCATGCTCACATCCCTAGGCCCACCTAGCCATCACCCTTCCCTCAAGGGAATACCCTAGGGACAGAACCAAAACCTCTGAGACTCTTTCTTGGCCTCACTACTCAGGGACCCACTCCCCTCCTGTATATCTGTAGCCTGGGAAAACAACCAAAAAATGCCTCAACAAAATCACTGGGCAACCTGCCCCTCCAGCTTCCCCTTCTACCCCTCCTGGGTCTCTAAGGGGAACGGGTTGTCTTCTACCTCCCTGTTGCCTCAGCATCTGCTCTCTCGCCTGCTCGGTGACCCATCTGGGTCCAGCGTTGATATCCTCCCAGACTGCAACCCCTCCAGGGCTCTCCTGGGGTCCTCTTCTCCCTGGCAGGACTTCCTCGGTGCTCTGTTGTCCCTGCACTCCCACCTTCCGTCTCTCCAAGTCGCTCTGGCAGTGTCCCCAGACAGCATTCCAAATGCTCCTTTGCTGTCCTGTGTGAGTCAACATCGAGGTGCTCCACCTCATTCTGCCTGTGCTCACCCCAGCTGGCTCTGACCTCTGGGTCCTGTGGGGAGCGGCTTCTCTGCTGTCAGCATCAGCAGCAGTTCTCCTCCCTGACCCTCCATCATCTCTGCAGCATGTGTCGCCATTTTTATTCTTGCCGGCCAGTGTTTAACGCTGACGTCACCGGCCGGCCACAGCTGGATAAACAGGCAGCTGATGAGCCACACAGGCTCTTCCTTCCACCCCTTGTGCGCTGCGCTCCAGGCTACCGGTGAGTATCCCTCGTTGTGTTGGTTCCCAGGACAGTGACCTTATAGTTCTTTACATTAAAAGTGAGCCAGTCTGTCCTAACCTTTTCCAGAGTTGGGTTCGTTCTTTATGAGGCTGTCAATCTGTATGCTTTTTGCACTCATGCACTGTTCTCAACTGCCCATTCATCCTATGCCAGTGGATAAATTCTCTCATCTCCAGCAGGCCTCTGTCCCTAGATGAGACACGTGTATCCATCTCATTATATCAGCTCTCAAGCATACTAGGTGCATCTAGGCATGCATTAATGTGATGTGATGTGATGTGATGTGATGTGATGTGATGTGATGTGATGTGATGTGATGTGATGTGATGTGATAAACCAGCACAGTTTGTGCCAGAGTCAGGTCCTCCTGAGAACAGTTTCTACACATGCACATGGGACTGCAGTACTTTGAGCCGGGGCAGAGCAGCCCCAGGCTGGAAGGGGGCAAGGGGGTAAACCCTGGGCTCCAGATGGTGGCATCAGGCAGCAGAGGGGCTGCCTGGGGCACAAGGATGCTAAAGTGCAAGGCTAGGTGGCAGGCTTCCCCCAGAACTTTAGCACCTTCGTGCCCCAGCCAGCCCTTGTCACTGTCTACAAATGCATTTCAGCACACTTCATTACTCTGCCATAAGATAGTACTGTCCCCAACAGTACTGTCATACTGTGGAGTTAATTAATTTACTGTGTGCTAATACCAGTTCACATGTAGACTGTGACACTTTACTGCAGTAAAGCATATGTGTATATGCACCCACTGTAAGTACTGCTTATTCTCTGTTAATCAAAATCCAGTCTTTGAACTCTCACACATCTCACCCCTCATCTGGTACAAGGGGTAACTTCCTATGACACTTGCTTCTTGGGATCTGACCAGTTGTGAAGTATAAGCCATGTTACTACTTGGCTTCCAAGCTTCCAACTGTTTGCTGCAGGGTGTGGTATCCCTGTGTATCAACTACTGTAACTCCAGATATTAACTTCCCTTGTTTGTAGGTTTTCATCAAGAGCCTGCATTTATCCACCAGTCTCAAACTGGTTTAATTGCATGTCACCAGCATTTGATCACATATCTCTGGTATAATATTGCTGCATATCAATGTCACTGGCACTACATTCAGCTGGAATCAAATTGGTCATTGATCTGAAAGTACAGCTGCAAACACATCATTTGAATGGCTGGCAGCCTTCAATTGCAGAGCAGGTAAAAGGCTAACATCACTCTGAAGATATCCTCCTCTTGTTCAGAAGTCTCTACATCCTCAACCATTGCAGGTACCTCTCCATTTCTTTTCCTGGAATAGCTACAAAAATTGGAGTTGTTTTTTCACTAGCCTTGTACTTCTGTCACAGCCTGGGCATTTTTTCTTTCTGTTTTTCAAGTTAACTTTCACAGGATAGACACTAGCTAGGATGTCTGTCTCTCCTGTTTCCTAGGTACCATTAGTTTAATCTTGTATACTTGTTCTACACACATGGCTGTTATTGCCTGGATACTTTTCTTGTACAGATCAGCTGTCCTTGCTCTTCAGAATCATTTTCTAGGCAAGATCTAGCCAACTTCAGGGCAGCCAGGGGCTCCAAACCTGGGAACCTAAAGCCATGGGGGAAGGAGGAGCACAGACCCAGAGACCACATGCCACAAGGGCAGGCTGGCACCTTCCCAGGTTTCTCCCCAACACATGGGCTGCCTAGTGCCCCTCCTACTGTGTGCAGAGCACAGGCAGCCCAGCTTCACTGCTTCTCCCAGCTGCATGCACTGTATGGGCTGCCCAGTGAACTCATGCAATTCAACTCCCTCCTTCTCCTAGCTATGTGCACCATGTAGGCTGCCCACTGGTCCCCTCACCATGCACACAGTGGGGGGAGCCCAGCTCTACCCTTTCTCTCAGCCACACATGCTGCATGGGCAGCCTCTTGATCCTGCAGCACAGGCAGGCCAGTTTCACCCCTGCCACTGCATAAGCAGCACCCAACTCACTAGGCTACACATATTACCCATCTGCAGTGCGGGCAGTCCAATTCCTTTCTTTCCCTCATATGCAGCCCCTTCCCAGCCAGGGCAAGGCAACTGGATAGGGGTGAGTGGCAGCTAGGTGGAACCCTTTGGAGGCTGCATGTGCCCACAGGTTGGACAGCCATTGTGGTTGGCTTCCATTGGTTTCCCTTGGCAGTCTCCCACAAGCTGGAATCCTCTATCCCCCAATTTGCTTTTCTATTAGGGAATCTTTTATTACAGTGGATGTCAGAGTTCTCACCTGTGTTGTGTTTGCTTTTTTGCTGCTTGGTTTTGGATAAAAAACCTAGTATTTCTATTCAGCCTTGTTCTGTTATTACAGTATATATCAAGCACCATCACCAAGTGTACCAGAGTATTGGGTGTTATTCCTAGCCATACTGTTTCAATCACTTCTCATACCTCGACTTTATTCTTCATGGTTAGCTCTGAACACAGACTCAGTTCTTGTTTCCATTGCTTCCAGGTTTGTGTGAAGTTTTTTTTGTCTGGAATTCCAAGATTCCTGGTGGTTGGAGTCTCCCCATGTTTCCTCTTCACTCTTTGCAGCACTGCTAACCTCTGTTAGTCTGTTCCATGCTGTGGGTCTCACTAAACTGAATGCCACTGCTGCATATCAGATACCACATGATAAACAATAGCATGAAGGACACCAACTGGAAAATTAAATTGACTCTCTATTAAGTGAACTATTTATCATGATAATGAACTAGCATTCAAACTGACTTCCTGGTCTCTCCTCCAGATTTTCCCTCCTGTAACCTGTGTTCTTCCTTCCAAATTCTATTCAAGTAGCTACAGTGGAATCTGGAATTTTGTCAAAGAACAAGTATAGGCACATTTAACTAACATATCATGTCTTTTCAGGTAATACAATCTTTCTAATAGCCCTATGACTTGCTTCATATTAACAAATCATTCCATCTGGGCTTTTAATTCCTAACATTGAATTAGATTATCCTCTCAATTAGAAAGATGCACCTGCCTTGGAAGTTAATTTCCA
The DNA here is from genome assembly GCF_001723915.1 of Gavialis gangeticus. Classification (NCBI taxonomy): domain Eukaryota; kingdom Metazoa; phylum Chordata; order Crocodylia; family Gavialidae; genus Gavialis; species Gavialis gangeticus. The sequence goes on along the minus strand of NW_017728994.1, from coordinate 42,432,591 downwards.
ATATCCTTTGCTAATTTATCGAACTGTAATGATAGTCAGATACTTTGAAATGAAAGAGCAAGCCAGGGATTAAATTCTCACTCTACTGTAGTCAATAGCATCTATTTCAAATGGGACAGGATTTCACCTCCGCAAATATGAATTCTGACAGATAAAACATCTTCTCAGTTACGTTGTCTCAAGCTGATGGTTGAGGGAAGCAGAGACAACCACTACAGGAGGAGGAAAGAAAAAAATCTGAACTGGGGAATTGACTTTAGAGCATTACAGCATCCTATCCTCCCTCTAGAAAGTAACTGGAAGTGCATCTGATAACCTTTCACCATGTTCATCTCCTAGGGAAGGGGAAGTCATTCAAAAGTTAGGAAAATACTTAAAACTTTACATTATTCCCAATTATTCATTGATGTCTTTGGTCAAGTCTTTCCCAACAAGCAGAATAAAAAGGAATATTAAGCTTTTTTTAAAAAAAATAAGCATGTGTATAATGTTCTATATTCAATACAGCCCAATGCATTACTTTACATTATGTACCCAGAAGTACCTACATACCTATTTCTAACCATAATTTCAGACAATTTGTAAATCTGTTCCAATTTTAATGGAACATTACAGCTTTTCACTTTTAAGGCTGAATCTTAGAATGTGGCACTATTACAAATAGTTTCTCCATTTTAAGTTCAGTTCTTAAAAGGAAAGAAACCATTTTATGAAATTTCTACAATTTCTGAAATAATGAAAATTGTACTCAAAAGCTATGAAGAAAGAAGAACTAAAAAAAATAATAAAATAAAATCCTTCTGAATTTTAATCAGCTTCCTGGTTCTTTTTAGACATTTGGCCTATGTAGATACTGATAATTTGGGTCAATCTTAAAGTTGTTCCTCAAGCCGGATACATAAATTGTAACACGTATATTTGACCCTGTGCTGCAGTCTACCCTAACCCTGGAAAATCTTCTGGACTGCTGGACTTATGAGACTGTGCCCAATCTTCACTCTCTTTGTAGCCCTCCCTTTTCTGAAGTGTGCTTGGACCTTACCCATCCCTGCAGACCTCAAAGCACAACAAGTCCACCAGCAACCACAGTTCCATTTCCTGCTTCTGCCATCCAGGCCTTCTGCATCCCACTTTCTTTCGCTATGACTAAAATGAAATACAAGTCTGGAAGCAAGATAAGTAATCCAGAGAGAGATTGCTGCCAGGGCTCCACAAAAGAATCTGGTATATATCTCAATGCCTTGCTTAAATAATGAATAGCATAATGTGGACAGCTCTGGCATGAGTAACGTGGATAATATAAAGAAAAGAAGGTTACCTACATGCATTGGGCTGGTTGAAGAGAACCTCAAAATTGACTCTAGATGTCAGTATAGACTTACCCTTGGTTAGAGCCAAAAGTGTAGATTCTGAGGTTTAGAGCTCCCCAAAAAGGGTAGCAGAGGAATACTAACTGTGCTTCTATCAAAAATATCTGGATAGTGGTTACAGGAAGGTTTTTCTTTGTCTGTATTAGTTACTTGGCCCAGTCTTTGTTTTATCTAGGATTAATTCAATAGCATGAACTGGTGCATAGGAGTTCTTGTCATTTTCTTACTCTGAAAATGACAAACACTGCCTTGTCTCTGCAGTTCAGAGGGACTTCCTGAAAGCAAAAATTGGAGCAATATTCAGATGGCCTCTAAAGAAATTACACCTTTGTAAATCACTCAGTTCCATACATGTGCCCCATACATCAGCACACAAAGAATCTTTGATGGACAGAGACAGGGACAGAAAACACTATGCAGATTCTCCAGCCTCTAACACATTGCATGTAAAGGGAGTTTACTTTCAGGATTAGGCTAATAATTCACATCAGCCAATACCATCCGATAGCGGTCATGTATGTTGCTCAGGTTCTTTTAGAAATTATTCTTAGCAGAGCAACATAACCTTCTTTTCTTACAGGAAGCTCATTCTATGTGATTGTACCAAATGTATAAGCAGGTTTTACTTATGCTCATCTTTAAACCTTCTTGGAGAGGACTGACATGAAGGATGTATACACAACAAAATGAAGGTTCAGCTATGCAGGAAGGCTCACACGAATTAGTTTTAGTAGCATAAGTAACCATAGCAATGAAGACAGAGTAGTATGGGTTTCACTATGGGCTAGCAACTAAAGTACATAACAGGGTATCCAAAGGGCATACTTTGGTTACTGGCCTGTCATATGTACTTTGGTTGATACCCTGTGTTGCAGGCTGTGCTGTCATATCTTTACTGCCCACTCTAACTAGATTAAGGCTAGCTTGGGTTTGCCTATTTGTAATTCCACATTCCTTCTGCTGTATAGGCATATTTGGGCGCATCTACACAAGATGTTTTACTGCTCAGTAGCGTAGTTTACTGTGCAGTAAGCATTTATGTCTATACATACACATGCTTACTGTGCAGCAAATTTTGCTATTCACAAGTAAATTTTCTACCTGGAAATGCAAGTAGTAAATTTACTTGCAAGTAGTTATTGGGTGTGTCTATATGTGCATTTATATTGACTTAAATTTACTGCACAGTAAATTACTGTGCGGTACATGAGAATAGGCCAGCATCTACATTTGCAGGCATTAAAACACATTAATGCTGTATGTGGACTGACTTGGGACTAAAGTTAGTTAAAACTGCAGGTGCTGTGGGGCATTGTGTCACCAGGTGGATGCTATTCCTGTACCACACCCCTGCGCTGGGTGTGGCAGGAAGTTGCCCAGTCCTAGCAGCACAGGGCCGAGGGCCGAGAGAGCCCTCAGTATGGGGGCCAAGAGAGCTGGCATGGGTGACCCGATGGTATTATCACTGACACCACACTCCACCACCCAGGGCACCAACTGGTCATTGGAGGAAACTAGCAACCTTGTGGCACCGTGGGGCTGATGCTCCAATGTGTATTTCCATGTGGGGCTGTCAGGCTGGATACAAGAGCACAGGCAGTGCCACATAAAGGTCAAAGCCTTGTGGACACAATGGATTACATCACCAACCAGAACCATCAGTCAGGAAGTGGCCGCATGTCCATACCCTGCAGCTGACTGATATCCTCGCGTCCTGGGACTCAGGCCACAGCCGTGCTGGTTCCAAGCCCCCACTCCAGCCTGGTACCCACACTGATGTGTCTGGCAGCTGCCTGGGCCCAAGCCTGCCCAGCTGACGTAACATGGTCTGTGAGCACCTGTGCATGCACGACCACTAATCTGAGGCTAGGCAGCACACAGTCTCCTGGTACAGAGCATCTTATCTCAGAAATGTTGCAAACTCTCACCGATAGCTTCTTCCTCGTGGCTCTGCATGGCCTGCAGCTGCATGTGGTGGAAAAGTTGCAGTTGGTCGCCAGGATGGAGCCTCAGGGTTACCACCACCCAAGGCCAGAGCCCTGTGGATGCGCCAACTCTGCAAAAGGAGGACCCAGGACTGGACCCTCCTCTTGGACTAGCTGGTGATGGCCACAGAGGACTGGCTTGGGGATGTATGGACATGGTGGGAGGAGAACATTGCCTGCTAGGACAGGCAGCGGGCAGAAGACATTACTGAGGAAGACATGCAGCAGTTGAAGGACATCACCCACAAGTATGCACAGGAATGGGTGGATTGGGAATTCAGGGTGCGGCTCCTGGCCCTGAAGCAGGACTGCATGGATGCCCTGCAGGAGCATGGCACAATTATGGACAGGGCAGTGAAGGCCACAGAGGAGGACTGCTAGGTGCTGGAAACCATCCTGGCCCTGGCAGTTGCCTTTGTGCTGCCTGCTACCCTGTCCTTGACCATAGCCCCACCTGCCCACTGGCAGCTGGATGCTGCTTAGCAGCAAGCCCTTGCCCTGGGCCTGGGCAGAGGTCCAGCACTGCCTTCACCAGCCAAGAGCTCCTACCCTGGCCCCCACCCCAGGTTCCTCACAACCCAACCCCCCTGCTTGGGACCAGGCCCACTGCTCACCCCAGCTCCATGCAGGCATGGAGCTAGAGCTGCCTGCAGCAGGGCCAGGACCACACACCAGTCCTGCAGTCCCTGGCCACTGGCTGCTGGAGGGGGAGCTTCATGTACCAAAGGACCAATGGCCACCATTGTCACTTGGTGAGCCCTACATCTTCCAGGCTTGCTGTGGCATGTACACTCAAACAGGAACAACCAGAGGCTAAGGGGTAAGTCATCTGTCCCCAGGATACACTCCCAGATGCCCCCACACCATGGCTATTTGCCCTGGGAGGCCACAGGTACAGATACTTTGCATATACTTTGTACAGGAAAGAGAGTGTTTTATTGTTGGTGGCTGGTGTGGGGCTCTGGGGTTGACAAGGGACAGGGGAGGGGGAGAACTGTTTGTTGTGAGGGCAAATTAATTTTTCTCAGAACTGTCTACAGTGAGCATGGTTCTGGGGGTGGGTGGCCCATGGGAGGCTGTCCAGGTGGGCTATAGTGGGGAGCACTGGTGATGCATAGAGGGTGCACATGGGTGCACGTGCACCCCCTGAGATTGGCAGCGCATCACCTGAGACTGGCCACCACCAATGGTGTTGTCAGCACCTACAAGCAGTTGCCACTTGCCAGCCCCTCCCCTCACCACTGACCCCACTAGTGGTGTCTGTGGATGGTCACCAACTGCTGGTCAATGCTCGCCACCTTCCCTCCCCCACCGTCAACACCACTGCATCTGCCTGTGGACAGTCACTGCTCAGCCCGCCCTCACTGCCCACATCAGTGCAGCCACCTGCCGGCAGTCCCCACTTGCTGCCACCATTCCTTCACTGCCACTGCTGCCTGCAAGCAGTTGCCATGCCCTGCAGCCTCAGGAAGCAAGAGGTGTTCATGGCGGGGAGTGTGGAAGGAGGTAGTCAGCCAGCACCTCTCACACCTGGTGCCCTGGCCCCCACTGGCAGGTATGCAGCTCACTCAGACCTTGGCAGGAGGGGGCCTGCAGGGGCCAGCATGAGCCTTGGGTGCTGGGTGTCGTTGCCAGGGGCAGGGGCTGGAGCAACTATGGTGCAGGGAGGCAAAGACTGTAGTGAGAGAGTGTCCATGTGTTGCCCCTGGCCTCTGCACACTGCTCCTGGACAGATAAGCAGCTGGCCAGGGAGCAGGGAGGCAGCCTACCTTTTAAAGATGGCTGTTGGCTGCTGGCAGGTGTGGCCTCATGCCCCACCTGTTGGCGGCAGGGGACAATTGCAGAGCCACAGGAAGCGGGAGCAGTTTTCTGCTAGGAGCAGCAAATCTGCTCCTGCATCTCTGCATGTGTAGATATCTGCTTGGAAGCATTTACTCACAAGTAAACTGGTTCCGGATCAAATGCTTGTGTAGACATACCCTCTGAAGACAAACAGATTAGGCCCTAATTTCAGCAGCAGCAGCATTATGAATGCTTTCTTAAACTGATGAATTTACCCAAAGAACCTTAAAGAACCTTGTCTGCTTATTAAACTGAAGCACTAATGAATAAACTGATGTTTAACATTCATAACACTTACTTCATCCCATCTCTGCAATTTGGAATAAAATATGTATGCCCTCGTTCATATTTATACCAGCTTTCATTAAAGAAAACTGCACCCTTAGCTGCAAATCATTAATACCATAGAATAGAGTTCTCATGGGGTACTTCACATTTTGCAAGAATTGGGCCCCTTAAAGGGCACCTTATGAATTTTCTATTCAGGGTAGTTATATAAACTGTCTCCCTAATGCTTGGGAGACTAAATAACATTTTATATAATTCAAAATCACACAATAGTTTTTAAATACAAAACTGTCATCAGTCATATCTAGGACTGCATGCAGTTTCATATTTTTCCAATATTTCTTTAACAATAGAAATAATTAAGATAGCCATTCCACATCTTAAATTTTCACAGGATGTAAAACTACTAACTGCTTTCTACTTCAGTGACTTTTTAAAACAGCTTTGAGTTTGCAAGGAAAAACTCTACAATGTTAATGTAGGAACATTAATATGCTAATAATTTAATCAGTTTATTTCACATTATACATTAGGAACCACATCCGCTCACTTACAAGAAAGCAATGTTAATTATTTATACAATTTTATTCCAGTTTCTCTGATTCAGAAAGTAACTGATGGATGTATAGATGATTTTCAAAAATATTATTTTAAAAATATAGGATTTTATTTTCAAAACAAGGTCAAGTCCCCCCTTGGCTGAGTCTGGAGATGTGTTCCGGAGGAGAAGAGAAATTTTGCTTCCAACATAAAACATCAGTGTTGCATTTCCACACAAGATACTCAAGCCCATGAGGCATAAAGGAAAGGGCTGGAGAATCCATGAAGTGGCAGATCCTTACATCCCATCTCCCCTTTTTTCTCAGTTCTCATTCTGCCTAACTCACAAAAACCCTTGATGTACTGGGAAGTAGGTGCTGTGAAGAACTGTAAGGTTTAATAAGCTTGGCATGATACATTCTGAACTCATTGCTATGCTATATGGAGTGGATCAGGTACATCTCAGAGATTCAGTGAAGCAGACTTCTGCCAGACTTCTTGACTCAAGTGACTGTGGAACAACACGGGTAGGCCTTGTATATCTGAGCTCAGCACTAGCTCACTGGATATACCTGCAAGGCACACTTCGCACATGTGGGGTTAGGATTTGGTTTGTACTTAGTACACAGCTCCACCGAAAGATGCCAATTATGTTGGCTATTACCTGAACTTTACAGATAAAAAAACCACCGAAATGTAATCCTATGTTATGCTCTGAGCAAAGAAAAAGTTGGTGGAAATCTATCTAGCATTGTTTTTTATTTGACCTCACTTACCATGGTATCTGAGCACTTCCCAATCTTTAATAGAGCTAAATTAAAAAATCTTTGATTATACAACAGCACTTTTTTCCACAATTTTCTGATTCACCACAATCTAAATGTTCCATGCAGATGGTTCAATTTCAGAACAGTTCCTGTAGAAACCAGGCAGGGTTCCAACAGAACTGAGCAGGCATCCAGGGCCCCTTAGTCCTGCAGCAGCAATCCAGACGGACTACTGCAGAGTTGATGACTGGATGGATTCCATTTTTCAGAGCTCTGGAGCAACCACAGAGGTATATTATTAATTGTGTCTTAAATAGTAACCCAGTCACACATTCAGGCAATTAATGGTACAATAAAACAGGAAATATGCCATAAAATTATTCCACAAAATAAGTATAATAATTTTGTGGCTGGTTTCCTTCTCACCTTACATTGAAGGTGTGGTAGGGTAGATTGTACCAGAGTCTCCAACTGGCCATGGTGTAGAACCCACAAGCTGAAATCAGCTGATCATTGGCTGGCTCCACGACTGCACTGAGGCTCAAACTGGCCCTGGTGCAGTCCCTGCTGGAAGGCAGTCATTTGATTATCAGCAGACCCTGGAGAGGTCACTAGTGACAGCCAACATTCAGCTGATCATTGCCTGGCAAGCACTGCCCCAGAGCCAGTTTAAATTCTGGAACCGGCCAACACTGGCACTGGCAAGTAGGGAACAATTGGGATCTGATCCCCAATCCTGAAATCATGTGTCCTGCCATGCATGTGTGGCATGATAAGAGGTTGGGTTTGAGGACCAGAACCCATTAAGCCTTTACATGAACATCTGTCAGCAGTCCAAGTACCCCTCACCGCCACTGCTGCCAGACTGCAGCAGCAGCTCCAGTGGTGGTGGCCGTGCAGGCAGGTTAACCCTTCCCTGCCTGCTCCCCCAGGACAGACAGTGCAGGCAGCCACACATAAGGAAAGTGGGGGGAGGTGACAGTGAGTGGAGATCTGGGGTGCTGGGAAAGGAGGGGGCAGTGGGCCAAATCCAGGCTAGCAGAGGAGGATGGATGGGTAGAGTGTTTACACTAGAGTGTAGCTTAGAATGGCTACACATTAGTGTAACATGAGTGGGGTAACATGGATCAAAGACAGTCTAGCCCTGGAGTGCTGTAACTTTGAGCAGCTTGACCAGTGCTTACAACTAGTTTTAAGTGTTAATGTGAGGACAATCTGGGGGTGGAAATCTCCAGGAGCTACCCAAAATTACCATGTATCAAGGCCCTAACATTAACATCACTGGATGCTATCGTGCTACCTTTCCAATTTCTCTTGCCACAATTTATATTCTTCTCACTTCATGCAATTCCCACTCCACTTCAGTTGTCTGTTTTGTACCTTTTTCTTCTTCATTCTGCCTTTTTGGTGAGAGTTATTCAATCTATAAATGTATCAGTAGATTAGTGGTTCAGCCCTTTAATTAGAGATAATTGAGATGAGTTACTTGAATATTTCCATCTGGGATTGCTGCCCTCCAGTGCCACACACTTGATGTGCATGTATGATCTTTTGGCAGTTTACACTCATGGCAATCTGTCAGCATGGCATTATGCCCACTTACAAATTGATCAGACATAGGACATGGGTATTAAGCAAGGATGGGTTTAAAGCTGCATAAAAGTAGGCACAAGAAACGTTGATGATCTCCAGAGATTTTTGCCAGTCTGCATATGACTACCCACTCTGTGTCAACAGATGTTGTCTGTTTGCTCTGTGTCAAGCTGGAATAGCAGAATCATGTTCAAAATTTCATACCAAAGTGCACAAAGTTGTAAGTTGTTTTGTTACAGTTTAGTTCAAGTTCAGAGCTTGGACACCAGACAGCTCTTAAAATTCAAATATATAACATTCATGACACAAATATTCTCTTCTGTTCTGCCTATCTGTATTACGTTTACCTCACTGTAATTCTCTCACATTAGAATGGAAACATGTGGCCTGGTTGCCTAAAAATGCACTAATGTTCTATGGCTATAGACACTCAGAGGGTGTGTCTACACATGCAATTAATATACACAAATAAACTCTGGAGCTGATTGCTCAGTAGCTTTTTGCTGCCGGGCATGCCATTTGAGCATGTGCCCAGGAACAAATAACTCTAGAGTAAAGTGATCCAGAGTTTATTCATATGCAGAACACTGAGCCTGATTGGAGCAGCCCTGGCTGGCAGCAGCTCAAATGTGCAGTTCAAATGCGCTGCAGAAAGGCTGACTGGAGTACGAGGGTGCAGCAGTGCAGTTACCTTACAGGCAGCCCTCATGCTGCAGCCAGCCAGTCAGCATCTACATGTGCATTGCTGTTATGAAAAAACTCTGGAGTATGCTAGTACTTGTCTTTGTTTATTTGTTCCAGAGTTTATTTGTTTTTTGTGCTCTAATAGGGGTGCATGTGTAAACGTGAAAACTTTTACTGTGGAGCTAATTAGAGAGCTCCACAGTAAATGTCTCATGTAGATGTGCTCCTAGTCCACAACAGAACAGTATGTCAGGTCTACTGATGGGGATATGTTATCATGTCCAAAAGCATGTGTATCCCAAAATTTTCCAGACGGGGGGGGAGACAATAGACAAGACCCTTCCACTATCAATGTCATGTGGTGAAGCAGACTTCAATATTGTGCCAACCCTGCAGCCCCAGAAATTGGCACGAAAAACAAGGGGGACTTCCCACTTTTATATAGAAAGTTATCATATTAGGGTAACAAGTCAATGGGTCAAAGGGAAGGAACAGGTAAAAGGTAAAAAAACATCAACAGTGTGGTAACGGACACTCAACACCTTAACCACCCATCCCACACACACACAGGAGGTGTCCCGAAATAAGCCTTTAATCCCCAGAGTGTCCAAATAGCAGCCAGCAGTTGCCCCCAAGTCTAAGTCCAACTGTTTCAGTTCACAGTCCTGGATAACTGAGCCAGTGAGATCTTCAGCTTCATTGTGCACTCCTCTGTGTAAAGCCGACTGAGGTCCCGGAGGGGAGGGGAGACAGGTGTCCAAGGAGAGTGGTTTCTCCTCAAGGAGATGATCCTCCAAGCCCAAAGGAAGGTAATCCCAACGAGGATCAAAGGGAGCAGAAGGGCGCATAAGCCCCCATGGCTCACCAAA
>NW_017728994.1:42400536-42417653 GCF_001723915.1 Gavialis gangeticus | reverse complement strand
CACAAGCTAGCAGAGGGTAGGTTTAGGTTAGACATCAGAAGGCGCTATTTCACGGTCAGGGCGGCTAGGGTCTGGAACCAACTTCCAAGGGAGGTGGTGCAGGCTCCTACCCTGGGGGGTTTTACGAAGAGGTTAGATGAACACCTTGCTGGGGTCGTTTAACCCCAGTACTCTTTCCTGCCATGGCAGGGGGTCGGACTAGATGATCTTCTCAGGTCCCTTCCGACCCTAGAAACTATGAAACTATGAAACTATGACCAGGCTCCACATGCACACTCTCTCCCTCCTCCCCTTACTTCAATTTCAAGCTTCCTCTTCCTTTTCCCCTTGCTCCCTAACCCCTAGAGGTTTCTGGGAGTTGTAGTCCAAATTAACCATCAGCACAGTTCTGCAGACTGCCCCCTAGTCCTTCCTGCTGTTATGTACATTACATTCACATTACAATATTAACTAAAAAGGAAGGTTACTGAGGTAAAGTAGAACATAGCTGTTTTACAAACACAAGTAGAGAAAAGGAGAGTGGCTGGGCATTTTCTAGGGAACTGACTGAGGCAGCCAACTTTAAAGACTTGATAGTCATGAGTTACTTCAACTACTCTGACATCTGCTGGGAAGCCCATTCCACCAGCTCCAGCAGGTCAACCAAGTTCTTGGCAGCTATAGACAACCTGTTCTTGACACAGGCTGTGGAGGGACTGACTAGGGGTAAAGCCACTCGCTGACCAAAGGGGAAGATATAGTAGGCAACCTGAAGATTGGAGGTACTCTGGGTAACAGTGATCATGACCTGATCACATTCATCATCCACTAAAAGGCTGGGAATTCTGCCAGCAGAACAGAAATCTTATACTTCAGAAGGGCTAAGTTTGGTAAAGTCAGGAGTCTAGTTAGAAAGGCCCTTCACAACCAGTGACTGGATGATGTGGGAGTTCAGAAATGGTGGTACTTCGTTAAGGAGGCAATTCTCACTGCTCAAAAAAAAACATACCCATGCGGTCAAAAAGAGGGAAAGGGGCCAAGAGACCCGCTTGGCTCAACAGGGACATTGGAGAATTTCTCAAAAAGAAAAATGAAGTGTGCATGCAATGGAAAAATGGTGCAGCATCCAGAGAGGAGTACACTCATATAGCCAGGGTCTTCAGGTATGAGGCAAGGTAAGCCAAGGCATGCATAGAGATCAAGCTGGCAACCAAATTAAAAGACAACAAAAAGTCCTTCTATAGGTACATAGGGAGCAAGGAAAAAACGAAACTCCACTGTCAGACCCCTACTGAATATAGAGAGGAAGCCCACAGTTGATCCCTGTGAAAAGGCAGAACTCTTAAATGCTTATTTTGCATCAGTATTCTTGAAATTAGATGGGAACTTGTCACCTGTCCAGAAACCCATCAAATATGGGAAAGACAGCAGTCCACATACAATCAGTCCTGAACAGGTGAAAGTAGTTTTACAACATTTGGATGGTTTCAAGTCTGCTGGGCCAGATGTTCTGTACCTGAGAGTCCTGAAAGAACTGGCCGACCTCATAACGGTGCCTCTGGCAAGGCTGTTCGAAGAGTCATTGAACTCAGGAGTGGTCCTGAATGCCTGGAATAGGGCTAATGTGGTACCCTTCTTTAAGAAAGGGAAGAGGGATGACCCTGCCCTCATCCTGGAGGGCCATCTCAAGTGGTGTACCCCAGGAATCTGTGCTTAGGCCCACACTCTTTAAAATCTTTATCAATGGCTTGGATGATGGAGTGGAAAACACATTGATTAAGTTTGTGAACAACTCCAAGCTGTGGGGAAATGCAGATATATCAGAGGACAGGGTAAGGACCCAGAACGACCTTGACAGCAGTGGCAACACATAGGGGGTGCACAGGGGAGTACATGCAACCCCTGAGAGTGCTAGTGCACCCCCTGACTGGCCGCCCTTACCACTTAGGCTATAGGTGAGGGGGCAGGTGGGAGCACCAGTGCCCCGCCTGCAAGCACCAGCTGATCACTGCAGCCACTCCCAGAAGTGGCCACAGCCACTTCCAGAAGCCATTTCCCCTACACCCACCCTGAGCACTAAGATTGGCTGTGGGGATACCCTCCCAGTCAGCAGGACTGGTCACAGGGGGGGCACGTGCCCCCCCTGACTCAGGTGGCACCAGCCGCCCATGCTTGACACACTGGTCCTATGGGCTCAACATAATCAGATGAGGTTCAATAGGGACAAGTGCCAGGTCTTTCATCTGGGTGGGAAGAATCCTCATGATAACTATTCAACGAGTGGTGGTCCCCTAGCTGATGCTGCATCTGAAAGGGACCTGGGGGTGACAATCAACCAGAGGATGAATATGAGCCAACAGTGCAATGAAGTTGCCAGCAGGGCAAATAGAACTCTGGTGTGCATCAGCCAATGCGTTGCCAGTAGATCCAGAGAGGTGCTCCTCCTCCTCGATTTGGCATTGGTGAGACCACAGCTGGAGTACTGTGTCCAGCTCTTCAAGAAGGATGTAGATAAGCTCAAAAGGGTACATAGAAGGGCCACCCATATTATTAGGGGCCTGGAGGATAGGTAGGGAGGCCATCATAGAGAACAATCTGGTTGTCCTCTGTTCTCTATTGATACGAAACCGGACACCTTTATGTCCTCTATTTTTCTCTTGAAGAGAAGAATAGAGGACATAAAGGTGTCCTGTTTTGTATCAGTAGAGGACAGAGGACCATGTAGCAGAGAACCGGAATGTCGTCTATCATGGCCGCCCTAAGGATAGACCCTATGAGGAGAAACTCCAGGAACTGGGCTTGTTCAGTCTGCATGAGAGAAGACTGATAGGTGATTTGATAGCCACCTACAAGTATGTCAGGGGCAAACACCAAGATTCAGAGAAGCGACTCTTCAGAAAGGCACCTCTTGGAAAGACAAGGTCCAATGGGCACAAGCTAGTTGAGGAAAAATTTAGGCTGGACATAAGAAAAAAAATCTTCTTTTCCATAAGGGTGTCTAGAATCTGGAACACACTCACAGCAGAGGTGGTGCAGTTGCCAACCTTGGAGTTGTTCAAGAGAAGGCTGGACAAGCACCTCGTTGAACTCACTTGAGCCCAACTACCTCCTGCCCATGGCAAGGGACCAGACTTGATGATCTTACAGGTCCCTTCCAGTGCTACTATTCTATGATTTTAGGAAGGGGAGCTTTGAATTGGACATTCAAATGAATGGGGAGGTAGCAGAGTAACACAATATCACTCACTTGTCTGAGATGCATCTGAGTTGTAGACTCAGATATGATAAAGGAAAAAAGAGGCAGAAAAGGATTTACAATCATCAAAAACATAGGAAAAAATACACTAATGTTAACTGAAATTACCAAAAATTCTTGATCAACTTTATAGCAAAATAGTTCTCTGCTAATGTAAAAGCTGGAAGAGTAGGAACAAGACTCTGAGAAGGTTAAACAAAGCCTCTTTAAGTTCGGGTAGTCTTCAATTAAGCTTCAGGCTAAAATCAGTCTTTCAAGGCTAGAATAGGCTTCTCGTTAAGACAGAATTTTAGGCGAATTCTAATCATTTCCTTGTAGGGCCTTCCTTCAGGCCTCTAATCAGGTGAGTGGCTCTTCTTTGGACCCTCTCTAGGTTGTCCACATTGTTCCTGGAATGACAAGGAACAATGGCCATAAGCTACTAGAAAGAAGGTTTAGGCTGGATGTTAGGAGAAAGTTCTTCACGGTCAGGGTTGCCAGAATCTGGAATGGGCTCCCAAGGGAGGTGGTGCTCACCCCATCCTTACAGGTCTTCAAGAGGAGACTGGACAGGCACCTAGCTAGGATCACATGACCCCAGGGTTGGTGACTCTTTTCTTGCCTGCCAGGGGCAGGGGTTCGGACTAGATGGCCCACTGAGGTCCCTTCCGACTCTATGAATCTATGAATCCCATGCTAAGTCTTCAAAAACCTATAGCAGCCCTCTAAGAATGCTAAAGTCTTAAGCTAAATAGATTCTTTCAAAACTGAGGCAGGCATTTCAGTTTCTATGTTTGCCCTCTTCCTCCACCCACTGCTAAAATCTAGCCAGTTAGCAACAGCTCTCAGGTAATTGCAATAGTGTTATTAAAATATATAAAGCAGCAGAGAGCAATGTTATGCATATGATGGACTCTGCAAAACTGAGCCTCAGAGTGTCAGAGGACAGGTCAGGAGAGACAAAGACATGTGTTAGAAATAAATATCAATAGAAATTAAGTGAAAGCAACATTGTGGACGCATCTCATTTGGGGACATGAGATGCATGAGAAGGAGGAGGTGAAAACAAAGTCAAAGATGACGCTAGGGTTACAGACTGCAAAGGAAGTGAAAGCAAATGGGATTTTGACTCCTGAAGAGAGAGAAGATGGAGTAGTTCCTGAAGATGACCTTTTACCCAAAAGAAGCATTTCTGAGACACCAAGCCATGTGAAGCTGATATTAAATTATGAGTTTCCTTGGTTTATATAAACAGGGGAAAAAACAGAGAGCAATCACTATTGGCATAATGGCATAATCACTATTGGCATAATGGCATAATTAAGCATTACCTCAAAAACATGACACCTAACGTTAAACAGAGAAAAACCTATGGTTATGTCAGAGAACAAAATAATTTAAAAAGGTATCAGTCTAGTCAGACAGCTTGAAAACTGACATGCTACAGCCTGAGAACAGCTTTAAAATAAAACACCATTGCCAGTGCCACTTTAAAAGTACTATCCAATCTTTCCACTTTGTGGAGAATGAAAAAATCCAATTATAAAATGTTTTGCAAAGGTCATTTTAACCTAAACTTTGCAGAATCTGTAGTTTAGCTGAACTGAGCCCTCTCCAGACATTAATTTAACTGCAGGATGGGTACTGAGGAACTTTATCCCTAATCCCCAAAATCACAATTCCTGCTATGCCAAATGTTCAAAGTCTGGCATGACAGGATGCAGAATTTTTGAGATCTGAAATAAAATTTCTCACATCCCATCCCATGCATGTTATTGCATGGGGGTCCTGGATCAGGGCACTACTCCCCAATTCTGGGGTGCTCTCCTATCCAGACATGTAAAGGGCACATATGCAGCCCAGGACCAGGAAGCTGCTCCTGGTCCTGAGATCACCATGTACCCAGACCTTTAAAGGACTCACCTTCAGCCCAGCAGCAGGGAGCCAGTCCCCAGTGTTAGGCTGCCAATGCAGCATTTAAACTTGCTGGAGTCCAGGGAGCCCTGAATTGGGACTGAGTCCTCAGTGCTGGACTCCCTATACTAGGAAATTTAAATAGGCTTGCACGCAGCCCAGCAGCAGGAAACTGGTCTATGATGCAGGGCTTCTGACATTGCTAGCAAGTTTAAATGCACAGGGGCAACCCAGAACCAACTCCAGAATCCAGGTTCCCTGTGCCCCTTTAAGCTTTCTTTTCCTGTGTCCTTGTGACAAGGTATTTAGCAGAATTCAAAGATTAAATTTGGAATCTGACAGGCTGTACTGTGAGCATTTTTGCTATGGCCTTGACTTGCAACCTCTGAGCTGTCAACTACATGTCTTAGTGCCCACACCACCTCACCCGCCCATTAAGCTGACACATAACATGTTCAAATTAAAGTGCAATAAGCCAACCACAAAGATGTTCAACATTTCACAAGAAACATCTTTGAAGATGGTTCATCATTTTTATTGCATGATAAATTGCTTGACTGTGTGACATGTTACAATTTATTACACAATTGACACATTAAGCAAGTTACAAATATGCTGTCTGGAGGTGGCCTGATCTATAATTTATATGGGAAAGTGAAACTGTGTTTAAACATGAGTTATATTTTTCCTTGACCAAAGCAACTGGGCTGTCAAGTCCTAATTTACAGATGTTTTGTATCAAAACTACAGAGGAAGGATTTGAAAATCAAGTTTTTCACGTAGCATGTTATTAGCTTGGTTTAAAATTATGTTTTACCATTCACAACTGACATGATACTGCATGAAGTATTACCAACATCTTTTGCAGAACTGAAAAAGCACATACATTTTATAATTGTATACTATCTCACCAAAGATATACATGTACAAAAACATGATTTATGCTATATGTACATACATACACTTGAAAAAAATCAAGGCCGAGGAATAATTTCATAGCGTACCTTTGTAACAAGTCCCCAAAGGAATCTCTTTTTCTTTGGTTCTCATCTGCAAAGCTATGTAACTGATTCTAAACTTATGTGTTAATGCTGCTTTTTCCTGTCAAAGTCTCTTTGGAAATATATTAAAGTATCTAGGGTTCTTCCCTGACATAACTCATTCAGTACTCGAAACTACGATTCTCTCACACGCATCACATTTCAGGCAATGGGCCACAGTGGACCCTCCAGTGCCAAAGGGTTCATAAATATTAATTTAGAAAAAATATATATACTAGTCTTAAACAGTATGTGTAGCAGACTGAGAAAGTGCTGCCTTTAATGGCAAAAAAATTATTCCAATGGTCTCAATCTCTTCTAAATGCTATTATATTCTATCAGCTTTCAACATGTATTTTCTTTAGGGTAGTACTGGATTTTGCAGGCTGGTATAAGAAGTAAAACAAAATGATAACAGGCAAGTGCTTTCAAAGAAAAGAGTTTCATCATAAAAAATACAGGCATCCATAATAAGCTAGGCTCACCCCAAGGACATTCCATCCCCTCATCCTCTAGCCCTAGCCCTAACCCTGACCTACACAGACAGTACACAATAGAACACGGAGAAGAAAATATTATTTTGCCCAAATCCCAATCCAGTTGTTTGCTGTGTCTGCTTTGTGCTAAGCCTTGGAGTTCCTCCACAAGAAAAGAACCCATGTAGAGACTTTCACAATTTATCTCCACTTTAGTTGGCATACAAGATATGACATGAAAAAGGAGATATGCCCACAGATCTCTCCTGAGATTCCTAGATGGCATATTGGCATTTTGCCTGTGGAAATAAAAACAGTTTTCAGATGGCTCAAAGATATGTCTTACTGTGACCCAAGCATAGGATCAGAAGAGTTTCTCTTCACTCTTGAGTTGAATCATGCACAACTTGGTCATAGCCAACAAACTTTATGTGTTAGTAGTAATTAATACAACTTCAAAGTATTTTGTTTTCTAAAAAATGTCTGCAAAATTGTATATAGAATCATAGAAAATTAGGGTTGGAAGAGACCCTAGTCCAACCGCCTGCTCAAAGTAGGACCATCCCCAACTAGATCACTAGCTGCGTCTTAAAAAGCTCCAAGGATGGAGAGTCCACAACTGCTCTGGGTTACCTATACCAGGGCTTTATTATCTTCCTAGTGAGAACATTGTTTCTGATATCTAACCTAAACTTCCCTTGCTGCAGCTTGAGACTGCTGTTCCTTGTTCTATTATCTCCCATCACTGAGAAGAGTCTAGCTCTATCCTCTTTGGAACCACCCTTCAGGCTGCTATTAAATTCCCAATCAGTCTTCTCTTCTCCACCCTAAATAAGCCCAGTTCCCTCAGCCTCTCCTCGTAAGTCATGTGCCCCAGTCCCCTAACCATTTTCATTACCCTCTGCTGGACTCTTTCCAATTTATCTCCATCCTTTCTGTAGTGAGGGGCCCAAAACTGGACACAATGGGCCTTTGTACATGACACGTTTTTTGCCCTTTCGTGCGCTGCAATGGCATGACTGTTTGCATGAGTGGGTTTTCCAGACACTTTAAAAGTCTTTCTGGTGCATTAAAGTAAAACTCCTTGAACATAGTTTACTTTGACTCACCACAAATTAAAGCGTCGTGTCCATGGATTCATTGCATGCGAAGACAAAGGCACTCAAAGACATGTAATGAGCCTCTTTCTCCACCAGATGGCGCTGTGGCTCTTTTGTAGTTCACCCCTTCCTATTGTTTCCACTTTTGAATTGCTTCCACTTTTTTTTTCTTGTGCCCTTTGGCGGCTTCATGCTCCCACAGCTGTGAAGCAAGGCATTGGATGGGGGACCCTGGGCTAGGGTGAGGGGGGCAGCACTGGACTGTCCAACTCTCCTGCAGCACCAGCCAGGTGCTGGGCTTAATTCATTCAAAAACTAAGTACGTGCAAACACTGATGCAATGCTCCAAAGCTTAATTTGTTTGAAAACCTCGTGTATGCAAACACTGATGTGGCACTCCAAAATAAACACGTTTAAATTTTATAAATCTATTTAATTTAATGAGGATTAAACCCTGTGGTATGTACAGGCACCCAATACTCCGGATCCGACCTCAATACTCCAACTAATACAGCCTACTATGCCATTAGCCTTCTTCACAGGGCCATACTGTTGGGTCATGCTCAGTTTATTGTCCACTATAAATCCCAGGTCCTATTCTGTGCAGCTGCTGCTTAGCCTGTACTTGTGTATGGGATTGTTCCATCCTAAGTGCAGAACTTAGCACTTGTCCTTATTGAATCTCATTAGATTTCTTTGTCAAGGTCTCTCTGAATCTTAGCCCTACCCTCCAGTGTATCTACTATCCCCCACATCTTTCTATCAACTGAAAACTTGCTGATGGTACACTCCATCCCATCTTCCATGTTGTTGAGGACCCCTGGGGCACTCTACTTGATACTGGCTGCCAACTACCCTCTAAATCTAACAATCCATCCTGTTTTCTGTTTACCTTACAGTCCATTCATCTAACCCATGCTTCCTTAGCTTGCTTGAGAAAATGTTGTAAGGGGCAGTATCAAAAGCCTTGCTAAAGTGTAGGTATATTCCATCCAATGGTCTTCCTACATCCACAGAGCTAGTCATTTCAGGTTGGTCTGGCATGACTTGCCCTTGGTAAATCTATTTTGACTGTTCCTAATCATCTTCTTTTCCAAGTGCTTAGACATGGATTCCTTAAGGAACTGCTCCATGCTTCTTCCAGTGACTGAGGTGAGGCTGACCAGTCTATAGTTCCCCAGATTCTCATCCCTCCCTTTCTTAAAGATTGGCACTATATTTAGCCTTTTCCAATCATCTGGGGCCTCTCCCAATTGCCATAAGCTTTCAAAGATGATGGTCAGCAGGTCTGTAATCACATCAGCCAATTCCCTCAGCACCCTTAGGTACATCCCGCTTGGCCCCATGGACTTATATATGTCCAGCTTTTCGAAATAGTTCCTAATCTGTTCTTACATAGCTGTTGGCTGCTCACTTCCTCCCCAAACTTCTGCCAGATACCATAGTTTTGGAGCTGGCCTTGCCTGTGAAGGCTGAGATGATATAGGCATTGATTACATCAGCTTTTTCCACATCAGCAGTCACTAGGTTGCCTTCCCCATTTAGTAAAGGACCCACACTTTCCCTGATCCTCCACTTGTTGCTGACATACTTGTAGAAACCATTCTTGTCATCCTTCACATCCCTTGATAGCTACAATTCTAGTTGCACTTTGGCCTCCCTGATTTCATCCCTGCAAGCCTGAGCAATACTCATATATGCCTCCCTAGTTATTTGTCCAAGTTTCCACTTCATATAAGCTTCCTTTTTGTGTTTTAGCTTATTGAAGAGTTCCCTATATTACCCTAAAGAGTTCCCTGCTAAAACAAGCTGGTCTTCTGCCATACTTGATAGTAGAGGTGCACTGATACATCAGTCCCATATCAGATTGGCACCAATATAAGGAAAATTGACAGCATAGCAATTTGTTTTTTTTGCCTGATGTGGCCAATAATGTGGCCGATAAATGCCCCATGCATGCATGCAGCTGTAGCACAGCGTGCAGGCGGCCAAGAGCACAGCCCAGCAATGTGCAGAGCAGCTGGGTCTGGCTGGTAAGTCTGTTGTGGAAGAAGTGGAGGGAAGGAAGGGGCATGTGGGGGGGCCCTGCAGTGAAGGAGGCAGTGGGAGTGGGGCTGACCAACTGGGGAGGGGTAAGGTATGGGACAGAGCTGCAAGCAGCTTGCTTGGGCGTGTGGGGAGAGGCCTGCTCCCACCACTGCGTGCACCCCAGAGGGCATCGGGGGGTATGCCCCTGCATCTGTGCGCGGGAAGAAGGTGGGCTGCTGCTGCAGGCTGGGGCTGGGGCAGCAACAGACTCTTCCTGGAGAGGGGGCTGAGTCGGGGCAGGTGGTGGCGATGCTGGGAGGGTGGGTTGGGGGGTACGGTGAATTTTGGGGTGGCTGCAGCCTCTCCACCATTGCCCCCCTCCCAGCAGTGTTGCTATCCACCCCAAGGGCAGCTCAGCCCCCCCCACTGGGTATAGCTCAGCACAGCCCTGTCCCCACACTGCAGCCGCAGTCCACCCTGGTCCCACACACAGATCCAGGGGCACCCCCCCACACACACCCTTCTGGGGTGCACGTATCATCAGAAGCTGCATCCCCCAGATGAGCTGCTTGTAGCTCCATCCTATGCCCTGCCCCACCCCATCTTGGCAGCTCCTGCCCCTTCCCCAGCCCCACCCGCTCCCTCACCGCAAGAGCCTTGATCTCCTTAAAAATCAGTCATTAGTATCGGCCCTAAAATCTATCAATGCACCTTTACTTGATAGTCTTCTTGAGCATTGGGAACATTTGTTCCTGCACCATCAGTAAGGTTTCTTTAAAATACAGTCAGCTCTCCTGGACTCTCCCTTTCAGAATGGCCTCCCTGGGGACCCTGCCTATCAGTTCCCTGACTGAGTTGAAGTCCAGAGTCTGCTGCTCTCCTTCCTTCCCTCAAGATCATTAATTCAATCATTTTGGGTGGTTGCTGTTGCCATGCACTACTACATTCCCTACCAAGTCTTCCTTCTTTGCAAGCAGCAGATCAATAAAAGCACAGCTTCTACATGGCCTCTACAACACTTTCACCAAGATGTTGTCCTTAACACTCACCAAAAACTGCCTGGATTGCTTGTGTACTGCTGTATTGCCCTCCCAGCATATGTCAGGGTGATTGAAGTCCCCCATGAGAATCAGGGCCTGTGATTGGAAAACTTCCTTTAGCTGTTTGAAGAAAACTTCATCCACCTCAATCTCCTGGTCTGGTGGTCTATAGCATATACCCACCACAACATCACCCTTGTTGCTTTCCCCTCTGGCCTTAACCCAGAGACTTTCAACAGGTCTATCTCCAGTTTCATACTGGAGATATGAGCAATCATACGGCTCTTTTACATAAAGCACAACTCCTCCTCTTCTCCCCTGCCTGTCCTTCTTGAACAGTTTATATTCATCAGTGACAGTGCTCTAGTCATGTGAATTATCCCACCAAGTGTGTTATTCTAATCATGTCATAGTTCCATGACTGTGCAAGGACTTCCAGTTCTTCCTGTTTGTTTCCCATGCTCAGTGCATTCATGTACAGATACCTGAGGTAACTATCCTATTGCCCTTCTTTCTCAGGAAGAATGAGAAGGCCTCCCCTGTTGCCCCCTCTTGCTTGTGCTTCTACCAGGTCACCTATTTCCTCACTTACCTCAGGGGTTTGGTCTCCATTCCCTGGTGAACCTAGTTTAAAGCCCTCCTCACTAAATTAGCATGTCTGTCTGCAAAGATGCTCTTCCCTCTCTTCATCAGGTGTATCCTATCTCTTCCTACCAATCCTTCTTGGAACAACATCCCATGGTCAAAGAAGCCAAAGCCCTGTTGGTGACACCATTTGCACAGCCATGCATTGATCTGCAAGATGCATCCATTCCCACCCAGGCCATTGCCCTTGACCAGAAGGATCACAGAGAACACACCTGAACCCCTGCCCCCCTCCCCTTCAAGCAGCAGCCTACTTGAATTTGTATGCTTTACTGACCACGAAAATCCATCTTCTTTCTTACACAATGACTTAATGATGTTCTGATTTGCAGCCAGATCCCTGTAGTCACTTTTGATCTGCTAAGGGTCATCCTAGCAGTATCATTGATTCCCACATGGATAATCAGCATGGAGTAGTAATCAGAGGGCCAAATGAGTTACAGTAACCCTTCTATGACATCTTGGAACTGGGCTCTGGGCAAGCAGCAGATTTGCTGAGACAACAGGTCAAGCTTGCAGATGAATGCCTCTGTCCCCTGAAGAAGAAAGTCTCCAGCCACCACCACCCGTTGCTTCCTCTTGATGGCAGTAGTCTTGATCCTCCCAACTTTGGGGATGCCTGGCCTGGCCTCCTTCACCAATGAGGCCATGTTCCTCCTCCTCTGTTGCTAGGGCTCCATATCTATTCTCCAGGCAAACTGCTGCTAGTGGAGATGAAGACTTTTGTTAGGTGCCAGAGATTACAAGCTTCCAGCTTCCACCTTTCTGGGAGTCCATGTCCTCTTCCTTCTCTAGTGCTGCCTCTAGCAGTCCTTCTTCCACAGAGGGCTTCATGAAAATTGTAGTCTTTAGGGAACTAGCTTGAGAATGAGATTCATTACACCTATCCAGGAAACTGTAACTATCTAGCTGGTGTTATTATGTAATCATTCATTAAAAGAATCAGTGCTCTCAGAACCATTTTAGGGTGCATGTGTCTACTGTGTAACACATTTCCCCATTTCTCTATCACTATCAACCCAACCATAATCTCTCCAGTCAATCATGACCTTGAATTTGTTGTTATCACTGACTTAGTTCTCTCACTTAACCTATATTCAAGCTGTTCCTATATCTTGCTAATTCTTTTATGAAATTTCAAGATCTGGATTTTCTTTATCCAACCAACAGCTAAAATCCTCATCTAAGCCATCACTATTTCATGTTTTAACTTCTTTAAACTCATCTTTACACTATATTACACCATATTTACAGAAATACTAAGTCACCTTTTCATCTTGTAATCTTATTTGATGCAAAGAATTACACATGAACAGATGGCTTATTAATTTTTAGCCAACTTCTCTGAAAAGTTGAATATCAGTGGAATGAAGAGGTCAAAGATAACACCAGCTATATCACCCAATGTCACAAAGTGCCTCAATGATTCAAGATAAACAGAGGCAAAATCACACCCTTATTTCAGTCATTGGGGATGATACTGGGAAACCAGTTCATCTGGAAGAATCTGCAACCATGGCATAACAGTACTCTCTTCAGCAACTTAGGAGTAATGCTACCAGCCCATGATGCTTTCCCACCAGACCACCATTCATATTTCTTCTTGGTTGAAAAATGGCAGCTCTATGATAATCTCCTGCCCCACATGAAGCCAAGAAGTACAGCAGATGACAGGCAACTAAATAGTGCCTTAATATTCCTATCAGTCCAGCTGATTTTGCTATCTCTGGCTACTGCTGCTATCCTAATTCTTTTCTGGACAGGCTGCTGACTGGTGTCAATTTCTACCACAGGCACTGTGAAGTTAAATAAAGTTGTGGACATCCTTTTTGGTAGCAGCCTACTTGAATTTGTATGCTTTACTGACCACCAGAATCCATCTTCTTTCTTACACAATGACTTAATGATGTTCTGATTTGCCTTGGTTCTTATTGAGTGCATGTATACATGCAATTGATCCGGCAGCAGTTTACTCTTGAGTAAACTACTAGAGAGTAAACACTCCCAGACAGGCATCTGCATGTGCAGGGAAGTGGGAGCAGATTTGCTGCCCCGAGCAGCAAACTGCTCCTGCTTCCTACAACCCTGCAATGGGTCCCTACCACCACCAGGGTGAACTGGAGGCTCTGGCCAAAGCTGCCTGTGACCAGCAGCCTTTTACAAAAAGCATCCCTGCTCCCTGGCCAGCCATTTTTTCTGGCTGGGAGCAGTATGCAGAGCCTGGAAGCAACACACAGTGGCTCTTCCACCACAGCCTCTGCCTCCCTATTCTATGGCTGCTCTGGCCTCTGCCCCTAGCAGCAATGGCCAGCACCCTGGACTCCTGCTGGCCACGGTGCTGGCCCCAGTGGCTCACCTAGCTGCAGGGGCACAGGCTTCTCAATAAAGTTTTGCACTGTCACCCACCTCCATTCATGCTGTGAGGGGGAACATAGGGGCCAGGTGAGCATGGCTGGACCAAGTGGGAAGGGGGGGCAGGGGCTGGGATCCTGGGCAGGGCCAGGCCCAGGCCCAGGGGCTGTACTGGGGCAGTGAGGGCCCTCCCCCCAGTGGGGGGCTTACCAAATGGGCAGGGCTGGCATGTTCAAGTTAGTCCCAGCTGGTGGCAATAGCATGTGGCTCCTGGTGGTGTCCTGGGTTGGAGGGGCACAGTGTGTGGCTCCACAGGCAGGATCCCCCTTGAGGGAGGAGCTGGTGCTGCTGGTGGCTGGCAATAACATGGCTGGCCTGGCCTCATAGCTGGGGCTGAGGCTGTGGACCTGGAAGTATAGGTGCTGGCCTGGGCTCTCAGAGCTGATGGATGATGCTGGGAGAAGGGCGTACTGTGAAACTGGCTGCTGACAGGCTGAGGCACCCTCCCCCAGTGACATGTCACCACAGGTGCCAGGCAATACCAGAGGCTCAGGCTGCAGTACACAGCACAGCCAGGGTTCCAGGGCGTGAGAATGGCATCCAGTTGTAACATTAAGGGCATGGACTTGTAGGCAGTCTTTGACTGACAGTTGTGGTCAGTCACGGTGACCCACTGTGCCTTCAAGGTTCAAGTTATGCAACACTGGCACAATGACTGGTCATGACCATGCTCCCACATACAGCCTGGCAGCCCCTCAAACATGTGTGCAAGAGCACCCACCCCATGTGAACAGCACCTCAGCCTCACCCCACAGTGCCACAAGGTCCCCAGGCTCCACCAGCAACCAACTGAAGTCCTGAGACAGCACATGGCACTAGTGAGGATGCCAGTGTGGCTCCCATGATGACTCTCTGGAACTCTGTGTGGCTGTCTCAGTGTTGCTGGGCCTGGGCAGTTGCCTGCAGTGCCCAATGCAGGGGCATGGTGGAGGACTGGAAGCCACAGGGAAAAGCAGTGCCAGGTAGTAGCTGCAGGGTTTGGGCAGGCTGCTAGAGGCCATCTGCAGCCTGATAGAGATGGCTCTGGTGGCCAGGAGCTGGTTGCAGCTGGGCCTGGGTGCTGGCAGTTCTGGCAGGTGCCTGCAGCACCCAGAGGGGCTGGATGGTGTGGTCCTGGCAGCCATGCAGCACTGTGGTGCAGGGAGCACTCCTGGGCTGCAGGCAGGCTGGCTGATCTGGCCTGCGGCCTGTGCAGGAGGATGCTGTGGTCATGTGTGACCACAGGCTGCCTGCATGTGCCCCAGAGCTCCACAGTGCCTGCAGGCTTTTAAGGGCCTAGGGCTGACAGAGCCGGCCCAGCCCTGGGCCATGCTGAGGGGAGAGGCTCCCAGCCCAGGGGGCTCCCAGCCTGGGGGCCCTGTGGCTACGGTGAGGCTGGCCCTCTAGTGGCAGGGCTGACTGGGAGCAAATTGCTCCTAGTCAGCATCTACACATGCGTTATTGCGCAGTAACTGCTCATGATTAAATTTGCTACTTGCATTTGCAGGTACCAAATTTACTCATGAGTAGAGCAGTTTACTGCACAGTAAGCATGTGCACATGCAAAAGTAAAACATGTTTACATGTGCACATGCTTACTGTGCGGTAAACTGCTCTACTGCACAGTAAAGTGTCTCATGTAGATGCATCCATTTTATATAACCATCTTTTTGAAGACTCAAATGCAGCAAAGGTTTTATACTTAATTCCAAGTTCTGTAAGAATCTCTTACTAATCCATAGTTAATATATGACGAGCTGAAGCTCCAACTGGCAATCATCAGCACCAAGGACTTGAAACAACGTTATTCCCCATTAGAGGTAAAATGTAGTGAGTCTTCAGTCTAATATTTCAATTGTCTTGACAGTCTGGAATAGCAACTCATTTGCTAGCTCAATTCTAACCTCCTTACATTCCAGTTTGTACTCTTAATCTAGAAACCCATTCATAACTTAGTTGTACTCTACCATAGCTGACCAAGTAAGCCATCCTAATGTCCATTTTTAATTTATCCATGTTTGCAATATTTATTGACAGCATTGAACTGTTCCCTTAATCACAGTTGTACTCTCTCATACGCAAACTCTGAGGCATCAGGAAAACTCCTCAGTATAATGTTCAGCCACTACTGCATCCTCCATAAAATTGCTTTTTAAGGCTCACCTCTAATGTACTACCTATAAAACCCATCCTGATGATCATAGCCATAGAGATGATGGGTTGAAATTATTACTCTTCCCCTCTCTCCTTCTTCTCTACATTTACTTCCAACTTAAAATTAGAAACAATGGCAGTACATGTAACTAGAAAGATGTAGTCACTAATTCCTATGCTATATTTTTATATCTTAACTTTGGGGTGCTGGTATCTAGATTGTACATACAGGAGCCAACACTACAGGATCCCAAATCTAGTTGTGGCCTTTGGACACCACCATAATATAAGTATTTACTGCTACTGTTGATGTTACCCTCAATGAAATGTCACACATGTACTTTTGTGGCAAGGAAACAAGGATTTTCACTGCAAGAAAACCTGTTCAAATGAAATTTGCAGTGCTATTTTCATACTAAATCAATTCAAGTAGGCTTCAGATAAACATCCATACATTTGGTTGCTTCCCCAAATCAAATGCTTTTCAAGTAAAACCTCCAGAATGACAGGAAGATGCTTTGCTCTTTAGAACTAAATAAAAATGAATATTTCATGATTTGATCCCTGGAAGAGCACTCAAGTTATTAATTATTTTTCTTCATTGATTTTAAGCTCACCCTTCATTTGCTACCCCAGTGACCTTCAACATAAATTAACCTTGGTTATCATTCAGCCAGACCATGTAACTTCCTGCAAGCTCATCTTCCTCTACCAAGGACCATTGTCAGGCCCCTTGTGACTACAGTCAGTGTTCCGTTGATGTGTATGTTCATGATGTGCCTGTCAAGTAACTGGGTGGAAGTGGAAGACTTTTTGTTCTTATTAAAGAAGATATTTTCTATAATTGGTTTTATATGATGCTGAACAGTTTATATAGGGAAATTATATTTTGATTTCTTACTGCAAAGCCTGAAAGAGAGAATTCTAATGACAAAAAATATTATCTAGCAAACTAGTAGTCCCGCCTTTATGTAAAGCTACCTTACACTTTCTATTCAAAGATCTGTTTTCAGGTTTTCATTGGTTTAGAACTTCACTAAATGTTTATTCATTGGACTAAAATTGTCCGCAGTGGGTATGTGGTTCAGTCTGTGTTTTTTTTTGTTTGGTTGTGG
>NW_017728994.1:42389875-42395536 GCF_001723915.1 Gavialis gangeticus | reverse complement strand
GGAGACCCTGCTGCTGTTCTGAGGTCTCCAAGGTAGAAAAGAAGATAGAGAGTAAACAGATGTCTGTGACGATGCAAATGAGTGGAAATTTGGAAGACAAAGGGTAGAGATAGGAGGTGGGTACTATTTAGGCCAGTGGTTTTCATTTTCATTTGTGGATCCCTAAAAAATGTTGAATGGAAGTGCAGGCCCCTTTGGAAGTTTTGAAAGTAGGTGTGGACCTCTTTGAATTGTACTTGTGATTGATCATATTTATCTTCTGTGGACCCCTTAGACATAATCTGCAGACCCCAGAGGTCCTCTAACCACAGGTTGAAAACCACTGGTTTAGGCAAATACCATTCAGATGTTTTCTGAGGACACAGCCAAGGGAAAAAATGCATTATTTTTCCATGGTAAAATATTCTTCTGATCTTTTATTTTGGAAAGCTCTAGCACTTCCATGATTTGGAGTAACTTGAAAATTTGGCTGAAAGAGACAAATGTCAGGGAGAAATTAAGATAAAGAAGACAGTCTATCCTTTGAATTATGTGATTCTCCATTTCTCTCCTTTTTTTTCTCCATGCAGGGTTTAGGCAGATGTAGGAGAAATTAGCTTGACTGAAACATGAAGGAGGTACCTGTGGTGAAAGCTGGGGACAAGGAGATCAGGACAAGGGACCTAGAACTAAAAATATGGGAATAGGGCTGGAGGCAAGTGGTAATGAAAATAAAACCAGAACTGGGGGGTTGGATGGGGAAAACTTCTCCCAAATAGGCAAAAGAGTCTGTGCTCATGTTCCCCATTGAGACTATAAACCCTGAAATTTAGCATCCCTCTTCTGTGAAAACTACCAAAAGAGCATCTTACCCTTCTAATGCTGGCCCACACAGGATATATCCTACCTATTATTCCATTAGCCTAAGTGGCAGAAGCTTGTGCAGTAAATCTGAAGATTATAAACCTATTAATACAGAGGACAATAAGATGCCACAGGATGATTTTTCCCCCCTGCCCTGATTTGCTATTTAAAATAAAAACCTAGAAAATTGCCCATAAAGTAGAATACAAGAATATTAATTATTGAGAACAATATTATTTGTTTAATCTTGACTTGACACCCCATACATATAAATGATGATAACATCTAGAACTGGGTAGGTAATGTTTTTTCTATCCCAGAAGGCTTACCTAAAATATTTTTGCAGGATGCAATTTAAACCTTTTGAAGTATTTGGTTGCTGTTTTTTAAAAAAAAAATAGATTAATCCAAAAACTAATCAAGAGCTTGGTGCTAAGAGTACTCCTCACCTGATATATGGGAGACCCAGGTCAACTACTGGTCTCCCAGATTCATCCACATCCCAGGTGAGTACCCTAGTCACAGGTTTTTTGACCAGAAATTCCATACAGAAGTGGTGACACCTTTTTTTATCAAACATTTAATCAAAACTAGTCCAACCAAGCAAAATGTTTCAGTTTTGATGGTTTGGCATTTTTGGACTGAATATTTTTGTTGAAAAATACAGGCCACACTGCAGTCCTTTATTATGTGATCTCAACGCATTCTTTTTCCCTTGAAACTCTGCTTCATTCAATATGAGGATAAGATGCAGACTTTCAGTTAAGGAGATTCTTATCTGTGGAATCCCTGTTTAATTTGTTACAGAAAATGGATGCTGTGCTGGGAATGAGGAAATGATTAGCAAGACCAACCAGTTTTCAGAGAGGTCACTTATTTTATGGTCCTCATTTGAATGTATTCAACATATAAGGCACAGGGCCATAAGCTGTACAATGAAAAGAAAAAAAGATACCAAATTGCTGTTCACTAAGTGGACACTGTCTGTTCTATGCACTAAATGTAGCAGGATTCTGTGAAAAAAAAGCAATAAAATGTAATTAAAGACTGTGGGCATGTGTAGATGAAACAGTATTTCCCATTTACGTTGATGCAACTGCATTTGCATGACCCAGGATTTCCCGCCGCTCTGAAGTCCAGTTAGCGCCTTAAACTAACACTACTCGGAGATGTGTGAATTTGCGGTGCTCTCCTGTTACGCCACTCCAACTGTAGATTTGTTCATGCAAACAGACAGAGACTCTAAAGACCGCTAATTAATTCCCTTCACCACAAGGGAGCGCTGTGTTCCAGCCTTTAGCCAGTAGGTGCTGCTGTGTGTTCTTTTTTACCCTCCCTCACTCCTCATTCTTCCCTCCTCCCTCACAGCATGCAGTTCAGGTTAAGACGGGTCCACTCAGACTAATTACTATTTTAAAATAGGGGAGACAAATAATCCCTTAATTTTCTACCCCCTCTTAATTCTTATGCCCCCCCCACCTTTAGTGTATGTCCTCCTCCCCATCCATGTACCCTTCTATCCTCCCGCCCTCACATGTACCCTCCACTTATGACTCCCACACTCCCCATCGTGTGCTACCACTGCAGTGAACATAGCTCCTGATGACACCTGCAGCATCACCGTAATGGCAAGTTTTTTGCAAATAGTTTGAAACTTTGGAGCAAGTGGTTACATGACTTCCTTCAGTATTGCAAACCTTCTGAACTTCATTACATTCCATTTCAGAACCATGACCAAAAGTCCGGAGGCAGGACGCTGCCTGCCAGTCCCAACACCCAGGATATGCAGCATCCCAGGTAATATTTAAGTAATATGTCCCACCAACCTTGTGTAGGGGGGGGCAGGGAAGTCTGGTTTTTTGACTGTGCGCCAAAACGCTCTCCTCTTCCTCTTCTGCCATTTTCTCCCTCCTCGCAGAAAACTTTTGCAGGTGGAACTCACTGGGGGCGGCAACCAGCCCAAATCCCAGTAACAAGGAGAGTAGAGTGAAGATAGTGAAGAGGAGCAGAGTGAAAATATCTTCAGGTTTTTTTATTTTTTTACATTTTGTATATATTTTATACTGTTAAGTTGTATATAGTTATTGTTAAAGCTGCAGCATTTTCAGTAAAGTGTTTTATTTTTTCTCTATATATGTGTCATGTTTTCTTTGGGGTGGGTGGATGGTTGGGTTGGTTTTCAGAGACCATGCCCGCAGCAATGTGGTGGGGATGTTCTGCTTGGGGGCATTTATGGAGTCATGGCATTACTGGAAAGAGTTGCAAAGAGTTGCAAAGAGTTGCAGGGTGGACTGTTATTGGAGGGAGGTCAGTTGAATGCTTAAGTGGTGTGGTGCAACCAGCATGTCTTGTAAGAAAAAAAGACTAAACAACCCCACCCACCCCCACCAGCAAGCAGGCAATCTGCAAAACTTCTCCATGCATGGACCTCCCAGGGCCTTTAGCCTTTAGCAAGTCTTTAAAGAATTTAGTAAGTCTTTAATGCATTATAATGCATTTCACATGCACAGTCACTGAGGGGCGTAGGAGGTTGGGGTTAATGCCTGATGCCACAACTCCAAAATAGCTTCTTTTTTTTTCTGGGTTTTTTCTTTGCAGGCTGTACTGTTATGGGAGGTGCAATGCAAAAATGATTTTTTTTTTTTTTTGCAATGCAATGTTTTCTTCACAAAATCCTGCATGCAACAGCTTTTGGAGCTGGATTTAGAGACCACCTCCTCCCTCCTTCCTCCCCCCCCAGTCAGCTGCAACCCACTCCCCACTTGGAGAGAGTTCATCAGATTTTGTTTAGGATTGCTTTGTCCTCCCTTGCCACATCTCTCCTCTCAGAGAGGACAGAGAAAAGGTGAGAGGGAAAGGACTCCCAAGGCAGCCCAGGGTAATCTCTTCAGCTACCTCTAGGCCTCTGCAGAATCAAGTGTATTCAAAGAAAGCATCATTGTGGGAGAACTTCTTTTCATCCAAATGCAAGAAATTCCTTCTACACCAGGTATTAGCATGTCCTTATCCGATGGGTATCAGCTAAGCAGGGAGCTGCTAATTAGGCAAGGCCAGGGTTTAAAAAAGCACTCTCCTCCCAATAGAGAGGGCAGAAGTGTTATGCAGCAGATGGCGATCCCCAGACAGATTATTGAGTTGCCTGGAAGAAAGGCCAACTAATCTAAAATACGGGCCCTGACCAGCTTTGTGTCCAGCCTGTGAAGCTACTGCACCCCTGCCCCTGGCCAGCTGCAAACTGCTCCCCCACTCCCAGGTCCATGCCCTGAAATCAAGCAAGAGCAAGTACAAATCAGGATTTTTTGTTCCTCATCTTTATTTTTTTTCACAATAAATAGAATTGTTATCAATTTGATTGAGAAATCACAATAAAGCTAAAACAGTATAGACTTTTTTACTCAATCATACCATTGATAATCAACTGGTGAATACATTTTTTTCCAGTACAGCCACTGCCAGCAAACACAATACAGTAAGATAAAACACCAATTCACAATATATTCCCAAGGTCCCTTGAGTAATCCTTTGACATAAACTGAATTAATGGCAGGCTGTGTGGTGGGAGGGCAAGGGGGAGAGGGGCAGGCAGCCAGCCAGCCTGGCTACTGGCCCAGCCTGGAGTTGTGGGAAGTGTGACAGGCAGTGGCCAGACAACAGAGACATGTCCGGGCAGCAGCAGCAACACAGGGACCGAGGAGGTATCCTCAAGGAGAGGCTGGTCAGGCAGCCCTTGTGTATGATTGTCTGGCAGGATATATTGCTGACAACAACACCTAGGAGTGTTTTGTTCTTTTTCTTGGTTATTTTAAATTCATTTACACTTTAAATCTGTATCTATCTACAGGGGCTTGCAGTGTTGCAGACAGGGGGCAGAAGGGAAGATGACCAGGGAAAGGGGGAGGAAATCTGGACTGGGTTAGGGGTTTGCTGCTTCCAGACTGTGACTGGTTTGGGGGAGGGGGCATTACACACCGTCAGCCACATCTGAATGAGTCCCTCCCTCCCCCCACATGGGTGAGAAGGTTAACTATTATAGCTCTTGGCAAGCTAGATGAGTGGAGGACCAAGCCAAACAGCAAGCCACATTTTCAAAAACATTCTGAAAACATTTATAAAACAGTTCACAACACACCTCCAAAACCCATATGTGGCACTCCACAAACAGACTGATGGTGTACCTGGGCAAGGAACAGGAGGGTTCCAGTGGGAGCCCATTTGGAAACTGTATGAAGATGAATGAGCTCGGGAATGCTGGGAAACATAGTCTAAAAAAAACAGGAAAAAAAATCCAGAAGAGCTCGCCAACATCAACAGCAATCGCCAATCAACTGGGTGGCAACAAACACCTACCTACCCACCCCCTACTCAGAATATTTTATGATATCATAGCAGTTATCATATATCTTGACTTCAAAAAACCCTTCGATCTGATATCCCATGATCACCTCTTAGCGAAACTGGCCAATTGAGGCCTTGGGTCCACCACAATCCACTGGCTGGGAAATTGGCTTTGTGGCCAGACCCAGAGGGTGGTAATTGACGGAAGTCAATCTTCATGGTGCCCTGTGACCAGTGGGGTCCCCAAAGGCTCTGTCCTTGGACACATATTGTTCAACATCTTCATTAATGATGTGGATATTGGAGTCAGAAGCAGACTGGCCAAGTTCGTCGATGACACCAAATTTGGGGCAAAGCATCCACACCTGAAGACAGGAGGGTGATCCAGGCTGACCTAGACATGCTCAGCAAGTGGGCGGATGAGAACCTGATGGTGTTTAACACTGAAAAATGCAAGGTTCTCCACCTTGGGAGAAAAAACCT
>NW_017728994.1:42388115-42389806 GCF_001723915.1 Gavialis gangeticus | reverse complement strand
AGAGCCATGTGCATGATCAGAGGTCAGGAAAACAGACCTTACAATGACAGGCTGAGATCTATGAGGCTCTTTAGCCTGGAAAAGCACAGGCTCAGGGGTGATCTGATGGCTACCTATAAGTTTATCAGGGGTGACCACCAGTATCTGGGGGAACATTTGTACACCAGAGCACCCCAAGGGATGACGAGGTCGAGTGGTTATAAACTACTGCAAGACCATTTCAGTCTGGACATAAAGAACAATTTCTTTACTGTCTGAGCCCCCAAGGTCTGGAATAACCTGCCATCAGAGGTGGTTCAAGCACCTACATGGAACACCTTCAAGAGTAAATTGGATGCTTATCTTGCTGGGATCCTATGACCCCAGATGACTTCCTGCCCTTTGGGCAGGGGGCTGGACTCGATGATCTTCCGAGGTCCCTTCCAGCCCTAATGTCTACGAAATGTGTGAAATCATAGAAGCTATAGTAAATAAAAGAAAAAACACATATATTGGTAACATGGTGGGATGGGAAAGGAAAGGAACAGGAGGGGAGGATTCAAGCAGGTTGTCTTTGGGATTGGGATGGGGTCTTTGGGATCACATACTGATGGAGAGAGACTAGACCGACCAAGCATAGGTGGGTGCAAGTGACAAGTGACAAGGATTTTGGGGTGACCATGACCATGCCCAAGGTTGACTCCCAGTGTGAGTCAGGACTGCCCAGTGAGAGTCCGGGGCAGGAACTGGGGAGCCCAGGTGGTTTACATGCACCTCCTGCTGTAATACGTTAGGAAAGACATCATAGGGGGTAAATTGGTATTTGACTCCCTCTACTGAAATCTGTGGGGAATGACATACGAGGCTGTGCCATTCATGCAAACATGAACACTGTGTCGTGCAAACACAAATGCACCGCACCAAAAAAAAAGCTGCGTTAAAATTTTCAGGTGCTCTACATTAATGCCCGTGTCATCTACACATGCCCTATAATAAGGCATACAAAGAAGAAGGCAGGGATGGAAGTTAAGCTGCAAGACACCTAAATTCTGGCATTTCCTAAAGTTCTGAATTATTTTCTGTGTGTAACTACATATAAGCTGTGGAACTCACTCCCCACAATATGCAATAGAGGCAAAGAATTTATGATGAGATTTTAAGTAGACAGTCATATGAAAAACTAAACTATATTATTTATTACACTAAAAGATTTAAAATATAGAAGCCATCTCAACCCTCAACATGTAAAACAAAAAACAGTAACACATCATATTTACCTGCATACCATAAGCACCTATTTCCCAAACAACAGCCCTTCAGAATTAGAGTATCTGAAATGGGGAAACTAATTTTCTTCACTGAAATAAAATCAGGGAAGAGAAGCAGTATGAAGAGGTTATTCTGCAAAATGACTTCCCCATCTCTCTTGGGCAGCAAGCAAGCAGGGGCAGAGTCCAGTTTTAACCTTTTCACAGCCACCAAAAACTGCTGCTAATGCCATAGCAGCTGTTAAAGGGTTAACAATTCACTCTGCAGACACATCCACACATGCAAGCACGTTCACTTGCAGCAGCTTAAATAGAAGCAGTACAAATTTCAGCCAGGGCTTTTTGCCTCAGCACACATGCTCAGACATGCACTTTGTTGTGGAGCAAATTGTGCCACTTGGGGTAAAATAACCCTGCCTGGCTCCTCCTGGATCTTCAGCCAGG
>NW_017728994.1:42379373-42387725 GCF_001723915.1 Gavialis gangeticus | reverse complement strand
GTCCCCCCCCACAGTCCCCTCCCCCCTCCTCCAGCCCCCACAACCCCTTACTCACCAGAGCCCTAGTGTTGAAACATGCAGCCTGGCCAGCCGCGTGTTTCAGCACCAGGGCAAGGGGCCAACCATAGAGATGCTCTGGCAGCCAGAGTGTCTCTATGAAGGACCCAGCCTCCAGTTGCCTCCCCTACTTTTTTATACTTTGCTTTTTTTTTAGACCCTTGGGGTCAAATTTTCTCCCCGTTCTGCAAAGGGGTTTGAGGCAGGGCAAGAGACACATGTGCACTCATGTGGATGTGCCCTGCCTCTGTGCACTTGCCTGCTGTCCCAGACAGAAAGTGAATTTTTTAGCACAGACTCTCCATGAAAAGGAGTCAACACTATGCCATGATTCTGGGGGGAAAAAATCCCTATTTTGCCTTCCAAAAACAAAGATGAATGCTTTACAAAGGGGGCACACATGGCATGCAAAAATACAGTATCACTAGAGATTAAGAATTTCTCCAATGATCAATTTATTACATAATCCATCATGGAGGGATTTTTTTAATTGTTTTTGAAGTATCTAATCTTGCGAGTTGCTAGAGACAGGGTACTAGATTAAATGAACAATGATTTAATGTTTCTATATAAATGGAAAGTTCACTGACATTTGAAAATGAGTAGCGAATAAGGAGCTAGTTGATATGCAGTGTTTAGTTACTTGTTCTCACAAAGAACAGCATACTGTAACAATGCCGACAAAGATGTCTCCTCTTTATCTGCATGTAGATATGTAGTGAATCTGCCCTAGCCTCCTTTCTTTAAGATTATATACAGAGGAAATTAATGTTAGTTTGGACAGGGTATTTCAGCCTGCTCTTATAATTACGTCAATAAATACTTCAAAAATCATTCAGTATGAATACAAGACAGACGTTCAGTTAAGGAGGTTCTTATCTGAGGAATCCTTGTTTAATTTGTTGCAAAAAGTGGATGGTGTATAGGGAATGAGGAACGCCAAAGTACACTGCATTGAAGTAGCATAAACTGAAAATGTATCCTGGAGAATTCTGACATTATAGTCTTATTTCAAAAAGCAAACTGTACCTTAGTCTTATCATATAAGGCATGGTTATCCAACATCATCTTCCTTTCACGAGAGGCATACCTTCGTAAGTCACGTTCAAATTGCTGTACAATACATAATAAATTCACAATATGATACAAACCTAAATGAGTGCCTACTTTGTTGCCTACATAAACATTCTAAAAACAATTCACATGTTAAAACACACATTATAAAATTATGTGGTTTCACTCAGAGACCATATTCTGGACAGATTCAGTCAGGCTAAACAAGACATTCATGAAAAAATGCTATCTGAGACATGCATTTCAATACATTGGTTTATCCTGTAATTAAATTGGCAGCACAATGATTTATATTCTTACTGCCTGCAGTAATAGGTAATTATACACATTTAAAAATAGTTTTGAAAATATGTGATATAAAAAGCATAGTCAGTCAGTCCTACATTACTGTACAGGTAACATTAAGGTATCCAACATAGCAATTTTCCAAAATTGCATTTTTCCCTAACTTATCCCTGATAGTCCCACACCAGATGATCTCTCAAAGGGGCATTATTTGACATAAAATAAAGCATCATATTACCTGGTAATAGCCGCCTATTAAAACAAAGAACTGTTTAAATTAACACATAGTAGAATCCCAGTTTGTTTATAAATCATCCTATTTTTCTAAGTCAGAAAAGGCTTGCTTTCTTTAGGTTTTTCCAGTGGCATGGAGAAAGCTGAGAGAGCTCTGACCTAGCTGTCCAAATGGGGTTCATGAGGATTGGGGAAAAGCACATATTTGGTATGTGTGCTAGCCTGGTGCCTGGGAATGAAGGGGAAAAAGATCCTTCCCAACCGCCAAATGTTCCACAGGTAGGAGGGAGGTGGGCCTACAGGACCTGAAACAAGTTTGGAAATACAATTTTAAAACCTAAACTGGAGGCAGATTTAAGTTCCTGAGAATTAAATAGAAGGGTTTAGGAGATTAGAATTGAGATTTACAACTGGGCAAGAGAAATGATCAGGTATTTCCAATATCTTTCTAAAAAAGACTTATAAAGTGATTAACCTAAGGGGAATTCATTAATGAGGCTTCTCTTTCTTTAATAAACTACTGAGGTCTGTTTTACAATATAGGCCCCTTAGCAAAACATGCACTGGAATGTGCTGCCTGATGATAAAAAGGAAAAAGTTGGTATTTTCTATAGTAAATTAAGTGCTGAACTATAGTTCTGGATAAATAGAAACACAACATATATTTCACTTCCAGATTCTTGAACATCTTAATCCCAGTTGGTATCTACTCTGCTAATGCAACTACAAAAGTAAAACTGGACCCATGTAATAGTGAATCAAAGCTGTTGTGCCAGGTTCTCTCCTGTGTTTCAGCTCCTTCAGTATAAACTGCATTTGCTGAATTCACATTAGGTTTACGGATTATGATGCCAGTCACAAATGATTTTATTTTATCATTTTACAGTTATTCTTAAACACTAATTTAAAAATGTAAAAATAAAGCAATATTGATTAAAGGTTTAATTGAAACAAAAAGTTTTGACTGCTCCCAAATAAAATCTCAATAGACATTTCAAATGTTGAATTTTCATTCCAATATGGAACATTCTTTTCCTGAAATAAAATTTCCTGTCACCTCAGGAAGTCCCCTCTGCAACCCTTTGCAGTGCTGAAGGAATGTAATGGGGCCATAGGCCAGCCAAAAGTCTGTTCCATGGTTTCTAAAAATGAAACCTCAAATGAAGAGTAAGGTTAATTTTCTTTAGGCAGGCAAATACTATATATGCCATATACCAAATACCATATATAAGACACCCTCGAATTTAAGATGCACCCACAATTTCTGAGTCCCAATTTAGGAATAAATAAAACACCACATAAAGACACATTTACAAGGATACAACCTCTACTGTGCATATAAAAGGGCTTTTGGGTATTTTTGTTTTGGTTTTACATGAATTTAAGACAGAGGCCATTTTTAGAAGAAATATTTGTTTTTTAAGTGAATTTTATACTCAAAAGAATATAAAGAATAAAGAATACAAATATCAGTGATGATTGTGTGAAGTGTAGGCTATGATAGCCTGTTGATGAGAGGATGTAAAGAAAATAATACAAAAATGCAGGGAGAAAGAACATTTAAAAATCCATGAACTCTGAATAGCCCTACAACCTCAAAAAATAGGTTAGTAGCTCAAAGAAAAATGTCAGCTTTTCTTATTACTTACCCTGGAGCCAGTCCAACCTAACAGAGCATATGCATATTGTTCAAAGGGGCTTATGACCAGATCCACCCGGATTGCCTTCCAGTCTTTGACTTCTGCTTTATCAGATTCTTTGGATATATTGCTATTGCTGTTGCCTGTTCTTTGCTGATGTAATTTTAAAATTGCAAAGCATTTCTGAAAATGATCCAAAGCATCAACTCTTCTACTTGGCAGTTTTTCCTTTTCAAATGTTGATTCAATGACATCACAGTATAAAAGCAAGCCCTAAAAGAAAACATTATTCACATTAAATTTTTTTCCCCAAATTTCCTCGTCTTCAACAAATGGCTTTGATATGCATATATCTTTTACAGGTACCACAATACTGTACAGTGATGGACCAAATACCAGCCTAACAGCAATATGAAGTCCAGCAGAACTGCTTGTATCAGTGAAGCACTGTAGCCGAAGTGGTGATGTTCATACACTGAGAATGGAACACCTCCAGAAGTGGCTATGCAATACTTAGGAGCTGCCAAGACTTGCCTTATAATCAGGGGATAATGCTAACTGTTCAGTCCCCACTCAAGTTTTTTTAGGGTTCGTGTCATGCAAAGAACTTCCAAGCAATAGTGAGCCACTTCCCAAAGTTATTCGTACTGCTAAGAGACCAGGTCTTGTTTCAAGTTTAAATTTTTCTAACTTCAACTTCCAACCATTGACTTCATTGTGCCTTCATGTGTAAGACTAAAAAGGGCCCTGCAATCAGATATATATTTCTTTTCTTTTTTTCATTTATATTTTTTAAATCACCTCTCAAGTTTAGTTTTGAGCTGAATAGATTAAGCTCCTTAAGATACGAACATCATAAGGCTTGTTTTCCAACCTTTGGATCATTTTTGTGTGTTTCCTTTATACTGTCTCCCATTATTGTACTCCTGAAATATAGACACCTGACTTTGGACATATTAAAACAAATGTTGCTGGATGCTGACCATTTAACCAGAGAGTTCAGATCACTCTCCAGTGGTAACCAGTCCTCCTGATTAATTTACTCAGTAGCCTAACTGGCAGGGTTTGTACCCTGGACAACCCCCTGCTGGAGAGGATTTGAAAAGGGGGTGCCAGGAGCCCAAAAGAGAGGGGCAGCCCTAGAATCTTACCTGCTCTAGAGATTCAAAGGCCCCAGTTGCTCCTGCAACAGTATGATCTATCCACACTTGTTGTTGCTGCCACTACAACCATGGTACTGGCACCTCCATGGTACCAGCATTCGTATTAAGGTGGTACCTGGAGCTGGTTCTCTGCTTGCCCACGCCTAGTGAAGCTACTGTATTTACTATCCTATCAGTCTCTATGCAGCTTAGAGAGGTAGTTAGCCATGTTAGTTTCCATGTAATCTACAAGTTTCACGAGCAAGGATTATAAATTATCTAGATCACTAGTGGTAATAGAAATAGAAATAGAACAAAAATGATTCCTGGAGGCTCCTTCTAACATGAAACCCACCTGTCCCCATCAACAACTGCATTTTGAGTTCTATTATGTATCCTGTATTACCATAGAAAGAAAGATTTTTAGTCAAGGTGACATGTGGTACTTGAATCAAATGCCTTTAAAAGAATCTAATTATGCTATATCATCCTACATTCTTATCTCAAAAAAAGAAAAAAAGAGAAACCCTTATCACAGTTATGTTTGACCAGAACTACTTTCTGTGAGACCATATTGACTATCATAAATTACAGTTTTAGACTCTAATCTTTTCTGAGGTGGATTTGTTGGTGTATTTCCTCT
This sequence comes from Gavialis gangeticus, assembly GCF_001723915.1. Classification (NCBI taxonomy): domain Eukaryota; kingdom Metazoa; phylum Chordata; order Crocodylia; family Gavialidae; genus Gavialis; species Gavialis gangeticus. The sequence goes on along the minus strand of NW_017728994.1, from coordinate 42,382,650 downwards.
ATCAATAAAGTCCAAAATAAATCATTTAATCATTTTTCATGGAACTGGCATCAAACTGTTATTCCTTAGGTCAACTCTTTAACTATTTTAAAATACTGGAATTACTTTGAATTTCCCCAGTTTTCTAAGATTTTTTTTAGAAATTAACATTAGTGATTCAGAAAGTTCCTCAAATATTAGGACTTTTGGATATAAGTTAACCAGTTCTGTTTATTTGATACTTTTTAAAATGTTAGTAGATGGTGCTTCACATCATTTTTGTTACAGATGGTAAACCTTTTATTTCAATATCAATGAGATGGATATTGAATATTAATGCATTGCTATTTATGATTTTATTATCTGCTTCTGGCATTGGACCTATGAATGACCTCAGGGTTGGGTTTTTGTTTGTTTTTGTTGTGGGGGGGAAGAGGGGTTCTTGTTCCAAATATGTTTAAGTGTGCCTTCTTTGGGCAGTGACATTTCAATGATTACGTTAGTTTCTGTTGACAATCTCCAACATTCTTTTTAACTTTCCCCTTTTCCCATTCTTTATATCTTGATCTTTTTATCTCATATAATGACTTCCACATCTCCTTTCTATTTAGGTGTTATTTTACTTTTTCATGCTTGTACAGTCATACTGTAAGGGGGATGTCCATAAACTATACTAAGTTGTCATTGTCACTTCCAATGTGATGTTCTCAGTTCATATGCTGATAACTGATTTAAGCTTTGAGATACTGACCCTCTTAAAGTTTCAAGAAAAAATATTGGTGGGTGGTTCAGAATTCTGTTCACATAAAATAAATGTACACAGGTTATAATCACCAATTCCTAGGCTACTGCTATTTTGTCCATCTAAATGATATCAGACGTTGAATTGCTCTGTTAAGTTTTGGACTTTCTTTGTAAGAAATTATCATCCACTATTTTTAAACTCCAGGCAAGATGAGATCTTGAATACATGCCTCTCAGCTAAAATGAGCAATAACTTAGTTTTTCTTTCTACAGATTAGAGACAAAAAGCTTATGGAGCAGGTTATCTTACTCTTTAATGAGAACTGGTGGTCTGCAGGAGATGCCCATTGGAACCCCATTTTTATTATTAATAGTTAGAACTTTGATCCAGTTGAGGACCCAGGATTCTGAATCTTTTACGACCTATAACAACTAACAATGTCTGATGGAAAAATGTTACACCCCCTTTTTCCCCCCACCTTTCTGTCCTTAGGAACAAGTTGTAACCATCCAATTTAATTTTTCTGTCATACTCTCTGTCCTCTGGTGGCCCCATAATCCCTATTTCATCATTATTTTCTTTCCCTTGAAATCTTGTTGCTGACCTATATGTTTTAGTTTAATTTTGATTCTGTTCATTCCAGGTTGTTTACCATCATTGTGAGTGTATTGCTAATATTTTTCAATTTTAGTTTCTAGGTTTTGAAAATTGATTTGATTTCCAGTGCTTTGCATTGGTTTTCTTGAGAGACATTCCAGTAGTTCTCTAATGAATTGACAGTCCTACAACTACAGCTGTTAACTGGATAAAGCCTAGTGTTTAAAGGAGTACTCCTTCTTGTCTGATTTTATAGAAACTTCAAGAAAATATTTTCTGGTCCACTTTAGATTTATATCATGCAATTCTGGGGTTATTACAAGTCAAAGTCCTCATATAGAACACACTTTTCCCCTACTGACTGGGTCACATCCTCCAGTAAATGCATTTTCAATATCTGCAGATGGCTGTGGTTAGCAAGTGTGACTAGAAAGGCATTTCAGGAGTGCATATCTCTAGGTTATCTTTATTGCGTTTCCATAGTTAAGTGGCTTGGCAATTTGTAAAAGTTAATAGGAAGGACATACAAGATGTCCCATGCTGTAAATAGCTACTCCAACATTTTTAAAAAATGCAATTAGGCAACAATTACACAAGCGCTGACTACAACAAGGAGTTGAAATCTGATTCAAAGCCAGAATGACACCTTTAAATAGGAATCAAAGCCCAGGACACATCCACTGGGATAATGTTTCTGATTAACCTAATTTGATTAGGCACTGGACATCACCATTGTTTCATAAAATGAAGCTGAAACAGCACTTCTCTAAGTTAAAAAAAATACTGTTAAAGGGCCAGTCAGCTATAAAGATCACGTGTAACTCTGAATATTACCAGTTACATAACAGAATATTTATGTTACTCTATAAAATAGTGCATCTGCAGCCCTCTGCAAATATCATCTTGTTGAATTATGTTTTCTATATTCCTATAGTTCTTATTTATAGTTTAGATTTTTAAATGAAGATTAGTATAAGCAATTTTTTTTTAACAGAGGTTTGCCATCTTGTCAAATCCAAACATGATTTTTGGGGGAAGCATGTCAAAGGAACACGGGTAGAACAGGTTTCCAACTCTAAAACATTATATATTTTTTACGTGGGCTTAATTTTGGCATGTCAGCACTGTTCATTTTGGAACAAATCCATGATCAAAGTTTGAATGCTGAATTTCATAGATTCATAGATTCTTAGATGCTAGGGTCGGAAGGGACCTCAAAAGATCATCAAGTCCAACCCCCTGCCTAGGCAGGAAAGAGTGCTGGGGTCAGATGACCCCAGCCAGATGCCTATCCAGTTTAATCTTAAAGACCCCCAAGGTAGCGGAAAGCACCACCTCCCTTGGAAGCCCATTCCAAATTTTGGCCACCCTTACCACGAAGGAGTTTTTCCTGAGGTCTAGCCTAAATCTGCTCTCTGTCAGTTTGTGACCATTGTTCCTTGTTACCCCAAGAGGCGTCCTGGTGAACAGAGTATCTCCAATCCCTTGCTGCGTCCCCCTAATGAATTTGTAGGCGGCCACAAAATCACCTCTCAGCCTTCTCTTGCGGAGGCTGAAGAGGTCCAGATCCCTCAGTCTCTCCTCATAGGGCTTGTCCTGTAAGCCCCTAACCATATGAGTGGCCCTCCTCTGGACCCTCTCGAGTCTATCAACATCCTTCTTGAAGTATGGTGCCCAAAACTGGATGCAGTAGTCCAACTGCAGTCTGACCAATGCCACATAGAGAGGAAGTATCACCTTATTGGATCTATTTCTCTTGCATCTGCTGATGCATGATAAAGTGCAGTTAGCTTTGCTGATGATTTCGTCACACTGATGACTCATGTTCATCTTGGAGGCTACTGTGACTCTGAGATCTCTTTCCACTTCTGTGCTGCTGAGTGGGTCACTTCCCAGCCAGTAAGTGTGCTGGATACTTTTGCACCATAAGTGCAGCACTCTGCACCTGTACTTGTA
>NW_017728994.1:42359870-42374373 GCF_001723915.1 Gavialis gangeticus | reverse complement strand
GGGTCACTTCCCAGCCAGTAAGTGTGCTGGATACTTTTGCACCATAAGTGCAGCACTCTGCACCTGTACTTGTACTGCATCCTATTGTGTACTGTTCACTTTTCTAACCTGCCCAGGTCTTCCTGCAATCGTTCCCTACCCTCTGGAGAGTGCACTTCACTCCGCAATTTAGTATTGTCCGCAAACTTGGACAGAGTACACTCCACACCCACATCCAAGTCACTGATGAAAATATTGAAGAGTACAGGTCCAAGGACCGAACTCTGCGGGACCCCACTACCCACATCCTTCCAAGTTGATACCGACCCATCTACTACCACTCTCTGGGTGACCACTAAGCCAGTTTGCCACCCACTGGACTGGGTAAACATCTAAGTCACAGCCTCTTAATTTATTAATGAGAATAGGATGAGATGCCATATCAAAAGCCTTGCTAAAGTCCAAGAAAATTACATCCATCTCTACTCCTGCATCTAAGCATTTTGTGACCCTGTCATAAAATTAAACCAGATTGGTCAGGCATGATTTACCTGCTACAAATCCATGCTGGTTTCCCTGCTGCATTATTTTTCCTGCTGGACTCCCACAAATATAATACTTCATAATCTTTTCAAAGACCTTTCCAAGGATGGAGGTAAGACTAACTGGCCTATAATTACTTGGATCCCCCTTCCTCCTCTTCTTGAAAATAGGGACCACATTGGCCCTTTTCCAGTCCTCTGACACCTGACCTGAGCACCATGAGTGCTCAAACAGTTGTGCTAGTGGTTCTGCCATGACACCAGCCAATTCCTTCGGTACCCTCAGATGCAGCTCATCTGGGCCTGCTGACTTGAACACATCCAGCCCAGCCAAGTGACTCTGCACCAAGTCAGGGTTGACAGTTGGTAGGCTGGTGTCCCTCTGATATCCATGTAAGAACCCATTAGGAGACTTATCTTGAGCCTTGAACACTGAGGCAAAAAACTCACTGAATAGCTCACCCTTGCCCCTCCCCCCCACCTGTCACTAATTGCTCCTTCTTGTTCAGTAGTGATCCTATGCTGTCCTGCCCTTCCTTTTACTCCCTACATACCTAAAAAAGACTTTTTGTTGTCTTTAATTTGTGTTCCCATCCTCAGCTCTGTAGTTGCTTTGGCCTTTCTAACCGTCTCCCTGCAAGTGTGGGCCAAGTAGGTATACTCCTCCTTGGTAGCTTCCTCCTGCTTCCACCACCTATATGCCTTCTTTTTTGCCCTCAGGCTCCCCTGGATTTCTCTGTTTAGCCAAGGAAGTTCTTTGGCTCCTTTCCCCCTTTTCCCTAGTACTGGAATAGTCTCCCTCTGTGGCCGAAGGATTGCTTCCTTTAGGAACGACCACCCTTCCTGGACTCCCATCTCACCAATACTCTTCTCCTGCAGTGTGTTATTGACTAGACTCCTAAGCACACTGAAGTTAGCCTTCCTAAAGTCAAGCACTTCCACCCTACTTGTTATCTTACCCACCCTATGCCGTATGATGAATTTGACTGATTGATGGTCACTATCTTCAAGGTGACCACAAATCTGCAGCTCCCCTACCAGGTCCTCCCCCATAGCCAACACCAAGTCCAGTAAGGCATTCCCCCTAGTGGGACCATATACCTCCTGCATTAAGTTAAGGATCTGCATTCAGGTTAAGAACCTACATGAATGGTTGGATTTGGCTGACTGCTCCTCCCAGATGTCAGGGTAATTTAGGTCCCCTATGACAACCACATCCATAGACTGTACAGCCTCTGAGAGCTGCCTCAAGAATTCCAAGTCTAGCTTTTCTTCTTGGTGTGGTGGTCTATAGCAGACCCCCACCACCAAGTCCCTTTACCCACAACCTCCATGTATCCTAACCCACAATGCTTCAACTTTCTCCTCCTCTGATCCCATTTTGAGTAGGGTAGATGTATAATGCTCCTTTACATAGAGGCAACCCCACCCCCTTTCCTCCCTACTCTGTCCCTTCTGTACAACCTGTAGCCCTCAATGTGTACCACGTAGTCATGGGTAGGGTCCCACCAGGTTTCTGTTAGCCCCACTAAATCAAAGTTATTATCTGCAAGTAGAAGTGTGAGTTCTTCCTGCTTGTTCCCCAATTTTTGAAGAGTAATATTATCAGTAATTGAAAATCACTTCTGAGCATTCTGCAGAGGCACTCATGAGATTACTTTTAAGCAGACTGTAAGGAAGTCCCATCCAATTTGCAATTTTGCATAACAGTCATGAACCTCAACTGGTAGAAAGTAGCATGCTTTGATTGGAGTTAAAATAGGCCAGTTTATAACACTGGACTCCTCAACATGTGTTTCTAAAAGGCACAGGTCTTAGTCTTCTGCTAAGATAACTTGCATGAAGAAAACTGTCACCATTTCCATTAAATATACAGGGCTAGATCCCAAAAAAATGGAAGTATGTATTTAAGTCCAAGGCTGCAACCCCATAAAGTTCTTCTGAGGCACTGTCTAACCCAGAAAGTGCCTCTACTCCAGACATAATATAGGTCTTCATCTTTAAGTTCTCTAAGCATCAAAACATTCTACTTCTGAACACATCAAGAAGCATCTCTTTTTTGACAGCACTGAGCAGCTTAGCAACTAGTTCATGCCTAAGCCAAACAGGGACTCATAAATTACCAGTTTTTTACCTCAGTCTCCTTAAGGGCTTGATCTAGTAGGCATTTTCAGAATATACCTAACATATACTAACAAGATTGGGTTCTAGACAAAATGTGACAGCAACAACCACTCTACTTTCTCTTTAAGCAGTAGGTAGGGAAGGTGGTGCACACCCTGCCCTTCTTCATACAATAATCTAGTGGTTAGGGTTGCCAGCCCTTCAGGATTGCCTTGTAGTCTCCAGGAATTAGATACAGTCTCCAGGAAACTGCTGAGTCACCCAGGAGATAAATGATAGAGCATTCATTAAAATAAGTATTAAATGTTGAATCCAATTTATACCACAGTCCAGTGGGTTTTTAAAATGTAATAGTAATGTGCATTTGCCTTCCTGATTACAGTATAGTAGATCAGTCATTAATGTCATTACATCATGTGATGAAACCTCCCGGAATAGATTCAAATAGAATTGGCAACCCTACTACTGGCCAGAGCATTCATCAAGGAAGAGGTTGACCCAGGTTGAATTCCTGCATCTGTCTGAGATGATTCCACTTGAAGCTGTACTACTGTGCTTTAATTTATTTTTTATAAATTAAAGAATCATTGGCCAAAGAGAAAGTGAAAATGTGAGTGTGTAGCCAAATGTTTAGGGCACTCACTTAGGTGTAGAGATCTGGATTTTGTTCCTGAGACTGTTTTTGTATTTTAAAATAACTACTAACTTTAAAAATCTATAATTTTTCAGTTATCAACATCCAACCATAAATGTGCTGCTCCACCCCTTTGGAGCCAACTTTGCAAAAATCAGTAGCAAAACTATGCAAGTTGTGTAAGACATAGCCCTTCTACTCATTTCCCACCAGTCATTCCCATGAGACTGGAACTCCTGTCATCATACACATTCATCTTACTGGTTGTTTAGAATAAGAATCAGATGAACCATTTAAATTCTAAGATTACTAAGCAGAGGAAGATTTTCCCTTTTTTCCTTACAAAAATCTCAAGGAGATGAATGCCAAGCCTTGTTGGTGCAAAGTTAAGTTTGCACAATTAAAATAGAAAAAGTCACAATTAAAAAAGTCCTTACAACCATACTTCCTCTTGCTAAATTGACCAGATAATAACCAGATAAAAACATATTTAACAAGAACTTGAAGGCAGAAAACTTACACAGTATGTGCATTGTATTACATTCACACATATGGCTATGAAACTGTTAGACCAGAGATTTCCAAGCAGTAACCCAGAGACAGAGTCATTTTTACTTCCTTTTTAAAGCATTGCTAAACTATTAAAAGATAATCTGTCTACCACACTGCAGCTTTTCCATTTTACCATTCTACTCTGAAGTAAAGAGAAGACACTGCATCTTCTAGACCTACTTATCCCTGATGATGCTTCATCAAAGAATATCATGTTGTTGACTTGACTTAGTTTTTCAACAACTTTCAGGGGAAGGATTCTGGAACTTTAAACTTTTCAGCTAAGAAAAGGCCTATTCTGAACTATTTAAATTAGTTTTCATATAGTTTAGAAGTTAAACATTGCAGAATCCTTCACTAAAAACATCTAAAAGAAAGTCAACATCATGACCTTTAAGACGTTCTTTGATGCACCTGAGCTTTGAAGCAGTGGCACGAAAGTGGGAAAGCTGTGAAGGGGCAGACAGGTTTCCTGTCAAACAGTATAAAAGTGCTTTAATTCCTTTTTTTATAAATCAAATGTAATAAAAAGGCAGGAGGAGTATAATTCCTGTCTTTGTTTTTGTATTTTGATTTTGCTAGGAGCTAATTTCTCCAGCACTGACAGTTATATTCTGAATATTAGAACTGACACAGCAATGAATTCAGGCAGTATAATCAACAGTTGGGTCAGTAGGTTTATATATCATAACTCATAGGGACACCAGAAAAAAATGAGTACAAGGAAAACTCTATGCTTCTCACTTAAAATGATCCAAGACTATTTGGGTTTGGTTCTTTTTGCTACCATACATACCTCCTTCTACTATTTTTCCATCTCTTTAATTTCCTCAATTTCTGTACCTGAAACCTAAGTAAATTCTCAACCTCCTAGCCTAGTTTTACTTATCCTCACTTTCCCTGCACCTTTATTTGCCTCATGTTATCTTTTTTATAATAAATAGTTTATGTTAGTTCTTCCATTTAACTGAAGCAGCTCAGGGTGAACTGCACAGCTTTAATGCTTTCACTGCTTGCTTATGCAGTTGATTAATTTCTCAGAAGATAAGTACAGTTCCCATTAATGTGAATGGCATAGTATGGAAAGTTTGAAAGGCTATACTCAGTGTGCAGAATCTTGCCCTAGCTGGAGGCACGATATAGTCTTCAGTCTGACACCCAAGTGGAGAGCATTCACATGGCTCCGGTACCCCATGTCTCCTACATAAAGCCTAAGGGCAGCTATTTAAGAGATGGTGTACTGTTCCCAAAATGATGCGATCCTCATGAAGGCTACTTTAAATATGTAATTGGACAGATCCTCAGTTAGTATCAATTTTCCCAGTGCCACTGATTTCAACAATGCTGTGAAAATCTATAGCTAAGATAGATGCTCCAGAAAATAAGGAAACAAAAGATTCTGAAGGACTTAAGAGTATTTTCAAAGACTGCAAGCCAACTGGAAGAAGGGTATAGAAGCTATATTGTGTGCCCATGAATATTCCAGGAGCTACTGGGGAAGTTAATAAGAAAATGTCAACCCTGAAGGGTATCTACACAGGTTCAGATACACACCTATCTAGATATTTTTCTAGATCATTAATTCTTTATGCCCATCCCTTATCAAGATATTAACAGTTATATCAGGGGTGCGCAACATACAGCCTGTGGCTGGATCTGGCCTGCCAAACCGTTCTATCCAACCTGCAGGGCCCCTAAAAATTTATAAAATTAATTATTATTTGACTGTGGCTGCCTGTCTAAGCTTACAAGGCACCAGAGGTGGCAGGACCCGTGAGAAGCCAGTAGGACCCAGGGGCAGCAGCAGCACGGCCTGACTGGCTCTGCCCCACCCCCATCCCCCCAACCAGAAGCCTCTGCCTAGCACAGGCTTCTGGCCTGTTGACCCTGGGGCTGTTCCCCACCTCCGTCCATCCAAGAGTGCAATTCAGATAAGGACAGGGGAGAGGGAAGGATGCCAGCGATTGCCCCAGTCCACGGGGGCCTGGCTGGCTCCTGCCATGTTCTGTAGTCCTAGACATGTAGCCAGGAACCACACGCTGCCAGAGCACCTGGAGGGTGCACAGGGGGAGGGAGGGGGAAAGCAGTGGGAAGGCGGGGAAATGGCAGTGGTAGTGGTGGCTGGTGGTGGGGGAGTAGCAGTGAGTAGGAAAGCAGGACTGCAGTGACAGCTGGGCTGGAGTGTGGGGCCCATACCAGTGGGGGCCCAGGGCAGGGTGGCAGGAGCATAGAGCCCAGGCTGGCAGGGGCTATATGGAGCCATATCAGCTTCCGCCTCTCCCTGCTGCTGCAGCAGAAGCCAGCCCAGCCCCTGTGATTCCTGGCTGGCTCTGTGCAGTTCTGGCCAGGCCAGGCCAGGTTGGCTCCGGCATCACACAGTGCACAGTAGGAGCCAGCCAGGAACCGTGTGGTGCCAGAGCAGCAGGCAGGCAGGTGGGAAGCAGTGACAGACAGGTGTGGGGAGTGACGGGTGGGCAGGGAAGTAGCAGCAAGCGGGGAGAAAAGCAGCAGTGGGTGGGTGCCTCAGGGCCAGGGGCATTGGGGTCCCAGGGCAGGGTGACAGGAGCATGAAGCCCAGGCTGGCAGGAGCTCCACGGACACCCCACATATCTACACGCACACACCCACATGCTCCCTATACTCACCCACACCCACATGTCCACCCCCACACCTATTTACCACCCCAACAAACCCCAAACGTGCCCAAAGCCTCCCCTACACCCGACATACACACATACCCACAGCCCCCCACAAACATATATGCACCCACCCATACCCCCACACCTCCCACAATACACAAGAGTAAGACTTTATTTAAGCTATTATGCAATCACCTCTATGTACACTATGCAAACACATGTAAATCAGGACAAAAATCTTTTTTGAAATCAAATAAATGTATATTGTAGTAGATGTTTGATTTTTAGAATATTTTTTTCTGGTTCCAAGATGGAAAACCCCTTGCCAAAAGGAGTACTTCCATGGGCAAGGGGAGAGACTTCTGGTGGCAAAGGTGGGACTTCTGGCCCCAAGATGACAAACAGGGGACAGGGCACCTGGCAAAGGTCAGGGCTACCTATGAGGCCCTCAACAGCTTGTCAAAACTCATTAAGCCACCCTCCAGCTAAAATAATTACCCACCTCTGAATATATAGATATCAGAACTGATCAATAACCAGGCTTTCTGAAAGCTGATCTTGTTTAGCTACAGGGCATATGAAAATTCAAAAAGAGAACTGTCCTTTTACACAAGGCTAAGGCTAAGTGCAGACATTCAGGGGGAAGGTTAGATTGCATTAAAAATGGCTACCTGATCTGAGGTAAGTTGGGGGGGGCTTATGGGGGGCAAGCAGGATCCATGGAAGTGATCATGGGGATGGGGAGGGCAGAATCAGGGAGCAGGCAAGATCAGAAGCAATCAGGGAATAAACAGGGTCCACAGGGGATTCCTGGGGTCTGGGAGGGTTTGGCATAATCAGAACAGCTCACAGGGAGGTTTGCAGGGGACCTACCCCATCCCTCCTGCCTCTCCCCCAACAATACTTACTTCCTTGGCCCTCAGCATCCATAATACCTAATAAAACCAGTACCTGGAGTGGCTTGTGGAGGGGGTGGGCAGATCGGAAAAGTACAACTCTGGGACTGGGGCTAGCAGCTGGGATTTCCCAGCCCTGGGGCTGTGCAGGTAACTGTACTGAAGTTCAGTTCACTGATGTAACCTAAACTGATTAAGTTTGAGTGAACATTAATCCAGATCTATCTTAGACTAGGTTCTCCCATTTCTAGACCAGTACTTCTGTGCTGTTATGGGGTTTAGATTAATTTCTGATTACTGAGACCAGGTCTATGTATAAAGTCTGCATCTGGGTGAACTAAGTTAGATTGTGTTGCCATTTTTAATGCAATCTAACCTCCCCAAATGTCTGCAAATAGCCAAAATGTTTTCAATACAAAGAAAACAGACAATGAAGAGTGAGTGTACATTCCTCAAATGCAAACAATATTACACTCCATATGAAAAAACTTAGTGCAAAATGAAACATATAAAGATATTTTATTAGTATGCTAATAAAAGCACTAATACGCTGCTTATTTCCAACAGACTACATGTATTGACCTAATATTATGAGCCCCTTGTATCAGCTAGTATTTAGATCCTTCCAAAAAGAGTTAAATATTAACAGTATAAGCATCTCTATAGCACTCATTACATAGCTAAAAATAAAAGAAATGTTTGCAGTGCTGAATAGGGATAGTCAGAAAAAAAAGGTTGAAACATTTTTTCATCAGAATCTGCTGACCTTGTGGGGTCCTGAGCACCTGGCGCTCAGTAGTTCTTGGGTAACCCATCAAGGAGACCACCCTGGAGCTCAGGCTGCCCACAGAGCTAGGGAAGAGCTGAAATTCCACGTCATGGAGAATTTCCCTTTTTTATGATGTTATTTCAAAGCAGAATGGTACCAAATTTTGAAATAGCCTCCAATGATGAATTACCATTTTCTGTCAAGGCTCCGGTGCTGACTCCACTATTGGTAAGTTCATTCTTTCATCTCAAAATATTTTTTTACTTTTTATAAAATATTTTACCTGTTTTTCCCATAAGTCAACCACTTTATGTAAAAGTTCTTTTTCTTCCTTTGGTCCTGGATTGGTGATTAAAAAATCTACATCATGGCCAGTCTTCTTTCCCCTAGCAATAAGAAATAGGGAGAAGAATAAATCAGCAAAGTTTCTGTTGTATTTCAAAGAGAATATTTTTGCTGCATTATAAAGAGAGTTTGCAGTATAAAATGATAGCAATGTTTTCTGAAACATAATCAAAATAGAATCTTCTATTTCTTTTATCAGGTCTGTCAGTGTTCTTTGTTAAGCAATGATTTAAAGTTTTTGATGTATTTCTTCTGTTGTTCAGACTAGATGGGGCAGATCCTTGGTGATGTTAAATCTCTCTTTTTCCTCTTTTGCCCTAGAAAAGAAGGTTTCACTTGTCTCTGGAGAAAATCATAATCATGACAAGCGGTGGATATTATGAGTCCTGTGCAGCAGCAGCTGATCAACTTGCCAGTCTAACTGCAGCCCATAACATTTTTCTTTAGCTCTTGATAGACATTTTAATGAACAAAAAGTAAAATTGCAGCTATTCTACTCTATTATGAAAGACACGCAGTGCCTATATGTAGGATATTTATTCTATTTTAAAGTATAAGCATAGTTTTTGAAGGGTTTTTTATGCAACTTAGCAAATTTGTTTAGGATTGTGAGGAAGGATTGCACAATTAGGTCCCATATACATGAGTATTAATTAGAAATGTTTTCTTTTCTTTTTTTTTTTTTTTAAGGAAAACTAAACTTTATTTATTTCACAATGTCCCACTTTTGTTTTTTTAAATACATCTATTCAGCTTACCTTGTAACCATGTTATCTTAACTTATTTGGCGAGCTGGATAAATCCAACTAGTGTAAGCAAATAAAAAGCAAGCTACATGGAGGTTCCACCTTAGACTTATGAAAGGTTTGAGGATATGTCATTTTGTTTTGAGGTGAAGTTTATCTCTGGAATGCAGATTATGCATAATGCTATCATCATGATATAAGAACTACCACAATGGCTGCCTAAACATCTGTGCATAGGACATTTCAAAGGACTGTGAGATGGAAGGTCAAAGGTCTTGGGATATCTATATGCAAACAACTATAGTAACCCAAAAGTCTTGTGAAAGTTTTTCAAATGGATCTGGAGAAGCAATTCCAGCTCAAATTGTGTCAGACTGTCACCTGGCAAACCTTGCTCTGTGTTGGAGGGATAGATTTTACCTTCTCATCTACTCAAATTTCCCCAGAGGCTGTATTGCTCAAACATTATTGCAAGAAAACTGGGGCCTTCATAGCTAATACTATATATATCATACAGCGTGTGGCTGTATCACACATATTACAATTCAGGTATGTATGTGTGTTCTCCAGTTCTGCAGGACTAGAGAACAGATAAAATGACTGTGACATAATAAAGTAAAAATTAGAAATATCCAAAACCAAAGGTCTTTTCTCCTACAATGCTTTTATAAAAATGAATGAGAGTTCTTTAACTCTGGAATATTTGTAAGAATTCACATAACTGACAAGCATGTCAACTGGCATTCATATGACAGGAAATCACCTCACTGAGAGATGCTAGAGTAGATTTAGCTGCAAAAAATGAAAATCACAGTTTTACATTTGACAAGCAGTCTAACTTAGAGAAATACAACTATCGTGCCATGACTGCAACCAAGTCAAAACCTCTTAAACAAATGGAAATGCTTTAACAAGAAGTTTAGAACAAAACATTGGTAAAGGCATAAAATAAGAATAGAAGCTAAAGCTCTGAGACATTAAGAATGTAAAATACTCTCTGTGAAACACATTTTAGCTTATACTAGAAGATGAAATCTATTATATTTTAGAATTATTATGGTAGTTTAAACTCTTCTATCACATTTGTTATTTAACTATCATAAAATGCTTTTCAAGGCACAGGATTATTGGAATTCCTGAGGACTAAAAGGGTGGCGTACAACCAGTCGAAGGGAGGGGCTATCACCAAAGAGGAGTATTCCTCCTTGGCCTGTGAGTGTAGGAGGGCTATTAGGAAGACCAAGGCAGAGATGCAACTCAGGCTAGCGTCCAGAATTAAGGACAACAAAAAGTCCTTTTTCAAGTACATTGGGAGCAAGAAGTGGGCATCAGGCAATGTAGGGCCCCTGCAAGACTCAAATGGTAATCTTGTGGTTACGCCAGACGAGAAAGACGATATTTTTAAGTTTCTTTCTCTGTTTTCCTGAACAGGGACCAGGACATCCCTCCTACCAGAGGCAGGGAAAATCTCAGGGATAGCTCTGACAGGCCTTGGGTCAGCACAGAGGTAGTTAGGGATCTTCTGGAAGGGCTGGACATTTTTAAATCTGCAGGTCCAGATGCCCTCCACCCAACGGTGTTGAGGGAGCTGGCAGGGGTCATCACGAAGCCCTTGGCCCGGCTGTATGAGCATTTGTGGTCATCTGGCCAGGTGCTGGGGGATTGGAAACTAGCTAATGTGGTCCCCATTTTTAACAAAGGGAGGAAGGAGGATCCAAGTAACTACAGGCCGGTAAGCCTCACCTCGGTCCTCAGGAAGATCTTAGAGAAAATCATCCAGGAGCACATCTGTGGGGGGCCAGCAAGGGAGATCATGCTTAGGGGTAACCAGCATGAGTTCATCAAAGGCAGGTCCTGCCTAACCAACCTGATTACCTTTTATGACCAGGTAACTATATCCTTGGATGATGGTGTCACCATGGATGTAGTCTTTCTAGACTTTAAGAAGGCCTTAGACACTGTCTCTCACCCCATTCTCATTAATAAATTAAGCAACTGTGGCATTGATGCCTACACAGTTGGATGGGTAAAAACTGGCTGTTGGGGCTCACCCAGAGAGTAGTGGTGGATGGGTCGTACTCAACCTGGCAAGATGGGAGTGCTGGGGACCCCCAGGGCTTGGTCCTCAGGCCCGCACTGTTTAACATCTTCATCAGTGACTTGGACAAGGGGGTTGAAAGCACATTGTCCAAGTTGGCTGATGACACTAAGATGTGGAGTGAAGTGGGCACATTTGAAGGGAGAGAGAGGCTGCAACTAGATTTAGACAGACTATAAAAGTGGGGAGATGAGAATAGGATAGGTTTCAACATAGACAAATGCAGGGTGCTGCACCTTGGGAGAAGGAATCCACAGCATACATACAGGCTGGGGAGTTCCCTCCTTGAAAGCACAGAGGCAGGAAGGGATCTTGGAGTCTTTATCAACTCCAAGATGAACATGAGCCACCAATGCCACACCGCAGCCAGCAAGACCAGCCATACCTTGTCATGCATCCAAAGATGCATCTCAAGCTGGTCCAGAGAGGTAATACTCCCTCTCTATGCGACATTGGTCAGGCCTCAATTGGAGTACTGCATCCAGTACTGGGCGCCGCACTTTTAAAAGGATGTGGCCAGCCTGGAGAGAGTTCAGAGGAGGGCCACCCATTTGGTGAGAGGGCAGCAGGACAGGCCGTATGAGGAGAGACTGAGGGACATGAACCTGTTCAGCCTCAGCAAGAGGAGGCTGAGGGAGGACCTGGTGGCTGCCTATAAACTCATCAGGGGAGATTATCAGCATATAGGAAGAGCCCTATTCTCCCCAGCACTACCGGGGGTGACAAGAAACAATGGGAATAAGCTGATGGAGAATAGGTTTAGGTTAGAGATCGGGAGGCAATATTTTACAGTTAGGGTGGCCAGAATCTGGGACCAACTACCTAGGGAAGTGGTCCTTGCCCCTACCTTGGGCAAATTCAGAAAGAGGTTACATGATCACCTGTCTGGGGTCTTGTGAACCCAGCATTCATTCCTGCCTGTGGCAGGGGGGGCGGGGAGATGATCTGTTCAGGGCCCTCCCCACCCCCGCTACTATGAAACTATGAAACTATGGATCATCCCCATTTGTAGAATATGAAGCATACAGGTAAGACTCACTTGTCCCATGGGACACACTGGTCAATAGAAGAGTCAAGAACAGGGGCGGGCAATTATTTCAGGTGGAGGGCCACTTACACAGTTTTGGAGGCTGTCGAGGGCCGCATGGGTAGCCCTGCCCCTTGACACGTGCCCTGCCCCTTGACACGTGCCCCGCCCCCTGGTCACCATCTAGGGACCAATGTCCCAGAGCCAGCACCAGTAGGGCCCAAAGCAGAGCACAGGCTGGCAGGGGTCTGTGAAGCCAGGCTGGCTGCACCAGCAGGGAGAGGGAGGAGCTGGCCCAGCTCCATAAAGCCTCTGCCGGCTGGGACCCTGCGCTCCTGCCACCCTGCTCTGGGCTCCACTGGCACAGGCCCCAGGACACCAATGTGGGCCCCATGTTCCCACTGGCTCCTGCACCTGCTCACTCCCAGTGCCCCCCAGCCCCGCAGTACAGGCAGGGAGCAGTGCACAGTCCTGATCTCCTGCTTGCTGGCAGGGAAGAAGCTCATGCTAAGCACGGGGAAACGCAGCCCCTCGCCCA
The DNA here is from genome assembly GCF_001723915.1 of Gavialis gangeticus. Classification (NCBI taxonomy): domain Eukaryota; kingdom Metazoa; phylum Chordata; order Crocodylia; family Gavialidae; genus Gavialis; species Gavialis gangeticus. The sequence continues at coordinate 42,361,484 of NW_017728994.1, read as the reverse complement.
CCCCATGGTTGGCGCTCCCTGCTGCAGGTGCTCGCAGCCCATGCAGGACTGTCTGGAGCAGGCACAGGCAGCTCCAAGCAGGCTGCAAGCAGCTACAGCATGAGACGCTGGTCATGGAGCGAGTGAGGGGCTGCTTTTCCCCGCACTCAGCACCAGCTTGTAACTCATCCCCTCTGCCAGCCTGGGCTCCGCACCGGCTCTGGGCTTGCCCATCGGTGGCAGCAGCTGTTGCCACCCCACTTGCCACACCAGGCAGTGTTAACTACTGCTGCCCACCCAGAGCTGGGTAGGCCACAGGTGGCAGTGGCAAACACTGCCCAGCATGGCAAGCGGGGGAGCCGCAGCTGCTGTCACCACATGGAGTCCCAGCAGGTGAGCCTGGAGCCAGCGCAGGGCCCAGGCTGGCAGTGGGGCTGGGTTACAAGGTGGTGCTGAGCACAGGGCAGGGGGGGAAGTGACCCTTACCTGCCCCGTGGCCAGCGCTCCCTGCTGCAGCTCCTCGCAGCCCACAGGGCTGTCCAGAGCAGGCACAGGCAGCCCAAAGCAGGCTGCGAGCACCTGCAGCATGGGGCACCGGCCATGGGGTGGGGGTGGAGTCGTTTTTCCCCACCCTGTGCTCAGCTGTTCTGCAGGCCACTTTTCCCCAGGCTCCTTCCCTGCCCAGGGTCCTCCCCTGCCCTCCCTCCCCCAACCCTTACCTGAGGTTCCAATGCTGCCAGGACACCCATGTGGTCCCAGGCCAGAAGCCCCAGATGGGGCTTCCGGCTGGAGGGGCAGAGCTGGATGGGCCCTGCTGTTGTGGGAGCCCGTCGAGCTTCCCCTGGATCCTACTGCCCTTGGTTCCTGTCATTTTTGACAGGAACCAAGGGCAGATAAATATTAATTTTCTATTTTTTTTAGGGGGCCCCATGGGCCAGATAGAATGGCCTTGCAGGCTGTATTTTGCCCACCCCTGGTCAAGAAGGTCACTAAGGTCTTCTGGTGTGTGGTCTACTTCCCTAGTCACTAGTCCATGCTGCCTCTCCTCTAGCATTATTGCTACACACCTACTAAATTTGACATTTCACAAAAATCATTAAATTAGGCATGAAATCGGGCAATGCCTGCAAAATATGTGGGGGCGGGAAATACTAAAAATAAAATACTGGCTCCCCAGTGGGATCCAGCAGTCCTCATGGCTGCTGCAGCATTCCACACAGCCTGCTGGCACAAAAGTGGAGTACCTAACCTCCACTGCTGACTGGCTGAGAAGCCTGCCTGTCATGCAGCCATGCCCTATTTCGCCAATCAGCAATAAAGGCCAGAGCCACTTGATGGACAGCCCTCTTAAGCAATCAGCAGCAAGGGGCAGCACACTGGGGCCCCCTCAGCCAATCAGAGGTAAGTGGGTGGAGGTGGGGGCTGCTGAGATAAGCCCATGAAAATGGCAGCGAGCCCTGTGATCTGCCTGCGAAATCAGCCACCTGCTTCCTCAGTTTGGTAGGTCTCCAATTATTACCAACAAATTAATTACTCTTGTCATTTTCATTCAGGGAACTAGGGATGCAGGAGCACATCTGCGAGGGACCAACAGGGGATATCATGCTTAGGGGCAACCAACATGGATTCATTCAT
>NW_017728994.1:42347907-42354870 GCF_001723915.1 Gavialis gangeticus | reverse complement strand
AAAGTGTGGGGAGAAGTGGGCACGCTAGAGGAGAGGGACAGGCTGCAACTAGATCTAGACAGGTTACAGGGGTGGGCGGATGAGAACAGGATGGGATTCAATACTGACAAGTAAAAGGTACTGCATGTGGGGAGGAAGAACCAGCAGCAAACCTACAGGCTGGGGAACTCCCTTGTCATCAGTGCAGAGGCAGAAAAGGATCTTGGAGTCATTATTGATGCCAAAATAAACATGGGCCGACAGTGTGGGAATGCAGTCAGGAAGGCTAACCGCACCTTGTCATGCATTCACAGATGCAACATGAGCAGGTCCAAGGAGGTGATCCTCCGCCTCTATGCAACACTGGTCAGGCCGCAGTTGGAGTACTGCATCCAGTTCTGGGTGCCGCACTTCAGGAGGAATGTGGTCAGCATCGAGAGGGTACAGAGGAGGGCCACTCGCATGATCAGAGGGCAGCAAGGAAGGCCCTACGAGTGGAGGCTACGGGACCTGAACCTGTTCAGCCTCAACAAGAGAAGGCTGAGAGGGGATCTGGTAGCCATCTATAAACTGGCCAAGGGGGCCAGCAGGCTATGAGAGAGACCCTGTTCCCCCAAGCACTAACAGGAGTAACAAGGAATAATGGCCAAAGTTGACCGAGAGTAGATTCAGATATCAGGAAGCACTACTTCACAGGGTGGCTAGGATCTGGAACCAACTTCCAAGGGAAGTGGTGCTCACTCCTACCCTGGTGGTTTTCAAAAGAGGGCTAGATAATCACCTAGCTGGGGTCATTTGACCCCAGCATTCTTTCCTGCCCATGGCAGGGAGTCAGACTTGATGACCTGCTCAGGTCCCTTCCAATCCTACCTACTATGAAACTATGGATGTACAAGGCTATGGAGCTAAACCCATTTCTGTGTCATTCCTGTTCATGTGTTAGAGGCACTCTCTGCCCCTCCACACTTCTTTTTATGCTTTAGGCCATTAAGGCTAGAAACAGACAGTCAAATGAAGCAGATCAGCTGTGTTGGGTTGCATCTGGCCATAAACTGTGGATGTGATGAATTTGTGCCTCTGTTTAGCAGCAGACATTGGTTTAGTTTATGGGAAGAAAGCACTGGCATCCTGTAGCTGTCCTCACTCTCCAGACACCCCAGGAAGGAACTCCAGAGGTTTGAGGGGCCCAATCCTGCATGGGAATTCCTGGGGTATGCAGCAGGATCAAGTGCCTCAAGTCCCACAAGCTATGCGCAGAGCTGCTAGAAAATGCAGGCAGCTCCAGACTCCTGGCACCATCCTGCCATAAAGTAAACACACATTCACTGCTAAATAGCAGCACAAATTGATACCACCTTCATCATGGCCACAGTTTGTCATATGACAAGGGGTATGAATGGTTTGTTTGCTTGGCCTTTGTGCTGCCATAAATAATTGTACTGACATAAAAAAAAGTGTGAGCACTTTTACACATGGTCCAGGGGTGAAGGGGTGGTGTTTTAATTAGAGCGGCTCCAAGAGCCACTGTAATTAATGTGCCCATTAAGCTCATGTATCACACTTCACAATGGTACCCCACACTTCAAAATGGTGTTGGGGGACTTGAAATAAAGCATGCTCAGCAAGACTTAGATAAAGTACCCCACTGCCATTTTGAAGTGTGGGGAAGTTGATACACAAGATGCAAGAGGCTGCTGGAGCATGGTAATTAATCACTGTAATTACAGCACGTTGGAGCAGCCTCCATGCTTGTGTACTGGCACCCAAAGGTGACAAAAGGCAATGTCTGTTTCCATCCTAAACGGAGCAGATTTTTAGATGGTATCCTTCACCAGCAGATCCTTGGAGAAAAAGATCTCTGTACAATGGCACAACAGATTCTGATTAGAATGTATTGGAGTGGATTCAATTAATCAGAATGCTCCAATGTGCTGCTGCATCTCATGTATTCAGCATCCCCACATTTCAAAATGTTCATGGGAGCGCTTTAACCAGAGCTCATCAAACCAGCTTTAGTTAAAGTGCCCCTGCCACCATTTTGAAATGTGGAACACTGAATACACAAGACACTGTGGGCGTTTTAATTAGAGTGGCTCCCAACATTCTAATTAAAACACCCCACCCACACCCTACAGCATATGTAAAAATGTCCTTGGAAACTAACTGGTTCAGAGAAATAAGCTTTTGTAGGCAACAAACTATTTTCAGATGCCACAAAAGCTCATTCCCCTATAAACCACTAGTATCTAAGGTGCCACCCTGCCCAATAAGAAGGGTAGACATGCCTCACCCTACGCTAGCCAATGATTAGGGCACTCATGGAGATTCTAGCACTTGCTCCCATGACTAGTTATATATACATTAAACAGCCATTGGATAAAAACCAATGGTAATACTGGAATAGACACAAGAACCCAGACCTCCTAACAAGCCCTATTGATGCACATGCCTAATAAATGAGGCTCCCTCAGGGGACTTCTGTGCTGGTCTACCTAATTCTTGGATTCCAGGCAGGTGCCATGCTCCTGAAACTAGTTCTGGGCATAAGAACTTCTGGGCCATTCAGAGCATAAGAACCGTTTAAGAGTCTTTAAGAGGAGGCTGGATGAACACTGGGGTCGTTTGATCCCAGTACTTTTTCCTGCCATGGCAGGGGGTCGGACTCGATGATCAGCTGAGGTCCCTTCCGACCCTACCAGCTACAAAACTAAACATCAGACCTGCCATTTACTCGGTCAGACCATAGATTCATCTTGCCCAGGATCCTGTGCCACACAGTGGCATACAGTAGATGCTGAAAGGGAGAGTGAACTGGGTGTGACCAGGGTTTTTTCCTACTGTTCCTCTTTCACTTTCAGTGTCCAGAACTGAAGTTCTAATTCTGATGCTGTATCCCTAACTCCCATGCTCAATAGCTACTGATGCCTTAAAAACATTATAGACATCCAGGGAATTTTCAGCTACAGCTACCTCCTGACCCTGAAGAAACATAGCCACAGTCACACATCACTGTGCCCAGGTAAGTTATCTCTGCCTCTCAGCAAAGCTAATTAGAATAGCCACATTCACACAGAACAGAGGCAGAGCTAATCAGCCTGGGCACAGTGCCGTATGAACCTCTTGTTCAAGAGATTGTTTCTGGCTTCCTCCCCACCTGGAGGAATTATATAGAGCAGTATTCTTAAAGTGCCAGGCAGCATCAAGCTGCATCCTCTCAGCAGACACAGCAGGACACTGCCTGATGCCAATCTGGGACCAATTTTTCAACGTGTGGTATTTGTCAGGGAGTTATCAGGGACAGAGTCATTGAATTTGAAGCTATCCAAGAAAATCCATAATCAGGCACCTGCTGATCAGGGATTTTTGTTTGTTTTGTTTTTTGGATTGCAATTTCAGATTTAGAACCTAAAATCTGAATCCTGTTTTCAGCACCTATATAATTATTTTGGATCCAGCCCTAAGTGTCTTTCTGTGTTGGGGCCATAAGTCTTAACACATAGCAGAATTAAACCTAGAGTAACAGAGGACTACTTTCATTACATATGTAGGTCTGATGTATATAAACAGCAAAATGTTTTCTACTAATTGTGTGTTCAAATGATGTCAAGCTAAATTTGTTTAAAGCTGGTAAGTGTCTCATATGGTACACTAAATTAATTGTATGGGTTGTTAGAGTTTGGATTTCTTTAAATCTAAAATTTAGAGTTCAACTCACCATACATTAAAAGTATTTTTATCAAACATGGATAATATAGTTGAAAAATAATATATGAGAAAATAAGATTATTATTCCCTAAAGAGGTAATGTCTGTAACATGTTAAGCACTGCAACATGCAGAGTATGTTTTGGGGACACCTTTAACTCACTGTAATAACTATGTCATATGTCATAGTAGCAGTGATCTTCATAGTTTCATAGTTTCTAGGGTCAGAAGGGACCTGAGTAGATCATCTAGTCCGACCCCCTGCCATGGCAGGAAAGAGTACTGGGGTCAAACAACCACAGCAAGGTGTTCATCCAGCCTCCTCTTAAAAACCCCCAGGGTAGGAGCCTGCACCACTTCTCTTGGAAGTTGGTTCCAGACCCTAGCCGCCCTGACCGTGAAGTAGCCCCTTCTGATATCTAACCTAAACCTACCCTCTGCCAGCTTGTGACCGTTATTCCTGGTCACTCCTGGCGGTGCTCGGGGGAACAGTGACTCCCCCAATGCCTGCTGATCCCCCCTGACTAGTTTATAACAGGCCACAAGATCCCCCCTCAGCCTTCTCTTGTGGAGGCTGAACAGGTTCAGGTCCCGCAGCCTCTCCTCGTAGGGCCTGCCCTGCTGCCCCCTGATCATGCGAGTGGCCCTCCTCTGGACCCTCTCCATGCTGTCCACATCCCTCTTGAAGTGCGGTGCCCAGAACTGGATGCAGTACTTCAACTGTGGCCTGACCAGTGCTGCATAGAGGGGGAGGATCACCGCGTTGGAGCTGGTCGGGATGCATCTGTGGATGCATGACAAGGTACGGTTGGCTTGATCAAGTGAATTCTGTTTGAGGTAACAAGTTAAGCATTGTAACATGTAGAGTCTATTTTGGAGACCTGTTTTGTGTAATTTTGATGACTGTGTCATACCAACAGTGATCTTGATTAACTGAAGTCTGTTTGAGGGTAAGTGGAGTGGTACTCTGCTAACACATACACAGAGTTCACTAATGGATGGCTTTGAACAGCCTTTCTGAAGAGAAGAGTTGTGTGTCAAAATCCTGAAAACCATTTAGTAACCTTCATGCTTACATAGAGTTCAAGTGGGTATGAAGAAAAATATTAGATTTCCGTGTCTGTGCTTGAATTTATATAAGCGTGTCTTAACCTTCCACCCCTCCCTGAAGTGTATGGAATACAAAGAAAATGGTAACATTTTATGTTTGAAAAAAGAATTGCTTATGTCTAAGAATATAAAGAAGGAAATATAAACAGAAAATTAAATTCAGTTACAAAATATTCAGATAGATCTGATACAGTGCTAACCATCTTTATATAACTGAATTAATTATAACCTTTATTATTGACAGTTTATTGTGCTTCAACGATTTATGTACTTTTGCATCTCAGAAAATCTACAGTGTGCCTAGCCATATTGGCAGAGAGAGGAACATCACTACTTCAAAAGGCATACATTCTGAATGATCGATTCCTCCATCCCCACCACCATTTCCTTCTAGCTCTTGCTTAACAATACTCTTGCTGATATTTTCAGATATAATCTAGGTCTTTCCTTACTCAGAGATTTTCATAAACATAGCTCAGTTTGCCAACTATCCTTGCTATATTAATGTTTCTTTCTCTTTTTGGTTATCCATCTTCACTTTTTAGTTGGCTTTTAATTTTTATTGCATAAGATATGTTGCATTCTTTTACATAAAATTGTATTTCTTAATACATTTCTATTTTGAAACATTGTATGCTCAATTCCTGTGATAGTCCTGCTCCATTCTGTTTTGCTGGATTATTTTGAGACTACAGTTATTTACTTTTTTATCTATATATTTGTCTTCCTATTCCAAGCTTTTTCCTTGTTCCCTCCAACAATCTTTCAAAAGGTACACATTCATTTTCTTATTTCTTAAAGCTTGCTCGATCTTCATAAAATGTTTCCATTTGCTCAATGCACTGTTATATAATGAACAAAAAACCAGAATGACTGATGTTGGTAATCTAAATAAGGGAAAAGCTGCACGTTACACTTGGACCATATTAAATCCATGGAATGTTAAGTGGTGTTAAAGTTAAAACATGCTGTGGCCTTCACACATTAAGGGTTCATACTGTTTCTTTCCTGCATGACTGTAGAGCCTGTAATCAAACAAAAGTTCACATCATGCAAGTCATGCAAGAAACCAATGACTGCTTGTAACACGTCAGGGTACCAGGGGTGGCTGTGATGTCCCCTGGTGGCTCCGTGACAGTGCCCCTCTCTGCCCCTAGGGTGGCTTCCCATCTCACCTGCCATGCCTTGATGGAAATATAAATAAATAAAGATGCTGCCCATAGGCCTTTGCATGGCCTCACTCCAACTGGACCCTGACAGTCTCTGCCTCTGCCCAGGACCCTCGCCAGGGTTCACTGGTCCTTAGGCCCCTTGCTGGGCCTCACTGTAACTGTGCCACTGAAGGACACCCCAGGCCTTAAGGGTGAATTGCATGCCTCCTAGCCAGGGTACCTTGTGAGCTCCTGGGGCCTCATTACTCCTGTAGGAAGCAAATCAGAAAGTCAAGCATCCCTGAGTGGCTCTCCTGGGCAGGAGCTCCTTCCCCTGGCAGCTTCCAGGGAGAGACTCCCCTGCCTGCCCTGCAGTGCTCCCTGGCTGGGCTGCCTTTATTTTTAAGTACTGCTGGACAGATCACCATCTTGTTAGATCCAATATGAACATCCAGCTTGCCCTGAAACACCAAAAACAGGTATAAGCCATGTGAAGGACTCTCAACACCAAATCTCTTCAAGATCCAAAGGTCTGTAAGGATCTCCAGCAGTGTCTCCATAAACAGCTCTCCTTTATTTGCTATATCCACAAAAAAAGACAACATTGAGGAACTCTGGAAGGTATTTAAAAACACTGTCCCTTTGGCCTGTGCTGAATCCATTGGCTATGCCAACCTTTGACACCAAGACCGGATCAAGGAGAGTGACACCTGTCAAGAAAAATTTTGATTGAATGCTGCCAATGCAGAGAGAATTAAAGCTGACATGCGCAAGACAGGCTCATGGAATTTTCCATTGGGCTCACCCAGCATGTGTCCCCTGGGTGACCCCAAGAGCTGTCAGTAAGGCTGACCTACTTTTCAGCCCTGCGCATGCTTGGTAACAGTGGAGAGCTCAGGCTCACACATGCTCAGTCAGCTAAGAGCATGATGTCATTCGGCTAGAAAGTTCTTTGAGGGACACATTCTAATTGGCCACCAAATTGTTATAAAAGGTTAAGGAGCCCCTCCCTCGGGGGG
>NW_017728994.1:42346777-42347145 GCF_001723915.1 Gavialis gangeticus | reverse complement strand
CACCACACCTGGGGATGTGCCTTGCCTTGCCGAGGCCGTAGAGGCAGCGACCGAGATATATGGGGGAACACAGAGTATCACCGCCCGCCTATTATTGAGCGCTTCCGTCAATGGCCCCGTAATTCATACCCTGGGCCAATTGGATCAGTTACAGGGGGCTATGAAGCAAAAAGCACACAAGACAGCATACCCTGTCATTGATAGAGAACATGGAGCCACAGCTGCATACCCAATAAAAGATTCTTCCGTCCATCTTCAATGGGCTGATCAAAAATCTCGAGATCAGGTTCACCAACAGCAAATGACCCGGAAACCACCGATGACGACCAGATATCGACCCCCACGTAGCTCACCGCCACCGGCTAGAG
>NW_017728994.1:42345782-42346766 GCF_001723915.1 Gavialis gangeticus | reverse complement strand
ACCGTGAGCTTGGCTCGCCAGCTCCGGGGCTGTGACAACACCAAGATCCAGTTCCTCCTTGACAGGAAAATGAATCATTCTTCTTGCCGAGATGATGCCTCATCGCAGCAGAAGAAAGAGACTTCCTCAAAGCCATAGCTTATAGGAGAATCCAGGAAATCAAAAATCAGTGGTGGCAAATGAAACCATAAAGATTAGCTCTGTGGCGACAAACATGACATGAATAGCTTTTTTCTGGGCAATGAAAACCATCTACAGAATGATTTCCCATGGCCTTATTTGCCTGCAATTGCAGGACAGTTCAACACTCCTCAAAGACAGTGAATCTATCCAAGCTAGATGTAAAGAGCACTTTGAAGCACTCCTGAATGGTAAGTCAGCTGTGATGAATATAACCATTGAGTCTATCCCTCAACACCCTGAAAAGGGACCCCTCACCAACCCTCCTGTCATAAAGTCTGGTGTGCCATCAAGAAAAGCAAGAACAAGGCTACTGACTAGATGGCATACATGCTGCCATCTACAAGGTGGGCAGTGAGAAACTGGTACTAAGACTCCATGAATTTATTCTTTGAATTTGGAACAATGAAGAGATCCCTGGGGAAGTAAGGAATGCTAATATCATGTCTACCTTCCAAAAAAGGAAACAAGTCTGTATGTGGGAACTATTGAGGTATCACCCTCCTTTCCATGGCATGGAAAATTCTTGCCTGCATTCACCAATGACCTGGAAGATAGCATAGAGTACACCCTCAGCAAATTTGCAGATGACACCAAGCTGGGGGAAGTAGTAGATTTGGTGGAGGGTAGGGTTAGGATTCAGAGACCTAGACAAATTGGAGGATTGGACCAAAAGAAATCTCATAAGGCTCAATAAGGACAAATGCAAGTCCTGCACTTAGAATGGAACAATCCCAAGCACCAATACAGGCTGGGGGCTGACTGGCTAAGTGGCAGCTCTACAGAAAAGGACTTAGGGGTCAC
>NW_017728994.1:42335303-42340782 GCF_001723915.1 Gavialis gangeticus | reverse complement strand
CAAATGCAAGTCCTGCACTTAGAATGGAACAATCCCAAGCACCAATACAGGCTGGGGGCTGACTGGCTAAGTGGCAGCTCTACAGAAAAGGACTTAGGGGTCACAGTGGACAATAAGCTAAATATGAGCCAACAGTGTGCCCTTGTTGCCAAGAAAGCTAACAGCGTATTGGTAGGAGTGTTGCCAGCAGATCAAGGGAAGTGATTATTCCCCTCTATTCAGCACTGGTGAGGCCACATCTGGAGTACTGCATGCAGTTTTGGGGCCCCCACTACAGAAAGGATGTGGACAAATTGGACAGCATCCAGCAAAGAGAAACAAAGATGGTTTGGGGGTTGGGGGACATGACTTATGAGGAGAGTCTAAGAGAATTGGGCTTATTTAGTCTAGAGAAGAGAAAACTGAGGGGGCATTTAATAGCAGCCTTCAACTACCTGAAGAGTGGTTTGAAAGAGGATGGAGCTAGACTGTTCTCAGTAGTGACAGATGACACAACAAGAAGCAATGTTCTCAAGTTGCAGCAAGGCAAATTTAGGTTAGATATAAGGGAAAGTTTTGCACTTGATGGGTAGTAAAACACTGGAACAGCTTACCCAGAGGGGTGATGGGATCTCCATTCTTGGAGGTTTTTAAGACCAGGCTAAACAAAGCCTTGGCTGGGACAGTATAGTTGGGAATGGTCCTGCTTTGAGCAGGAGGTTGGACTAGATTTTCTCCTGAGGTTCCTAACAACCCAAATTTTGTATGTTACTAGGTTTCTATCCTGGGATGCTGGAAGAATGCAAATTCCTCATTTTATCTCCATGGCACAGTCTGAAGTTGTCCTAACATGAACTAGGTAGCATGACCTAGAGTTAACCCTTGCCTGAACTGCTGTAACTTTGATATGCTCAGAGGGCACATAACATGAGTTAATGAGCTTTAACATACAGGTGCTCACCTTTTAGATGCCCTTAGTATGATCTAAGTGTGATGTGTAACTTTATCCTAAGAAGTTAAACTTCCTCAGGATTTGGAAAAGAGGCTTCCATGGAAAAGCCAGGAAGCTTAAGTATCTGACAAAGTCAGGTCCTGCAGACTGCTTCAACTATAACTTGATTATTCAAGGACTTAAGTTCAGGAAGGATTTTATTTCTTGTGTGAAAGTAGCATATAGAAACTGTATCATTCACTTCAGACATATCTTTGTCAAATAAATAGCAAGTAATTTGGCTGACATAATTAGAAAACTAGTGAATATTATTCTGTTGCTTAGGAGTTTTTGAGCAAGAATGTGATTTACTAATACAGTTTTCAGGGCAGTCAAAAAATAGTTCCTCACAGCTGCCATATTCTGTAATTTAATCACCCCTCAAATGTGAAGGGCACTAAAAGCACTCTCACTAGGGAAAAAGGCACTCAATATTTAAAAGGGAAAGAAGGTTTTCAAACAGTTGAGATACGTCACCAGGGAGGAGTTTGGCCCAGTGGCTCTAAAAATTCTCAGAGCCTAGATTAAAGGCAGGCCAGCCAATTTCTATTTGTTTTCTCAGAGAAACAGATGGAAAATTTCCATTTTAAAATTGTTCAGTTTGCAATATTCATAGTGCAGCCAAGTTACTGTGTATTCAGGAAGCCTTATCTCCTCCTCATTCAGATAAAAATCCCACTGGCAGTATTACAGGTACTGATTATTGTCCACATGGACCTGATCCTGGAAACCACTTACACACATACTGAACTTTATATATGTGAGCACTCCAAGTAACTTCAAAGGAACCATGGATTTGCATTCAATGAAACGTACAAGCATTTGCATTCTAGGGACAGGCTTAAATGAATAATAATTGACCATTTTCAACATCTGATAAACCATAATAATGATTAGTATGATCATAAAATGATCTAGAACTCAATGAATGAAGCAAGATTCCATGATAACAGGCCATAAATTATCAAATACTGTACTACATTTACTCATTCATTCCCAGGACAACATTAATGCATCTGAGAGACCTAGTCCACAAAATATGATATACAAAGTTTTATGTGAAGGAATAATAGCGAATAGGAAAGAGTTCTGAATCTCTTTTAATTTTGCTTTTACAGGTCTTTTGTTTACACTTTTTGTTCTTGCCAGTATTAGCAAAAGAATTACTTTGTGGAGAAAGACATACAAATTGATAAACACTGGATATTAGGCAATGCTCTGAATTTACAGCTTGATGAAACTGGACTTTTCTTACCAAAACAATATATTCAGAAGCAATACATTCAAGCTGTATAAAAATATCAATGGCATTTTACTCATATCATTCACTGCTTTTCCATTGAGAGAGAAAAAAGTAAACCACAGCTGTGAAATAAATAGATGTTAGCAAATGATCCCTATTAGGAAAGACAGAGAAAACATCAGCCTATTGGGGACTACTGTACAACCAACATGTACCCAGAAGTAGTATGCCTCTAAAGGTCCCCTGATCTCAAATTTTTGCAGGGAGCAGAGGTTGGGTTTTTTTGGAGGGGGGAGGGGTCGGGCGGGTTGTTTAAGAGCACTTTTTCTTTATAAAGTGGGACAATTAGTTATAGGAATCCCATAACTCCCCCTAGAACAAATGAAGGGGTAGGGGTTAAGATAATATACGCACAGTATGAACAAAATATCACAGATACACACAAAATTCCCAAAGCTGAGATTAAAAAGAGTCCAGCTGAAAGTCATTTACAGAACAGGCTGGACACCAAGATGCCGTAAGCTGACATCAAAGAAAATGACAACTCCTCTATTTCTGGGAAGAAATATGGGAATTTACTACATGTTAAATTAAGTGCCATCTCCCACAGTGTACTTCTTATGGGAAAAGCAGAGAGGACAGCATATAGACAGCTACATCCCCAAGTGATCTGAAAATATTTGAGGCTATCTGGAGAATACCCTGAATATAGATGAACCGGTGCATGCATAAATGTCTAGGAAACTAAAAGTAATTGCTGAAGTGATGATAGTGTGACAATGGAAAAGGAACTGAATGTTGCAGAATGGTACGCAAAGTCAAAGGGACCAACAGACTGAGATGCAGCACATCACCTTTTGTTTAAATGGCAAACAGGGAGCTTTGGTAAGTGAGATCATTATCATTAGAGATGACTACTGACTCATTTATTGATAACATAAAATTCCTATTGTAAATTAGGTTACCTTCTGTGTTCACAAGTAGACAAACAAGTTATAATACACACACATGCACAGACCATTCTGAGATCCCTCTGCTATTGGTCTTCTTCATTGCCCCCTCACCTTTGTTCCAGGAAGAATTTCTTGTTTTTTGCTATGGATCTGATACAATGCCAAGTCAAGTTAATATAAACCATTTTAATAGCAGAGAAGGAATAGCATTCTTGGCTTCTCTACATCCCCCTCACCCTTTTTTTTTTTTTTTTTTTTTTTTTACCATCGTTCACATTCTCAGGAGAAATATTTTCACCCCAATACTGTCAGATAATTTGTGCAAATTTTTTTTGCCTCTCTCATGAGAATGTATATCTAGAAATGACCACTTTTCCAGGTTTAAATTTTTATTGTTATTAAAACAACTACAAGCTGCAGATTTACCAGATTCAAGTGTAGCAAGATATTGTCTTAGCACTGGAAGTAGTGGAATGTGATGTGCCAATACAGTGATATCATGGCCTTGTTGAAATCAATGGCAAGAGTCACATTGACCTCATGGAATTAGGATTTCACCCATGAATTTCTCTGATCTAGTTTCCTGATTTATAAGGAATTTCTTGAATAAAGACTCTTTATTCAATTGTTACCAGTTTAATGAACATGTTCATACCACAGGGGCATCTAACAAACAGCAGAGACAGCAGACCACTAGCTAAATAAAATCAATAAATACAATTCCTCCTGGAGACTATTGTTATTAAATGCACTGGATCCAACAAATAGTCTGATTCTTTGGCTACAGAATCAACTCTGATTTTCCAAAATCCAGGTTTGAACTCTGGACCTGTTATGATGAGAGTAAACTAGTATACACGGACTTTTGGTACTAGGCTAATTTATTATGCAGTCAACATCTCTGGTTCCCAGAGCCTAAGTGACTAAGAAGATCATTGATTTAGGCTGGATATTATCAGCTCTATAGTACCAATTGTAAGGTAGGTGCCATCCAAGCATGTGGACAGTAATGCCTAGTTTGTCTCATCAAGGTGAAAAAGGGACGGGTGAACAGAGCCCAAAGCAGAAGGAGGTTTATGCCAAACAACTTTGTAGGATGAAAAAGTTTATATTTTTTAGTGTTCACAATAATGGAAATCAGATAGCACACAAAAATCATTTCAAATATTAAATATCAGATCATATGAATTTTGTAATAATTTCCACAGAAGAAGAATACTTCTGTGAGATTTTGTGAAGAAAAGATCATTCTTTTAAAAAAATAAAATACCTTGTTTAATCCAATCAATCCCATGAATAATATTTACAGCTTTAGTGTCAGCATAAATATTATACCAGTCTAGTATTATCACAAATGACCAGCTAACCCCTAGATACCACACCATTCTTCAATTCGCTTTCCGTTTTAGTTCAGCAGATCTCCTTAATATTCAAATCGGCTCTACATTTTCAAAACAGCATATAGATTCAATAGTATCAATGCAATGTTGGTTCACATATATATAGAATAGGCAGTACGAAAACAAAGGCTCACTGAAGTGCAAACCAACTAAAATTAACAGTCCAAAAAACACTGACGCAGAAAACACACAGACAGCAGCATGCCAAAAGTTACCATTCCCAGGTCTGACTTTTCTTGTACATTTTCTATTTATCTTGTTAATGAGCTTGTGAAAAGAGGGTTTTCAGCAAGAATAAATCCCAGACACCTGATCATATAAGCTTTGTACCAAGTTTGCATGCTCTCTAGATGTATGATCTTTAAACCTCCATCTGCCATCAGGGACGAAGATACAAGATTGCTGTGGAAGCCAGCAGTAAGATTTCTTATTATTATTCATCACATTACGCGGTTAAAAGATAGATCTATACAGTTCATCATTTTGGAGCTATAGTAAAATCCCAAGTAGTCTAACTGCCAGAACCATTTGAACCAATTCAGGAGTCCAAACACTAGAAAAGTTCCTTTGTGGGATAGGGACTCAATAAGAAACCTGGGTCATGAGATTAAGAAAAACTTAATATATTTACCCAAAACCAAGATGACCTCGAATTTAAGATGATCCACCCCCCATTATTTAGAGTCTATAAACGGAAAAGGGTTTTTTTTCCATTTCCATTATAACAAAATGTCCATATAGATCTGTTATAATATTCCATGTACAGAACTTAGTTATTGGAGAAGAATTTTAAAATGTATTCCCCAGTGCACTGCATTAGGAAAAGCAGTGGCAGGGGGGCAGACGGTAGAAGAGCAGGTATGGAAGCAGTCAGTAGGGAGGAAGCAGTGGGGGCAGGAGAAGTGGAGGGCAG
>NW_017728994.1:42333211-42335073 GCF_001723915.1 Gavialis gangeticus | reverse complement strand
TGCTGCCTGCCCCCCTTGTATCGTCTCCCCCTGCAGCATCTGCCCCCCCCCACTGCTTTTCTTGCCCCTGCCCCCTACATAGTCTTGGGCTCCCTGCCCCCGCTTTTCTCTTCCCCAAGCCCTAAATTGGCTGGTTTACTGCCAGGGATCCCAATTCATTCCTCCTTTCAACCTATGGGTGAGAGTGATACAGTACACAATATCTGCTGTGGTGGGAAGCACCACTTTGGGCAAGACACTTGGGCAACGTTTTAAAGTGGTCTCTGATGCCTTGGGTTTCAAGTGACATATTTAGACTTAATTTTCAGCAGTAGACAACCACAAGTCAACAGGAGATACACAAGTTTAGTAATTCTGAAAATACAAACCCAACAGAACTTAAGTTTTACACCTAAAATGACAGTCCAATTTTGGAAAATCTGGCCAAAACAATTCTTCCATAAAGGGGATACTTCTTCCATAATGGCACGACACAGAGCTATTTTGAGGGGTAATTAATATTTGTGAAGTGCTCTAATAGGAAGCTGATGAATGTCTGAAATGACAATAATCAAATCAAATTAATTTAAATAATTTCTGCCACTGGCAATGAAAAATAATATGAAAATTGACTTTATGATGTATTTTAACTAAATAACAAGAGTTGTGCAAGAATTTGGGGGTCATTTTGAGGTAATTTGTGCTCAAAATATAGAACAGTTGTAAATAAACTAATTCTGTAAATCTCTCACTTGAAAAGAAAACATTTTTAGGTTCAAACACATCCAAGAAGAAAAAACGGAAAATTTGAGTGAGCATTCTCATAAGTGACTATAAATAAGGCTTCCATTTTATAAAAGTTACATGTGAGTTTGAGTTGCCAAAGGTAACAGGTAACAGCTTCCTCGTGCAGCCAAGTTACTAAACAGAAACTCACCTGGTCTACATAAATATTTTGACTAAGATTCATGGGTGTGCTCTCCAGAGAGCTGCTTAAGGGTGGAGACTTCATTAAAATGTTACTCTCCTCGTCTGGTGGAACACTAATTCTAATTCACCAGAGGCAAAACTTATTTTATGTGGTTGTGGAAGCTATGTATTTTATTTTTAAATTAATCCAGCTAAATTGCAGCAGCAATAGAAAATCCCTTTTGTTTGAGAAACAGACACTTGCTTTATACTACTTATGGGAATACAGCCCTTTAATACTGGATACACAAGACAAGCATCCTAGTTGTATCTTGTTCACATCTATTAGGATATCAGTCATTACACAGCATAAGAAGCTACTGACCAAACGGGCATCTAGGAAAATAGCCAAACAGATTATCTATCTTGTGTCAAGGCAAGATAAATAAGTGTCACCTGCTATAGGCAGAACAGCTTATATTGCTGGGGGCAGGGGCAAGGGGTGTGTGTGCACGTGTGTGCATACATATATGTGTGTGTTTATACACATATATGTGTATGTATATACATATAGATATACATACATACATGTATATACATATATACATATATAGAGGCTGTACCTCTGCCTACCAAATTCAATACCCACTGATGCATCTTTCTTCCAAGAATTGTCCAGTCCCATTATTTGAACCAGGTTAAACCATCACCCTCCATAATACCTCATGGCAATGAGTTCCACAGGTTAATTACATAGTGGATGCATCAGCACAAGCAATTAATACAATGAAATAAATTCTGGTGCAGTTTGCACCAGAGTTAGCTGCTCCCAGGTGCAGTGTTTACAAGTGCACCTGGGACTGCAGCAGTTACAGCCGAGGTGGAGCAGCCCTGGGCTGGCATAGGGCCTGGGGCCTCAGCCCCAGGATCCAAGTGGCGATGTTGGGTGCTGGAAGGACTGGCTGGGACAGGAG
>NW_017728994.1:42327558-42328211 GCF_001723915.1 Gavialis gangeticus | reverse complement strand
TGGAGCAGCCCTGGGCTGGCATAGGGCCTGGGGCCTCAGCCCCAGGATCCAAGTGGCGATGTTGGGTGCTGGAAGGACTGGCTGGGGCAGGAGGGTGCTACAGTGCAGGGCTAGCCAGAAGACAGCCCCTGCACTTTAGCACCCTCATACCCCAGCCAATCCCTGTCACAATCTACACTTGTGTTTGATCACACATAAGTGTCCCCAGTAGTACTATCCCCAATAGTACTATCTTACATCAAAGTTAATTACTGTGCCCTAATACCAGTGCACATGTAGACCATGGTCCTCTTCACATATTTGTTGCTCATGTAGACATGCCCTGGGAGTAACACTTGGTAGGGATGTGCGAAGTGGGCCCTATTCAATTCGGATTCAGATTCAGCCCGAATCAGAGACAGTAGTTTGATTCATTGATTCGGATCACTGTCCCTGACTCAATTTGGCTGAATCCAAATCTGAACATTCGATGCTGATTTGGAGAATAAACGATTCGGACATAGATACAGCTTTAAAATTTTTTCTAAATGCATCAATGTACCAGCATGGCTCATGATTGCTGCGGTGCTGGGATAGATGAAGTGTCCCACAGGAGTGTGGGAAGGCACGTCACATGCTTGGCAGTGAACCCAAAAGTGGACCAGAAGTACTTC
>NW_017728994.1:42325689-42327492 GCF_001723915.1 Gavialis gangeticus | reverse complement strand
GATTGACCACAGGGAGACCCCAGGTGCCCCCCCCCGACCCAAGAGGCAGCAGTCACCAAGCCGGGAGGACATGGGGGGCCCCCCCATGAGCTCCCAGTGGTCCTGGAAGTGGACCAGAAGTGCTTCTGGTCCACTTCTGGGTCTGCTGCTGAGCACGCTGGGGAGCCCCCTGCACTTCTGTGGGACATTTCAGGTGCCCCACCATTGCAACATTCATGAGCCCCTGCTACCTAGAGGTATGTAGAAAAAACATTTAAAGCTGTCTCTATGTGTGAATCTCTGAACCTTACTGAATCTCTCTGAATCAATTCCAAGGGTTCCAATTCTATTTGGAGAGATTAAAGAGTCCTCTAATTCAATTCAGATTCAGAGATTCGGCCACCAAATTGGGCCAAATCTCTGCCGAATCGAATCAGGGACCGAAGCTTTGCACAGCCCTAACACTTGGTTATCTAAGAGGTAAAAGACAATGAAAAAATGTCTTTTGTAAAAATATTTAACTGTTGAACCCTTGTTTTGCCTCCATACCTAACATTTCTTACAAGAGGCAGGCCTTTAATGTAATGAGAAGAAATGTCAAGAAACAGTTGTACACAAAGCACTTGAAACCACCAGTACTGAGGAATTAAAGGTAAATTCACTATATGTCTAAAATCTGTGTTAGATTATCTTCATAAAAAAATATCTAACTGGTTAAAGTAGTATGATGTAAACCCTTGAGATACTTGGGGTGAAGTTACATGTTACACTTAGGCCATACTTGGGCACTTAAAACACAAGTGTCTGCACATTAAAGTTCTTTAACTTATTTTAAGTACCCTCTTCAAGTGAGAAATAACTCTAGGGCATATTACCTAGCTCATGTTAGGGTAACTTCAGTCTGCTCCAGAGAGGTAAACTGAGCAATTTACAGTCCTCCAGCACTGTGGGATCCTATGACTCCAGCTGACTTCCTGCCCTTTGGGTGGGGGGATGGACTTGATGATCTTCGGAGGTCCCTTCCAGCCCTAATGTCAATGAAATCTATGAAATCCCAAGATACACTGCTCCCAGCCCCTCCTACCCAGGGAGCAGGAATAGAGCCCAGGAGTACTGGCTTTTAGGCATGTCCCTGCTTGTTAGCGGCAAGTCAGAGCTGTTCAGGCAGAAACCAGTGTTAACTATTAATGTGTAACTACTCACAACATGTTTTGATTTTAACACTGCTTACTGTTCCACAGAGCATGGTCTAAATGTAAATAAGGGTGAAATTACATAGCCCTTTTATGGAAGGAAAAAATTGACCAGTTGCACTTTTACCTTTAAGAACTCTTGTACTTGCTGAATTTCTGTGGGCCTTTACACATGTGTTTATATCTGTGTTCTTTCAGAGCATGCTTACTTAAAACTTTTTAAAAAGCATAATTACTCTTTTACAGTTAGATATATAGTGAAACCACTTTTTTGCATCTGGGGTAGTTAACATGATCTGTGAAGATCTATGGCTAAGAAAGGGTTTTTCTCCCATGAATCAAGACACAAAATTATTAGAATGTATGGGTTATATAATTGGTAGAACAGAGCCTGGGCTTTTAGCGTTGTTGTTTTTTTTGAAGCACCTTAAGGCACTCAAATGTCACACACTTCCACTTCTGCTTAAAATTCAATGGTATTAAAAGATTAGCTTAGCAGTCTTCATTTTCTTTAAATGCCTTATTCGAGATATACAAAAAAACAACTTTTGGTTTCAAAATGATACCTTTTATTAGACCAACTGGAGAAAGGCAAGAAAACTGTCCTTTTCTGCAAGCTTTCGGGATCAAA
>NW_017728994.1:42323532-42325292 GCF_001723915.1 Gavialis gangeticus | reverse complement strand
TGTATGTCTTTTTGTCTCAGACCAACAAGGCTACCAAGTACACCCCTTTTTCAAGATATGTTTTTATCAAATATATTCCAGTGCTCTCTTCTACATCAGTTTGTATTACAAAAGGAAATATTAACTTTCTATGTCATTAAGTACCTGTAGTAATGAGGCATTTGGAGTAGTATTAAAGAAAATGGTAACTTTCCTAGGAAAAAGAAACAGCTGGAATAATTCCATGGTGATTTTTAGCAAAAGGAAAAAGGTTAATTTCCCACATAAAATATTCAACCTTATTAACAACTCTAAGGAAACAAAGAGTTACAATGAATTCATTTTAAATGAACTGTATGATACAAAAATATTTTAAAAGGTTTATAAACCAAGTCCTACACAAGGTTGAATTGCAAAGGGAGGCTAAACACACACACACCATAGTTAGAACGACTGCTCATATGTGGCTTCAAACTCTCTTATGGACCATTCTACCTTTTTATTAAAATATAGATATCTGCATGTAATATAGGAATTTTACTGCTTATAAAATATCATTGCTCTTTAGTTTTTAGGCATCTAAAATTACGTGTCTTTAACTATACCCTGATGCTAAAAAAATTTCCTGTTTTGGCTTGGGTATACTAAGATTTTCTAGTACTAACATCTCTAGACCCAACAAATTCTATTTGGAAGTAAATCCACTATTTCACTGTCCAAAACAAAACTATGGTTAAGCTCTGAATCACTGGTAGCTCAGTCTCAATTTTGTGTAAATAATGCAACTGTACCTGGAAGCTGTCCATATAATTTCAAGCTTGTAAAGCTTATGAAATGTACCATACCAATCTGTCACAGTTTTATTTAAAGTCATAAAATACACTGCTCAAGTTTCCTTTTGCTGTCTTGGCAAATCTTGTAAATTACATTCCATTCCAATCAAGCATTTCAAATGACATCATAGAAACTTCCTGCATGCATAAATTTTGTTGAGTGCCAATCAATGCCGAAGCAAAAAAACCCTTCAACAGTGTTCAAAAAAGATACACACTCCAATGAGTATTGATATGGATTTGGGATCTGATGTACTCAGCTGAAATGTAAGAGTATGCAGATGCCGGTACTTTAGTCTTAAAACATCTATCTGGTTTTTCATGTAAAAACTCTACTGTCAGCATATTTTATGATAACATGCAGGAAACTTTCTCAATCCTGGAAAATATTCTGTATGACACTGGTACAGTAGGTCTGACTATTCAGTATTATAGTATATAAGTATTCTGAAATCAGAAGGAGGAGGGAGGACTTTGACTTTTAGCTACTTTATTCAAGGGTTCTGGGTACAAAAAGTTGGCGGCTCCGGGGTCCAGGTCCAATTACAGAGGAAAGACAAACAAATTACCATCAAACCAAGAGCACCATGCCATTACATTCATAACATTACACCATGGCAGACACCTTCACTGTATTATATATCATGCCTAACATGCCATTATGTGGTCAGGACACCAGCCACACATACAGACAAAAGCCCTCTATAAACAAAAGAACCCTACTCTGCTCTATCCAGTCATACATGTGACAAATCCTTCGACTTCCCACACAAAGAAAAAAAGCAAAAAAGCAGCCTGGTGATGGCCCAGGGTGCGGCACGAGCTTGGAGTCGCAGTCCACCACCGAGCCTGCCCAGATGTCTAGACTGGTCATAACATCAGAGCGCATATTGAAGATGACTGTCCTCCACATGGCACATCATTCTCTCAAGGGCCCAACGTGCCTCA
>NW_017728994.1:42298569-42318532 GCF_001723915.1 Gavialis gangeticus | reverse complement strand
TGGTCATAACATCAGAGCGCATATTGAAGATGACTGTCCTCCACATGGCACATCATTCTCTCAAGGGCCCAACGTGCCTCAAAGGCAGGCACCACCCACCAGAGCACAGCATGCTCAAACTCCAGCAAGAGGTGCGCCCGCACCAGGAGGCCGAAAAGCCACAGAGCATCATCTGAGCCAGTTGCGGCAAACCGGTTGCGGAGGCTCTTGAGGACGGCTATCTTGGCCTGACCCAGTAGAAAGTTGGCCAGGCAGACAGTGCCCCACTCAGCTGCCCAGTGTGGGTAGGAGCACATGTAGGCATTCTCCAAGAGGGTCCTGCCCAGCACTGGCAGTAGTGGCTCATGGGTGACAAAGAGCAGCCACAGGCAAGGACAGTCGAGGAAGGTGTGAAAGAGGTTCTTCTCAATGCCCCCAGGGCAGAAGGGACAGGCCATCAAAGTGCCTGGGTCAAAGTGGGATGTGAATGTGCCAGTGGTTAGGATGCCATGCAGCAACTGCCACTGCAGGTAGCCAGTCTTCTTGGTGGTTGGCAACAAGCCGGGTGGACCAGGTGCCATCGCCACAGTGTATCAGGGTGCCAGGCATAGCGGACATGAATCATCCAGACATAAAGTCTTCTACACAACACAGAAGCAAAAGGGAAACCTGTGTCACTGTTGGGAGGCACAGGGAGAGTCAACAGGATGCCAGGCCCACTGGCCAGTTTGCCACCATGGCTGGGGTGACCAGCAGCGCAGGAAAAGCCTCGCTCAGGGCATCCACAGTGCAGGAAGCCTGGCATGCTGAAAGATGGTCATCCAGAATGGCTGCTGCCTCCAGCAGGAGGGCAGCCTGGATGTCATGCAGGAGGCAGCCCACACTGTGGATGTAGCACATGTCTGGCTGGGTGGTCAGGGACTTGGGTGAGAGGCAGTTCCAACCAAGTGGGGTCAAGGAGATGGCCCAAGTAGAGGACACGCACCCAGATGATGGTGGCTGTGAGGCAGGCGGAGGCCAGGCTCTACATACAGTGACACAGGGCTGTGTACCAAGGGCTCCCTCAGCAACTGCAGGAACTGCAGGTGCCAGGCCTGGGGCTGAAGGCAGACGGTGGCCTGCCAAGCTTGTACTATGCCATGGTAGGAGGCTGGAAGGACCGCCCAGTTCAGGAATGTGAAGTCCAGCAGAATGAGTTCCTGGTCAAAGCCTAGGGCCCCCACTCTCTGCAGGAACTGGCATGCCAGTTGTTGCCAGGGTAGATGCTCCTCACCATGGAAGAGTCACTGGAGGACTTGCAAGCACAAGACAGCTACCTTGCTCACCAGGTCGACCAGGCTCTGGCCCCCCTCGGTGACAGGTAGGTAAAGGACAGCTTATGGGAGCTAGTGGCACCCATCCCAGAAAATATCTACCAGGAGGCACTGGAGTCTCTCAACTAGGTCCCTTGGCATATCAAGTATGGTGCACTGGTGCCACAGGGTCACTTCCACCAAGCTGTTGGGGATGAGGACATGTCCACAGTAGGAGAGGCTGGGTAGGCGCCAATGCCACCGTTGCAGCCAGGCCTCCACCCCCTCCTCAAAGCTGTCCCAGTTGCATGCCATGAAGGTTGGTGGCCCCAAGAACATGCCCAGGACTTTGAGGCCCTCATGGCACCAGGTGAGGCCCCCTGGCAGATCGGGGGGGTAGCACTGATCCACGCACCAAGCAGTATCACTCTTGACCCAGTTGATACAGGCCAAGGAGGCACGGTCATAGGCTCACTGGCAGTCCATCAGGGCCCACATGTCTTCCTGGGTGTTGAGAAGATGGTCATGTCATCCTCACACACCAACAGCCAGAGCGGAGGGCCCATGGATGGGCCCGTAGCCGTTGGCAGGGCCACACCACTCATGTGAGTCTCACTCTCCACCAAGTCATGCAGGCATTTCCTGCAGAACCAGAAGTTCTCACACAGCAATGCATCATTGCTAGCAGCCAGCAAGGCAGCTTTGAGCTCTTCCTCCAGCTCTCAGATATGACGGCACAGTTCATTTGTAGCCAGCTGGGTGTACTGCTGGCAAAATGCTCGGATCTGTACCTTGCCCACATCCCATCATAGCTTGCAGGACGAGTAGCTCAGTCTCATGGCCTCCCAGCCCCACCAAAAGTGGACCAAGCAGTCACAGAAGTAGGAGTCTTGAAGCAGGCTTATGTTGAAGCACCAATAAGGTCTTAATCTGACAGGCCCAAGGAAACAATGCAGTTGCTGTGCAGGAGTGACCGATGGTGCCTTGTGACATAAAGGCAGTCAAGGTGGGCCATGGTGAGACCGCCAGCACTCATCCTGGTCCAGGTGTACTGGCGTGTATCAGGATGCAGGGCTCACCAGATGTCAACAAGGGCTGCAGTCTCCAGAGCAGACTGCGGCTTGCGGGCTGAAGGTAGGTGAGGCTCAGGCCTCGTGCGGTTGAGCGAGGTGCAGTTAAATTTCCCACCTATTAGAAGCAGGTCATCATGCTTGTTAGTGTTGTGCAGGAGGGTAGCCAAGGTCTCAAAGAAAGCCACCCTCTCCTGGCCATCAGTGGGTGCATAGATGTTGACAAGTAGCAGGTGGTGTTCTGCTAAGGTGACCCAGACAGTCAGCAGGTAGCCAGGAATTACCTCCCATGCCATCGCCATATCAGACTGTATTTGTGGCAATAGGAGAATTGCAACCCTGGTGCTAAGGTTGGTACCACGGCTCATGAACAAGTGGCCTCACCAGGCAGCGTGCCAAGCCACCTGGTTGAGCCCATCGGAATGTGTCTCCTGGAGGAAGACAATGGCTAGCCACTTCTGGCGCGGAAGCTCCAGGACGGCCTCCCGCTTCCTCGGATCTAGACAGCCATTGATGTTAAATGCCAATGGTCATGTAAGGTAAAGTGTAGATAGAAGAGTGAGCACCCAAGAGCAGAGCAAAAAAAGGCAGAGACAGCTTGGGGAAAGCCTATCATGCCCTACTCTACTCCAGGGACCCCCCAGGCCCCACTCATCTCTCACCCTCTGTGCAAGCTTCTCCAGAGAGTAAGCCATCTGCCGAGTGCCTAGATCCTGTTGCATAAGTTTAGCCACAGCTCTGGCAGCCTTGACAAAGAGTTTAGGATCTGCGTACCACTGGGTGATGTGCCCCACTACATTCTTCTGTCCTTTGTTCTGTTTCAAAAAGGCCAGGAGACCCTCATAGTCAGGGCCAACCCAGGGAGGGTCTGCCAACATGGGCTGGACATTTCCAACAGAAGCACAGCTAGGCTGCACCCCAGATGGGAGCTCACCCACAAACGCAGTGTCTACACCCTCAAAGTCTAGACATATAAGCCTCCTCTCATTGTCCAAGTCAACGACTGGGTCCAGGAGAGCGATCCCTGCCTTCTTGTGGGGACAGAGGTCATCCTGCTTTCAAGGTTCCTTGAGACAGTCAGAAAGCTGGATCCCCACATCACTAGCTTCCTCTTCCAATTCGGTAGGCTGGGACATAACCTAGAGGTCAGCAGATTCCTCTGCCGCCCCCTGGTTCAGGCCTCCAGAAAAGCTGCCCCCCAACTCTGGAAGCTGGGAGACAAGAGAGGGGTTGTTGACCCCTGCCTTTGCCTCCCCCACCTCCAAGCCATCCCCATCCACAGTCAACAGGGTTGCCAGCATGACAGCCAGAGCAGTGTCAGGCTCTCCAGCAGTGGGCGCCCCCAGCACCAGCTGAGGAGGGTCCCAGCAGCGATGGGGTGTCCTGAGAGGTACCCTTTACCTTCCTTTTTGTCCTTCTTCTTCTTAGTGGCAGGTGGCCCACCCTTTGTAGGGGATGGGCCGGACTGCTCCCGGCCCACATCCCCAGGTCCAGCCACCTCAGACAAGGCTCCAGTGGAGGGCAGCCGGGAGGAGGCCCAAGCCCCATCACCTAACAGGGCCTTGGTGCCACAGTCACTGACCACCCCAGCCTTGGCCCGAAGCTAAACCTCAGCTGGGGTGGTCAGGGCAGGCAGGGGGCAAGTGGAGACATCATCCCCTCCACCTGGTGGGGCCTCTGCACTGAGGGGGTGGGCACCATAGGTGGAATGTGCCTGGGGAGTAGTCCCAGCCCCTCCACTGGATGGTGCTCTCACACCAGAGACCCCAGCCCCCTTGAATGGAATGGGTGAAAGGAGGTCAAGAAGAGCTCCTGGCCTCACTGGGTGGGGCCTGTGTCCCAGAATTGGATGCACCATCCATCTGTGCTGCAGTTGCCAATGTTCTGGCCACTTTCCCCTGCAGACACTAGGCTGCTAGGTGGGAAGAGCTACCACACTAGAAACATGTGGTCTCCCCCAAGGAAAAATAAATCACAAACCTCCGCCCATCAAACGTGAGGTTCAACGAATGAGGCAGAGACCTCGGGCATGAAAACCTACCTTTGAAAAGACAGGACATGGTTCAGCTTCAGCCCTTGCTTCCAATTGTCCATCAGCGAAAGGGACTCGTAGGAACCCCATAGAGGTTGGCCAGCTCCCAGTCGGTCACATGTGAGGACACATTGGAAATGAGCACCCTCACTGCCTGGCTGTCTAGGGGCATGACAAGATAGTATACACCTGGAATGTCCAGGCCCTCTGCGCATACCCTGTTGACCAGGGTGGAAGCGCTCAGGTAAATCACTGAGACCGTTTTAACACAACCTGCATAACGTATGTTATGCTGTCTCAGGAGACCAGCTAGGGCACACGGTGGTTCAGGTCTCCAGCTCCCTGCACAAGGCAGAGTGAGCAGTGCACAGGCAGTGCATGGAGAGTTCAGGAGTGGACCAAGGCCCCAGAGATGAGGCTCAGGTCCCCAATGCTGGAACAAGGCTGGGCATGCAGTGCACAGCTGGTGCACGGAAGGTCTGGGAGTGGACCAAGACCTCGGTGCAGCATGAGGCAGCTCGGGTCTCCAACCACTGGCACAAGGCAGGTTCAATGGTGCATGGTGTCATGCATGCAGCCTCGAGTGGGCTGTAGGCTGGGAGAGCCCCAAAGCAGTTGAGGGCCCCCTGCTGAGAGAAGAGACACCTTGCCCTGGAAGAAGAGGACAGCCTCACCGGGCCCTCAAAGGATTCGTGAGTTGCCTGGGAAAGGGATTCCTACAGGGGAGGAGGGTCTTTCCCCGCCCCGTGATGAGAATATTTAAGTTGGTTAAAGGGGCAGCTGGGATATCTAGAGCTCCCCACTCCCCTCCTGTCATCTAGGGCCACTCCTTCTCCTGGGGCATTGCTATTGTTTTAATATAGCTTATTTGGGGCTTTTTCCTTTCTTCCCCCCTCCTCCTGGGCCCTGCACCTCATATTTTGCAAACCCTTCACCTCATATTTAGTGAACCCTGTGCATCTCACACTTTGTAAACTGGCATTCTATCAGAGTATACAATTTGCATGACTTGAATGAGACTCTTGCTTTGATCCCCTTTTTGATTCCTCACCTATATATAGCATTTGTATTGACCTGTATATAAGCTGTTTTAGCTCCTATATCTTATGTGTAAATATGTTAACCCTATAACTTTTATATCGTATTAAATTTGTACATAGTCAAGCCTTAACACTTGCCCTGGCCTTTCTCTACAGGGAAGGAGGGAAACTGTGTGCCACAGGCAGTTTCACTCCTCAGCGCACCTGCCCTGCTAACATTCCCTTCATTTGGAGAAGGGAATACATGATTGGGTACCACCCAGGTTACAATATTTATAGCATTATACTAAATAAAATGCAAAGTTGGGAAAAATCTCCAACAAGTTTGGAACACTGGTAAGAACTTGATACACTGAAAATACTCAAACCAAAATCCAGCCTTAGGGAAAATGGTGCCCTGGGAGAAATTGTATTTTGGCATTCCTGGTTCTGTTCCCCCTGTCCTGTCCTGTCCTGTCCTGCCCCAGGGGTTACTCTGGCCTGGCCTGGGTCATCACATCCCTTTTCTCCCCCCTGCTGCTTCCTGTCCCCATGACCAAGAGACAGGAACCACCTGGAGCGCAAGCTGCAGAGAGACTCAGCTGAAGAGGAAACAACACAGAAGGCAGGGACTGTAGGGCCTCGTGTAGACACTGCCAGTGACCCCAGCTGCCACAGATTCTGGCAGCAGCAGCATGTACAGCCCAAGGTGGGCAAGGCAAGGACTTCTGGCAACAGCCTAAGCCCTCCCCTGTGGTGCCCACCAGTGCTAGCACCAGCAGCAGCCCCACAACCATCACCCTGTGGCAAGAGGGGGCAGAGCCAGGCAAAGTGGAGCAGGAGGGGTGGACTTGGCAGCTGTGCCCAGGGCCCTGTTCCTCAGCCTGAGCAGGCAGGGAAAGGGAGGAAGTGGAGGCAGGGGCTTCACTGACCACCATGGCAGCTGGCCCACAGCTTGGAGCACAGCCCATTCCCACCTTCTGGGTTGGGGCCTCCCACATGCGGGGGGTGTATGAGCTGCAACATCACCCCTGCCCATGGTGGCACTGCATGGACCTGGCTGGGGCAGAAGCTTCCAGTTTCATGGTTGGTCCCTTCCTGGGCAGTGGCCCATGCCAAGGTCCTCCTGTGCAGCAGCTGGAGGCAGGATGGCAACCCCCGCCGACTACGGCACCTTGGGTCCACATCACCCACCCCTAAGACCAGTTCTGCTCAAATCTTTAAACGATTTCTTATTGTTTATCATTCCAAAATAAATAATGCATTTCTTGCAACTAGAAACTAAAGTATAACAGTGAAAACACAAGGAGAAATCTTGAAATTCTTCATTCAATCTTTACCCAGGAAAACATCCTATTATATCAGCTTCTATGAGATGCTAAATTCCTATAACTCCTGACTCAATTCAGTGGGAACAACTGGTGATCAGCATTCTCAGAAGGGTTTCAGCAAAGACTTTCCTATATAAAAGGACTTTAAAAGACTTTCAGAATTTGATCCAGAAATTATACATCAGCATTCCTCTGTCTCAAAATAGATCGAAATGCTACATATAGCTTCTACTCAGGGATAAATCTAAAACAGTATAACCTACTGTATCTTCTTGCATACTACATGCCTTAAAACAAAATACATACCTTGCTTTTGAATATTTTTGCCCAAGATAAAGATTTAAGCTGAGTTTGTGAAATGATCTGACGTTCCAGATTGGTGGACTAAAAAATTTGTGTTTATTTCTTCCATCCCTCCAACATTAAAACTACCCAGGTGCCACATTAAAAAACAAGCATTAGAGAAACACCCAAGCCACAGCTAAGCTAGATATATTTGCTAGAACAATAACCCAGTGATCTCTTCAGTTTCATTAATAATGTAGCAGGGGGAAACAGAAAGGTCATCTGCATTCAAATTATTTACTGAAATAAGTAGACACCAGTCTAGGTTATTAATTATGAAAGCTTTATATTTAAAAAAATGCTTTTATGAAGCTATTTGTTGCAGTTATATTTTTTAACAAGTGGAAAAAAGATTTTGCAGCTCAGACAATTTTCATTTACTAGTTTAGATTTTTATGATCCAAAAGAGGGTTGTTTGGTTTGGAATTATATTTCTATTCTCCTTACTCAGAATTTCATTAATATATAAAAACTAATATGTTTGAGAGATTATATTTTATTTTGATAGAAAGGAGAGGATTGTGCCCACACTAAAATAAAATTAACAAATACCTTTAATGGCAGCAATATTTGCAGGGCTGAAGCCTTTCAGTGGCAGAGTTGAAATGTGTCTTTAATCTCAAGCCATTTTAATTCTAACTAGCTAACTTCCTTGGAAAGTTTAAATGGATTATTCCTTTGTCATTCATTTACCAACAAAACTTCCAGTAAAATGTTCTTTTTCTTGTGTATCTACTTTGGCATTTCCAAAAATCAAAATATTTGCTTGAAGCCATTTAGAAGACAATATCCATACACTAGTAAGAAAGGCAACATGCACATTTTTAAAAATGTCTTAGCAATATTAAACATGAAGCCTGGGTTTTTTTCTCTCAGTGGTGATGGAACAATCTGCAGTCAACCTACCATAAAAAAGAAAGGTTGCTACTTGCTTCCTGCTCAGATGTACTGGAAGTTATGTAAACATGACAGCTTTTCCATTAAAATTCCTTGAACTAAGAAATGGATTACTTGATTCAACCAAATGGGGAGAGGGGGGCATCAAAAGAAAACTACCTTCTGGGTAGTCTTTTAACATTAAATAGGATTGTTAGTCTCTTCCACATGAACTCATTCACTGATAGCTGAGAAGAGAAGATAGCTGGCTATACAGGTGACACAGTCACAAAAGTAGGAAAAGAATGTGTTTTAGAAAGTTAAGCTTTCATTAGACACATTAGCTTTGGCTTGTTTCAGTTAAAGATTTTGTGCAAACAAATATAGAGTGGATTCACTTTCCTGTTTTGTTTTGTTTTTTCCTGCCCTGTGACTTTATGAAGGTACTTTTTCTGAGACTGAGTCTTGTGTCCTTGATAAATACCCATATTTGGTGACTATTCCTGAATAGAAGCTTTTCTTTGGGCGGCCAGTACTGAATGCACCGTGAATTTGACATGAACTTTTCTATACTTGCATTTCCTTGCAGATCTTCAGCATGATGTTGCCATTTATCTCTGTCCCGCTCATTGTGAGAGACCGCTGAAAACTCTATCAAAGTTCTTTGGAAACTATGTAAAAATGACAATTTCTTACTCAACTTTTCTCTCTGCATGCATCATAATAATACCGACTTAAAGTTTTTCAGAGTTCTGTGGCTCCTGTTAGCCTCACAACAGTAGGATAGGATTCTATTATTTCTTACACAGTAGCAAAATGAAGGTTCACTCAAGGCATGCTAATGCAAATGCTTATGCAGATATTAAGCTTCAAGCATAGGCACATGCAATCCCATGGCACTGCTCACATGCTCGAGGCATATGTAAAGTTTTGTAGAATTGGTTCCAAAATTCCAGTCAGCTATGCCTGTGAACACCTATGGAAAATAATGGGTCCAAAGAGGTGTTACTATAGGCATTCTTTTTAAAAAATGAGATTGTAGTTTTTGAGGTTTAATTTAACCTGTTTAAGTCTAGTGATCCTGCTTAAGAAAAGAACACTGTTGGAACAATATCCAGACTAGATGTGCAAGGTGCAACAACCTGACAAAACTAAGCATAATTTTACTTATGGACTAAGCATATTTTAAATGGAAATTACTGAGAAAAATAACAAACATCAACCCCACAAAGATATATGCTTATAGCCATTTTTCCAAATAAGGAATGCAGTTCAAAATACCCATTTGTTCTATATTTAGATGTTTTGCTAGCATGCCTTAAGCCACATAACCATACCAGCAATAATCCCACTTACACCTTTCTGGGCATGTCTACGTGAGATGCTTCAGTGTGCGTTAGACTAATCTAACGTGCATTAAAGCTGCACAGAAAAACTGTGGCAAGTCTAAAGCACATTATAATAAGTTAATAAACATTTTTCTAGTACCTGAAAATACAGTCATTGTCTACACATGCATCTAAGTGCAGTAATTTATTCTGCCATTGGATAATACCTTGGAACTATCCAACGGTGCTGTAAATCAGTCTACACCTGCCCAATTGCCATTCATGTGTAGACAGTGACACTTTACTGCTCAGTAAATTAGTCTATTGTGCAGTAAAGTGCAAGTGTAGATGCACCCACAGGTACTAATTTTAATGTACATTAGCTAAAGCACATTAGTGCATGTGTAGATGCTGACTGGGAGCAAATTTGCTCTCAGTCAGCCAATTCACTAGGGGTCTAGCCTCCAGCCAGGGGCAAAGCACCATGGCTGAGAGCCCATCCAACCATGGGCCAGAGACAGCTCCACTGCAGCACCTGCCTGGTCTTTAGCCACTGCCAGCTCCTAGCCCCAGGTGGGGAGGGGTGGTTTCATGGGCCTATTTTGGCAGCAGCAGTGGTGCAGAGCCCCAGCAGCCAGCCTGCTCACCACCTGTGGCCTCCTCATCCAGTGCAGGCAGCCCATGGCGATCTTGAGCTCTACCCAAGACAGGACCAATGGCCATATGGCCAGGCACTGGGCCTCCATACCCTGGCAGGACCACCTCCCCATCACCAGGCTCCAAAACCGATTGCCAGGACTACCTACCAAGCCCACAGGCAGCCAGTAAGCCCTGCACAGGGTGCAGGCCTTGGGACAGTTGGAGGCACTGCAGCCACCTGTGCCCACAGCACTTCACCCACTCACCCCCAGCCAGGTGGTAGGGACCTCCCTGAATGAGTTCTCCCCCCCACCACCCTCCAAAATTCAAGGGGGCAGGCCATGCCCTCCCAGTTAGGCAGCCAGGAGCCTGTCACATGCAGGGAAATTTGTTGATGGCAGCAGTGATGTCTTTGGCTGTGGGGGTCAGAGCCTCATAGCAGAGGCAAATGTACCCCTCCAGGCAGTGGCACACATTGTGAGGAAACATGGGTTTTCCTGGTGCACCATGGAAGCTCAGGGCCCCATGCCAGTTTCTCAGCTGCACCTGGGACACAATGGCAGGGTGTAGTGGATCAGGCTCAGTGTGCCCAAACAACTTGTTGTGGTATGCCCAGGGGACTCTCACAGACCTGCTCTGGAGGTCCAGCAGCTGTTCATGGGAGAGAGGCACCAGCTGCCACTGGAGTTGCAGCATCAGGGACAGTGTCCTAATGGGCAGTGCCCTCTGACATGTGTAAGCAACAGAGTGAGGTGCACTCAGGACCAGCAAGCCCGTGTGGTGGCTCAGGCAGTGGAGGCTATGGAGGAGAACCACTAGGTGCTCAACAGCATTCTGGCACTGGCAGCCTCCTTTATGATGCCTGCTGTCCAGGCTAGAGACTTCTGCCAAGCTGTGCCTACCTGTCTCTCCCCTGGAGACCCCTGCCAGGCTGTGTCTGCCCATCCCCCCTGGAGACCCCTGCCAGGTTGAGCACATCCCCCCTTGGAGACCTCTGGATGCTGCAGGAGGTTGGAGCAGGGCAGGAGCATCCCTGGATTTACTTAATCCTATAAGGATTAAATCTTCTCCCAACAGGGTGCACATGTAGACATATTCCCGGAGCAGACTTACTGGGCATGTCTACATGTGCCCCTATGGTGCCATTATTACTGTGTTGTCATTTAGTACTTCCTTTTGGAAGTACTAAATGATGCTGCAATAACAGCCTGTACTGCACCGTCCATGTGGTGCATGGTTATTTTTACCTGCTACTTCACCATAGTAACGCACCATACTGAGGGAACTTCACTACAGCGACGCAGCTGTGGCATCATGGTTTTTGCCCGCTGATGTGCAAAAACTGTTGTGCGCTGCTACAGCGATATAGCATCACACGTACACATGCCCACTGTGCAGTAACTTACTTCACGGTAAGTCTAAATAGCATTCATTACACATGTAAACACACCCTCTGGCTAGTATA
This sequence comes from Gavialis gangeticus, assembly GCF_001723915.1. Taxonomy (NCBI): domain Eukaryota; kingdom Metazoa; phylum Chordata; order Crocodylia; family Gavialidae; genus Gavialis; species Gavialis gangeticus. The sequence continues at coordinate 42,307,156 of NW_017728994.1, read as the reverse complement.
ATTTATTCTGTTTGGGGACTAGTTTCAATGGTATTTGTAAAAAAAACTCTTTTGCTGGAACAAGCTGCACTTCCACTGGGGAAGTTTACAGTATAACTCTACTGATACGGCTATATAGAAAATCTTTTTAAAGTGTACACAAGCCTCTTATTAAATCTATCTTCTACATTATGTAAATCTTAAGTCAATATCTCCGTAGTGGTCCAATAGCCAATTGGCTTTGCTAAGATCTTGTCAGACTACTTAAAAAATTCCCTTGCTCTTCTTCAAAACATAATCCTCAGTCAAAGCTGCTCAACAAGTAGATTTAGTTAATGTAATCCTAACCTGAAAAGGTAATTAACTGCCTTTGTAAATCCCAAAGTGTGCCAAAGGGATGTTCCATGCAGACTGGCACCATTAAATGTTTCCACCTGGCCTTTTCCCCAGATCTGGACATTGTAGAGTTCTCTACATTTCCCAAGACTCTCTTGGAAAACCAGTTACATTTCTCTGAACATTAAACTTAGTTTAAACTTCTTCACAAATATTGTCTATTTGATTTTGGTTATTTGTGCTACTTCTCAGTTTTTCCCCAAATATTACGAGTGGTTTTAAGAGGCAAAAATCTGTCTTCATTTTACACTTTAATCCTCATGTTGGTTCTTCTAATATTTGAAGACTCATTATCTACCTGGAGTGTTATACAAAGAATTGCACACACAAATTCCTACAAATTCAGATGAGACTATCCTCCTTCTACTTAGTCATGATACAACTGGAATCAATTACAAGACTTGCATTGACTTCAAGCCTTTTAGTTACCAATAGACTGCTGTTCAATGTTTCCTCTCTGATTTTCCTGTCAACTTTAATTATGGAGACATAGCCTACCTTTACTCATTCTGGCAATGACATGTACTATGCTGCTACAACAGAAGCATATTATTAGATCAACAAAGGGAAAATTCACAAGCACTGGTGTTTAATATGGCAGTTATAATTATGGCAGACAAAATGGGGGCAACTGGACAAAGTAACCTCCATCATAGAAATAACTAGCCAAGACTTTATGCTCCATTTACTGGATCAGGACCCTATTTTGTATTTTCATATGTAGGCTAAATAAATGATGAATTTCATGCAGAGTTTGATTATTATCAGCAGATGCAAGGAAGCAACAGGGTCCATATAAATGGAATAATAGAACTCTTTCTTTCTGAGAAGAGGCAATCCATACAGTTTCAAAAGCTCTATTTTTTATTTCCAGACAGCCCCCTGGAGCATTGTAAACTACCTGCCAAAGGTGATGGATAACTGATTCTATTAGATCCGTTTTTGGAACTCAATATACAATGTTGATTCCCTGTTATTCATAAAGGTTGTCTGAACTACCACCCACATTTAAAGCATCTGCAATGACTACTGCAGGCTCAGTCTCGCAATTTGAGTTTTCCCATACCTTTTTTACCTTTTTATGTTACCTGCCATGAATAGAAAGAGCCCTTTGAATTACTTCCTGAAAAATGTCTAGCCAACTGTTGTCAACTTTTTGTTATGTTATCTCTTCAAAATTGCTATGATGATTATTTCAAACTTAATTATAGTATGGCCACTCTTCATTACCAGGATCTATACAAGACATATCCTCAACCAAATCATGAGTCACTCTGAATGACCACAAGGTCAATGGTATGAGGTTTTTTCCTCATGATTATTTCTACCATGAAATCATAATTATCAAATTGTGACATCAAACAATCTGTATAGCTACTGTCATGTAATAAACTAAACTGACTTCTGCTGAGGAGTAAACAGCAGTGTTGGACAAACCAAGCCATGAAGATCATGTTGGGCCAATTTTCTAGTAATAAAAGGTATTGCAAAGGCAAGACAGTAAATAGAATTTAAATGGTATCTAAACCATTTACCTATAAACAGCTAATGTACTGCTTAATTCTGCAAACCTAGCATCAGTAACTTTGCTCACCTGACTCACTGATTTTAAAATGTTTGATGTTGCAGTAAGGTTAAAGACTGAAGTTAGTGAGACTACTCAAATGAGTAACTATTTGCATTGCTACAAGGCACTGGCAATCCTTTCTATGGATCATGTGACATTTGCCTGTTAGACTGTATGCCTATTTATCTTAATACATGAATAACCACAGGAAATATCAAAATAGATTTTAACATATTGAAAGCATCAGCAAGTTCTGAGAGAGAGCAAATAAATGTGTCAGTGAAGCAGTATAAGCAAACCCTGTACTGTTTAAGGATAAGCAACATAGTTTGAAAGAGATGCTGAAGAGTAATTGTCTGAGCCAGAATGAAAAAATGGATGTTAGTTTGCTGCCTTGGTATCTGAGTGAGGAGTGACTAGAAGTCATTACGATTGTTCTTTCTTGAAAAACTAATTAAATCTCCTAATCAGTCATAGCCACTAAACACTGTTTAAGTGCTGCATTACTAAGGCAAGGAAATCAGTCAAGTATTGCTGGCAGAGTTCTGACACAAATGCCTTGAACAAGGTGAGGGTGAATGATTAAAAAGAACCTATTACTTATTACCCACAAATTTCTTTAGCCAAATACTTCAAAAAACAAAAAAACCTAAACATTTTAAAATAAAAGTTAAGCATGCAAGAAATACTTTTTTGCTTGACAAACATGTTTCTCCAGAGAGCCCCTATAAGATATTTTCCTTCCTTTCTAGTTTTTCCTGCTATGAGATAAATATGAAGCATTCAGCAAGTAACCTGTGCTGTGGAAGTAAGAAAGAATAGGCTTTGGACTGTCCTTTGGGATAATCCCAAAGCTGTAGGTCTAAAGCAGTGGTGCTCAGACACCAGTTCATGGGCCAAATGTGATCCACAGAGCCACATCATCCAGCCCACAGGGTTTTCCATGGGTCCAGAAATTTGGTCGAAGCAGAGCAGTGGCAATTAACATTATCACCACTCCCCTAATTACACCCCAGGGAATTATGTGCAGAAAAATTTAAAATTATGTGCCGAGTCCTGGGGGCTGAGCTGGCCTGGCTTGGCCCATGCCTTCAAGCCAGACCAGGCTGGCTCCATGGCAGCACATGGGGCTCATGGCACTGCAGGTGGGCTCCATGCCTCCAGCACTCCAATGGGATGCTGCACGTGGAGGCAAAGTCACGTAGCACCGGGTCAGGCTGGCTCCATGGCTCCATATGCAGCTTCCCACTGGAGTGCTGGAAGCCCCACATGGAGACATGGAGCTGGCTGGCCCTGCCTGATGGCACATAGCTCCCGCCTGCAGTGCCACAAGCACCATGTGCTGGCACAGAGCCAGCCCGGTCTGGATCAAAAGGTGTGTACCAGTGGGCCAACCGGGCTGGCTCCATGCTGCCCTGTGCAACCCCTGTGACTCAGCTAGAACCACACGCTGGTGGGGGGTTCTGCCTGCTGCGGCCATTAGTGCCCTGAGGGCCTGCTGCCTGCTGCTGATGCCAGTAGCAGCGGAGACTGTGTACCATGGGAGGGGAGGGGAGGGGAGGGGAGGGAAGTGTGGCAGGGGGACCCAACCCGCTCACAAGCCCCACACCTACACATCCTCCCATGCCCATCCACAAACCCCATACTCCCTTCACCACCTGCAGGCAGGAGATCCTCTCCCCACTCACCAACTGTCCAGTCATGCACCACTGTGCTCAGTGCCTCCATATAGGGCTCCCAGCTGGAGTACCAGGAGCCCCACAGAGGTGGAAGCACAGAGCCCGCCCAGGTTAAATTATGCAAAATTATGTAAATATGCATAGCCATACATTTTATGCACAAAATTGCACAGGCGTATATTTGTGTAATTCCCTGGCGTGTACCTAATGTCAAATTATGAAGCCCTACAGACCACACAATATGGTCCTGCATGCTTGATGAGCTTAAAAAGAACCTATTACTATTACCCACAAATGTCGGAGAGCTTCAGATCGATTTGAACCTTTTACTGGTCCCCTGATTCAATTCAGAATTGAAGATTCGGCCACCAAATTGGGCTAAATTTCCTCCAAACTGAATCATCACCCAAACTTCACACCGCCCTAGTACTAACTATATTTTCCACTAATCAATGCAGGTGGCCTTTTAAATGAGTAAGGATGCATTTCATTTGTTCTAAATAGGCACTTGCTTAAACTTTCTCTTTTATTCCCTTCCCACTTTGAGTGTCTGTTTTTCTCGGGGTTCGTATTTTCAGCATCTGAAACCCAAGGAAGATAAGTTATGGCTTTCATATTTGCTTGGATTTTCTCTATGCAATAAATTATCCTTTCCATATCTTCAGGGCCATACTGTCTCCTTCCTCTGACCTCTTGTTTCTCATGTTCACTTTTATCTCTTCACATTCCCAGAAACCTTTCCTCCATTTTTTATTCTTTTCTTTTATCTGTTTTATACAATTCTTACATACATACATACATACATACATTCTTACGTTTTCTTTCTAGTTCCACCTATTTTTTTTATAATTTGTGGGCACCTTTTACTAACAGCTTTTACATACCATCATAGAAATATTTTACTCTTCACATATCTGTTGCAAGACAGCCCATATAACTTTTGGAGACACCTCCACTTGGAACATTTTCCATTTCCCCTATGCTTTCCCTTTTGCCCATACCTTATTACTTGATGCCCCAAATTCCCTATGTTTTTGTAAGATATGTTCTGTTGAAATTCAGTGTCCCAGATTTTAAAATAAGGTTATTTGGATGCTTCAATTTCTAAAAATTGACTTTACACACTATAAAGAGTCTTTATTTTGTGGTAACTCAGAGAATGATTGAAAATTAAATGCCACTAAAGCATTCCACACTGAACATAAAAAAATACAAGTACTTAAAAACTCTGGTAAGGGTTTGGGGATGTTTTGCCATTACCTGAGTATTTATTACAGGCCCAAGTGATAACGGAGGCAATACTGTTTTCTTACCTCTTTCATCTGTTCTACTGCATGTGCTAGTCACAATTATATGATTAACAGTGCTAGTCATAAACAAGGAAAGAGTTGCACACAAAATTTCAACAAAAATGAAAAAAAAACATTTTTGTCCAAGTCATTCACAGAGAACTTAGAATTTTTTTCTAAAACATTATACTGAAATAATTCACCTTAAAGAATAATAATTTAAAACCCTCACTACTGTGGAGCCTCCACAGGTGTTGTGCTTTGCATGTCTCATTGGGCTCCCATGATGTCCCATGGTTTTACCTTTTAGAGAAGAGAGGTACTGGATCATGGGAGCAGAATGGTAGAGGTAATGCCCGAGAGCATGAGGTATTTAACTAGAACTAAGGGCACCACAGCAACATTTCAGATTCTAAATATTTCAGTTGAGGTTTTCAATTAAAAAAAAATTTCCACAGAGAGAATATTTTTGCCCATATATTTTTTCAATTGTCATTTTGTTGAAAACCTAATATTCTACCAATACCCAACTTTGAAAAACAATTCAGTAGAATTTACCCCTAATCTATTCACTGCCTTTCTTCCTGTATATGAAAACAGTTACTTATTACGAACGCATTTATGTTACAGGGCCAGGAAGGGAAAATAGGTTTTTAAATTGTTTTAAGTTATTCTTTGTTTTTTTCTATAATACCTCATCATTTCTTCATCAGACCCCTCCTTCCTTCCACTTCTCACCTACAAATTCCCTTTTCCCTAGTATCCAGAAAAAGAAACATCCAGAAAAGGGTCAAAAAGACAAGATGCAAATACCCAAATTCTCACTGATTTTGAACTTTTTTCTTCACAGTGAAATGCATAAAAGTAATAAAATACATCTAAGCTTTTCAGTGAAAAGTAAACAGGTCTATATTCCTTCAGGAAAGCCATAGTAACTCTTATACCATCTTCCTTCTATAAAATAACACAACAAATAACTAGCAGCATTAAAGGAAAGCATCCACAAACAACTGTAGTCTAACGGTACTTTATGCCCTTCAAATTACCAGCATACCACATGACATGACCCTGCTACAAGAGTCTAACATAATTATCATTGATCGTTTTCTTGTAAAGAATTACTTGTCACTCTTTCCAAAGATTTAAAAATATATTTTATTCAGTGTACATGTTTGTTCATATTATCATCAGGTGCCAATTGCACAATTCTTTTAAAATGATATGTGTTATGCAATCATGTGCTCATAATGTATCAAAACATATAAAAAGCCCCAGATTAATGGTACAACTTATTGCATGTTTTAATATTGCTGAAGGCTACTGTTTCACCTACAGCAGAAGAGACTAAAACTTATCAATGGCATTCACCCCTATTCAGGGAGCCAGTATGCAGCCTGTGCATTGCATAACAGGCATTGCTGGGATTTACACAATACCCAAGATCTTTTACTTGCCTCCTGCTTACAAATTAATTTTACCCTTTGAAATGGCTCATCTTTTTGCAGAATCAACACAAATCTCACTCATTCTGATGTTCATGCTCAGACTGCCTTAAGAAAACAGTTGAATCAATGCATGGACACTATCAGAGGAAAATCCAGCATCTGACAAAGGGTGTGGAAGCATCCACCCACACTGCAGGAGTAGCTGCATCTCTTCTGCTAGCCTCCACATCCCCCACACCCACCTGTGCAGGCAGACTGAGCTATAGGACTCTCTGGAGACTTTTTAAAGACCCCAAACCATGTAAGAATTCCGCCCGCCCTTCACCTCCCAGCTTAAAGGCACAACCCCTCCACTCTTCTTTTCTTCCTCCTTCTCCCCTACTTACTGTTGCTGCTTTTTCTGATGCCCTGGGGGGTGGGAAACACTTCAAAGCCATCACTGCCCCTCAAGCCAATCTGCATGGGGGCTGAGCTCAGCTGGGAACAGCCACAATGGCAGTAGCGGGGATGGGCAGGGAGATGGGTTCCCATCTGTGATGCCCAGAACCAAAGGGGTTAATAAGCAACTTATAGCAAAAAAAAAAAAAGATCTGCTTCTTGAAAGTATCTGGTAATGGCATATAGTTAATATTAGCTAAGGCAAAGCTTGCAAGTGTGTTTCCCGCAGACACATCCTGTCTGTCAGAAGCATAACCGTAATGTTAAAATTAACTGTCTGTGCCAATCATAAGACTAACATGGGCCCCAAGAAGTGGAACTAGAAAACAAAACTGAAAACTTAGCTGATCTAACAATTTTTGCTTAAAGGTCAGTAAAATTGACAAACCTGACTACAAAAGTATAACTAACACATTTTAAAAAATTCCCAGTGGGTTAAATTAAGGTGGGGAAAAATGCTAACCTCAGACCCCAAAGTGATGTGCTGTGATTTGCTTATTGGGTAAATCCAAGTTTAGGCAGTAACCTATTATAATAATTTCTAACACCTTTTAACTCCATAGGGTAACAGCTGTAGGGTAAGGTTGTGAGTTGCTTTAAAGCCAACAGATTAGCATAGGACAGGATATAAAGGAACACGCACATCAGGTGACCAGTAGGAAGGACAGAACAGAATGGTCATTGCTGTTCCAAGCCTGGACTCCAGACGCCCAGTGTGAGCAAAGACCAGATCCTGCCTGAGGGACCTTCCCTGGTGCTCCCTCTGACAGTGAATCAGGGACGTTTGACTTCACTGGATCAACTTGATGTGTACCTGGAACTGAGGGACTATCGATAAGTTGCCAACCAAGTGGGAACTCTTTGTCAATTTGTCTGTCTGTTTTTATTTATATATATCACACAGCCCGGATTCCTCCAGGCCCTGGACAGTAGCAATGGCAAGTGAAGGGTGTGGGGGGAGGAGGAAGAGGTGCGCCTTTGGGCATGGAGACAACGTAAAGATTCTTACATTCTTTGAGGACTTTTTAAAAAAAGTCTCAAGGCTCCCGGGGCTCAATCCAGTCCAACAGGGGTGGTAAAGCCATACCATGGCACCCCATCTCAACGCTACCAGAACTATAAAAATTATTTGTTCTAAAATATATCCCTGAATTCAGCTATCATAAAAGTATAATTAAAGCTTTCAGATCCAACTTAACAGAAAAAATAAGATCAGCTGACTGTGGTCTACTAAACACATTTATTTATTTTCTTAAAGGTCCCTGATATACTTATGTCTGCAAAACAATTTTTATCATAATTAGTGTGTTTTTATACCTTTTTTAAATATTCACTTCAGGGCTGAAATTTTGTAGCTCTTGTCTTTGCTCTAAAATAAAGTTCTTGATACCATTTTGCACTATAGAAGAATGAAAACAATACAGTTCTCTCATTTGAAAAAGTATATATTCTAAAGATATGTTGATTTTTAAAAGTCCTACATAACACAAACAGCTGCCGTTTGAATTTGGGATGATGGAACTGAAAATGGTGGTTACCACAGTGTTTCTCTAGGGATTTCTAATTAAATTTAATAAATGGGCATTTGTTTACCTGAAGGAAATATATTACTAGTGGATACATCTACAATCTAGCATTCCTCTAAAAAACTGAAATGGAAAACCTGAATCAATATTGAAAATATCCCTCACTAATAAAGTTGATACTACTTTTCTTTTACACTTTGATGGCCAATGCAATAGGAAATATATACATTTTTGTAGCAAATCGATCTCATCCTAGCCTTCCTATATA
>NW_017728994.1:42285805-42293569 GCF_001723915.1 Gavialis gangeticus | reverse complement strand
TTTCATGTAGAGTGTGAAATTCACTGGAGGTGTAGGTAGGTATAAGCCCATTTATTTAGTAGGAGCTATGTTCTAGTACATAGAGGTGTACATGTTGACTATTTTCCAAGATACCAGTAGCTTAATAAAAATTAAATTAAAACAGTTAAAATACATTTAAGCTGAACAATTTACAAATATCTCTTTTCTGGAATTTCTGAAGTGAATTCACCTCTGACTGCTTTGGTAGTATCTCATGATGAGTGTTCCACCCACAGGGTCTTTCCCACTCACCTACCCACCCACCCCATCCCCAAGTGCAGTGAAGGTTTTATTACAGTCTATGTTATGTGGAGGAGGTTTTCAGAAACTGTCATCCAAAAGTGAAAGCAAACATCAAACAACATTTATGAACAAATCAAATATACTTTTGAATGAACTAAAATGGTACAGTAGCTTTCTAAAATTATAATCATAGTTCTATTATTTTACAAGTAATAAGCATATAATTTTAAGCATTTAAAAAGGCCATGAAAAGACTAAATTAAATCATATTACATTAACATAGAATAAATGGATTTAAAGCCCATAGGGGACCTTCTTACACTGTTCTGAGATTAGACCATATGCAAGGTGTCAAAATAAACTCATGAGAGAAGTCTGCATTAACTTGCTACTTTTCCCACTCATTGCTTCTTAAAATGGTTTAATTTATATAATTTCTTAGCAAATCATTTTCCCTTAATATTACTTAATAATGTATCTGTTTCTGCAGAATTTTAAACAGAACTGTTGGAGTTCCTCTTCAGTTCCATTCACTTGCAAAGAAACAGAGAAATGGTGATTATTTCTGTTTCATCTCTACACTTCAACAACACTGCACAAAGAAATTGTTGTTCTTTTGACATTGCTTCCCAATAAATGGACTAAATTAGCTGTGAATATCAGCATTTAACCAATAAAAAGAGATCTTTATTTATTTAAAATGTATCAGATTTGCTTCATCTAAAAAGGCTAATTAAATGGCTATTCAGGTCAACTATGATATTAGAAGACCACTGGATCACATTTAATGCTATTTAAAGTATGTGAACAGGCTAAAGAAAAAATTAAACCATAGCCATTAAAATTTAATTTGACTTAGTGAAGCCATTAACATTTCAGTTTTATGCAATGGCAGGCATTCTAAAAATATGTCCATATAATTATTAAACCCAGAGTTGTCAAGTGAATGGCCCGTCTGCTGCAAAAATCACTAGAAGTGACCTTAAAGGGGAATCATAAAAAGAAGCAAAGGTGAAAAATTCTTTGAATCCCAAGGATATCTGACAATCTGTTCATAGACAACATTTATATATTTCACATTTTCTGCTCAAAAAGCAAGTAGTCATCTTCTTTTCATTTCTACTTCTTCTCTCATCCCCCACTGCCATTACTTAAACTTTTGCAAAGCACCACCACTTGCAGCAAGAGCCTTCCTATTGGGTTGTTCTGCATCTGATAATTTCCAACCTTGTGGGTGTATTTAACTTAAAAACATAAGGTTAATCAAAAACGCCCCCTCCTAGAATATTTTAGAATAACCATATGGAAAAGGCAACAACCTCTCTGCTGTACGTGACCAAGTATCATTGAAATTCTGTGAATTTTAGTCTTTTGTGATATCAGAACAAGCAGCATCTTCAGTATAAAACTCTAACTTGTAGTTATTGCATACACCTTGATTTTCATTTGAAAACACAAACAAAATTCAATGCATTATTCACAGCAAATACAGACAAAAGTATATTTCTGTGTGGGTAGAATTCTTTTACATCATTACTCATAACCCCCTGGCACATTACATATAAGGTACAATTAACATGCAGCTGATTTATAGCACCTTAAAATGGCAAAGCTACCACAAAGATATTTCACAAAATATGTGGAATCTCTTTGTGGTTCCTTTGGATAGTACCATAAATTGAACATGTAGCTGATGCTGTCATTAACACTGGGACAGGGGTAGGCATCAAGATGGAGAAGGCCTCCATCAGAATGGGCAGGTCACCAGGAAGCATACCAGGAAACAGCAAGAAACGGCATGGAAAAAATCAGGAAGGCAAAGATAAAGAACAGGGTTGCACCTGGTGAGGGAGGTTAAAGACAACAAGAGGAGGTTTTGTAAGTATGTTGGCCAAAAAAGAAGGACCAAGTTGTGTTAGTCCACTGTTTACTAGCCAGGGGAAGTCTTAACAGAAGATGCTAAGAAGGTAGATCTACTTAACAACTACTTTGCCTCAATCTTCACAAAAAAAAGCTGCAGCCATACACCTAACAAGGATTACTCAGATAAGAAATGGGGCAAGCTGAGGGATGAGATAACAGAAGAGACAGTCAGAGAGCTTTTGATGAGTCTGAATGATTTCAGGTCAGCAGGGTCAGATGAATTTCATCTCAGAGTTCTGAAAAAACCAGAAGAGATCTCAGGGCCCTTGGCAATGATCTTTATGAAGTCATGGGAGATGGGCCAGGTACCAGATGATTGGAAAAGGACCAGCTGAGTGCCCCAAGGGACAGACAGGGAGCCCCAAGGGCAGGGATGAATGGGGGGAGGGGGCAATGTCCTGGTTCAAGCTGGTCAGCAGGAAGGTGGGGAGGCAGTGGGCAGGATCCAGGCAGCAGGGAGCAGTAGGGACCTGATGGGACCTTACCAGACCCCAGCTATCCATAATCTGAGCCACTTACTCTGCCCTGGAAAGCAGATGAGGTGGACAGGAACAGAGCTAACTTGGCTCCTAACCATACCACTGCTTACCGGCTGTCTAGGGGCAGGTCAGACAATGCACATTACAGGGGGTATTAACCCTTAATGTGCCACTGCTCAAAGCACATGCTAATTTTAACACCAATTAAAATTAGCACGTGCCATGTGTAATGTGTAACAAAGCCCTTAAGTTCATGCAAATGCTACTTCTGGGCTGACAAAGGAAGTCAAACTATCGTGGAAACAATAAGACAATAACAATAGGTGGTTTCTGTCTCTAAGCACATAGGGTGATGTGGTTCTACTGAAGTCAATGGTAAAACACCCACTGGCTTCATTAGAAAAAGGATTTCATGAATTGTCATCATTGCTCTCGATCTAGTGTTTGGAATAGCTTTCAGAAATGAGGAGGCTATAATTGTACAATATCCTTATAAACTGATTGCTAACCCCACGGCTTTGGTGCTCTGATTCAGCTGGGGTGATTTACCTGTTTAACAGTTCACCTAAGGATACTGGTAAAACAAGATTATTGCCATGATGCTTTGAGGGAGTTTTCTGCCCACTAACTACTCTGTCAGTGTCCTTGTGGGCTACTATGAAAATCTTTTGCCCATGACTAATGATACTGTAGCTATCAAATACCTCCTTTGCCAACTTCTCCCTCACAGTTGATCATGTCTTCAAATGGCTTGCATTGCATGAAATGAGAGGGAAACAGTCACAGCTGTGATGGCAGAAGCCATGGTCTGAATCAAATCAGGGGTAAATCAATTTTATCTTTTAAATGTATTCAGCTGTTCAGTTAGGCATGGAGGTCTTTGCTTATTTTCTGACTGATGATTTAAGGATTATAGGAACTTTTGAAATAGAAATGAGTGGTAATCTCTGTTATATTCTTAAGAAATGCTATGAGCTGAAGATATATCATTAGGTTGTATGACAAAGTGGATCAAAGCATTTCTGGTTAGAAGCCTCATCCTCAGTGAACTGAAGTTTACCAGAGGCAAACTTGAGTTCATGGATGATGTCCAAATATTCTCTTCAGTCTGTTGCTGGCAGAACTGCCAAATTCATCTAGGATCTGTTTAAATTGGAGAATGAGCAAATAGTTTGACCAGCTCAAGTGTTCAGAGAGTAGTTTGCCTCAAAGCTCCCCTAAAGCAGATTTCTCCCTGACAAAATGAGAAATAACAGCAGATAAAACAATTGTCCTCCCTATAACTGCACTGGAAAAAAGTAGGCAGAAATTACAGTAACTGGACTTGAGCATCTTAGTACAGGTTACATCTTCCCCTATTATAGCTAATGTTTTGGAGTAAAAGGCATAAAGAAATGCGGGTATCGAAGAATCAGTGTAACTGCCAAGATATTTCATAATGCTAAAATGTGAGTAGAAAAAGGAACTGTTTGGTTTGACTGAAAACATCATGAAAAAAAATTTCCCTCATCTGCTAGATCAGTCCAAAGTCCAATATTAATGTGGTCTTAAGCTTCTCCTGAGCGGAGAGGAAATCAATTTAAATGACATCAAAACCATATTATATTCATGATTTCACCAAGATTTGAACCCTTGTCTGTATGCGAGCCTAACACTCTAAATCCAATACAACACTATGGGCGTGTCTACACATGCATTAATGTGCTTTTCTTAATGCACATTAAATTTAGTACCTCCAATGTGAGGTACTAAATAAATGTGCATTAGGTTGCTCTAATGAGCGATACAGAAGGTGCACATTTTAAGTGATGTTTAATGATCAGTAGCCTATTTTACTGCACACTAGTGTAATCACAGTTTTTTATGTGATGCTTAATGCACAGTAAAATTGACTACTGCAAATTAAAGCACACATGTATAACTCCTACCATATAGCACTTTCCTTCAGATTAGCCCAAAAAAATAATGCCAAACTGGGCACATCTATGTGAGTAGACAAATTCTACTATGCATTAGTGCATCATGGCAAAAGCTGTGCTATTGCACTAATGCACAGTAGAATTGGTCTAGTGCACATTAGCATCACTAAAAAGGTGTACATCAGTGCTACTGTGCAGTAACACCAGTTGCTGCTCACTCAGTTAGTACCAGTTATTACAGGTACTAAACTTAATGCACATTACCTACAGTGCACTAATGCACATGTTTTTGTGCCCACTGAGCTTCTTTGTATCAGGATTTATCAAAGAATTTCCTTACAGACCCAATGAGGAGCTCCAGTCAGTTAACCACAGATGTCTTAACGATATTTCAGTAAGGTTGGAAACTATTTGCATATTTCACATATTCTATCTCCTACACAGTTTTAACAAGAAGATACATTGCTTTATTTATCAACCCCATAGGACTGATTGTCCTTGTAGAACCCTTCCCAAACTTCTGTTTCTAAAAGGCCCTAGATAACACTGCCACAAAGACTGCTAATACTGTGCAATATTGTGAAATCATTTATGAAAGTCTCTCTCTAGCACAATTAATATATGTTGTTTGTGGTCTACATTTTTTAAAGTCAGTATTTCTGAAAAGTCTTTAAAATATTTTCCTCTTGAACAAGTATTACCTGAATCTTAGGCAACATAGTCCTGTTACTCTTTTCTGAGGGCTGCTGTACATAAGCCCCATATTTTTTCACCAAGAGATCTTGCCAGATCATCTAGGCTGTTTATTCAAGAAGTCGGCTGTAAGTGGACTTGTTGCAGGAGGTTTATTTAAATACTGTACTTTGAAAGTGTTCTGGCAGAATGCCAAAATACATATTACTTGGACCAAAAGTACTGTTTTTCTGATTTCATATACTAAAAAGAACTGTTTTCACTAAACTGAAAATGACTTTTTCTGAAAATACACCACAATACCGGAAGCATGGGGGGTTGAAGTGGTGAATAATTTTCATACGGATCAGCCAGTGACAGGTGTATGACAGGTGTATGAGTCACACATGAAGGCAAGGTTTGGCACCTGGGACATAACTCTAGCCTTTCTTAAACAGCATTTTCCTAAACTCTTTTATCTTGATGTGGAAAAAATACTGCTAAATTATTCAGTTCGTCAGAGTCGCACTGAAAACTTCCACAGTAATGCTATCAGTACACCTATATGGAACTAACTAAAAATGGGGTGTGCCAAAGTAGCAAAAAGCTTCCTGCCCTAGATCCTCTTCAGGTCTATATGGACCCTTTATCATATGGAGTGCCTCACAGTCTTTAATATATGTCTTCTAGTAACACCCTCCTGACACAGGTAAATGTTGTTGCCCTCTTTTTGCAGATGGGAACTGAGGTTCAGAGAAACTAAGTATATGTTTTCAATCAGAATGAGCCAGGTGAGATTTTCTTCCCTATATATCATACTTTATAGGTCATCTGCATATCGCCCCTACTTCCTTGAATACTGAACTAAAATTCTTCACTATTTCCCTTGCACCAGGAGAAGGAGAGCCCCTGTAACAGGAATCAGCCTATAGACTACTGTCTCTTCTCTGTGTTTGTGTCAACTTACAGGCAGTACATAAAGTGAGGTGCAGAGGTCAGAAAACAGAAAGAAGGAATAGTTTGACTGCTGTTAGCAAACTTTCTGTGATCAAGGCATGAAATGCATAGCCAAGAACACTGAAGGAAGGGTCAAGGTCAACCTAACATTCAGAAGGTCAGGAGAGCTTGCAGGGTGAGGGTGGACTGCTGCTGTGGGTTAAGATGAGGGATTTACAGTCCATGTGGTCCGTGCCTATGAGAATTGAGGATAATCTTAAATGTCACTCCTAACTACCAGTGTACTCATAGTCAAAATGCTTAACCAAGTCTATAAGAGGAAAGAATACTGAACATGGGTCTCCAACATCCCTAGCCAGAAATGTAACAATTTAACCATCTTTTTTCTCAAACTTCCGATCAAATCCCACATTGGTCCTCCTTCAGCATGTATAATCTATCATCAAAGTGGCCAGTTATTAGATAAGGTCAACTCAAGATGAGAAATAGCTTGCTTAAAATGACCAAGAAAAGCATTGTGAAGAATTTGAAACCACCATGCAGTCTCATTTAGTTGAAGGCCCACCCATAATTAGTCCTGTAGTTTAGAACAACATGAATCCCACCCAGCAGTATCTTCCAATAATGATTTCAATTATCTCTTGGCTAGGAAACTCCATCCCATCCTGGCAGACAATGACCTGGTCTCAGCTGTTTATGTCTTTATCCCTCTCAACTGCATTACAACAATGTGATATTCCTTGGCTTGAATCCATCAGGTTGGAGAAAACCCCAATTAATACTAAAAGCTGCAGCACAGGCTATAAGGAGCACATCAGAATCTCTCTTATACTCTCTTCTAGAGAATTTTCAATTAAGTTAAAGGTCTCAGCCCTTATTTTCTCGTCCAAACAATAGATTTCACTGAATACCTAAAAGACAACCTTAAAGGTGAAGACTACTGCTTCACTCTGGCACAACGGAAATCTCTAAAACAAGGATAAAGTTTTTCTTCTAAGGAAGGCAGAACATTCTTGGGCATTAATCCAACACCACAGAATGAACTTCCCTAAGAACTGAAAACTATCAACCACCTCACCACCTTCCTCTCCAAATGTAAAGTTGTAACTACAAACATACTGGAGAAATTAATCTAAAACCATGCCTACAGAAGACAGTCTAATACAGGGGCAGGCAAAATATGGCCTGCCTGCCAGATCCAGCCAGGCGTTTTCATCTGGTCCATGAGCACCCACCAATTAATTAATCCTGCCCCCCAGCCCACACACTTCTCCCCCACCCTCATGCACAGGAGGGCCCTGGCCTGGCCAGTAGGTACAACTTCCAGGTGGGGCCACTGATGCCACTGCTGCACTCAACCGGGGGACCTGCTTGACTCCCAGGACTCCAGCGGCTCCTTCTTGTGTCCCTGCTGCAGCACTCATTCTGGGCACCAGATAGGGAAGTGGTGATGGGCAGGGGGAAAGCTGCAGCTGGGCAGGAGCATGGGGCTGGAGCTGGCAGGAGCATGGAGCCTGGGACCTGCACCCAGGGAAGTGGCTGGAGCACAG
>NW_017728994.1:42280004-42280805 GCF_001723915.1 Gavialis gangeticus | reverse complement strand
CTTTTCTAGCCAAACACAGAAGGATTTTTTTTCAGTGACCTGTATCTTCTAAGGATTTTGTCTCCCAATAGGCTCAGTAGGACTGCCTCCTTTTAAAAAATTAATTTCTGTGTGTTTTGTTCAAGTGGAACCTTCGTCTTGGTCTTTAGCTATCTGGCTAAGCTACACAGCACCATGGCACACTGACAATACATAAATAAATAAGACACGAACACACACACACACACACACCCATGTTGCTCAGCCCCCATCACCAGCAGTAGCAGGTCCTCTGGCTGCATATGGCCCACACAGGCATAGCCGCCTAGAGGTGTGTGGCTCCAGCCAGTCCTAGGAGCTGCACATGGTGGCAAGGAGTGGAGCCTGGTCAGCCGCCTCTATTGCACGGGGCTCCCTGCAACTCACATGCAGCTCCCAGCACTCACGTGCCACCGGGGGGGAAGCCTCACATGATGGAGCCAGCTGCCTTCCCCACTCCCTGCTACCACATGCAGCTGCTGGGACTCTGCTGAAAGTGGCAGGGAGCCCCACTCTCTGCTTCCCTGGCAGCTGCACATGGCGACAGAGTGGGAATGGCAGCTGGCTCCATCACCTGGGTCTTCCTCCAGGTAGCACATGAGTGCCAGGAGCTGTACATGAGTTGCCCACAGCCCTGCCCAATAGAGATAGGCCAGCCTGACTCCACTCCTTGCTGCCACGTGCAGCTCCTAGAACTGGCTGGAGCCTCACACTGCCAGGTGACTGCACCTGCACGACCATGATCACCCCAAGTGCCTACCACCAACAGCTGCTGCCACCAGC
>NW_017728994.1:42278413-42279969 GCF_001723915.1 Gavialis gangeticus | reverse complement strand
AACAGCTGCTGCCACCAGCTGCTGCTGCTACCACCAGTGGCAGGGGCTGTACTCCACAGGGAGAGGTGTGGGGGGGAGTCCCCACACTCCCCCACCCTCCTTCACATAACCTGCCCCCACAACCACTCTACACCCTCCCACACACAGCCCCACCCCCTCACAAGCCCCACCATACACACAGCCCCCACAATCACACCCCACACACAATATATGAGTAAGCCTTTATTTTTGAGCTATTATGCAATTGCTTCTATATACACTATGCAAACACAAATAAGTCAAGACAAAAATATTTTTTGAAATAACATCAAAATATGTTATTGTAGATGTTTGACTTTTAGTATATGATTTGGTTTTTTTCTGGTCCCAAGATGGCAACCCCACCCTCCCACAAGGAATACTTCCAGGGACAAGGGGAGGGACTTCCAGTGGCAAAAGTCAGGGGTTAGGGTGGGACTTCCAGCCCGAAGATGGCAAGCAAGGTGCAAGGTACCTGTCAAGGGGTGGGGCTACCTTTTCAGCCCTCAACAGTTCACCAAAAACTAATTAGGTGGCACTCCAGCCAAAATAATTGCCCACCCCTGCCCTAATACATATTTCTCCCCCTAGAAAGAAGGTTAAAAACACACATGCGTGCACGCACGCGCGCGCACACACACACACACACACACACACACACACACAAGATGCCTGTCATGCTGCTTAATGAGTCAGTAACAAGTGCTCCAATACTACAGTGAAAAGTACGGAATAATAAGTAGACAACCATAGTCTACTTCTATTCATTCTACCTTGAGGCAACAGCAACCAAAACAGAATTTACTCAAGAAAATTCTTCTAAGGAAGAAACTCAGGATTTAGACTCCAATATGAATGGGATGAATAGGAACTTGCTTTAAAAAATTAAGGATAATATTCACTCATTAAGCATTAGTTGCTCAAGCAGCACATTAAAATATCTAAAAAATGCAGGAAACAACATTTATGCGGACCTCTAGAAAAATCGGGTTAATAAATTTTATATAGTGATGTAGCCACTTATAACATGAGGTAAAAAAACAAGCCAGAACTGTTTTCACCTGTACATGCCTAAGTTTTTGGTGTCATGCCAGAGATGAACATAACATAGACATCTACTAGCTACACAAGTAATGTTACCATGAGTGGAAACCACTCTGCACTCCTGAACAAGCTGCCTGGGCTCCAACCATCCCACAACCCGCCTGAGGGCCCCAGCCCCTGCCCCTGCCTCTGCCCCACTCTCTCTCTCCTTCAACCCTCCCCCACCCCATGCCCCTTCCCCTTCCCAGACTTTCCTGCCATGCTGGATAGTGCTAGGGTTACCATTTTCTAGGTCTAAAAAAGAGGACACCTGTCATGCAGGTGGGGGATGACAGTAGAGGTGCAGTGACATGCTGGTACCCTGCCCCTGCCCATTCTGTTGCCCCTCACCACCAAGCCACAGTACCCCAGCTCTGCTGCTGCCCCTCACTCTCAACCCACTGACCCCAGCCCTGCCAGTGCCCCTCACTCCCAACCCACAGCACCCCACGGCC
>NW_017728994.1:42262918-42277895 GCF_001723915.1 Gavialis gangeticus | reverse complement strand
CCCAAGCCACACCTGCCAGTCCCCTCACTCCGAACCCACAGCCCCCTGCACTCCCAGACCTGCTGGAGGGGCCCCAAGTGTCCTCATCCTGACTGGGTGCTGACCCAGCGTGGTGGCTCTGATTCATGCAGGCAGTGGTGGAGTGTGTCCACCCCAGCGCAGGCTGGAGGGCAGAGGAGGGGATGCTTCTGGCACCCCCACCCTGGGATGAGGCTGCCATGACATGCTAGGAAGTCTGGCCACAGCCCTCCTTCTTCCCCCACTTTCTCTCCGGGCAGCATCTCCTGGCTGCTCAGCCCCTGTGAGAATAGGCACCAGCCCCTGTGCTGCTGCCCAGCCACAGAATTACCTGCTGCTCTCAAAGGGTCCCCCCCACCCACTCCTTTCCCCCACTGGAGCGGCAGGCAACCCTCCCCTGCCCCACCCCTTCAGCCCTGTGACAGCCCCAGCCCCCACATCTGCCCCTCATGCTGTAACCAGATGTCCAGGATTTTGCTTTGCTCTGCTGGTGGGAGCAGGGGGAAGGCAATCAGAGGCAGCAGCGAGCATCACATGGGTTTGCACATGCCCTCAGCTACAGGCAGGTATGTCTGTGCTCCCTGCTGCCTCTGATCACCCTCACCCTGCTCCCACCAGTGGAGCAAAGAAAGATCAGAAGGTTAAAAAAGAGGACGTGTCTGGGAAAACCCAGATGTATAGTAACCCTAGGTAGTGCTCCACATGCCACTGGGCTGCGTGTAGGCTGTGGCTGCATGTCTGCGCATGCCCCTCCCCCCACTGCTGCAGCCACCCAGAGCCCACACCCAGGCTGCCACCACTGCCCTGTGCTTGGGGGGGCTAAGCCTTCCTTTGCCTATGGTTGTATGTACATCAGTACTGAATCCCCAAACAAAGCACAAAACTACATTTGCCCATGCAGATCTAACTCACCATCAGGCCCCAACACATAGAAAAAACAAAAACTCAAGGCTTACAGTGATCTGTGATTACAGAGGGATGGGTATAATGATCCAGGTGGTCCCTTTCAGTTATATGTTTATGGCTTCTGATAGGGTTGACTGCTCCATGCATGTCTTTTCCTAGCATCTGATAAAGTGGGCTTAGAAAAAGCTTATGCAGCTCTGATTTAGTTGGTCTATAAAGTGCATCTCTACGCTGCCTTCTGCCTATCTTTTGAGCCATTTACAACTAATCTGGAAAAAAAACCCAACACAGATAGATAGATAGAGTGCTGCTTCCCATTATGTTTATATATAATTACGTATAATATATAAAATATTACATCTATATGATACATTACATTGTATGTTATATATAGTTACACATATGTATATATATTACATGTATATATAAAGTGGTAAACAGTACTGTATTGGGCAATACAGTAAATGGGTAACATCCTTTTACTTTCTTTTTGTAAATCTGATTTTTTAACTAAATAACTCCAGTTAAAAGAACATATTTCTGGATCAGATAAGAATTATCAAGCCAGATTGTGGAACTTCTACCCAAATTGTAAAACATCTCACCTACTACTAGAAAATTCCTTTGGGATTTCCTCCAAGCATTTTTCCTAGTAGGCAGCCTACAGCTAAATCACCTTCAGTTAAGGAATCATCAAATTTCATCAGCTAAATCAAACCATGGAAAATCCTGGATGCTGCAATATATGTTGCTAGTCAACTGGCAAGTATTTTTTTTCAGAATATTTGTTGAATCAATGTCCCAGTATAGTATAAGGGAATGCTGTGTTATTGAAATTTTTGTTTTGTTGAGATATAACCACAAGTTCATTAAAAATCCCACTTTTCCTTATTAATAGTTTGTGTAGATAATGGCATTAGTTCATAATGAGAGCAATAAGACCTATATTGCTCACAGTGGCATTATCTTCTTATATGTAAAATGACCACACAGAAAACAAGGTAATACAGTCACCAACAAAAATCTCCTAGGAAGGAGAAACAAGATTTTTGAAGGACCACAAGAAATTATCAGTATCTCAGTCTTAGCTGTCATCTAGGGAATGAGTATAAATATACAGCCTATAAATCTGCCCCACTCATTGGAGATACTTAAGATATGGTTAACATCACTAACCAAAACAATCTCACATCATCCTCATCTTGCAACTTGTTCTCCTTCTGTCACCTCCTGATCACTTGTCCCATTTTAGTTTAGACTCAATTCCATAAAGGAACTGCATATTCTATTATCTTTATATTAGGTTATCCGTTTCCTCAACACTTCTCTGTCCAGCATAGAGCAGTTCAGCATTCACTAGATAGACAATAAAATGCATTCCCATGGACAGTGTGGGTGGAAGAGTGAGAGATTTATTCATTTCTTAAGAACAGCTGTTCCATTTCTAAATTTATCCTTGCACTTCAGCACTGTAATTTATGTTTCAAAATCACCCAGATAAGTGTGTCATAGCAAAAAGAAACTAACTTCTCGCAATCTGACATACAAGACCCACCATATCAAAACTCTCAATCAAAGTGAAGTGGGATATTTAAAATGTACTTAGATCTGAGATTCTGCAATACAGTAACAAAGGATAAGCACATCCAGACTTCTTCAGCTTATTCAATTTTGTTATTGATTATTTCCAGTCAACTGATAGAATGGGTTACACCTCACTGCAACAAGGGAGGAAGTAGCCATTGTCTTATTTCAGACACCTCTGCTTCTATATACAAGCGGGCACCTAAAAAGACAGTAGCCATCAAATAAACAACTTTAAAGAAAAAGGCACAGGCAAGACACATCTGGGCAAAGGTTTCATCAGTCATCACTTTGTATGCTATGAAAGAAGGGCAAAAAAATTAAAAATGTGGAGTGATAAATGCAGCAAGGAAACATCAGGCACAGAAGCACAGCCCTGGGGAAAAGCCGAGAGAGAAAGCTTTCAGGTTGAGTGCAGGCTGAACGGGGGTTGGAGCTGAAGAGTAAAAAACTATCTTCACTGGTTTAATTCTTGCTGTAGTCAAGGTAACAGGCCTTCATATATTCTTTCTAAATAAGCAAGATTACAAAGAAACACCTGACTCCATTTCCAATTTCTCTTCTTAATTTGAACCACCAACAAAACCCAGAATATTTGGCTAACCACTTGGCTCAAAGAAATGGTACATTATTTCCTATTGTTCTTATCAATTGAAGTTCCTTCTTCCTTTTCTGCTACTGCTTACTAGAAATATAAGAATAATGAAATTTTCAATATTGTGCAATCTGCAGATGAAAGACATTCAAGAGTTTACCTCTATAACACTTCTCATGTAACACTTCTGTTGACATCATGTAAAGTATTTCTCTGTTCTAACCAACACATGAACAGCCACATGGTCCCAATGATTCTCTAGTGCTTTGTAATGAATATTCATTATCATCTATATAATTCACTGGAACACGCATAATAAGAAGCCTACATGCCATTTAAGACTATCCTACTGCCTTTGCAGCAGCATATTCTGTAACAGTCTCTCTTGTTAATAAGCAGAATGGAATTATAGATAATTAGCTATAGACTAGTCCCTTTGCCTGAGAAATCAGGAGGAGAAACTGATTATACTAGTTAGATATTTCACTGGTGCCACTCTGTTCATTTACAAAGGATGTACACAAAGTCCTGTTTCCCTTAACACTATAGGTTAAAAAAAAAAAAAGTGTCAAGCCAAACCTGTGCTTCAAAAAAAAGTTCCAATCAGCTCCTGCATAAGCTGCAGGTGCGCATGAGAGCACTTCAAGGCTCTGGTGCACCCCCCAAGGCTTGGAGCAATGTTCAGCTGAACAGCTCTAGCCATGCATTCAATTTAAGGCACAACAGGAACCAGCAATAAAGTTATTGCAGGTATTTTGTGTAATAACTTTGTGGCTTATTCCCTCTTTTATTGCATCATTAATTGCATGAACGTGTGGCCTTTTAAACTCGTTAATCATGTCTTAAATGTAACATCTGCCAGGGGCCTGATGCACAGAGCTGCCAGCAGTCAATGCTCCACCTGCTCTGCCTGTGCACTTCAAAAGAGAAGCCTTTTTGGCTTCTAATAAGGCATAGCTGAGATGTCTAGTAACTTAGGCAGTAGCTTCTATTGCTTTAGGTCTTTCTTCACGAAGGGACATTTAAGCGCTCCTGAATTTAGCATGGATAAAGGCTGTGTTTTAGTACACCCATCAGTTTTACACAGGCCTGTGTGTGCGCATCAGCTTTACACCAGGTCTGTGATTTATGGTAGCACTTAACACCTTCAGTAAAACAACAGAAAAAGAGAGAGTGTGCACATGCATACTGGTGTGGGAAATTTGTTTGAATAAAATAAAAACAGAGGGAATATTAGCTCAAACTTCTAATTAAACCTAAAGGGGGAAAATATTTGATATTTGAAGAATAATGTTTTTTAACTGATTTTCACATCTTTACTTTTTAGTCAGATTGAGATAATTACTCAAGTACCTTATTGCATAGAATTTTCAAATTAAGTATAACGAAGAAAAGCCAAAAATCTAATGGGATAAAATTTATTTAACGTTTCCAGTACTAGATCAGTCAAATAAGCTTTAAGGAAGCACCTAACTTTCTTGATCTTTATTTGCACCCTGCTGAAGCACCAAATGATTAATTACCTATTATTAATTAAGAACCTTAAAAGCATTTATGTTATATCTTTTATAATCATCTCTCCATTTCCACTTACAGTGAGCAGTGCTTGCCAGCTCATAGACCTTTGGCTTCTAACTTTCCTCCCTGTCTGAAGAAAGTTATTTGTTTGCTTTTTATCTCCAAAGTTATAAATCAGAGATGTACAGCAAGACAATCTCAACAATCATCCCTCACCCTATTATCTTCTTGCCATATGTTAATTACATACCTGTAGTATGGAAGAATCCCAGGCACAAAGCTAGTGTCTAATAAAACTACATGTCTGCCTACCTCCTTTTTTTAAAACTAGGCTAAATACATACACAATAGAGAACCAGCAAAACAAAGGGGTCACTAACTGAAATTATCCTTTAGTTTGTACTGAGCTAATTCTTCTATTTATTTCATACTACAGTAAACTGAGTAATATATTTGACATCTATAATCTTAGAAAGGTAAAAGAAAAAAACACTTGTACAGCCGTCACTGAACCCCGCTTACCAAAACGTATGTGCTACAATATTATGCCAACCCACTTTAAAAGTCAATCTTCAGGAATGTCTTAATTCACTTTAGTTTGGTAAGCTATTATTCAAGGAGAAACTTGTGTTCGAAAGTCACATTTAAGCATTTTTTTAAATCTCCCTGTATATGTTAGAAGGAACATTTGATATATGGGACCACTCAACCAGGACTTCAGTAAAAATGTTTTTATATACTCTTTTGCCCTCGAAGTTTACCTGAGACTTTAAGAGTGATCCAGAAACACAGTGTTGTTTAGGGTTTTTTTAAAAGCCAATGATATAATTACAAAAACACAAAGGAGACATGGAGAGAGTGAATACCACAACAGGCCTAAATTTGAATCTGTGAGATTCACACATTAAAAACAACTATGCTGCCAGCAAGCCTCACGTATACATCACATCAGAAGAAGCTGTGATTTTAGGAGTGTGATGACAGTTCTATATCCATAACTCTGTCCTAACAAGGCACACGCGTTAATCAGTTTACATCAAAGTTACTGGGAACACAAGGTCCATGACTAATTTGCATCAGAGTGAACAGATTGCAGTTAAAGTCAACTTTAGTTTGGAGATGCAGCAAAGAACTTCCAGTGATCCCAGAATACAATACTGCATCTTTTTCCAAAACCTCTGAGTGTGTTCACATTTGACCTTTAAGCCACTGTTTACCATCACTGTGTTATACAGCACATCCAGATACCGTACAATTCATATTTTTACTATTATTATTACAAATGTAAGGAGCCACTATAAAAAGGACACAAAGGAGGTGAAATATACTCAACACAAAAAATAATACCCCAGATCTATGTATCCAGCAATTTAAGTTATTTTTGTTCCTAAAAACTTGTCTACTTTTATATATGTGATGTTATTTGTGAGAAATAGCACTAAATAGTGAACCAAGCCTGGGACTGGGAGGCTAGAATTCCTGGGCTAGAATTCCAATATGTTGCCAACTTGACATGGGCCACAGGGGAAGAGATTGATTTGTTCTTCAATTTCACCCATTTGTGAAGCTGAACAGAATATCTAGGTGATTCATTTTAAATTTTGTGCAGGACGTGAGAATTTTTTTCTATTGACATCAAGTAGGTTTTCCCTAGCTTTGAAAGCTTTGAGAGCAATAGATAACCAAGTACGTCAGTAATTCCAAGATTGCTTCATCTCTCCAAGATTATAGTTTTCTCAGTCAAACCAGCACAACATTCCTATTTCTGTAGTTATAGGCTTTCTTCCCACCTTCCCACCTTGATGGTGTTTTTAAGAATGAGTATCACAAGGCAAAATCATTGCCTTGAATAAGATAGTTAGCCTTCATTTCAAACACAAGCTTCCTATTATTGTACAGTACATTCAGGAATTCAAATCCAACTGCAAAAAAAATTGCTTGGAAAATTCTGTGCTAAACCACAGTATAGAACAGAGACACATCCTTTATCTGGTTCGTTTGTCAGCTAACCAGTTCTTGTAATGACAAACCAAGAATGTATATTGTGACAAACTGAGAAAAAAATCCTATAAATATGGCAGAAAAGAAAAAGCATCTATCTTAGGATTTGCTTATATATATTCTGCATAGTATTAGAAACAAACTTTAATGACCCCTTCCCCCTCCTCCCATTTTGTGTTTTTTTCTTTAGCCTACAGCTTAGAAATCAGCATTCTGGCTAACAAGTCGCCCCTGAAATATTCTGTTTACCTTCTGAAACCACCAGTTACGGTCACTAAAGCGTCTGGTGAAAACATGCACACAGTATCCTTGATAAGTAGGCTCACTGCATCTGCTTCAGCCTTAGATACATAGGAAACAATGTCTTCATAGTGGAGAAACCCTGAAAAGCAATATTATATGATAAGAAACAAGTTTCAATCACTAGGTAAAATAATTAGGACACACACAGCATTAAGCAAGCCCAAAATAAAGCTGATGGTAACCTTCTCACAAAGAAAGCCTAAAAGGACTACTCAATTCATATGAAGGACATGAGACTGCTAACCATTAGGTGCAGGGTCAGGGTTATGACTAAACTGCTCTCCAAATTATGTACCTACCCGGAAATTACAAGCTTGCTATAGAAATTACTGGATAGAGTGTCATTCCATGTGTTGCATAGGATTTCAGACTAGATCTTCTTTTCTTCTTTTTGTGTCTTTACACCACATTTGACCATTTTGTTATACATGCTTGTGCCCATTTATTGTACTTTGTGAGATCTTTCATCGTACATGTGCCTTCAAGCAATGGGCGTTGCAGCAGGTGTTGCACTCCAAACCATGATTTTGATGATTTTCAGACTATGTGTTCATAATGGAGTTTGTGCTTTTAATCTCTCAAAAGATTATTTTACTTTCATGATATTTAAAGTATGATGCTACCTCTCGAATGTCAATTCAAGAATTTTCTTATTCTCCCAAAAACATAATTGGGAGGACCTGTTGATAAAGATTTCAGTCTGTCTTTAAATCTTCCTTACGTACTTTTTATCTCAGTGAAAGAAAATCTTTAAAAGGATCTCAAAATTTGTACCCCTCTTGTAAGAGAATGCTTCCAGGCAGGTACAGGGCACCCAAAGGAAATACTTCACTAGTAGATTTTCTTAGAAGGTCCTGTTTTCGGATGGGCTATAATCCAACAGGTCCAAAAAAAAATATTGTAATGCTGAGGGCCAGGATGGACTTTGGAACTACAAACTACATGGCTCCAAAGCCACGTTTCCAAATAGAAACATGGCTGTAAGGCCTCATGGTGCCCTGCCCGGTCCCATGTGCTGGAACCTGCCACAATAAGATTGGAAGGTCCTTACGTTTCTTAGGAGAGCTAAGGGGAAAGTGTCAGGAAAGATGAGAAAGAGTTTGGGTTCTTATATAATC
Organism: Gavialis gangeticus; assembly: GCF_001723915.1. Classification (NCBI taxonomy): domain Eukaryota; kingdom Metazoa; phylum Chordata; order Crocodylia; family Gavialidae; genus Gavialis; species Gavialis gangeticus. Next base: position 42,269,852 of record NW_017728994.1, on the reverse strand, counting down.
TTGGGAGGCAGAGAAGAATAGGTCATTCTGCATATGTTTTTCCTAAATCTGACTAGCCTAAAGTCTATGGTCTCTTTGAGAGCGAATACCAAGATTCCAACAGCCTAAGACATCAGTGAAAATTTACTCCTGAAAACTTTATCATAACAGACATTTGAACACTGACTTCTATGAAAAAATATGCAATATTAGTGTTTATAAAAACTGTCTTCAAAGAGTGTCAGGGAGAGTGTCTCCAGAGCAGGATACAAGATTGTGAACATCACTATCTAGTATACATGAGAGAGAAAAAGAACATGTAAAAATTGCATCTATCTGCACAATGATTATTGCAAAAAATAGCAAATGGCATGAGTTAGGGAGTTTCTATAGCATCCATACTAAGTGTTAAATGAATGGAAGATTAAAGAAAATATAATTTACTATCTCTAATTTTCGAATACATTGTGATGACATATTTTCCTTTTATAACCTTTATATGGAGTTAATCCTAACAAAAGTGAGGAAAAAAATGGTATTGTGGTATTTTTACCCTTGCATTTATATTAAATTATTTTTTCTTGCAATGCACTGAAAAGGCACATAAGCCTAGGAAAAAGAGGTTTAATAACCTGTTTTGAAAAAGGAGACTAGGATAAAAATTTGTGTTTTCTTTAAACAAGAAATCCATAGTTGTATGCTTGCACAATAGCTGGATATCAACTTGGGACCCTTAACAGTAAAAGCACAAGGTTTTATAGCTTGAGACAGATGGGATGTCTGGATGAAGAGTGTTCTCTTCACTTCATCTTGAATAGAAAAATAATACAGCGAGATAATTATTTTTTAAGTATTAAAATTAGAATTAGGGTGTTTTTACACGTGCTCAGAGGTGGGGGTGGGAAACATTTTAATTAGAGCAACTCTCGAGACCCACTCTAATTAAAACGCCCACAGTGTCTCATGTACTCATCATCCTGCTTCTCAAAATGGCAGCAGGGATGCTTCAACTAAAGATTGTTCAACAAGCTTTAGCTAAAGCACCCCCACCACTAGTTTGAAATGTGGGGATGCTGAATACATGAGATGCTGCAGCATGCTGGAGTGTTTTAATTAGAACACTCCAGCAGACTCAATTAATCAAGACTAATCAGAACACACTGGAGCATGTGTATAGGTGCCCTTTGTGGCTTACTAGCATGAGGAATCAAACCCAGGGCCAGTGGCAACAAAAGTTCAAACCTTGACTAATCATGTTCATTGTGGATCTCTAGTGACTGAGAAATGCCTTGGAAAATTCTTCTTGAAAACAAAATCAAAACTATTTTAAAATCCCCAGAGGCTCTTCTTCCTCTGGCATAAATCTAGCTGGATCTACATATTTCCAGTTCAAAGTGAACTAAAGACTTTTACTACAGTACCACAAACTGTTAAAGTTGACTTGAGTTTGCAATAAGCTTCCTAGGAAGAAGTTCTATTAAAAATGACTCAGCTAGCTCCCCATCTAAGGAAAGTTCAAATGAAATGTATGGGTTGAAAACATTAGAACATTTTAGCTATAAAAGTTGAGTAACACACATTTGAATAACTTTACTTTTTGGCTAAGTCACAAAAAGTCCACCCCCTCCAGCATAATTAGAATCCAAATAAAAATGCCAGTCTTCCACTCCCATCCTGTGCTGGGCAATGACATTGCTCTGAGGTTCAGTCCTGTCACACAAAGTCTTTGCACATCAGGATTGTGCCCCCACATGCCTACATTGGGCCCTCCCATGAGCCAGGCTCCTGACACTATTTGAAGACAGGGCCTCACATAGCCCCTCCCACCCCCACCCACTGGGATCAGGCTACAAAGTCTCACACTGGTCCTGCCTGGTCCCATGTCCTGGAACCGGGCTCTGGAGCTCTAAGTGTCAGGATCAGGCCCTGGGGAACCCACACCACATGCTGGAATTGGGTCCCAGGGACCTGTATTACCCCCACTCAGCCCCACATACTGGTGTCAGGCTCTGAAGCCCCACACTGCCACCCACCCAGACCCTAGGTCAGGCCCTGCACCTCCCTGCACACCTCCCTCATGTGCAGGGCCACAGGCTGCAGGGCTTCCCACCAACCAGCATGGAGCCCCATAGGCCAGATAACATGGCACCAAGAGCCAGATCTTGCATGTGGGCTGCGGGTTGAACCCACTCTGGTCTTGAGTTGCCAGGCTGGGTACCCTAAACAGTGGAGCCAATTTGCTCTATAATTCAAATGTACCTTCCTTTCTGCCCAGAGCTTATGTACCAACCTGGGGTTTCTGGAAAGTTTGTTCCCTCTAGTCTTTCCTAGCTCCAATGCTGGGGTGTCAAGGGTAAATCCACAGGGTGTGTAGCACCATGGTCATACCCCCATTTGGTGGAGCCACACATGAGCTCTCAGTGTGGGGGGTGGCCAGAGCCCCTTCTTACCCGCTGCTCCAGAACCCAGGGACTGAAAGCTGCCACTGCCTCTCATCCCTTCCTTTTCCTTGCTTCTGAATTCAGTTGGGTAGAAGGGGAAGAGGAAGGGCAAATAACAGCATCCCATGGACTTTGGAGATACCCAAAAGCAAGGCCTACAGCCAGACCCAACTCCAATCAACTGATATGCTCAGAGTTCCCTGCTCACATGGAAGAGTCCACAATGAGCACGCAACAACCCAGAGCTCACTGAGCATGTACAACACAGGCAAAGTGTGGGGGTGCCTCAATCCCCCTTGCCCTGTTCTTGGATCCACTACTGGCTAGGGTCAAACAAAACCTTCCTTAAAACAGGGTAAAAATAGCCTCTCCTATCCTACAGCTATGTTTTGGATCAAGCAGGGTACCCTCAGCCCTCAGTTTCTTTCCACCGCAGACATTTACCAGTCCAAGAAACTTTTCCATTTAGTTCCCTTCCTCCCTTCAGTTCTGAGCTAAAACTCTCTCCTTCAGACATAGTGATCACAGCTTGGGCCTATACTTCATTTCTGGCAGATTTGGACAGCTCACAAGAATCCTGTTCTACCCCAGCAACATTCCTCCCTGCATATCTCCTGCCTCTTTTGTAGAGTATCAACAGCACAGCCTTCCCTTACAACCCTTCCCCTTTTTTACTGAACCACTGGCTGCCTTTTTATCCCCCAGCATCTACCTATTAGTCAGCCAGTCTTTGCCACATAACTTTACTCATTTCCTCCCAGATAAATTGGGTCTGGGACAGATGTAGTCAATCCTCTTAAAGGGCCAAACTCATTGAAAATGGGGAGCACCTATATCAGATGGTGAAAAAAGACCCACGAGACCCACCAGTTTGTCTTTAATCTGGGACTGTATGAAACTGGGTGATTTCAGTATCTGTCTCCCTTCTCTGATAGTTTGAATGCCTGTAAATCAGTCTAGTACTTCTGTGAGTACCTAGCAATGTCATTTCTAGAAACACCCACCTTTAAGATGACCCTCCTGGAATGATATGATTTTACCTACGAACAGGAGCTTAGAGGCTGATTGACATTCAAAATATCCTGACTATCTACATGTCAGTCTGAGACACTTATACTCAGAGGGTTTGATCCTGCAGGCTGATGAAATAGATTCAGATATGATTTTTAAAAGGAAGAGATGTACCCAAAATTATACACTGAGTATCAGCGAATATGAATAGAAAATAAGGGTGAATATAAGCAAGGCAAGCCGAGATCCTAAATTGATATAAAAACACACTGGCGGTGCCAAGAGAAAATATACCAACATAAGCTCATTCCAGATTTATTTCAACAGGTCGATTTACTCCTGAACTTGGTCCCTAGTAGGTGTGGCATTCCAGTTAAAGTCTCATTGAATTTAAACAGCTGCAAGATCTGTTTGGAATCAGAATTTGGGCCATCCTTAGTCATAGGATGAAAGACACTGTAGATGTGAGTGCAATATTTGTGAGTCTGCACCAGTACTTAGTATACAACTTGCCTCACTCTATAGGACTTTACTAAACCAAAGCATATTTCACACACTTCCCATATTAAGGTTTAGAATGAAAACACACTTCACCTCGTTCTGAACCATACCTTGTGCTAATTCTGCTCTGCTGGAGCTCCCATTGTGTGAACATGTTTGATTTTAACAGCTAACTTCATGACACAAATTTTCCTGTCATTTTTTTCAGCCTTACTCTACAGTATGTGATAAGGGTCATGTTAACACTTTTATGAAGAGGGAGCCTACCAAGTCATCTAAAGTTTGTCAGACTGTGTAGCTCAAAAGAACAGTTTATTGAACTTATATGAGCCTCCATTCAACATCAGTAGGCCTGTCAGCATCTCCTTTTATTATGGGAAGTGTCAGGTAACTTTAATAAGACACTATTGCTTATAACTTTGCCAGACTTTAAACATCTGAGCTGAAGTTTTCCATGCTGAGTGTCTGCTGGAAAATTTTCAGCTAAAATGACTGAGCTATTTTTTAAGGCCAAGAAAAATACAGTATTTTGTCCATGTTAAAAAAAATTCTTGTGATCTTTTCTTTGAAAAGTTGTCCTGCCCCATGCTTTGACAAGGTGTGGCCTTTCTGTCAGTCACGTCCCAGTCATGTCCCCCATGAATCCACCCAAATGTGGCAAAATAATGAGCTTCAGTTAATAGAAATCCCTGTTGTTGGCTGCTAAATTACTCAAAGATGCAATGCAAATTGAGCAAGTACCAGCCTCAAGTTGAGTGGGACTTTCTCTACAACTGCAGTTTTGGGCTGCTGTGGCCAATACAAGACCTGCATATGGGAATCTGACCTGAGTGTAGTGAGCCTGTTTCTCCAGTACTTTCATTGTTTACAATACTGGGCCCAAGCAGCAGGGAATAGGAAACTGCCTGACAAAGGTGACAGGAGCTGGCTTGCAGGATTGGACAGGAGCAGAGGCATAGATTCACACAAAGCTCCTGGGTAGGGAGATGCTACAAATTGTGACTTGCATGAGTTGGCAGAGGGAAATAGACTAGAAGTTCAGGTTGGAGGACAACTGGGAGAGGTTGAACAAAGAGTCTGAGCCCAGGAGTTGGGGAAAGAGTGGGACTAGCTACACAAAGAGAGTACAACTGGGAATTAAGGATGAGGAGAAGGATGTAGAAAGGGAGATAAATTTGAAGAGCTGATCAAGTGGGGGAAAGGATTAGCAGTAATAGGGCAGGGGAATTGGGATAAGAACGTAGTGGAGCATGCACTGAGGTTCCAAGCAATCCCAGTAGGAAAAATGGAACAAGGAGCTAGTAGAAATGAGGAACAGGGGTCAGAGAGGCAACTAGAGGCCATGTAGGAGATAGAGACAAACTGGACAAAGAATGAAAAGAAAGGAAATTAGGAATGGCTAGGCAAAGAGATTATTACTGGACAGTCCAGAAAAATGAAATTAGGAATTACATCATAGGAAGACTGCATCTGGGATCAGAAAACCAAAGAAAAGAGGACAAGATAGGGGTGAGGTGCTGGAATGGGAAGACAGGGCTTAGCAAAATCAGGCCAGAGGGAACAGGGCTGAGGGTTCGCACCTGAAAAAGACAGGACACATGAGAGGACTGAAAAAAAGAATCCAAACCCAATAGAAAGCACCGCTGTTTCCAGCTTGGAAAGGAACCTGATTCCTGAGCTTCACCTTTCCTCTGCTATGAGCGAACTTCTGAGAAATGCACTAGCACCTGCCCCTTCTGTCCCTTCTAGCAGTTTTACCATTTGGAGGAGGGCCTCTTCTTTAATCTATGAAATTAAATCCAGGAACTTTAATAATGTTTTAAAGTCAAGCCCTCACATGTTAGGAAATGCCAGAATTAAGCAGTTTTGAACAGTTTCTTTACTACATAAATCCAGAATCATTCTCAAAGCAGGTCTATCCTACGCACTGCAGAACTCAGGGAACCAGTGGAAACAATAGCATGTGCTCACGACATTAAATATCGTATCATGAATCATATACACAAAAGGGCCAGATTAATAATGCACAACCATAGCTCTGCCATTCCCTAAAATCTCAGTGCTTGAATTCACAACTATAATAATGTTCTTTAACATAATTTTTTACGTGTAAAAAAAATAAGGAAGATTTTTTAAAAGAAGATATTGTTTTATCTAATTTAAAGAATGACTATAAGAGTTAACATATGCATATGTTTTAAAAGAAAACATCCTTTAAAATAATAGTACAATATTTCAAAAATTCTTTTTAATATCATAATTAAATATTAAAACTATATTAAGGCAAGAATATGAAAAAGGCCCTATTTAAATTTTGAAAGACCTATCTAATTAATGCTGTTTTCAAGGTAGTAGAGCACTGAGACACAGATTTTTTAATTGGATTTTACCTGCTATCTGCATTCGTGACAACTTCAGAGTCTTCTCAGCTTTTACTTCTTCCAGAGTTCGAAAACCCATTCTGTACCATTTTTCAGTAGTCTTCAACCCCACTCCAAACACAGAAGTAAACAACTAAAGCAAACAGAACAACACACATTTCAGTGCAATACAAACAACTGGTTTGCAGCTTTCTGAGGGTACACTGGATTAACAGAAAGTAAAACACAAAAAAGTCATTAAACAAACAGGTTTGTTCGAAGGACTATAATGAGAGCAGAATTCATCCATATCTAACTAACTTCAGATGAGTATAAATTCCTGTGTACAATTACCCTGTTCAGTCAAGTGCTTTTATACATTTATTGTCTTTTAGGAACTTAACATCTAAAAAATAATAGGTAGTGTCCCACCCACTTGGTATGAGTTAATTATAACTGCACTTTGATCAAAGATTATCAGTAGGACTAAGAAACTATACTTGTTTTCAGCATTCAGGGATGGAAAGAGTAATTCTATTTATCTTTATGGGTATATACAGACATTCAAAAACTAGGGGAGGAATCAATTTAAGCAGTGGTGATGCATATGGGGTGCATGGGGGGGCACGTACCCCCTCTGAG
>NW_017728994.1:42226567-42257918 GCF_001723915.1 Gavialis gangeticus | reverse complement strand
ATTCTATTTATCTTTATGGGTATATACAGACATTCAAAAACTAGGGGAGGAATCAATTTAAGCAGTGGTGATGCATATGGGGTGCATGGGGGGGCACGTACACCCTCTGAGAGTGTTCGTGCACACCCTGACAGGCCACACTTCCCACTTAGGTGACAGGTGTGGGGGCAGGCGGGAGCACTGGTGGCCCCCCTGCGAGTGCCAGCAAGGGAGCGGGAGCACTGGATGAAGCGCCACAGCCAGTTCCAGAAGTGCCATGGCCGCTTCCTGGTCAGCATGTTCAGCCATGAGAGAGACCCCCCTGCTCGCTGACTGGTTGCTGGTGGGGGGAGGCACATGCACCCCCTAAGGTGGCACCAGTCGCCCATAAATTTAAGTTATGTGGTTTCCTCTAAACAACCTTGCTTAGATCGGAAGCAAACTGTATACAGATTCACCCTTTTGGGGAGGGAGGCATAGCGGCATTTCTGCATGCCTCTTATTGTGCCCTGCAGACTCTCTGGGATGCTAGAGACTGCCAAGCACAAAATCCACCCTGATTGGCTGCCAGTCATGGACAACCATGCCCTACATCACACACCAGGACATCAGTATGCAGCCACCCCTCAGTCTGGAGAAACATGAAGCTGGCCAGTCCCAGAAATCTGCTACATCAGGGGTTCCCAATCCTCAGGCCATGGCTCAGTACTGGGCCGTGAAGGGTTGGCTGTCGGTCTACAGAAGGGTTGGCTGCCGGACTGGAAGTGAGCGCAGACTGGAAACCCCGGACCAGCAAACCACAGACTGGAAGTAACTGGCATACTGCGGACTGAGTATATAAAAGTGTTGGCTCTCAATCCACAGTTTGCCGGTCCATAGTCACTTCCGGTCCACAGTTTTATGGCGGTCCTCAGCATAAAAATGTTGGGAACCCCCATGCTATATCACCAACCAGTTCAGCATGCGTAGTCCACAGCCAGAAAGGCCATCCAGGAGGTGTGCTGGTCATCTAGAATGTCCTGGCCAACTGCTTCATCCACCACAACAATCCACAGGAGGTGGTCACCAGCTTCCACTGCATGGGCTTCCCCAACTGCAGGAGGGCCATGGCCAGTACCACATCCCCATCCTCTGCCCACCCAAAGGCAACCTGTGCCTCCTCCTGCAATGAATTTCCTGTGACTCCTGAGGCCCGCAGTGATGCCATACATCCACAAGAGCTATTTTTCTGTTGTCCCCAGTTTCATCTTTGGTACTGTCATCGATCCTTCCTTCATGATTGGGGATCTGGCTTAACCCCTCCTGCCCTGGCTCATGAAGCCCTACTGGGGGTGGCTGGACTGCCTAAAGGAGCACTTCAGCTACTTCCTGAGCAAGTGCTGCATGACTGTTGATTTCTCCTTTGGCCACCTCAAGGCATGCTAGCAGGTTCTCACCACATACTCAAGGTGGAAGAGGAGAATTTGCCAAAACTCGTCATTGCTAGATGCATCCCCCCACAATGATCTGAGAGACCAAGGGGGAGGTTTTCCACAAAGCCTGGGCAGAGGTGGCACGGCATGCAGAGCATTATCATGCTGCTACCTCCCCACCACACTGGCTGTGGGCATGGCCCACCCGCTCCCCTCCCCACTTCTCTCCAGGAACTTTGAATTTTTGCCAGTGCCTAACCCCACATCACAGCCATGTGGAGTGGAGTAGAGCCATAATGTCCTGTGCAGGAGGGCATCCTTGCTTAGTTCCAAAGTATTCACCAGAACTGAGGGGAGGCTGGGCATGGTGCTGAGTGGTGCTGCATGTGTGGCTCCTGCACTGGTAGTCAGTGGAGCTGTGGGAGTGCTCTGTGTGTGTGAAAAGGGGGCAGTGAGAAGCCATTGGAGGAGTGGGAGAAGTACATCTGTGGCAGTAGTGTCAGAAACAGTGTTCTGGGGGCTGGATGTGTGGCCAGGGTCGAGGACCAATGGGGGTGGTCCCACAAGGAGAAGGGCAATGGGCATAGGTTTGAGGTCCAGGGTCCTGATGACTATGGCATTGGAGCTTTCCCCATGGTCCTGCACATTGTGGCCTGTGCATTCAACAATGCCTGAGAAAATGTGAGGGGAACTCAGGTTTCGCTGCAGGTGGACCTTCACTCTGAGATCCTGTGATGAACTGGGGACCAGCACCAACAGGCCAGAGCCCTTGGGAACCACCCCCCATTGACATACCTTGCACCTTATGGACCCCAGGGACCTGCTCCCAGGCACCTGATTATACTTTCATCCTGGGACCTCCCTGTACCTCCTTCTCCAGTGATGTTCCTGCCAGTGACTCCTCAAACTCCCCAGTGGTGCTGTACATGTATGAGGTGGTGATGGCCCTGTCCATGCTGAAGAAGTGGGACAGCTCCTCAGAGAAAGGCATGCTCTGCCTTTTGACTCCTAAATTTTTATTGGTGTTATGCACTTGTACTGAATCTTCATCCATTTAATCTTTGGTCCAGCACTGCACCCAGTCCTCATCATGGCTCTATACTTACATCTGTTGGACAATGTGTTTGAACACACCCTTGTTGTGGTGCTCTCTGGCAGAGCTGGTCCCAAATCTCCTGCTCACCCAGAAGGCAATGAGATCCTTCATCTCCCCATGGCTTCAGTTGTGTGACCACGGTTGGGAACTGGAGGAGGATGGGATGGGTTCTTCCATGGTTTATGGTGGTGCCCATGGGGTCTGAGTGTCTGTGAGCAGGTGAAGGTCTGGCTGTGAGGAGATGTAAGGAAGGAAGGAAGGGTAGTTGTATGTGGGTGTGGATCCCAGCACATGGTTCTCCCTCTCACTCCAGCTGGGTGTGGTCCCTGCTCCACAGTGACTGGGGCTCCACTGAACAGGCCACCCCCATGACCTCAAACTTTCCAGGAGCTTCTATCAGGTACCCCCATAATGGTGGCAACACCCCATGCCCAGGATCACTTCTGTGCAGACCTAGTCCTGATGTTCTGCCCCCTGCCACCCTGCTCAGGAGAGGGATTGTCTGTGCTGGGGTCCAGGTCACACGGTGCCTGCCTTTGGCCTCTGAGATGTGGTGTGCAGGTGCCAAGGTCAGGGTCCATGGGACTGTGCCCAAGGGTCAGTGTCTGCAGGGCTGTGCTTGAGTTCAGGGGTTATCTTGGGCTCAGTGTTGGGGTCTGCATGTATGTTGTAGGATGCTACATGACAGGGTGTTGGGGGTGTGAGGACATGACTCTGGGATGTGGATGCCCAGGTCCCAGGGCTCATGCAGGGAACATAGATGCCTCACTTCTTGCTGCCAGGTGGCTGGAGGCAGGAGGCAGGGCTGTGGAGAGGGGCTCTGATTCCTTAGCACTGGGACAGCCCAGGGGCAGGGTCTGCTGGGCACTCAGCCAGAGCAGCCCAGCATGAGCCAAGTGCTACCACACTTCCTGCAAACCATGCTGAGATGCCAGAGGTCAGTAATCTGACTTGAATTGATAGGCAAGAAAAAAGCTATTCTTCCAAACTACCACAATGACTTCATAGTATGAAGGAGGAAAAAAAATGACCCAAAGTTTTCTACTTAGTCTATTTAGACCTGATTTGTTTCCATTTTTGAACTGCAAGCCTTTGCTTGTACATTTGAACTGTGATGCTACTCCACTCCCAGGAGATAGGATCAGTGAGAATAGTCTGGATCTTTAAAATATACATGGATGGAAACAGATGTCAATGGAATTCTGGATACAGAGAGCACATAAATAAAAGCAGTGGCTCTATATTTTAAAAAGTAACTTACAAGATATAAATTTGGACATGATTCTGATGAATTATTTTTCAAAATTAAATTCAATTTCAAATGAAAATAGAGAGGGTGGGGGTTTTTTCAACTGCTATAAATACAGACTGACAATCCTACAGGCCTTCTTACACTTCTCACTACTGGTTAGCCTTATTTGAAATATAGATTTCACATGAATAAGGGCAGTAGCTCTTACATTTGCTAAACTGCATTGTGTTTGAGAATAGAGCAGTTGCTTGCCATCACCCTGCTTAAAGATAAGTTTTCGTGGCCTAAGACAGTACTGCTGCTTATCTTTTCTCTCTGCATACATCTTTCTCACAAACATCTTTTCTAGTGAAGGTGCCAGTATATGCTATCTGCCAGATTATATTGGGCCTGTGTCCAATTCTGTGCTGCTGTCCTCATTAATTGTCTCACCCTACACACAAATGCAACGGCACACTAGGAAAGATTTGGTAGGGATGGTCCCTACAATGATACCTGGGTTTTCCTACCTGATTAATCATAGCCAATGATGATTCCAGGTGATAAACCTGGGATTGTATCAAGCTGTACCTCTGGTGCACCTCTGACTCTAAGCTGCTCTTTTATTGGGATGGGAGACATGGTATTATCTCCCCCTAATAGCTTTAGGCTTAAATTGGTACAGATGCAGAGGGAAGGGAAGTTGGGTCATTCAGGCTCTCCTGTTGCTACAGAAATGTTTTTCATCACACCCATACACCCAGGTCTTGGGAAGACAAAGATCATTACCTTTTAGTTAGTAAAATTAGAGCTCAGTGAAATTTGGGGTTTCTGCTTAATGGGAAATTTCTTATTATGTTTCAGTTCATTTTCAGTTCAAATTCCCTGCAACCTGGAAGCTCACTGGGATCTGTAGACACTCAGGTGGGGTACATGCATTGAAATAGTCTGGGAAATTTATCCTCGGGGGGTGGAGTGGGAACTCTTTCCTGGATACGCCTGAACTGACATTTGACTGCTGAGCCCCTGAAGAGCAGAGAACTTGCAGTGCTGATGCTGCATAAACAAGGGACCCCTGTGCACACATCTCACATCTCAGTGTGCTCTCCAGGCTCTCTCATTGTGCTTGCAGACAAATGGCAGCAATATATAGGGCAGCTCCAATTGGCTGACCCAGATTGCTCATTGTCTGCCGGTGTCTCCCTGAGGCAACATGTGGGAATTCTGAAAGGGACACTTTCTGCTTTTTGCTCAGCTAGAGCACTTGAATCCATCTTGAGTGACACTGTCTCCCAAAGCATGTGGGGAGGGGAAGGAGTGGGGCAAATCACCTGGAATGCTGGAAGACTTTTCTGTGGCTTCTCTCGGAAGGAGATTTGTACAGGTATTTGCTCTCTCAGGACAGACTCAGGAGAAATTGAACCGTGGTTGCTGCCAAGTTATTTTTCTCCCGGAGCAGCCATTTTTGCTCTTGGAGAGAAATCCTAAACATCTGTACACTTACGGTTTCTACTGAGAGAACAGCGACTCTCCCGGACAAAACTGAACATTTATACGTGGCCTGAGTGAAACTGATGTTGTAAGAGCAATAAACTTAGTAGGAATGTCAAGTGGCATTGACTAGGTGGTGGTGGGTTCCCAAGGTCTCCTGTTCCAGGGTAAGTCAACCATGGAGGGCCCTGGAGCCAAGAACTCCACACCTCCAGGGTCCCCAGCTATATAACAGATGCACAAGGTGGGCTACCTCATAGCTCAAACTTCAAACAAATTACTTGAAGCTCAGAACAGCATTCCCCAATTCAATTTTTTTGTCTGAAAATTCCTAATGAGCTCCACTAGCTATTGTTACAGCTAAGAAGTTGTTGTATTAAAACAACATAAGTTGTTTTAATTATTAAGTTTTCTTCTCTATTCACATCAAAACAGAATTGCATCCATATGTCCCCACATTTCACAGATTAGGTCACAACTTTGGCAGCAGAAAAATTATTTGCACAAAAGGAAATGTCTTTGGTGGTTTTGAGCTGGATGTTAGATAAGGAGGAGTATGCCCCACTGAAACACCCAGTCTATACAGAGGCTGTGGAGCCAGGCTAAACTACCATGTTGCTTCTTCCAGTAAAGCACAGGATTTTTTTTATATTTGTAAGCACCTTATGTGACCACTGTGCACCATGTATGACCTCTCACTCATGCAATATCTTTTTGGGAATTCCCAGAGTAATGTTACTATAGAAATAATAAATCCATGGGATTAAAAAAAAATATGGATTTTTGAAAAAGAACAAGAGGGGAGTGAATTATTAAATGTTTTATCTGATATGTATTATTACAATTATTACTCAGCAAGGTCAGTGTCAGGAGAGATAATCAAGGTAAACTACTAACACAAGCTAGACTGCTTAGCTTTGCAGTTTCAGGTGAAACACCAGATTTTAAGTCACATTCATTTTCATTCATGACCTGCCTTCTTCTTTTATGTGTGTAGTAGTGCTGCCATTTAATACATTGTTTTCTACTCCTAGTTTTTTCTACTGTCCTCACTAATTACAAACCAGATGCTTATCTCTCTGAGTGCTCAAAGAAACCTACATTCATAAATAATAGTGGTGTGAAAGTAGAAAAGGAGAATCGCATCTTAGGATTTGGTTGCTTCATTTATAAAAACATTAATATTTGCATCATTCACTCCTGAGTAAGGCCCATCAATCTGTACATAAAATGAAACTAGTCACTTGGTGCATCTACATGTAAAATTAATCTGATGCAATAAACTCCAGCGCAGTTCACACAGTTTATTGCTCCCAGGCTCAGCATTTACAGAGGTGCCAGGGACCACAGCAGGCTGAGCCAGGATGGTGCAGCCCCAGCTGGCAAAGGTCCCAGGGGGTCAGCCTGCCAGCCTAGGGCTGCTTCTGCCCAGCAGAATGTGCTGGGGAGGGGCTGGCTGGGGCATAAGGGTGCTACAATACAAAGCTAACTGGCAGGCTGCCCCATGCCCAGCCAGCCCTCATCACTGTCTACATGTGTGCTGCAGCAGAGTAAATAAGCCAATGTAGAACAGTACTTGTGTTGGACAGTACTATCCTATGGCAGAGTTAATTAGTTTACTCTGGCCTATTAACACAGCTCATGTAGACGGTGACACTTTACTGCAGAGCTAATCAGGCAACTTGGCAGTAAGCATCTCATGTATATGCACCCACTAATTCTGAATGAATAAGTGGTTTTTCAGAGTGACTGGCTGCCAAAAAAACTGAAACAAATTCAATTTAGTCCAAACCAAAATTTATTTTTCCCCTCTGATTAAAGCAAAAACTAAAAAAAATCTTTCAATCCAAAATAAAGTTTCATTTTAGACAATCATAAGAAAAGTAAAGGGCTAGATTCCCAGAATTGCCAAAAAAGAAGGGGGTGTCCCTCTTATCTGATTGCCCAGTGGTCACTCACCCAGGTTGTGGGAGAGTAAGTTCAATTCCTTCCTCTTTCAAAGGGGACATTAACTCTCCCACAGGAAAGGTCCAACTCTTTGTATAAATAATTAGATGTTCCTCCAGGAGAGATTGGAATCCAGGTGGCCCCAAAGCCTGCTGGCAGCTAGGGAATATGTATTTAAATCCTGTCAGGCAGCAAAAGGAACTGAACCCCTCTTCTGGGTGACTTTTCTAACCCCCGAGCTATCAGATAAAAAAAAAGATACTTTCAGCACTGGCACTTTTGTGAATTTAGATCCCCAATGTTTTTTTCAGCTAAACCTATTCAGCACAATCAGGTCAACTTCACAAACAGATCTCAAATATCCAGCATCATATTTCTTGATGAATTTACTATTCACCAAAAACAAACCCCCCGACTCACTAGCATTGGGGTTTTAGTATGTTTTGCTTCCACTCATTCAAAGATAATTTTAAATACCATGTTTGTTCCAAGAAACAAATCAAAGCAGATATGTAAAAGATGTAAGCAGTGTTCAGTGGATCAATATCTCAGGTGGATAGTGACATGAAAAGTGGAGAAGAAAACCTCCTTGCTCTCCCAAAATGTGTTCTTTATACTCATTTTGTCAATACTGTATCTCTCAACAGTTGCACTGCACATCCATAGGGTTCTGTTGAATAGCTGTACAAGCCACATATAATTGTGCCTTTCTATTGGATCTGCAGCCTTTGAATTCAGACCATACTAGCTATATCCAGTGTTTTTCTAATGAAATTAATTCTTTGGAAGTAATTAAGATAAAGAAGAAAGAAGGATGAAAATCTTGGATAATATTAAATAGGAATTACACTTGATTTTGTGTATAATGGATGAAATTACTTAGTCTATCTAAAGCGTGGGTGTTTATGAGAGATTACAATTATTTTTAATCTTATTTTAAAAAATCATTTAGATTCTTATCTTTTAATGTTTTTGCTAGCTCTGCATTTTCTAAAAGGGCCATTACTGGTTCCAGAACAATTGCAAGAAACTTTATTAACTCTGTGTAAAGGTTAGAGATCTATACAAAATGGACTCTAAGCTACTGTCATTTGAAAAAAACAAAATTAAGTTTTTCTTCACTATAAACTGCAATTCTTTAGCACTCAGTGAAGTTAGGTGCACGAAATTTACTGCCTAAGGTTTTTTTGTGTAATAGATACCTCATTCCTGCTACTGTATTTATTGTTACTGCTGAATTTCTGGTGGTAAAAGTCACTGTATATTGACTCACTTTTTACAGTCTCAGTAATGAGAAAAATTGTTCTCCAAAATGTTTGTTGTCATTCATATATTCAAAGTTGCTGCAATTTGGTATCTTTAAAAAACTCATATTTATATAATGCTTGGTTTGCTTACAATAAAAAAATCCTATCAGGCTAAGAAGCCTATTGGGTTCATGCAGTTAACTTCTAGAGACCTAGTTTAAAATTCTGGCATTAGTCATACAAATTCAGAATCAGAGTTTCACCAAATTTTTGTAGCCTCATCCTTTTTCTCGGTAAACATTTCTGTGTATTACAAAACTGCCACACAGCTGGGAACTATTCAACATGATAGTCTGCACGCAACAGAGAGCTCCCATTAAAATTATAGCACTACTGTAGAGTAGGACTGATACGCTGTTGGAGCAATATGGATATAGACATTTGCAAAGCAGCCCATGCTTCCACTATCTTACGCTTGGCTGTTGTTATGCTCTGACATTTTCCATGTAAGACATTTCTAAGGCGCCTATCACATTGGTATCTAGGCAAGTTAAAGTTTACATAAACCTGAAAACTTATGGCCTCCAATGAAATATAATTTTAAAAGGAACTATAACCAGTTGTCTACAAATTTCCATAGGGCAGGATTTTCGGAAGTGTCTAAACTGGATGCATCAGTTTCTGGGTGTCCATATTCACATACGTATAAAAGAATTTTTATTCTTCATGTTCTATATTAAAAGGCAGTCACTTTTTTCATTTCTTTGTAGCACCCTGTGAGATCAGTAAGAGTTATTTGTGGTCAGAGTTGTCCTTACATGTGTATCTCACTGGGTAGTCACCATTTATATTGTAAAGTGTGAGATATACCCATTGTTCTTGATATTTGCTAACTGTGTATGATTTTTAACAGTGCAGTGTATTGAAGTACCATAGGTTTTTTGAATGTAACAAAATGCACATTTAACAGCACTTATGTAATGATCACACAATGTTCATTATAATGTTATTTTAGGAAGATATTACTGAAAATGTCTAAAGCATGAACTTAAATCTGAAAGAGACACAAGTTTGGTCATAACAGCATAGCAATTGCCCAACTAGATCAGCCCAAAAGTCCACCTAGCCCAGTATCCTGTCTCTGACAGTGGCCAATAACAGACGCATCACAGGAAGATGCAAGGACCCCAGGGTAGGCAGATGTACGGTAATACATTCCCTATATAATGTTTTATTCTGCTCGCTAAAAAGTTTATTTTAAGCCCCAAAGCCTGAAATTTAATACCCTATCCTAAATTTTTAGCATGATAAATTATGACAACTCTGGATCCAAGATTTTGTTTTTACACACACACACACACACACACACACACACACATTATGTATATATATATTTTTTTAAACTATATATATTATATTTAAAAAATGGTGTGTGTGTGTGTGTGTGTATATACACGTATGTATATACATATACACATACATACATACATATATATATCCACTCCAGCTTTGACTCCTGCTATGTTCTTGATCTCAGCAACTGTCACTGAATGCCCATTTATTTGTGTGTTATGAAAACAGAAACTTCTTTCTATAAAGATAATTCCCTCTTATTTATTTCCTAAATTAAACAATCTCAGCCTTTTTAGATTCTCTTCTGTTTTTCCATATTCCAGGCTTTCTCATCACCCTTTTCTGATTATGTGCAATGAGACTTTTACCGGTAACATTAATGACCAGTACTAGTCTCAAACTTATAGATTATCTTCTTTGTCTTTATAATGTTCTCTTAATTAAAATAAAGCTTGTGTTTGCATTTGAGTTTGTCCATAGCAAGAAGCATAGGCAATTGCTAGCAAAAAAGAAACTAGGTTTCCTTATTTGCACTATATGCAAGAGAGAAGGTTATGCATGAATACACATGCACCATATCAAATTTTGTCAGCAATAAAACACTGAAAAAACTGAGAGTTCCTCTGGTGGAAGGAGCACTGAAATTTTAGTAGGTGGGAACTTCTCTACCATCCCATCTGATTCTGTGCTGTGCTGTATCCCAAGCAGAACTGTCACTTTGCTTGTGAAACTAGAACATGCCTGCTGACAAAATCATCCCTCCATCCTTCCCCTCCTTTTTCCTGGAAGGCACATTTCACCAGAATTAAAGATAGCTCTTAGTCATCATCCTCAGCCTGACATTTTTCCAAGATCAGAATAAGACTTGGTTGTGACAATCATGACTAATGAAGCAGAATAACATTGGGTTAAACCTAAGCCAGAAAAAAGTATATGTTACATTGTTTTTCAAGAGAATACCAATTTAAGTTTGATACCAATTACATATGTATCACATTAATTAGAAAGATAGCTGATTTCAGAACAAATCTCTTTCTACTATGCAGCTTCTTTTTTATTAAATTACTCTTTCCTTAATATCGATAATTTAATACTTGGGATGCCCCTTTACAATAAGGAACATGGCACGATTCAGTGAAGAGCAATCAAACAAATATTATAGCTACTATGACCAAATTTGAAGAGGATATACTTACTTTGAATGATTTGTATCGTTCATCATTTAATATTTCTTTAGCTTGAAAACTCTCTCCTTCTTCTATTATTTCCTGTATGGAGAAGAATAGAGTACTTTTAGAATAAAGATTTTTAATTAATTTATCTTCAATTTAATATTCCAATAGTACAGTAGGAAGTTGTATCAGCAGGTGAACACACATACCAAACATGCACACACACACATGCACATACAGAGCACTTTTGGTGAACAAAATAGTTTTATTTCTTTGCAAACAAATCCTGAAATATTTATTCAAGTAAAAATCTCACTAATTCAGGAAAGGTGTAAAGATTTGAACCATCCAAAATACTTCACATTATCAAGAAATGGGTCTGTAATCAAGAAATTACTCATTATAGTTTCATAGTTGGTAGGATCAGAAGGGACCTGAGCAGATCATCAAGTCCTACCCCCTGCCATAGGCAGGAAAGAGTACTGGGGTTAAACGACCCCAGCAAGGTGTTCATCCAGCCTCCTTCTGAAGACCCCCAGGGTTGGAGCAAGCACCACTTCCCTTGGAAGTTGGTTCCAGATCCTAGCTGCCCTGACTGTGAAGTAGTGCTTCCTGATGTCCAGCCTGAACCTACCCTCTATCAACTTATGGCCGTTATTCCTAGTAAATCAATCATCAATTGGAAAGCAATTGTTTCATTATGCAGAGTAGACTGCATATGTCATTATTCTGTATTTGATTAAACTTATTCATTTTACAAAAGAAAGAGTTATAGTAGCAGTGGGTATATTTTTGTTCAGTATATAGTCCTTCCAATCTTTCTCCATTCTATTGCCTGGAGTTATACTCAAACTCCCAGTCTCTAGGTCAGTAAGGACTAAGAGCACTGTAGAGGTTATATTGTCAACTTCTGAAAGAAAGAAAAAAGGGGGAGTCAAGTGAATCACAAGAGTAACTTCTCCACACAAGTAAGTCATTCTGCTCAAATGTCTACTGCAATGATAAATGTCTGCAAGGTGCTGAAAGAGCCAAACTTATTATGAATCCAAAAGAAGAGGGATTTCAGCAAGACTGTACAGTTTGTCCTTCACCTATACGAAAGAATCATGTAAAACTAGAAGTAAGGCAAAATATAACATCAAATTACTAAACCGTTTATGGGTTTTGCTAAAATAGTTTTTCCACAGGCATAGGAACATGGGACTCAAAGGGGCCTCCTCTGTCAAAATATCCAGTCCTCTGCATTTACAAGCAACCATTTACCCAAGTATTCCCCAAAATGGCCATTTCAAACTCTCACAAAGAACTACAAGGCAAAACACAGAAACACCAAGAACACCCTACAACATGCCACAGGTAAAAGCTACCAGACAAGAGTATCACAAAAAGGACCATATTCCACACTACAGACAAAGGCAAAAGCCCCCACAGTCCTTGACAGTTTGACCTCAGGAAAATTCCTTCCTGGCCCCAAATTTGGGGATCAGCATTGTGACCCTGAGTAGGACAGCAAGATCCTCTTGTCAATAACCTCAAAGGTCTTAAAGTATTGACACGAATGTAGTAACACCCCAGACAAAAAGGTGAGCCTTAGCTGTGACCTTAATTATCATCAGAAAAAAAGCAGCCCCAGGAGCCAGCCACAATCATGAGAGGAGAAAAATTCCTGGCTAACAGGTGACCAGCAAAAGCCTTGAAGCATGAGACCACCTTCTGTGTTAAATCACATCAGGCTAAGCTAACCAATATTGCCAGAGAAGTCTGTTACATTCAATTAGAGAGCGTGTTTTTTTTTAATGACATATGCATTTGTTATCATTAGTATCAATAATAATGATAACAAAAATTCCAGGACCACCTTAATTCATTTGGGAAGTTTTGTGACATGTCATATTAATCATAGATTTAAATTCAAATTATTGTAAAGCTTTCCAGAAGTTACTGAGTCTATGGGAGTAAAATATTTCATAGCCTAAAACCATTACTAGATCCAACAAAGTAGGTGTTTGCCTATGAAAGCTCATGCCTCTCTAAACTAGCTAAGTCTCAAAGGCTGTAAACGGATACCACATTTGAGACAGGCCTGCTTTTCCCAGAGTTTGGCCCTGATCAAAACAGGTGCGTCTCAGCAGTGAAAGCTGTAAAGATGAGGTTTAGAAATGACTGAGCCAGTAGATGGCGAGGGAGAGCACAGCCTGGCTGGCTTGCCTCGCCTCTGGCATGGCCTGCAATAACCTTACAGATGCACACATAGCCTGGCCTCGGGGAAAAGTCTTAGCAAACTTTATATGGCATACTTCAGACAGATTTGAAGTAGAACAAGTCATTTGTACATCTGCAGAACCCTGCGGCAAATGCAATGTCTATTTATGGCCTAAGGTGCCCTCCTGCCCTACCTTCTGCCTATACAGGAGGCATGCATACAGGAGGCATACATACTGGTCTTCACGTATGCACATCAACCCAGTCTCTCTCATTGATATTTCTAAAAATTGTAAAAGCAGCATCTAGCACCGAGATGTTACCTCAATGACACATCTGACTTTGTCTCCCATGCAAGGCAGTCCTTCTATATTCTTCATTTGTACTATTGGAAATGGAAGGAATTTCAGCACGGAAGCTGCTCTCAAGAATTCCAGACAACCTAGTTTGTTTTCTCGGAACTCAAAATTTTCAGCCAGTATCTCAAAAGCATCCTGCAAAAGAAAATAAATATTAATAAAATATATAAATGTCAGAAATGTTAGTACATATGCAGACTGATTTGCAGACTTACTTTTATGCAGCTACTCCTCACTTAACATCATAGTTACGTTCTTGAAAAATGCAGCTTCAAGCAAAACAATGTTAAGCAAATCCAATTATGTCACAGTAGTTACCTACTAGCAGGCAGCAGCCAAACAACATTATTACTAAACATCGCGTGACTTCAAATGTGTATGTTCTCTAATAGATCAGCGATGTAATAACAAAACAACATTAGGCAGGATAATATTAAGTAAGGAGTACCTGTGCAATAAACATAAGCAATACAGCCAACCAGAAAAACTTCAGTAAAGCCTTCTATCAATGGAAAATTCAGTTCTGACAACATCAAAATACTAAATGAATTCATGTAGTTTTCACTGAAAATTTGTTTTGGAGACAAGCTGGAAGAAGATTCCAAGAATATTGAAGTGGGATGGTTAGACAATACTGGAATGAAATATTTCATTTTGAAACATTTTAATTTCATTTTATAGATTACAATAGAACATAAAATATAACATTGAAAGTTTTTTAAAAGCGTATTTAGGTGAACTGATATGGAAAAAAATGTATTTGTGAAGAATTTTGAAATGTTGTTGTTTTATACTAATTCAAAACAAAGCCAAAAATCAAAATCCTTTGGGAAACAAATTTCTATCTTTCACACAGCTGTCATAAATAGGGAATGACCTACAGGGGCAAACACTCCTATGTTTGCTTAATAAAAAAGGACCTTGCATTGAACTGCCACCTGGCACTTGACATCTGAAGGCGATTTCACCACCTCCCTAAATTTGAGAGAACTCTCCTGAGCCTGCCAAAGGAAAAGTAAAAAGCTCCTGCAGCTTTTAGAAATCTACCCAAATCCACTTTATCCACTGTGTCACTACATGACATCTTTTGGTTTCTAAAGCACACTCAAAGAAAATAGTCTGTGGCAGGCCCTACCACCCCGAGAGTTTCTTCTCGTTCAAGGTACAGCTGTGTGTCAAGTCAGCAAGCTCAAATAACAGTATGTGCCCTCCCCCGCAACTTCTTAACCCATGCAAAGGGGGAGAAACAGCCTTTTATGATTCTTCATTTATCTTGGGCCCTGTTTATTGAAGCTGTTGCATTCAAAAGCTGTTGACAGAGAAGTGATGTTCTTTAAAACTGGCAAAATTTGTAGAAATATGAAATGAGGATCATTTCAGGAGTATGAAGAAGTTTGTTTTCTGTCCTTCCCAAGGGTAAAATTCTATGTTTCAAAAGATAACAAGCTCTGTGACAGTACCTGAAGTCACGCAACTTTAAAAACAGTGGTGCAGGAATTTCTGCAGGCTGGTACAGAGTGGCAGTCAAAAATTTCAGTGCTTAATGAGACCCTATGCAAATCTCATAAACTCTCACATCTACAATAGCAACTGTTTTTCTGTTTGGTTGGTTTTATGAGATTTTTTTAGTGCACCCTGTTTCCAGGGCAGCTTCTCATTACATTGACAAGAGCTATGTAAAATGTGTGAGTAGAATCCATGGCACAGCAGACCAGGAACCATTGGTCTATGAAGGTTTGGATATTTCTTCTTAATGCTAACAGCACTGCCTATCTACCCTAAAATCTAGTAAACCCTCTTTATTTACTTTGCTTTCATCCCTGTTGCTACTCTCTTTTGCCCCACAGGCCACTAACATCTTCAGGGTTAGCTGTCAGAATACTTAAACCCCACTGCTCTCTAATCCAAAGACCTTTGGTAAAACAGAAAGCGCCTTCCCATGTCCCACATATAACTCTGTTAGTACATCTCTCGCCATTGTGCCAGAATTCCCATCCCCAACTAAGCAGGTGTCCGAAAGGAGCTGGGGAGAGAGAGAATGAGTGAGGTTTTGACTTCAGTCCCTAAAACTGACACAGGAAAGCTACAATCATTATTTTTCCTGGGACCAAGGGAGGAGCAAGAAAGGAATTGTTACTCAGTGTTCCTTCTACAGCAGTATAGCCGTAATCTACCTTTGATCTTGAAGGCTCAGTCTGATCCCAGGTTAGATATCTAAATAAAGTGGCCAAGTGCCTTTGTATACCAAAGACAACCACTAGAATAGACACAAAACATGATATTACCTAGAAGGAAGGCAGCTGGTCAGCAGTTCAAATACTGATGCACAAATAGGTGTTGACAAATATGAAAACAAATACAATGAAGAGAAAAAATATATCTGGACAGCATAAATGGGCTGAACATACTAATACAATCAATAGCAAAAATGAATTCTGGGAAGTGGATGAAACCATAATATATAACCAGCATAACTGTCCATACATCTAAAATTCTATCTGCTTAGAATTTCCAAACACGGTGGGCCTGGTTCCAGTTCCACGTCATTACTCCTCACATCGATTAACACTTATCAGAATAAAATTTGACCCACTAAATTGAAAGAACACAGTCCAATAAAAAAAATGTAAAGTTTTCAAAATTTGATCTAGAATTCATTTTGATCATCAGTTTTGCACACACTTCTAAAATCGATTTATACTTGGGTTTTATATTGACCTGATGGTTCACCTTTAAAAGAAAACAAGATTTTCCCTTTCTCTCTCTCTCTGTGCATTAACATTTTGAAATGCTGTAATTCTTTCTACACACTGCATGCTTGTTCACTTTTCTCATTCAGAGAATATTGACATATGCTTTGCTCAGGGACTGCATTCTGATTAGGATGATTTGTTTCACCTGTCTCTGAATCCTTCTTTCAGTCAAGCAGGGATAGTTTTTACTGAATTTAGGTGCAATCTCCGTTTTCAAGTTACACAAACCAAGTTATAATGTCCAGCCTCTATATCACTGCTACTACTAAATGATTTGATACTCTCATGCTGGTCTATATTATTTTGAATGTTTCTGCTTTCCATTCTCTGGAAAGGACAGAAAAAGAAGATTCCAGCCAAACAGATTCACCTATAAAGGCCCAAGTCATTCATTCAGTTATCTGTGGTTGGATCGCTTGATCAGATGCAGCCCACTGAAGACAGTGGGACTGCATTCTGTGTATTTACAGAATTTTCAGCTATATTTAAGATCAGATTTCATGTAGAAAACTATGGTTAGGGAAAGGTATTTGTCACAGGGGAGCCATCTCAAGGCCAGTCCAATCATTGGCCTGCCCACCTGTCTAGGGCAGTCCATACACCTGGCTCTTCTGCCACACTTTTGTTGGAATTGAATAGCTGTACCTAGGTGGGAGGCTGCACATTTAATGACCTGATGCCAAGGACATAATGCAGAGCTCTGAACCACAGCTGCACCATGTCCCGTGCCTCACAGATGACATCAAAACAGTTGACTCACATAGCCCTGTCCAGGGCCAAACTCTTCCCTTGGGCTGGGCCTCTTTCATACTACCTCCAATAGGGCAACATTTGCTCTGCCCCATTCTTGAGCCTCAGTCACATTGCCCTACTCTGCATGGTCCTTCAGGCCCCCTTGGCCCTACTCCATACAGCCCTTCAAGGTTCCTCTCTCTCACGCTTGGCCCTGACCCCTCTCAGACCTTCAGGCTGCCCAATTCAGGCCCTAGTCTACAACAGGGCTTCAGGTCTACCACCCCATACTCTAAGCTAATTCCAGCCCCTGGCCTTCTCTGGCCTCAGGCACCCCAAACTCGACCTACAGTCCACTCAGGCCCCAGGTGTGTGTCAATGTGTCAGGACCGCAAGCCTGTCCCCTCTATGGGGTAACCCACTAGGTTGTGGGGGCTGAGGCTACGTGGCACCCCATCCTCACCTTTCACTGCGGAGGCACAGGTGTAGCATTTCCTGGACACTAGCCCACTACAAGCAGCCCCGCCACAGCATCCGGCATCCAACAGGGTGTAGTTTCAGGTCTTACCCAGGACCGGGAACCTCCTCCATCCCCATCCCCATAGTTCCTACCCTAACCTCTGGGTCTTCTGGGAGCAGTAGTACTCAGGCCAAGTAACATTCATCCTTTGGCTCCCCAGCTGCAACTGGCCAGCTCTGCTCTCAGGGCCTGGTCTTACACACAGGCTGCCCAGCCCTCCACCAATCAGGCAACTTCCTGGGTGCCATGTGACCACCTGATTGGGCCTGCCACCTGCTTAAGCCCTTAAAGTGGCAGGCATCAAAAGGTGCACTGCCACAGTCTTCAATTCCAAATTTCTGAGAAATTTACGGCACAGGAATTGTGACAAGAGAAGGAGCATATAGGTGTTCCACCCTGCAGCCAACCCTTCACCCCTGCTGGCAACCACGGGCTGAGTTCTCATAAGGAAATGCCTCCCACACCTTCCACAGATAAGGGTGATCCCAGTCTGTGGAAGATATGGAGGGCCAAGGCAAGGATATGCCCCTTCCCCTTCCCAGACCAGAGTGACCTTGGTCTGTGGAAGTGAAAGGAAGCACTGGCCACTGGCAGGTTGACTCATCCTGGTCCCAGACCAGGGCAAGCCAAGCCATGGGGAGATGCCCCTTCCCCTGAATGTTTCACAAACTGGGGCAGCCTCAATCTGCAGAAGGGGTAGAAGTGCACACCCATTCAAACTGCTGCAGGAGAAGACAGATCTTCCTGGTAGGAACCGCACTATTTTTTTTATGGAACAGCCAATACTGTTCTGCAAAAAATGCCCCTTGATATCTGCACACTTTTTGTGCCATGGAAAAGGCATTTCTCCCACCACAAATGTAACACCTTTCCATAAGTAAAAATTTAACCTTATTCTATATACATGTCCTTTATACTGCCAATAAACACAACTTTATGAAACCCTTGTAATCTTTTTGTGTTTCTTATATGCTGAGTTGAGGGTTAACATTCTGCCTGCTTTCTTGCAGCGTTCAGTACAGAAGTAACAGCATTCTCATACAATAGGTTCAGAAACAATTCCTGCTTGATTCTCTCATTGTTTCCTCTATTGTTTTCAAGGACAAGCTTCATCTAACATAAATTCATCAGGACATCGTCTTGTTACCAAGAATTCTGTTTGCTATACGTTTTCTCTGCAGAGTAACCTTATCCCTCAATCTCCCCAAGGATTAGTCACCTTTAATCTACCTCACTAGAGGAATCCTATTCCTAGCTACATATTTATTTATCAGTTCCCTCTACCCAGACTAATAAGAGCTGTGCTATCCTTTATTTCAGAACATCTTATGAAAGTCCTCTAGAGATAGATAGCTATTGAGGAAGATGTCTTATTTGGTAGCTTCTTTAGCTATTTATATTCAGTAGGTTATAAGCAAAGGTATAAAACATTCAAAAAGGAGGGGAGAAGGTCTTTTTTCTGAGACATGATAGTCTATTACTACAAAATTCACAAAAGTTTGGTGCTCAACAGCTATATTTAAAGCCATTATACCTAAGTGTTGATGTTGTTTCATTCATCATATTTCTTCATTCATTTCCTTTTCTTCATTCTCCAATGTCTCCAATTCTCCAGTAAGTCTCCAAAGTCTTACTGTATTAATTTATTTACGCTATAACATAAGTATGTTTTTTAACAGAAGTGGGCGTGCAAATTTGAGTCATAAATGATATAGAACATGAACTCAAAGAGGGGGAAACACCTTTTTTTTTTTTACCACTAGCGTAAATTGATATAGATTTACTTCAGCTAGCAAAGGGAAGTAGTATAGTATATTTGTACTACAGCCAGTATTCCCTGTGATGGTGGAGAGGTGGAAGACATTTCCATAGAGGTCTTTTAATCAGAGAACAATTTTAATCTCCTTTGAAAGCTCTATAACAAGCCTGTGCTATAGGCTGTTAAGAGAATACCTAACTTGTATGTTATTCATGTCAAATCCACTCCGTCTCCAGCCAGCAGTTCCTGTTCATTGGTTGTGATAGCCAACTATAGACCCATAAGTGGAAGAAAATGCAAGAATCTTGGCAGCCAGGACTACTTCTCTGTGTCGCCTTCCAAGGGCAAGTAGCCTGTTGCAAACAAATCCTGCCCTTTGCCAACACACACACAAAGCAATTTGCAAAGATTGCAATGTAAACTTGAATGCAGTACTAGTTGAGGGACTATATAATGTAAGAATGGATATTTCATGGTTGCCACCCAAATCCTCATGAATCAGCCCCAATATTATAGTATTGGTTTAAAAAAAAATACAAGTTTGTTGGTTTGGGGTTTTGGTTTTTTTGGGGAGAGAGGGTGAGTGTGGTTGGGGCAGGAGGGGGGGGAATTAATACACTTCAGATAGTTCCTAATTGCTTTCTGGTTTCTGAGGCTTTAGTTCACATCAGTATCAGGTTTTCAGTATTCTTCCTCAAGAATTAAAGCCAGAAACTACATTGTCAGAAATTGTCCATCAAAACTGTTTTTCAAAAGAAAATTGGGTTTTTAACTAAATTAAATTTTTTGTGATAAAGAAAATTCCTTTTTGAAAGGAAAGTTCTACTTCTATCCATAAACAAACTCCCCAAACTGGTTTTGGTTTTTTTGTTTGTTTTTTTTGTTTGTTTTGACAAAAATAAAGTAAAAAACTTTATGGATAAAGAACCTGTTTTACTAGAGACTAGAGATAGTTCTAGGCAAAAGGTATGCAGAAAGAGGGAGATTAAGAGAAAAGTTTCCCTTACTCAAGTAAAATTCCTTGTTCAGCATTAGAAGAATGTGATACTTCCTTCTTGTCAAATAACAGCAAGAACCCCCAGCCAACACAACTTTCGCTCAGATTATCGCCTGCCATCTTGGTGTCAAGATTACTTCCCTGCCCTTCTCATTCTCTCCTTGGAGTATGAATGTACCTAGCTTACAGCAAGCCGTGATGGCAAAAGCTTTTCTTTTACTGATGCCTAACCCCAAAAGAGTTGCACATAAAAAAGAACTAAAAGGTAAAAACAAACCAGAGGACAGAGATATAGAGAGAAAATAATTTTTGTACTGACATGCTACACATTATGTAATAATGATACTGGGGGTCTTTCTCCCTCATTTGATTTGCAAGCTAAAAAATCTTAAGGTATATCTCCCACACCATATAGCAGGCTATTGTGTGAACATTTAAATAGATTCATTTCCCATCAAAGTTCAAGTTAACCTTGCATTAGCTGTCATGATAAATGTGTCTGCATGTATCAATGGCATTGCTATTTTAGGAAAGGAGTTGCTACTTACTGCCAGTGGGTGGACAGATCTTGGAAAAGCTGTGTCACTACCTTTATTTAAAAAGGCAATCAGATGTAGCATATTAGTCAGAGGTTGTTGACAGTCAACGAAAAAATATTATCAAAGCATTCTTTTTCAATCAAGTTTGCATTATTCAGTGTTTTCCTCCCTTTGCAGAGCTCATTAAGCTATTTTAAATAAACAATTAAACTAGTATTGAATATGCATTATTCCCTGTACAAAACATTGCCTGCAAATGCTGCAATTAATTATAGATCTGTCTTTCTACATGGAATCAGTTTTGACATTTTGATAGAGTTGTTTTGCTTTAAAAAATAATACAACTAATTTCCAAGCAAGTAGCTATCTATACAATACCCTAATATGCATTAGATAACATCCAAGAGAAAAAAACCCACATAAAATAGCTCTCAATTGATCAATTTTATTTTTCTTAAAATGACTCAAAAAAAGCTTGTAACCTACTAGAATTCATCAAAGAAATCCCATCTCGAGCAACATAATCAAGAGTTTATTATTGACCGCACCCCAATGCTGCAATGTCATGGCTTCTTAACTTAAATGCTGAACTGTCTCACACTTCTTACTAATTAAACAGAACACTGATTGTCTATTTAAGTGAAAATGGTTGAATGGAAAACCAAATGCCTAGAGATCTCTAACATGTTTGGGACTTTCATAGATCCCAGAGTATTCTTCAGGGGATGAGGTTTTAATTAAACATGAAAGAAAGATGGGCAAAATTTCAGCTCTTCACTTCGTGAAATGTTTCCATTGCACAACTTCCTTTACTTCCTCAGTCCATCTATGTAGTGCTTGGATAAGCTTTAGATTGTAAAAGAAGGTTGCAACATGTGGATTTAGTCTTTTGACCCTCAGAACTAACACTGTTCTAACCTAAAAATTTACAGATTTTTCTTTGCTAAGTGAACAGGAGTGTCTATTCTAAAGGAAGATCTGAAGCTTAGATAAAGGGAAAAAATTATACAAATTGTTATTCTTTTCCAGGATAGGTAAAATAGTTGTGCAGCTGTTTTGTGGCCTCTCTGTAAATGACAGCGTAATTTAGTTGCATCTGTTCCTGGAACAGTTTGAAACTGTGCACCCTATGAATCTTTTTGGATTCTTAAATCTCTGTCACAAAAATAGTATTTCACCTATTTCGTTGTGTTAGGACACAGGAGATCATTGGGTCACTCTTTGTTGCTGCCCCACATCTGTTGCACTACAGTGCTCAACATTTAAATCCTCAATTGGTTATTACAATCCTCAGATGTTCACATTTTTGTCTACTTAATTACTCTGTAATTGCACATTAAATAAATACTTTTTCTTAAGTCTTCTGGAACTAGATACTTGGATATGTCTGAAGAAGACCCTTAATGTTGAGTTACCTAATTATTTCTGCAGTAAATGTCTCAGCATTTACACGTGACCCTATTAGGCCACAGGAAACTAATAAACTCCACAGCAGGTTAGTACTTGTAAATACAAGTACTATCCTGCTGCAGAGTTTTTTTGTGCACAGCAACAAATGTGTAAACAGTGTTTTGTTAGCCCAGAGGGCTAGGGCACTAGAGTACTTCAGCGTGGGGACTGCCTGATGGCTAGCCCCACATTGAAGCACCCGTGTACCCTAGCCAGCTCCTCTGCAGCACATTGAGCTGAGTCAGAGCAGCTGTGGACTGTCCTCTTGGGCTCCCTGCCAGCTGGGGCTGCTGCAACCCAGTTCAATGTACTGCAGTCCTGGGCACATGTGTAAATGTGGTGCCCAGGAGCAATGAACTCTGGCATGATCTGCACCAGAGTTTATTGCTGTGTATTAATATGCATATGTTGAAAAGCCATTATACTGACACTAGCGATTTAAGTTAAATTGTTTTTGTTCTGGATCATATTTTTTTAACTTGAAGTTTATTCAGTAAAATGTAAACCTGAACCTGGGTTATGATTCTCAGACTACAGTTGCCAATAATCAAAACAGAACCATGTAAATTTAAATTGGCTTTAGAATGAATAATCCATTCAAATACAATGAATTAATTATCCTCTCGCATTCACCAATATAAATCATAAGTAATTCTATGAGTTGATGAAAAAAATCAGTTTATCTTTTGTATAAACTAAACAAAAGATTTCACTTCAGGTCAAATTAAGTATTTAGGGTTAATGTAAAATAACATTTTCTGTTTTATTCATTTTGCAGAACAAGAATTCCATTATTCATCCAGCCCTAAAGACACTACAACCTAGTTTTAAAACAATAGCTGAGAAGGGGAAAAGAGAAAATGAAGATAACAGTAATAATGTAATGTGCATAACTTCATGGTTCTGAATCATGGAGATAGCAATATATTATTTTATTAAAAATAAATATCAGATGGCATCAACTGTCCA
This sequence comes from Gavialis gangeticus, assembly GCF_001723915.1. Classification (NCBI taxonomy): domain Eukaryota; kingdom Metazoa; phylum Chordata; order Crocodylia; family Gavialidae; genus Gavialis; species Gavialis gangeticus. The sequence goes on along the minus strand of NW_017728994.1, from coordinate 42,234,711 downwards.
TGAAGTTAAACATCAGTAGTTGCTTGGTCCTGAGCATGACCATAAACTCCACTTAACTGGAGGGCCTAGTGGTAATGTGGTGGGGCTACTTGGGCAAAGCTCCTATAAAATACCACAATAGTGCAACCTCCAGAATAAGGAGAGTATAGGGAACCTCAAAACCCTAGCCCCCACTAACTTTTGGGTACTCTTTGGTTGGAGAAAAACTAAGGGATATCACTCTGACAGAAACACGCCCTTACTGAGGTGTTAGGCAGTCTTATCTGCTGCTCTCTGGCAGAAGCTACAACCATCAAGGCACTGAATGTCTGGATGCGATCTGGCCTTTGGATTCTGCCAGGATGGTCTAAAGTGGGGATGGTAAGTCTTGAGCAGCTTGAACTGTTTCAGACTCTTGCCTAGGCATATGCGTTGAAGGTCTTGATGTGATGGTCACAGGACTCCATACAAGCAGATTCATCAGGCATTTGAATAGACCTCTTATGTGTACACCACAATCCAGTGGATCAATGGTTGCCTATAACAACAGAATTGGAAGCTGAGAGTACCGGGGAGCAGCCAAGGGAAAGACCCCAGGGAGCCCGGGAGGAACTTGGGGAACAGGAACGGGACGGGAAGGAAAGCGGAAGAAAAGAAAAACATAGGTTTGTACTTTCAGAGAGCAGCGCGGCGAGACCAGAAGTGGCAGCGGGACCCGAGCGGCTTGTTAGCCACCTTTTTATAAAATTGTGACCAGCTGACGGCCCCAGCGGCAGGATCCCACCAGGGGATTTAAAAGCAGCTGAGCACAGCCCCTGGGGGAGGGGAGAAAGAGGACCACCGGTGAGGGAAGCAGGCTCTGAGTTCCTTCAGGGCAAAAGAGAGTGGAGGCTTGCAGCTGGCAGCACAGGTGGAGAAAGCATGACCCCACAAGAAGTGAACGCCGCCAGCAGCAAGGAAGAAGGCAAGCAAGGAAGCTTATTGTAGAAGCCGAGGAGGGTCGGAGAACCCTGACACCTGGAGGAGTCCTCAAAGGGGAAGAAGTGGCAAGCTCCAGATCACCACAACAAGGGAGACCACAGAAGGCACGGGTAACCCCAAAGAGGAGCAGTGGGGGAGACGCGCTGAGAGGACCTACCAAGAACATAGTAGGCTTACCCCAGACCCCAGTTAGGCTGGTTGGGGCTGGAGAGGTGGCAGCTGGGGCCAAAGAAGCAAGCAATAGGAGCAGAAAAAGGGGCAAAGGGATAGTCCCTATAGTTGGTGGTTGCTGCCAGTGATTTATTTTGTGTCTTGTTTGGTTACCCACTGTTGGAGGGGAGGTGGAGTAGGTAGCACTGACGGGTGCAGCTGAGGTCGGAGCAGGAGGCTGGGAGGAGGAATGCATATAGCTGAATTCGTGCAGCCAATTGGGAAGAGGGCCCCAGGTCCAACTATCAGAGGAATGAAGCCGAAGACAGACAAGATCCATCAAGGTGTGGTATAAGGGCAAGGTAGAGGGGAGGAGGAGCCTCGCAGAAGACCAATGTCCCGTGGTCCTTGAAAAGAGGAGCACCGATAGTCAATCCCCACCACTGTGAAAAAATCAAAGTCATGGCAGGAAAGTTTGGGGAGAGACTATTCGGGTCAACACTATCAACTCGTTGAGGTCACAGGGACGGAAGGGCAGACCACTCCGAACATCCAGGGACGTAGAGCACATGACCAGATGTTCGAAACCAGGCAGGTACACTGAGGAAAAGTGAAAAAGGAAACAGCAGTAGCTTTTTAACATCCCACATAGCATGGAAGACAGAATGAAGGCAATTGAGAGAGATGAATTAAAATGAACACTTACAACTAGCATTGGGCGGGCAATTATTTCAGGTGGAGGGCCAGTTAATGAGTTTTGGTGAGCTGTCAAGGGCTGCAATGGTAGCCCCTCCCCTTGAGAGCCCCACCCTTGCCCTGCCCTCTGGTCGCCTTCTTGGCACCAGAAGTTCCACCCCTTAACCCATGACATTTGTCACCGGAAGCCCCTTCTCTTTCCCCAGAAGTACTGCATTTGGGAAGGAGGGGTTGCCATCATTGAACTGGAAAATAACAAATTATATACTAAAAATAAAAAATTCACAATAATATATCTTAATTTTATTTAAAAGAAATATTTTTGTCCTGATTCATGTGTGTTTGCATAGTATATATACAGGTGATTGCATAATAACTCAAAATGAAGTTTGATTTTTGTATATAATGGGGGGGTGTGGAGAGGTGTGGGGAGTATGAGGTTTGTGGGAGCTGTGGGTATATGTGGGATGTGAGGGAAATTGTGGGGGTATGTGTGGATGTGGATGAGTGGGTATGGAGGTTTGTTGGGGGTTGTGGGGATATGTGGGTGTGTGTGGGGGTTGGTATGGGGTTTGTGGGGTATGTGGAGGGAGAAGGTGGCTGGGAGACATGGTGGGTTGGTGTGGGGTGTGCATGGCGGGGTGTGGGTATGTGTGTGGTGAGGGGGTGCATAGCAGTGAGTGTGACTCTCTCGAGAGGTGCACAGGTGTGGGGGGGTGCACTTGAGGAGTGGTGTGGGGTTTGTGGAGGGATGAGGGAGAAGGTGTGGGTGGGCATGGTGTTTGTGGGGCGAGTGAGTGTGTGGGGGAGGGTGTGGTTGTGGAATTTATTGGGGAGGGTTTTTTGGGTATGGTGTGTGTGCAGGGGAGCCCTCCGCGCATGCCCCCTGAGCCAGTCAGCACCCACTCTTGCCCCGCAACATCCCAGAGTCACCATGCCCTCTGGTGCCTCCCCACTGCCAACAGTGCACAGCCCCAGAGTGCCCCACGCCTGCTCCAGGCTCACCCCCGCCAGAGTAGATCAGCCATAACCTGGGCACAGCCCCAACCCCATGCCTGCTCTGCAGTTCCTGCCTGTGGCATGTCCTACTGCCCACAACAGGGCTGGGGCAGCTCCACAGCTGGACTGCCTTTCTGCAGCTTCTTGTATCTGCTTCCACCACTGCCCCATGGTACTGGTGGGGACACACACCACAGCCCTGACTGAGCACGCCCCACACCTGCTCTGGACTTCCCTGCTTATGCTAAACAGCAGCAGCAGCACCAGCCAGGCAGAAACAGCTGCTCATCACAGGGGGAAATCAGCCCTTCCTCTTGCTGCTTCCCAGTGCTTCCTGCAAGAGCCACTTGGAGCCTGCGCTGGGCTGCCTTGCATCTCCACTGCTGTCACCACTGCCTCTGGGCTGCCCCGCAGGGCAGTGGTGGCAGTGCAGATGAGACACAGGACAGCCCAGTGTGGGCTCTGCATGGCTGTAGCAGGGAGCACGTGCAGTGGTGAGGGGCCACTTTCCCCCTGTGCTAAGCAGCAATTTCTGCCCAGCTGGCACTGCTGCTGCCACTGTTTAGCATGAGCAGCTGAGTCCGGAGCAAGTGCAGGGTGTGCCCGGTCAGGGCTGTGGCACAGATCCCCATCAGTGTGGGACTGGGGCCAGCAACAGCAGCAGATACAAGAAGCTGCCTCTGCCCGGTCTGCCTAGAAAGGCAGTCCAGCTGCGGAACTGCCTTAGCCCTGCTGTGTGCCCAGGGGTTAGCAGAACATGCCACTGCCTGACAGTACCTGGGCCAGGCAGGATTGAGGGACCTGCTGCAGGCCAAACAAAGCCTCTCCATTAGCTGAATCTGGCCCGTAGGCCGTAATTTGCCCACCCCTGAACTAGCATCACTGGTAGAGTATAGTAATGAAGTAGGAGCATTAACTCTCCTATGCTTGCCCTGGGTATCAATCTGTAAAAAGGCAAAAACATATAATGTAAGGTAAAGTGTAAAACACTGAGAGGAAATTTCTGCTGAAGAAAACATGCACTAAGTATATGGCCAGAGAAAATAACATATTTTTGGTAAAGGGTGTGAATGTAGGTTGCTGAAAAGTTTATATCCTATTTGTGTGATACTTATTTAAAATTATTTTTAAAAAATAAGCAACACATTTCCTCTTCAACCAACCCACCTAACCATTTTCCTTAGGAACACACAAAGCGTACCTCATGTTACTGTTTTGACATATTGCCTGGAGAACTTTCTTCTAAAGAATACAATGTCAGTATGAGACAGGAGATGTTATTTAAAGCATACATCTTATTTAGTGTTTTTTCACTTACAAGAACCCAAAGTTAATTGTAAAAAGAGAACTAGGGCACTGTGTAGGTCTGATTTAAAATACAATAAAATAAATGTATTATGTTACAAAAGTCATGGATACAACTGACATTTGTAACACATGCCTTTAGGTACAATATTTACATGGAAAAGAAACAGAGAAGAAAATGAAAACAACCACCATTTTTCCCCATAAACAGCAAAGAAAGACAACCTGGCATCTTCCCCATGCTAAATATTCACATTCTTGTTACCATGAGTAAGAGTCAGAGTAGAGTAACATTCAGTACCATCAGCAATAAGCCTCAGAATCACAGAACCATTTGCCACCAACTAAATTAGCTTCTTCTGTAACAATTAAATTGTATTCCTCTCAAAGAATAATGCCTCTCTGAATTTTATTGCAGCCCAGTATTAATATTCAAATCCTCCAATCCCTTTTGGGCAAAGCAGAATGACATTGTTTATTTTACCATATGAAATCATGATGCAGCTTCCAGTGTATGCTTTTGGAGGAGTATGGAAGGGTAACTGTCTATAAGTGAATTTGAGAACAATGCTTTGCTATTCTATTCTCTCTCAATCTCAGTGCATAAGACAGAACCACAAAGACAACCTATTAAACAGCTGCCTCTGGTCAAACACATTGCCCTGTGATCCTGCTGTCTTATTCATGGAATTGACAGATGGTCACATACCCCCCATTGATGTATACAGTTGGTGTAAATTACAATGTAAATTATACTTGGATAAGGAATGGACAGATGTGACATTATCCTAGGGTAGCTGCACACTGTAGATGGCTGTTTCTGACCTCACCAGTAAGTGGTGGGAGAGTAGATAGTAGCTTGCTTGTCCTGAGGAAATGGCTCCCCAAAAATGGAAATGGACACTGCAATTTTCAGGGATAATTTTATACAGGGAAAGTTACAATGGTTTAAGGGCCTCTGGCATCCATCCATTGCTTCTTTTAAAGAAGCACAATGCCACTTACACAGGCTTAAATGTGTTGTCTTCCCATTGTTGAATAGCTACAGTTATATGTAGCAGGCTTCCCTTTTGGAGCTTGGGTTGAGTCCAAGGCTTGAAATCTTGCTGTTTTGATGGGTTGAGCCCATCCACCAATAAGAAGGCAGCAAAGGGAGTGAAGTCATGCCCCTTTCCTGAGCGGAGGGGAAGAGGGGTTCCCCCCCCCATTGAAGACTGCAACACTCAGGTCCGGAAGTCTTCAGGGGCGGAGCCCTGGAGAGTATAAAAGGAGCTGCGTGCCCAGCATGAGGGGAACACATCTGGGACAGAGGAGAGAGAAGAGCGGGGCTTAGAAGAGCTGAGGAGAGCTCCTCAGCAAGGCGAAGCAATAGCTCAGAAGCACTCCTGAAGACTTCCATCAGCGGGGAACAGCAAACGGCTCCAGCAACTAGGCTCTCGGTGTGCAGCACGGCTCACAACATCCAGACCCTGGGAGCTGCATGAGGCAGCTCGGGTCTGCAACCTCTGGTGTGTAGCCAGAGACACAGTGCACAGGCCGGTGCATGGAGTAGGACCTTTGGAGCGCTTGGGCGGCTCAGGTCCTCAACCCCCGGAATGAGGCTGGAAACTCAGTGCGGGAGGTGCTGCACGGAGGGTCCGGGGGCAGACTGAGCATGGTGCTGCACGAGGCAGCCCAGGCCTCCGACCCAGAGCAAAAGGTTGAGTCCAGGGAGCCAAACAGTGCTTGGGCTATTGAAGCAGCAGACAGGGCTGAGCCAGAGGCCCCAGAAGCCCTGCATACAGGAGCCCCGTTCCAGAGGACAGCGACCCCTCTGAAGCCCACTGCAGGTGAGAGAGCAGCTTGGTGCAGAGGACGAGGGCCACCCTCCAGGCCTGGGAGCCATGAGTTGCAAGGAAAAGAGGATTCCCACAGGGGAGGGGGAGTCCCCCCTGGTTAGTTAAGGGCTCCTGAAAATGGAGGTCCCACTGGGAGGGCCCCCCTAAAGTTACCAGCTTCCTTGTAGGGCTTGGGAAAAGCCCAAGAGCATTGGGGTTTTCCCTTGGGATTAAGTTTATCTTTGGGGTTCTTGCACCATAAGTGGTGTGATGGCATGCCTTATACTTTATGAAATCTCATATTTCTAAATGAGTAGATAAGTACAGTCCTAGGGCTCTGCTGGGACCCCCTGTTGCTATTATTTCACCTGTTGTTTACTTGTATTTATTTATTGTTCACCCATACTTATCTATAGTTTATCTGTTGGCTATCTATGTTTATTTTGGAGTTTATCTGTTTCAGATCAGACACATACCTGTGACTTACCTGTATCTGGAGCACTGGTATAAGGTTTTATGTCATTTACCCAGAGGGTATTGTTTATGTTACTGGTTTAGCGATCTTATAAATATATATATATATAGTACATATGTTTATATCCATGTTCCTTTCCCTTGTGATAAGTTAATGTAAATAAATGTGTATATAGTTAAGTCCCCTGACTGTCCTGGCCTGGTTCTATAGGGACAGAGGGAAACAATGGTCTGCAGTCCCGCCCCCACCCCCAGCCCCACAGCACACCTGCCAGCTAACAATCCCCTTCAATTGGAGAAGGGGAGTATATACCCAAGTTACCTGGGCTACATATACAATAGAAATACTGTGGGATTCAAGGTAACAGGTTCAGTTAATAGTCTGAATATTCAGGTATTTACAACTAATATAAACACAGTCCTTATATCTCCATCACAGCTCTGATCATTGTGTGTGTTAAATGTCTTGTAGATACAACAATAGTGATAGGCTTTCAAAGTAATCAAAGCACAACTGAGTTTCCCATTCCTGTCTCATTTTTCCCTTTGTTTTGCCAATGAAGGGGAACTGCAATTTGCTGCTTGTTGCTATATGCCGATAGCAAATGACTACTTCCCCCAGAAAAAGGGGGACAGCATGGAAGAAACCATCATTTGGAGAGGTATTTCTGTGGTGCAAGTTTTCCAATAACTACTCCTGGGGGTACCACATGCCCCTCCTGACACCAGTCACCAACCGGGGGAGGGGCCCTGAGAGCCAATCTCACTAACCAAGGGCTGCTTCCAAAAGTCCCACAGCCACTTCTGGAAGTCGCACGGCCACTTTTGCTGGCATCCCAGCTCCCCAGCCGGCACTCACGGGAGGGACACCAGCACTCCTACCTGCCCCCCTGCCCGTCACCTAAACAGGGAGCGTGACCTGACAGGTAGTGCACCAGTGCTCTCAGGTGATGCGTGTGCACACCCATGCATGCCCTCCGCATTGCCACTGCCTGACAGTCACCCCCCTCCAGGAGCAGCAGAGAATTGAGCACACTACATACAAAAGTGGTAGAATCTGAGCTAACCAGATTGATTAGTTAGGTTTAATATTATCACATATGAAAGAGCATGCAAGATATATATCATATTTACCCGTATACCAAACACACCCTTTCCCTGAAATCAGCCCTCCAAAATTGGGTTACATGTCTTAAGAAGGGAAGCTGATTTTTCTTCCCTGATATAAAAGCAGAGACAAACCGAAGTATGTAGACACTGGGCTCATCTACATTTACCTAATTAACTGAGCAGTAAATGTCTCAGCATTTACACAAGGACCCCTGTGAGGGTTCATGAAAATAATATACTCTGCAGCAGGGTAGGACTTGTACCCTTTTTATACATTCTACCTTCCAAAAACAAGATACATGTCTTATCTGGGGGCATGTGATATGCAATGGGGGCATGTAAGTCCTATCCTGCTGTGGAGTCTTTTTGTGCACAGCAGCACACTTGTACATGCTGACCATCTGGCTGACCATCTGATGAGGAAGCATCAGTGCTGTGACTTCCTGCCAAATAGCCCCGCATTTACGCACCCTCAGCTGCTTGCAGACATTAAAACAAAAATGGTGCTTCACTTGAAGCTCAGCAAGACCCTGCACTGAGCCCCGCGCATGCTCAGAAGAGGCAGCACCCTAGTTGGACCCAGCTCACCCAACATTTGTATAGATTGGGAACTTCAGTTGGGGGGGGGGGGGG
>NW_017728994.1:42224609-42226487 GCF_001723915.1 Gavialis gangeticus | reverse complement strand
GGGGGGGGGGGGGTTGGTGCTTTTCTCTAATAGCTGATTGAATCATTTTTAGATAAAAGCCCCCAAAAGCCCCACTGAAACAACCAATCTCTACAGATGCTGAAGAGCCAGATCAAACTAATGCACTGCTTCTTCCAGTAAAGCACAGTTTGTTTGGTTGTTCTTTTTTAACATCTTCAAGCAGTCCTCACGTCCAAGCCAGTCCGTCTGCAGCACACTAAGCCCAGTCAGAGCAACACTAGCCGGCAAGCTCACGCGCCGGGTCCCCTGTGAGCTGGGGTTTCTGGGACCCAGCTCAATGTGCTGCAGTCCAGGTGCACATGCAGATGCACAACCAGGAGCTTCCCAGGAGCAATAAACTGAAGAGCAATAAGCTCTGCAGTTTCATTGGTGCCTCCTAATGGCACATGTAGATGCACCCACTGTGCTCTAATGGCTCCTAAAATGGCTGGTGCTTGTCTCTGGCCCCAGAAGGCACAAGAGGCAGAATCCTGTGTTAATCCTCTCACAGCTGCAGTAGCTAGTGGCTAGCCCTGTATTTTATGCCTGAAGCTGTCTCAGGGCACGTGAGCTGCTGCATGTTTTCTTCATTATCTTGATGCAGTTTGTGATATAGAAACAACTTTTCATTATTTATAAGAATTTATATAAAGAACACCAAGAAGTTCCTGCTGCCTCTCCGGACTGCCTCCTGGAATGCCACTCTTCCTGGACACTGTATTTTTCCAGGTGGACTTATTCTATGTCACACTGTCAGCAGTGACTCTAGAAAATATCTTTTCTACAAAAACAAGATGCATGTCTTATCTGGGGGCATATGATATTCAAGAAAGTGTAGTATTTGTATTGCAGAAGGTATGTCTACTAGGGTTGTCACACAATTATAAAAATTGATCATGATTAGCTGCACGATTAAAAAAATTAGTCATAATTAATTGCAATTTTAATCGCACAGCTAAAAATTCAGAATTATGTGTAGAAAAACTCAAAATCATGCAAAATTATGCAGGTACTTTGTATGCTTGGGGGTGGAGTGTAGTGTGTGTGGGGGAGCGGGGAATTGCTGAAAGTGTGGGGCTTGGAGCCTGGGGAGGGGTGGATCCCCGCACACCCTGGCAGGATGTGGGGGCCCTGTGGGTCAGGAGTGAAGGGCAGCAGCAGGGCTGGGGGGCTGTGACTTGGGTGTGAGGAACAGACACACACACATACACAGCTCCACGCTAGTACATCTGTGGAGGGGAAGGGGTGAGAGGCAGACTGAGGCTCCTTTGGTGAGGGAAGAGATGGGGCGGGGCAGTGGTAAGCACTGGGGTGAATGGGACCTGGGGCTGGGACAGGTCATGGGACAGAGCTGCAGGCAGCTTGCCCAGCTTGTGCAGAGGGTGGTGGTTCCTCACCACTGCGTGCACCCCTGGGCAGGCATGGAAAGGTACATGCCACCTGGATTTGTACATGGGGCAGAGGTGGGCTACCTACTGTGGGCTGGGGCTCGGCACCCTGCTGCTTTTGCCCCAGGAGCCGTGTGATGCCACACTGTGCCTCCCACCACTGGGTGCGCAGGGGACGTGCAGTGCAGCCAGCATGCAGGTCCCAGGGGAAAGGCAGCAGGATACAAAGCCCCAGCCTGCAGCAAGATGCTCGCCTCTGCCCCATGCACAAATCCAACAGGCACATGCCCCCCCCCATGCCTCCTCCAGGGGTGCGCACGGTGGCGGGGAGCCATGCCCCCCTCCCCTGCACTTCTGTATGAGCCTCCTCTGGCTCTGTACCATGACCCACCCTGGCCCCAGGGCCCCATTCATCCCAGCACCTGCCCCTGCCCCATTTCCTCCCTCACTGTGGGGAGCCTTGATCTGACCCCCCACCCCTACCCTCTCC
>NW_017728994.1:42220941-42224598 GCF_001723915.1 Gavialis gangeticus | reverse complement strand
TGACCCCCCACCCCTACCCTCTCCCCCCATCCCAACCCCTCCACAGGCTTACCAGTGCAGTGCTTCTCTACATGCAGTGTGCAGGTTGCAGCTGCTTGTCTGTCTGTGTGTGCCCCACTCCCACCTCAAGCTGCAGCCGCCAGGAGCCCACGCCCAGGCTGCCCTGAAGTCCTCTGCACTGCCACTGCTGTCCCACTGGGTGGCCCAGAGATGGCAGAGCAGAGCCCAGGTGTGGGCTCCAAAATCATGTGCACAATTAATTCATTTAAAAAATTAACTCAAAAACCAGTTATTGCGCATATTAACTGTGATTTATTGACAGCCCTAATCTGTACCACAAAAATAGGCATAAAAACATTTTACTGTGATGGTCACAGTGGAAAAAATTCTCATGAGTGTTTTTTGAATAAACTGCAAACAAAAACTAGGTGGCAGTACAACCTATTCCATGTATACAGAAAAGAAAAAAAAATATTTTCGAAAAGAAAAAGAAAAAACCAGGACAAAAATTAAACCGTGTGGTTGGTTCCCTTTTGTTTCTATGCAGGAATTGGCTCACATATCGTTTAATCTTTTTTAGGTGATGTGTTTCATCTGCTTTAAGACTCCCCTATTGTTCTGTTCATGGCTGTATAAGACGTTTGATTATAATCACTGTGCTTGGCACTACCATCTAGTCCACCCACCATATTTTCTGCTATGACTTATAAAGGTTCAGTTGTTGCACCTACCTGAATTATTTATAGAAGAACAAAAAAGTGATTCAATTATACAATAGCAAAGAAAAATGGGACCGTGGAGCATAATTATTACATACTGAACCTATACTCTACCACAGATGTTGTCATCAGAGACTCAATTCAAAAATCCCTGTCAGCCAGTTTGAAAAAATAAACATCTAGGTACTAAAGAATTTATGAATTGTAATTCAAGATGAAAACTAATGACTAAAATAAATGTTATTATCTAAAAAGAGTCACCAAGGAATACACCTCCTAAAGAAGAAGTACAACACAAGCCTCATTACACAAATCACTGCCATGTTAACAAAGCACCTGTTTTCTTGCTCTGATGGACAGTATAGGAAATGGCATATTTAATTGTCTCTACTCAGCATCCATTCTTCCAGAAGACGATTTAAAATGGGAGTAAAGGAAAAATTCTGGAAATCATTCAGAAATGAGTGACAAACTCATTTGTCCTATGCCCATATAGTAGAAAGCCCACCCCAAATTAGAAGCACTGAGAAAAGTTACCTGAAGGAAATTTAAAAGTACCAGAGCAATAGGAACATTTTTGGCTCCCTGAATAAAGTTATTATAACAAGATGCTATCACTAACACATAATTCAAGATGGTCTGGACCTAATTTGCAGGCTATATGGCACTGAGCCAGAGACAATCTGTCGTTTAATGGTTGGCTGCCCACAGCTTGCACAAGTGAATTATACTGATGCTTCATTGCAGTTGTTAAGTACATGCACTGAAAAATGTGTTGGAACACTTAACTGAATACATGAATTATAGGTTTATTACTAGACCCAAGAAACAACAGCAAACTTGAAGATCAAACTTCTGTAACATTAGACAGAATGACCACTGATGCTCCAGATAAGGGCTTTACTTTTTCATTCCTTACTCACTAGTGCCTACAGCTGACTTCGCTGCAAGGTGGGGTGTGAGAAGAAAGTAGGAGCAGCTCTAACAAGCCAATGTATATTGTAGCTTGTGAAAATGTCTCATAGATAGATAAGCATTGCCATTTTGTCAGAGGCCACCATCCGAAAGTTATGCAGTGAACTCATTGCAGGTTGCTTGGACTGAAAATCAAGAGGATAAAAAACAGTACTGCCCTTGTCCCTAGTAAATTAATTGCCACACAGGCTCAACGTGTCATTGGTCTTGTCACCAGTTAGAATGATTCTCATGCATTCAACTAACACCAGCTTATCAAATATGAATCTGGTGCTTCCTCAGTGATAAACTTGGAATCTATCCTAGCCCTCACAAAAGATACTGAGAAATAAAGAAAGGACCATCATAAATACCATATTTTTTTGTATACCACATGCCCCCAAATAAGGACATACATCTTGGTTTTGGAAGGCAGAATGCAGAAAAAGGGGTGGGGGTGGGGAGGGATAAAGTAAGCTCCTCACAAAACATGCCAGGAAGAGTGGCAGTCCACAGGACACAGTCTGGGTGGTATAGCAGGACAGCATCATGGCTAGGCCACAGACCCTTCAAAAGGGCAGTAGCAAAAGTGTCATTTCTTTACACTAAATAATTCTTTATATAAGTTCCTATAAATAATGAAGTGTTGTTTCCACACCACAAGTTTCAAAATACTACAGAAAGCATGCTGCAGCTCACATGCCCTGGGCCAGCTTCAGGCAAAAGCTACACAACTCAACCACTAGCTACTGCAGCTGTGAGAGGGTTAACACAGAACTCTGCCCCTTCTGCTTGCTGGGACCACTCTTAAGACACATATCCCAGTTTTGGTGGGCTGATTTCAGGGAAAAGGGGTGTGCAGTGTGCACGTTCACAGTTCACCATTTACACTCTCGATGTAGAGATGAACTGAAATGTTGCACTAGAGACAGAAAATAGACCACCTGGTAACTTATGAAAAATACAACATATCTTCCCCCAATTTATAGCATTTACTCTTTAAATATAAGCAGAATTTCATGAAAATTGATAAGCATGATTTAGTAACTGTTAATAATAAACAAGCCTGCCATGATAAAGTTGTTTTATGTCACAATTACATATGTGAATATATAAAGGACATGGAAGGCTGGGTGCACAGTTAAAATGCTAAGTAATAGTGTATGACACAGTTTCAGTTCCTGAGTTGCCTATTTGACTGGAATAGACAAAAGGCCAGATCCTATTCTACTAGTTGTGAATCAATGTGCAATTTAGGGGATAAGTCTTATTTCAATGTATGTACTTAAGGATCACTTGCATAGCCATCATCTATCTAAGTGCAATTCTTGGTATTTATATGACTTTAGTATTCTATTTCCATTTGTGATGGAATAGAACTGTTCAGGTCCATGTGTTCCTAAAATGGCAAGGAAGAAGATAGCCCCTCCAGCAGAGCATCTCTTCACTGAGCCACCCTCCTAGCTTGTGGTATTCTTCCTGACCTCACATATATCTTCCCCTGTTGACTGTCCTCTGGGCCAAATTCAAGAAGTCCTCTGGAAAGGGAAATTCCTAACCTACTGGAAAAAGTGGTTCAAATCCCCTCTGACTATGGGGCACCTACAAATTGTTGTCAACCCTGGTCATTTTCAAGGATCTTAAGTCAAGCTGCAGAAGTGTGGCCAAGCCTACTTGGCCACTGCAGAAGTGCTCCAAAGCCTATTTCTAAGTAACCACGAAGTGAACATTTGCAGACATGACAACCACCTTAATCAAAGCAAAGGAAGCAATCAAAATGCAGATTGGTTACTGATAAGAGAAGCAAGAAACAGATCCAGAGCCCAACCAGATAACAAAACTAGAATAACTTACTCCTTTTTACTGAGTTACTAGGCTAGATTGAAGGGCTGCTCTCCTCAGGTGATTCTATTTTGCCCCAAAACCTATGGGAACTTTTGCATGCAGAGCTAGACCAGGAATTCTTAAGTCAGCTCACAGAGGT
>NW_017728994.1:42216758-42218821 GCF_001723915.1 Gavialis gangeticus | reverse complement strand
GCTCAGGTCCCTTCCAACCCGACCAACTATGAAACTGTGAAACTACGTGCTCCAACATGTTCTGAATAGAACACATCAGAGCAGACTTGACTGATTGATGTAATAGGGATAATCTTGACCAAATGCTATGTTGGTTTGTTTACCCTCCTCATTCTTTCTATGTTGGTTTGTTTACCCCCCTCAGCCTTTCAAGGATGAAAGAAAAACTACCGTGAACTTTTTGTTGTGATTATTTAGAGTTGTCCTCCTCTGACATGCATATTGAGAAACTCTGTCTGCAGCAAATGATGAAGCTTCTGATACACATGTCTCTGAAGTAGCAGAACAATCTTGTTGCACCTGATGTGAGAGAAAGAAAAACAAGTACCGAGTCTGTCAGAACATTTTAACCATCCAAAATACATTCTCTAGAACAATAGAATAGTAAAATTAATTTCAATTTAGTTAATATAAAAGCCTACATTAACTCTTTTCTAGAAAAAAAATAAGTAAGTTTCCTATTGTCCACTGAGGAATTTGGTGTTTGAGCTTCCTGAGAATATTTGGTTTCCACATATAGATTTCAAAGGTACAGTGGAAACAAAACCTATTTTTGCACTGGATACACTAAATACTGCTTCTCTTGTCAATGGTATATGATTCCCAAACTAGAAAACTTAGAAACTGGTTAAGGTTGAAAAAACCTACATAGGGTTGAGAGCAGAGCTTTTCAAATAATTAATTTTTTATTTCTATTTGTATCAAACTAATATAGAATATTTTTGTCCATTTTTTCTGCCAAAACAGAAAGGATGGAAGGACTTTGACTTTTAGATACTTTATTCTGGGCTTTGAGGTACAAAAAGTTGGCCCCTATCGGGTCCAATATACAAAGCAAAGACAAACAAATTACCATGAAACCAAGAGCACCATGTCGTTACATTCATAACATCACACCATGACAAACACCTTTGCTGTATTACACGTCATACCTAACATGCCATTATGTGATCGGGACACCCAGCCACACGGTCATACAGACCAAAGCCCTCTATAAACAAACGATTCCTAACCTGCTCTATCCAATCATACACGTGACAACACCTTCAACTTCCCACACAAAGAAAAAATGCAAAAAGGAGCCTGGTGACGGCTCAGGGTGCAGCACAAACTTGGAGTCGCAGTCCACCACTAACCCTGTCCAGTTGCCCAGACCGGTTAACAATATTCCCTCTAAGGTGTAGTGGTCCGTGAGCATACTGCTTCAGTCTGTGAGCGTGCCGCTTTGGTCCATTCCCGAACTGGTCCCACCTCCCCCTTTTGGAATGCACCACTTTGGTCTGCCCCACAGTATAACAACAAAATATAATACTATAACCTTTATTTACCAAAATGACTCCCATCTACCTTTGGTAAATAAATGATAGAAAAAGCAGCTAACAGCTAATTTACCCAAAGTACCATATCTGCCTATGCCCTTAGACCAACCCAGCTGTAACCAGCACTTTAATACTTTCAAATTCAAATGCATAAACTAGTGACAATAAAGACAAACCACTAAATGGCTAAAAAACTGGCACCAGCCCCAGCCCCCCCCTCACCTCCAGGAGCACAGCTTGGAGGGAATCTTGGCCATAAACACTGGCCTTTCTTTTGATTTGAAATCTGCTTTTATTTCTGCAGCAAATGCATTTTAGGGAGTGGAGGATTGGAATTCATTTATTTTTATTTTTCACTTATTAATATGCCTGTTTTTGATGGTTTTAACTCGTACCATTTCTAGCTTTACTGCACCATATATAGTGAGTCACTGCTTCTATTTTTCAAGCTTGGCAAGCATAGTGAGGATTCACCTTAGCTGTATCCTAAGATATTAGTTGATCTGTCTAAGGGTCTTGAGAGCTTTGGTCAGCCATAGCATCTCAGATTGATTGGATGGAAATTGAGTAGAGTCACTGAATAGGACAGATTTTTCTGTCTGAGGCAGTTAAGAGTAAGATATTTTAAACATACCTGCATACTCAATTCCCTTTGAAATGACATTTTAAAGATATTTAGGCTGTTAACTCCCACTACAATTAATA
>NW_017728994.1:42201198-42211758 GCF_001723915.1 Gavialis gangeticus | reverse complement strand
TAGTTTATCTGTCCAAGGGTCTTGTGAGCTTTGGTCAGCCATAACATCTCAGATTGATTGGATGGAAATTGAGTAGAGTCACTGAATAGAACAGATTTTTCTCTCTGATGAAGCTAAAGGTAAGATATTTTAAAGATACCTGGGTACCCAATTCCCTTTGAAATGACATTTTAAACATATTTAGGCTCTTAACTCCCACTGAAATTATTAGGCAGTTGTTAGACACTGAAATACTGCAGCAACAAGCCTTAACTGCTTAGTCTGAGGTTGCATACACATATTCAAGTAATCTGGGAAAACACTCCTAAGTTTGAATGCTGCCGGGAGCGCAGCAGTTTCCCAGTCCTGTCCCCAGCCCCCACCTCACCTTGCCTTGCCTCACGGCCAGGAGTGGAGCAGTTTCCTGGCCTCAGCCCCAGCCTTGCCTCACGTCAGCTCACCTCTGGGAGCAAGGAGGCACGTGGCATCGGGGCTGGGGAGTGGAGCAATTTTACGGCACCAGCAGAGCCCGCACCAGCCCCCAGCCCCGCCTCCCCATGCCTCTGGGAGCAAGGAATCACATGGTGCCAGGACTGGGAAGCAGAGCAGTTCCCCTGTGCCAGCCCCCATCCCCACCTCGCCTCCGGCAGCACATGGCCTCGAGGAGGAACCGCTGCCTGAGCTTACCTCAGTAAGTGTCCCACACTGGCTTCAGCATCTCTGCCACACTCAGCTTGCTGCCCAGTTCCTCTCAAAGCCGCAGCCCAGATCCTCACTGGGTGGGTGTGCAGCATTAATAAATTCATTTGCGGCATGGTTTTAAAGCGTGCCCCTAGGATAGAACGGGCAGACCATCGAGGTGGCTGGGTCAAAGTGGGATGCAAATGTGGCAGCTTATACAGTGTGCATCAAGCTGGATAAGCCAGTAATCTGGCAGCCCCAGGCAACATCACCATGGTGTATCGGGATGGCCCACCAGCACCTGGATGAGGTGGACATGAACCACCCAGGCATACAGGCTTCTATGGGGCAGGGAAGCAAAGGGGCTGTGTCACTGTCAGGATGCACAGGGAGCGTCACCAGGGTGCCAGGCCCAGCAGCCAGGACAACTGGCAGTGGGGTGGGGAAGGTCTCACTTGGGACATCTGCGGTGAGGTAGACCTGGCACACCTGGAGATGGTCATCCAAAGTGGCTACTGCCTCTGGCAGGAGGGCAGCCTGGATGTCATGCAGGAGATGGCCTACTCTGCAGATGGAGCTCATGCCCAGGTAGGTCGCCAGGGCCTCGGGCAAGAGCCAGGCCAACTGAGTGGGGTCAAGAAGATGGCCCAGGCAGAGGACACATGCCTGGATGAGGGTGGCTGTGAGGCTGGTGGAGGCCAGGCATAGCACAGGGCACTGCAGGAATGGGTTGTGCACCAGTGGCTCCATCAGCAGCTGTGGGAACCGCAGCCACTGGGCCTGGGCCCCGAGGTGGAAGGTGGCCTGCCAGGCTCATACTATGCCATGGTAGAAGACCAGAAGCACCCAGTTTGGGAGCATGATGTCCAGCAGGAAGAGCTCCCGATCGAAGCCAAGGGGCCCACGATCTGCAGGAACTGGCACACCAGTTGTTACCAAAGCAGGTGCTCCTCTCCATAGAGGAGTCACTGAAGGCCTTGCAGGTGGAAGGCGGTCACCTTGCTTGCCAGGTCCACAAGACTCTGGGCCCCCTCAGTGACAGATAGGTAAAGGGCATCTCGTAGGAGCCAGTGGCACCCATCCCAGAAGAAATCTACCAGGAGGCGCTGGAGTCTCTTGAATAGGCCCCGCAGCGGGTTGAGTACAGTGCACCAGTGCCACAGGGTCACTGCCAACAGGTTTTTGGTGATGAGGACACATCCATGGTAGGAAAGGCTGGGTAGGCCCCAGTGCCACCATCGCAAGCAGGCCTCCATCCCCTCAAGGCCATCCCAGTTGATTGCCATGAAGGTTGGTGGCTCGAGGAACATGCCCAAGGCCTTGAGGCCCTCACAGTGCCAGGTGAGGCCCCCTGGCAAGACCAGGGTGGGCCTCACTGGTCCATATGCCAAACAGCAGGGTATCACTCTTGGCCCAGTTGATACAGGGCAAGGAGGCAAGCTCATAGGCTCACTGGCAGTCTGTCAGGGCCCACACATCTTCCTGGGTGTTGAGGAAGATGGTCACGCCATCTGCATATGCCAGCAGCCAGAACAGAGGGCCAATGGATGGGCCTGTGGCCATAGGCAGTGTGCAGCACCACAGCACATGCAGCAGTGGCTCAATGGCCAGGGAATAGAGCATGCCTGACAGGGGGAGCCCTGATGGATGCCCCTGCACATGGGGAATGGGGTGCAAAATATGCCATTCACCTTGAGCAGGCTCAAGGTGTATTGGTACAAGACCCAGAGGCCCCCAGTGAAGACGGGCCCAAAGTCTTCTAGGGTCTGGAAGAGGTAGGCATAGCCCAACCAGTCAAAGGCCTTCTCCGGGTCCAGAGGGATAAGGCTGATGTCTAGGCTGAAGTTTGCTGGCTGTGAGTACATCATGCAACATAAACAGGTTGTCTTGGATGGTCCTGCCCAGCACGCAGTAGCTCTGCTCAGGCCCAGTGACAGAGGCCATGATGGTGCAGAGGTGGGTCACCAGCACTTTGGCTGTAATCTTGCAGTCCGCACACAGCAGGGAGATGGACCACCAGTTCTTAATGCAGCCAAAATCTCCCTTCTTGGGAGCCCAGATCTGTACCTTGCCCACGTCCCACCATAGCTTCCAGGAGGAGTAGCTCAGTCTTGCAGCCTCCCAGGCCCACCAAATGTGGGCAAAACAGTCCTGGAAGTAGGAGTGTTGGAGCAGGATGATGAGGCCACTGTGCAGGAGTGACAGATGGTGCTTGGTGACATAAAGGCAGTCAAGGCAGGCTGTGGTGAGACCACCAGCACTCGTCCTGGCCCAGGTTTACTGATGCACATCAAGATGCGGGGCTTGCCAGATGGCAATGAGGTCCACAGTCTCCAGGAAAGACTGCAGCTTCCAGGGAAGGTGAGGCTCAGGCCCCATGCAGTCGAGTGAGGTGTCAATGGTGCAGTTAAAGTTCCCACCTATGAGGAGCAGGTCATCGTCCTCACTAGCATTGCCAGAGGGGTGGTCAAGGTCTTGAAAAAAAGACCCTCTCCTGGACCCTCCCCAGGTGGAAGCTTGCCCAAAAATGCAGTTTCTGTGTCAGGCGTGGGCAAAATACAGCCCACAGGCCAGATCCGGCCCACCAAGCACTTCCCTCTGGCCCACAGAGCCCCTTCAAAACCTGCATAATGGCGGCTGCCTCTCTAAAAGCCTCCGGTGGCACCAGCTGCTGGCTACAGCACCTCAGGCTGTTTCCTCGGGTTCTGGTTGCAAGGTAACCAACCCTGACCTCAGCCTGACCCGGCTGGCCTTGCCCCGCCCTGGCTCAGGCCATGTTTTCAGCTTGAGAGGGGCAGGGGGCTGGGCCAGAACCTGTAGTGCCAGTGAGGGAAAACTGTCTGGGCCAGCTTCTGCTTTGCTGCACAGGACTGGAAAGGGCCCTGCCCTGCAGGTAAGCCCAGGAAAGCAGTTGCTTGGATCTGTATGCTGCTCGGGACAGGATAAGCCCAGCCGGAGCAGCAGGGACTCAACTGCATTTTTCCCCTACCTGTGTTGGTCAATCCCAAGTGGCACACATTTCCACTGCCACTTCTGGCTGGCGCAGACCTGGCTGGGCTCGCCCCATCCCCAGCAGCACGTGGGAAGCTGGCTTCAGCTGCATGCTGCTCTGGATGGGACAGCCAGGTCCGCACCGGCCAGGAAAGACAGCATGCAGCTGAAGTCAGCTCCTTGCATGCTGCTGGGCATGGGAGGAGCCTGGCCGGGTCTGCAGCAGCCAGCAGAAGTGGCGGCGGAGCCGTGTGTCACTTGGGAATGACTGGCACAGGCAGGGCGAAAGTGCAGCTGAGTCCCTGCTGCTCCAGCCGGGCTTATCCAGTCCCGGGCAGCACACGGCTTCGCTGCCACTTCTGCTGGCCGATGCTGACCCGGCTGGGCTCCTCCCATCCCCAGAAGCACATGAGAAGCTGGCTTCAGCCACATGTTTCTGGGGATGGGAGGAGGCCGGCTGGATACACACCAGCCAGGAAAGGCAGCATGCATCTGAAGCCAGCTCCCCACGTACTGTTGGGAACGGAAGGAGCCCAGCCAGGTCTGCACCAGCCAGGAAAGGTGGCATGCAGCTGAAGTCAGCTCCTCGTGTGCTGCTGGGGATGGGAGGAGCCCAGCTGGGTTGGCATCAGACAGCAGAAGTGGCAGCGGAGCCGTGTGCCACTCTGGACAGGACGAGCCCGGCTGGAGCAGCAGCAGCTCAGCTGCACTTTCCCTCTGCCTGTGCCGGTCAGTTCCAAGCAGCGCAGACTTCGCTGCTGCTTATGCCGGCCGATTCAGACCCATCCAGGCTCCTCCCATCTCCAGCAGCACATGAGGAGCCTACTTCAGCTGCATGCCACCTTTCCTGGCCGGTGCAGACCCAGCTGGGTCTGTCCCATCCAGAGCAGCATGAGGCTGAAGCCAGCTTATCACGTGCGGCTGAGGACGGGAGGAGTTCAGCTGGGTCAGCACTGGCCAGCAGAAGCGGGGGCAGAGCTTCCTCCTTTTGAGACCAGCTGGCACAGGGAGGGGGAAAGTGCAGCAGCACCTGGGGAAGCCATCACTTGGTAGAGGACAGGATGTGCTGGCCAGCCGCACCAGGGAGGAAAAGCTGTGGCTGAGCCCCCAGTGGCTTGTGACAGGAGGGATCCTATAGCACTGGAGGTGAGGAGACCTTGAACTGGGCTGGCTTCTGCTGTGCTGGGAGGGGGCTGGGACGGGTCAGGACCAGGTCATGCTGGCACCAGTGATGGGTGGCAGGGGTTGGCCAGCTTTTGATGCCTGGGGCCTGATGAGGTAGGCTGGCTCCTTGCTTGCAACACTCAGAAAGCTGCATATCCATCTCACTAGCTTCCCCATCCAAACCAGCAGGCTGGGCCATGACCAAGAGGTCAACAAACCCCTCTGCCACCCCCTGGGTCAGGCCTCCAGAAGAGAGGCATTCTGTATCACCTTCACTGCTACCCAACTTCGGGAGCCGGGAGACAGGCAAGGGGTTGGTGACCCCCACTGTCACCTCCCTCACTGCCAAGTCATCCCCAGCCATGGTCAAATGCAATGGGGTCACCAGCAAAACAGCCAAAACAGGGTCAGGCTCTCCATTAGCCTCTCCCACCACCAATGCTGGCCAAGGAGGGCCGCAACAGGGATGGAGTGTCCTGAGAGGCCCCCTTCAGCTTCCTCTCTTTGTTCTTTTGCCTAGTGGTGGGCAGCCCCCATTTCATAGGGGATGGGATGGGATGGAATGGGACAGACCACTCTCACCCACCCCCCTGGGCCAGCCACCTCAGACAAGGCAACAGTGGAGCATGGCTGGGAGGAGGCCCAACCCCCATCATCTGACTGGGCCCTGGTGCTGCAGTCACTGCCGCATCATTGCCTGCACAGAGCAGGGCTGCCTCAAGCTCTGCCACCTCCTCCTCCAGCTCCTGGGTGACGGATCTTGCTTGCCACCAGCTGGGAATACTGTGGCAGAATGCCCAAATCTGGATCTTCCCCAAGTCCCACCACAGCTGCCAGGAGGAGTAGTCTGCTTGTGCAGCCTCCCAGCTTCTCCACAGGTGGCTGAAGCAGTCCCTGAAGTGGGTGTCCTGTAGTAGGCTGATGTTGAGGCACCAGTAAGGGGCCCGTGTATGTGGTCTGCCAGGCAGGCTCAGTTCACAGCAGACTAGGGCATGGTCCGAGAGGCCTGATGGGATGATGAGGCTGCTGCGCAGTAATG
The DNA here is from genome assembly GCF_001723915.1 of Gavialis gangeticus. Taxonomy (NCBI): domain Eukaryota; kingdom Metazoa; phylum Chordata; order Crocodylia; family Gavialidae; genus Gavialis; species Gavialis gangeticus. The sequence goes on along the minus strand of NW_017728994.1, from coordinate 42,205,904 downwards.
GCAGATGGTGCTGGGAGAGGTGGTCAAGATGGGTCATGGTGATCCCACTGGCACTCATCTTTGCCCAGGTATATTGGCGCACATCAGCGTGGAGGACCCACCAGGCGTCGACAAGATCCGCAACCTCCAGCACGGTCCATATCTTGCAGGCCAAAGGCAGGTGTGGCTCTGGCCCCATCCAGTCTAGCTGCGCATCGATAGTGCAGTTGAAATCCCCACACATGAGAAGCAGGTCATTGTTCTCACTGGCGTCACGCAGGAGGTCACCCAGAGTCTCTAAGAAGGCTACCCTCTCTCTCCCCTCAGTGGGCATGTAGACATTGACTAGGAGCAAGCTCTGCTGTGCCAGGGTGATGTGGACGGTCAGCAGCCGGCCAGGGACAACCTCTTGTGCCACTGCCAAGTCATACTGTAGCTGCGGTGAGAGGAGGGTCGCCACCCTTGCGCTGAGGTTGGTGCCATGGCTTAGAAACAAGCAGCCTCTCCAAGCAACATGCCAGTCAGCTTGAACGTGCACGTTGCTGTGCATCTCCTGGAGGAAGGAGATCATCAGCCGCTTCTGCCGCAAACCCTCCAGGATGGCCATCCACTTCACTGGGTCCCTGCAGCCATTGGTGTTCAGTGAGGTAATTGTGGTAACCGCCATGAGCAGGAGAATAGAGAGGAAGGATAGGCAGGGTACATGCAGGAGAGGAGGTGATAGAGCAGGGCAAAACCACAGAGACAGGGGAAGGCCTATCCTTTCCCTACCCTATTCCATGGACCCACCTCGGCCCCACGCCTCCCTCACCCTGGTCACCAGCTTCTCAAGCTGCAAGGCATATTGACACATACCGAGGTCCCAGTGCATGAGTCTCACTGCATCACTGGTGGCACAGACAAACTGCACAGGGTCCAGGCACCATTACCGGATACTCTCTGCCACATTCCTCTGGCCCTTGGTCTGCTCTAAGAAGTCAACGAGGCCTCCGTAGCTGGGGGCCACCCAGGGGGAGTTCTCCAGCAGGAGCTGGATGTTGCTGACTGAGAACCAGTGGGCCTTCACTCTGGGAGGGAACCTACCAGTGAGGCTGGTGAAAGTGCCCTCAATGGCTAGGCTCCCTAGCAGGCCCCCCTCAGTATCTGGGTCAAGGACCATCTCCAGGAGATCAATCCCCATCCACTTTGGGGGGCAAATATCATTCCGCTCCTGGGGCTGCTTGCAGTATTCGGAGGGCAGGCACTCCAACTCCTCCTCATTGGCTTTGGTGGGCAGGGGAGTGGTCGGGGGGGGTGGCGGGCCCCTCTGCTGTCTCCTGTACCTGATGCTGGAGAGGCAGATACTCTCTCCCTGCCCTGCTGCTCACAAGTCCCACGAGCAGGGATGGGGATGAAGGGTTGCCAGATGTCACTGGGACATCCAGTGGCAGGGTTTCCTTGGGGGCAGGCAGGGTAGGGTCAGGTTCCCTGGCTACATTTTCCCCGGTGCTGCCATAGGCAGGCCCCAAAGGGGCAGGGGCTTCTTTAGAAGCTCCCTTTTGCCTCTTGCTCTTGGCTTTCTTGGGAGCAGGTGGCACCTCCCCCAAAGGGGGCAGGCCACGCTGCTTGGGGTTCACCACCTCCAGGTGCACCACCTCAACTGAGGCAGGGATGGAGGGAGGTGGAGGGGAGGTCTCAGTTGTTCCGCCCGATGGGGTGCCTAAGACGCTAGCCACCCTGGGTGGAACTGGGACAGGGGAACTGGGAGGACATTCCAGTCCTTCCACCAGGTGAAACCCACATACAGGTGGGGAGATGGGGGAGGGAGCCTGAGAGGGGGCCATGGTTGCCTCACCCAGTGGGAAGCCAGCACTTGGGGCACCAGCTGTCCCAGAGGGGACCGGGGCAGGAGGGGGCTGGGAGGAGTCCCCAGCCCCTCCACTGGGTGGGGCATCAGCCCTGACAGGGGCGGAAGGAACCTGAGAGGAGATATGAGCCCCTCCCCGGGTGGCATGCTCATGCCAAAAGGGTCAATCACCCCAGATGGAGAAGGGGTGTAGGGAGGCTTAGAGGAGGCCCCAACCCCACCCTTTGATGAGCCTCCCATGCCAGAGGTGGATACGCCATCCCACTGTGTGGATGCAGCAGCTGGTGCCCCAGCTGACTGCCCCAGTGGGCACTGGGCAGCCAGGTGAGAGCTGCTGCCACAGCAGCAGCATGCATTCCTGCCCTTGAAGAGGCAGACCACATTGGGCCTCCCATCCACCACAAAGGTAATGGAGAGAGGCAGGTGCCACCCATGAGGAGCATGAACGCCTGCCTCCAAAAGGACAGGACATGCCTGAGCCTAGGGTCCCTGCTCCCCATGGTCAGCCTGCACCAGGGGCTGTTGAGCTCGAGTGCTTTGGTGAGGTCCCAGTCTGGCAGGTGTGGGAGGATGTTGGAGGCCACCACTCACACTGCCAGGGTCTCCAGGGGTGTAACAAGTAGTGGATGCCCAAGATTTCCAGCCCTACCGCACACACCTCCCTCACCAGGCTGGGAGAGCTCAAGTATATGATGGGCACTGAGTTTACCCAGGAGGTTTACCGAACATTCCGGCATTCCACTAGGTCTGCCAGAGCTCCGGCGCAGGCCTCCACCCTGACGTGGAGAGGGGCATGCACCCTCAGGCCATGGCTGAGGGGAAGGTCCGCAGAGACATCCTCATGCCAAGTACCCTGGCTGCTGGCAGCCATCCTGGGCAGGAGAGGGTTAACTCTCCCACAGAGGCTGCTACAGGAAAAATAATAATAATAATATTTTTTTAAAAAGCCTCAGACTGAAGCTGGGGACTGGGAGGGGGCTGAAACTGCCCCCAAAATTGGCCTTAGGGGGGGCAGAACAACCCAGGGGGGAAAGCTCAGAAAGCAGGGAAAAGGGGCAGAGAGGGGGTCCCCAAGCAAAGGCTGGGGGAGGCAAGGTTTGGGGGGGTGAAGAGAGGATCAGGAGGGACGGAGTGGGGGGGAATGCGCAGAAGGGACCTGAGGTGCAGGAGCTCAAAAGGGCTTCACCTGTCGGTTGCCATTTTGAAAGAAAGAAAGACTTTTGACTTTTTGTGAAGGTTTATTAAGCAGGAAAGGAGGTAACAATCCAACAACAAAAAAAAAAACACTGCCCACGCAGGGGCCCAAGCACAACAGACAGAGCCTAGGGCTATGGCCTGTGAGAACTGCCCTCACGGTCTAAAAAAAACAGCTACTACAACAACAGCCCGCTCAGACCCCTGCCAGTGCCCTGGGAAGGGGCAAGCAGTATCATAGCATAAGGACTAAATGGATGCCCTCAATGCTGCACAGCACCCCCTGAATGGCCCAATGTGCCTGGAAGGTGGGTACCATCTGCTGGAGGACCACATGTTCAAATTCCAGTGTCAGGTGTGCCCAGACCAAGAACTGAGAGTCTCAGGGCATCATCAGAGCCAGCCCCAGAGAGGTTCCTGTGGCTCTTGAGGATGGCTATCTTAACCCAGCCAAGCGAAAAGTTGGCCAGGCACATGACATCCACTCTGCTGCTCAGTATGGGAAAGAAAACAAATAGGTGGCCTCCATGAGGTCCAAGTCTAGCACCTCAAACAAGGTGCCAAGGACAGCAAAGAGTGGCAGCAGCTGGGGCACCCGAGGAAGGCATGGAATAAATCCTCTTCTACCTCCCCTGGGCAAAAGGGACAAGCCACTGATGCAGTCTGGTCCATGTGGTGGATGAGAGTGCCGGTGGCCAGTATCCCATGCAGCAATCACCACTGGAGGTCACCAGTACATTTGGGAATGGGTAGCTTACAAAATGTGTACCACTGGTGCAAGTGGTGCTAGCTGGTGTGAGTGCCAGTGCCACTAGGTGCCACTTCCACATCATGTCAAGCCAAATGGCAAGGATGTGAGCGTGACAGACACAAACCACCCATATGTACAGGGATTTCAAAAGGAACACATCAAGATGAATCCCAGCATCACTGTTAGGAGACACGGGAAGGGTCAATAAGGTGCCAGGCCCACCACCCAAATCATTATCTTCAGCCAGGACAATAGGCAGTGGTGCATAGGGCTTTCTGGAGACATCTCTGGCAGGGATGTCCCACCACACACTGAAGTAATCAGCTTGACTAGCTGTATCACTATGAGTTTCTGGTAGAAAGCTGACGTCCAGCCTTTTCTGGCACAGGAAATCAAAGAGTGCCGTCTACTTCACAGGGTCTCTGCAGCCATTGACATTGAATGAACCAAAGGTTGTGACAGCCATACATGAATGGTGTAGAAAAGGGGGGAGAGAGGAACAGCAGAGAGAAGAAAGCAGCAGGACAGGAAAAAAAACAGGCCTACAGCTTGCCAGCCAGTGCTGTTCACAACAAGTTTCATAGTTTCTAGGGTCAGAAGGGACCTGAGCAGATCATCGAGTCCAATCCCCTGCCATGGCAGGAAAGAGTACCGGGGTCAAACGACCTCAGCAAAGTAAACATCTAGTCTCCTCTTAAAGACCCCCAGGGTAGGAGCCAGCACCACTTCTATTGGAAGTTGGTTCCAGATCCTAGCTGCCCTGACCGTGAAGTAGCGCCTTCTGATAGCTAGCCTAAATCTACCCTCTGCCAGCTTGTGACCTTTATTTCTGGTCACTCCTGGTAGTGCACGGGGGAACAGGGGCTTCCCCAGTGCCTGCTGATCCCCTCTGACTAGTTTGTAACAGGCCACTAGATCCCCCCTCAGCCTTCTCTT
>NW_017728994.1:42193601-42196198 GCF_001723915.1 Gavialis gangeticus | reverse complement strand
GAAAGGAGTTCCCCAGCCTGTAAGTATGGTGCCGGTTGTTCCTCCCCAGATGCATCACCTTGCACTTGTCGGTGTTGAATCCCATCCTATTCTTATCCGCCCACCCCGTAACCTGTCTAGGTCCAATTGCAGCCTATTCCTCCCTTCTAGCATGCCCACATCCCTCCACATCTTAGTGTCATCAGCAAATTTGAACAGGGTGCTAATTACCCCCTCGTCCAAGTCACTGACAAAGATGTTGAACAGTGTAGGCCCTAGGAGCAAGCCCTGGGGAACCCCACTGCCCACATCCCTCCAAGTTGAAAATGAGCTGTCCACCACCACTCTCTGGGTGCAGCCCTCCAGCCGGTTGGCAACCCATTTGACTGTGTGGGTGTCGACACCACAGTCCCCCAGTTTCTTAATGAGACAGTGTCGAAGGCCTTCTGAAAGTCCAGGAAGACTATGTCCACTGCTCCCCCTGCATCTAATGATTTGGTGATCTGGTCATAGAAGGCCACTAGGTTGGTCTGACAGGACCTGCCACTAATGAACCCATGTTGATTGCCCCTAAGCATAATCTCCCCTGCTAGCCCCTTGTGGATATGCACCAGAATAATTTTCTCAAAAAGCTTGCCCAGGATTGAGGTAAGACTAACTGGCCTATAGTTTCCCGGGTCCTCCTTCTTCCCCTTTTTGAAGATGGGAACCACATTGGCCCTCTTCCAGTCCTCTGGCACCACACTAGAGCACCACGAGTGCTCATAAACCTGTGCCAGGAGTCCAGCAATGACCTCAGCCAATTCCCTCAGTACTCTAGGGTGGAGATCGTCCAGACCAGCTGATTTGAATATATCCAGTCCTTCCAGAAGTTCCCTAACTAGTTCCTCACTAACCCTTGGCCTAGGTGCGCCTCACCTGGGGTCTAAGAGGGGCCCAGAGGAGGGGTGACTGTTCTGGTCCCTGCTCAGGAAAATGGAGGCAAAGAAATCGTTAAATATGTTGGCTTTGTCATCTGGTGTAACGACCAAATTTTCTAGCATGTCCTGCAGGTGCCCAACATCACCCTCAAGCTTGCTTAGGTGAAAACTATAACACTGCATCCCTGCAGTGGAGTGCAGCGCTACTGCTGCAGCCTTAGCAGACACCACACATCTCAGGTTCTGGGAATCATTTATGTATATGCTGTGCAACCCTCTGGTGGTGCTTTGTCTGGTCTAGAAACTCAATAAGGCTTTCAGCTGAGTAACTGACACAGGGAGTTCCACAGAAACAGGAACAAGTTCCACCTCTGTGGTGGGAATGCTCCCTATTGAGTAGGGCACTGAGAGCCGATGATCCCCAGGAGGAGCACTTGTTCCCGCACAAGGAACCTCAGTATCCCAGAGCTGCTTGTGGCCCCCAGAGGGTCCAACCTCCATATCATCCTTGTCATCCTCAAGGAGCTGAGAGGTGGGGGGAGGGCTGTCGGACTCCACCACCACTTCCCCTACCCCCAGATCTTCCCTGAGTACTACAGGGTCTGAGGGGATGCTGAGGAGGCAGGCAGAGGGGGGAGCCCTACTCACTAACCTCAGCTGTCCTTGAAGCAGTGGGGAGGTCTTGAGAGGATAACAAGCCTTTTTAGAAGACCCCTTTTTTCTGGGACTTGCCCTTCCCAGCAGGAGGAACCAAATTCTCCCCTGAGGGGGGGAGGAAGAGGTGGGGCTGGGTCCACCACCATGGAGCTAGTTGACTCCAATGAAACGGGGAGTGACTGGGAGGAAGGCCCTTCCCCACCACCTGATGGGGCTGCCACACCAGAGTTGGATGAGCCACCATTGGGTGCAGCCACAGGTGGCTCTGCTGCAGCCAGATGGGACCTGCACAGCAAAAACACAAGGTGTCCCCAGTGTTAAGGTAGACCTTGTAATGCTGCCTATCAAACAGGAAGGACATGGAGTGGAGCAAAACCCGACCCTCCCTGTTGAGAAGCATAAACAGCTGCCTTTTAAAGGATAAGACATGCTGGAGCTTAGAGAACTTGCTGCCAAGCAGCAGTCTACAGACTGATCCTGTAACCATGCTGTAAGGGTGCAGGCAGTTAATGAGGTTGTCGTCAGAGAGGAATGGAGGCATGTTTGAGCCTACCACATGAATGGTGTATCTAGGGCAAAAGCAAGGCAAGGCAAAAAGCACCCCCGACAGACACCTGCTACCACAACCTAAAGCAGGGTTGCTGAGGAAGATGATGGGGACAGAACTCATCTGGGCAGCATAGAGGAAATGTCTGCAGCCTATAAGCACCCCCACATCAGCAGCACACTCCTCCACTCCAATGGAAGGAGGGGCATGAAGCCAGAGACCAAAGCTCCAGTCCAGAGGGGCTGAAGCCCCAGCAGTGGTCTACTGGGAGCTGCCTTCAGCCATTCCAGCAAAAAAAAAAAAGGGTTAACCCTGCAAGGAAACAGAGGGTTGGGGGATGGGGAGCTCTCTGCCAGCAGGGAACAAAGAAGCTGGAAAAAAACAGTGCCAGAAAGTAGCAACTTTAGTTTCATTACTTGAAATAAATACATATTTGCTCATGTGCGCTAAAGATGACTGGTGAAATTAAATCAAATTTTGTTTTAAGTTTTCAT
>NW_017728994.1:42187900-42188601 GCF_001723915.1 Gavialis gangeticus | reverse complement strand
GGGAAGGAAAAACAATAAGCAGCAGAAAGCTGCAGGGAAAGGGAGGGGAAACAAAAAACAACAATAAGAAGCAGAAAGATCGAGATTCATAAAACTACCATAGAAAGAGCCATTTACACGCATTTTGTCCAGTAACTCATTGCTTCATCTTTTGATGTTGCTCCACTTTGGAAAGACTACTTAAGTATTAATTGTAGCAGGGACTGGAAGCCAGGTGGCTCCTTCACAGTCTTCTTCACTAAGTCTTGGTAAATATTTAAGTAGTCCATGCAAAGTGAGCAGCAAGAGATACAGAGCAATCCAATCCTAAATACACACACACACATATACATACACACATACATTCATGCAAAGCTTCGCAGAGCCCTGGGGGCTCTGCCACAAGCCCCCCAACCCCTGCCCGCTCTCCCAGCCCTGGCTGCTGCATTAGCTGTCGGGGCTTCTGGGTGCTCATGACAGAGCCCCCCCATGCAGCACGGGGCGGGGACAGCCTTCCCCCCCCCCCCCCCCCCCCCGGCCCTCCTGGCAGCTGCTGGTGAGTTGGGGTTTTTTTTTTTTTTATTGGCAGGGTTGGGAGAGCAGGCAGGGGATGCGGCCAATTCAGAGATTCAGCCAATTTGTCTGCAGCCAAATCTCTGAATCAGATTCGGCCAAATCATTCGGGACAGTGATTTGAATCACCGAATTGAATCACTGTCCCC
>NW_017728994.1:42180684-42187859 GCF_001723915.1 Gavialis gangeticus | reverse complement strand
GTGTGTGTGTGTGTGTGTGTGTGTGTGTGTGTGTACGTATGTAATGGGAAGTTTGTCTTCATATTAACAAGGGAAAAAAGGACTCCTCTCTCCATAACATACATGGGCAAGGAGAATTCAAGTACACTAGATAATGTATTAGTTAAAAATGATTTTATAAAAAAGCAGCCACTATGCATGATCTAGCAAAGTTTGTAGCAATTTATCCAATAGTATAATTGTACTCATAAAAACTAAAAGGTAATTTTTTTAATTGCTGAAGCAAAATAAAAATTTCTGACAGTTTTCACAGTCTGTTTTGAAAGGAAGGAAGTTATTATATCTTTACGTAAGGCTACTCTAGCATGTAACTGGAAAAGAGTTTCAGTAAGGAAAAATAGCATTACTCTGCCACGCTTGCATACATTCATGAATTATACTTAAACACTGATTTGAAATCTCAAACACTTATGATTAATTATAGTTAATGGACTAACTGAAATAACGTCAACTAGGAAGGTGGTGAGTAAAGAGCATGTTACTAAATATTGTATGTAAACCAGCATTAACTTCACTAGGTCATAAAAATAGCTATGCAAGAGCTGAAGTCGTGAGAAGAATGACTGTGAAGTAGAGCTGGGAATCAGACAGCTAAACTAAGTACACGGAGAGCGCTATAGTAAAGCAAAAATATTTCACTGTATCCAGGAAAACAGTGCGCTGAGACACAAACATCCTGTTCCTGCTTTTGCAAAATTATTTGAGCTTTCCCCCTCAATCAGTATCCACATGTTTATGTTTTTAATATGCTAATACTGGTTGTATAACTTATCAAAACAAACCTGGGACAGAAATCAATAGAAAACAAAATAGATGCAAACTGTAATTACTGGAGTCTGATTGGTAGGTGACAGCATGAGGACTAAAGAAACTGTCCCTTTCTATCATCAACTAAACATAATGTAACTTACTTACATTTATTTTGCCTTTTAGCGTAGAGAACAGGTGGGATATTATTATTCATACAAATTATGGGGCAAATACAGATTAGGGGACAAAAATCAAACCTCTGACTAAAGACAGTCACACCACAGTGCATCCAGTCCCAAACACAAGCATTTTGCCATTGCACTTTCAGATAATTTACCACGCTGTGAAGAAACAAATACTAAGATAATTTAAAAGTAAGTATTAATCTACCTTTTCTGCAGATCGAAATCTCCCTTGCATATTAAATGCATATTATGGTAAATTAAACATGGGTCAAACTAGTTTGAAATCATCCCATGTATGTCTATTGCTTGCTTCTACAAGTATTTCTAATATCTATACAAGTAGTACAGAGCATCTACAAACATTCGCCATTAGAGTGCATATGAACAGAGTTTTAAACCTTTGCATATCAGTGATTGTCTATATAATTTCCCTGCTATAACGTCTGTTGCTTTCATGTATGGGAAGAATGCCAACCTGAATTTGTCATGCTGCCACTTCCATTCCTCTTTTATGGAAAAATAGAAAACTGATCTCCTACTTCTTGAATGCTAGAAACAAACTAGCTGGCTGAAAAAAACAAAATCTGAGCCGGTGGGTTCTACTCCCAAACAGGTGCAATTTAATACTTATCTCACAGGTTGCCTTTGTTTTTTACCGTGTGTGATGGGACCAGATAGCATTTGAACCCACAGCCAATATCAAAAAGCAATTTTTAGGAGCATTCTGAATAGACATGTTCATTCATTTTCAGTCCTTTTATGATAATGTTTTCAGGATGGTATGAATGTAAGGATATAATATAACAGAATCTTAGGTACACAGCTAACCTCATAAAGGCCTATTTTAAGTAAAGAGGAAAACAAAGATCTAGGTGCACTATAAAATTGGTGACTGGTGTGACAGACAAACTGTACACAGTCCTGAAACAGAGTGATCTGGTACAGTTACTCTGTTCATCAGTTTCATGAAAAAGCACTTTTTTATTGTTATCCCTACAGTTTTTCCCTCAGTCACTTTCAAATGAAGATTTCCTTTCACTGGATACCTACTACTATGGCCTCAGGCTTTCTCAGCCTGTGTAACTAAACTGAGGAGGGACCATACACACTTGTATTTATTCCATTACTCCTGTCACTTTCTTCCACTTACCTTCAAACCCTGGGTAGTCTGGACATACTGCGGGCTGCAATGCCTGAGTACTTCATAAATCATATATTATAGCTGCAACCTATATCCCAACTTCTCTGACCTTTTACTGCTCAACAACTGTTTTTCATCACTGCTCTTCAGCGACCATTCTTTCTTTCCTCTTCTGCCCCTACCAGGAAGATCCACAACAGATTCTGAAACCCAGCCAGCGGCTCACTCAAAATTTTAACCTACTACGGTCCATTTTTATACAGTGACAATTTATAATACAGTGTGAGTTTTTTGGTTTTCTGTTTCACTTTCATTTTACATTTTAAAAGATTGTCATAATAGGACAACTTTGTTTTTGGTGCAATTCCAATTAAATATACCAGATATGAGTTTGACCTAGTACTTTAAAAAATTGACCTTCATCTCAAACTTTTCTCATTCCTTAAGGCAAAAGAAATCCGGTACTGGCCCTGTCTATTCAGCATTTAAAATGCTTTTATTTGTTTTACTATTTAGAAACCTGGTCTTAAGTATCTACTTTTTAAGTTAACAAGGTGACTAGCACAAGTATGTTTATTATGCTTTTCATTTATGTTACATGTAGTGCTTTATGATGGTCTATGTTTATTGGTATGAAATATTTATACCCTAATAAAATGAGAAGATCTCCCTTGCAAAACTAATCTCTCCATAGCATAATGAGCCACCATAGCTCCTTCAGGAAATCTTGCTCTACCAGAAATCCAAGAAGGCCCGCTTATGCAGAAAAAATCATTATTAATTTTTACTAGTTTTTATACTGATATTTGGATAAGAAAGTGAATTTCAGAATCTTTGTTTTTTTGAAAAGCATCTCATATACTCATATTTGCTGGTCCATGTAAAGCCATAGAGATTCAGATGGTGCTGAAATGAAATAGGAAGTACATAACAACAGTGCATCTTAAAGCTCGAACTTAAAATTGAATTCCCCCATAAGGCTTTATGGTGTTTTGTATATTTGGGATCGCGGGGGTTTTAGGTTTTTTTCAGTCAGTTAAATGAAATACTAGTCCCAAACATTCGTACCTCCTCAGCCTGTCTATGAGGTTAGATAGTATAATGTTTATATATATGTTTTTTTTTTTATTTCTGTTTGCATCAATTTATTTAGCGCATTCTACCTTCAGAAGATTCTGTGGAAAATAAGCATTGAAAACATAAACACATGGCCATCATGGTATTATTCTGAGTCTGAGAACGATAGCTCCATCTGGTGTACTCATTTTTTTATATTTGTTATTAAACAGGCATTCTTTCATCTAAAATCTTGGAGAATAGATTCAGTATTGTAGTTTAGTTTTTGGCAATGAAAAATGACCCAGACATCACAGTCTGTCTGGGCTAGAGGGGATTATAGATCATTCTTCATAGTTGAATAATCAAGATGAAAAAGAACTAAAGAAGAAACTATTATGAAATTACTGGTTCATTTTTTGACATGCTGTACACAGCAGTAAGATATACTCAGCAAAATCCTACACTGGTCTGAGTGTCCACTACTTTTCCACAATATAGGTCTGCAATGAGCTACAGCTCATGCAGTCCATTCAGGCTCTTTGAAATCAATAAGAATTTTCCCATTGGCTTCAAAAAACTTTGTATCAGACCTTTTGCCAGGCAACATTATACCCATCATTGTGATGGTTAAATTCAAAGAGAATAAGGGAAGTAAATACAGTTGGCTGGGGCACAGGGTCTACCAGTGACGTTGCATCACATCATCCTTTTTGAAGAACACCCAGTGGTACTATGACATTATGTAGAGTGCACAGCTTGTCAGGATAGTGATGCTACCTATCACCAGTTACACTGTGTAGCCCAGAGTGGTTCTGCAGCATACTGCATTCAGTTCCAAAAACCAGACTGCAGTATAACCATATGACTTTGCTGGTGCTAGGGTGCATTATTATATATCTTCCTATAACCTGAAAGGTCAAGCACCATTTACAGAATGTAGACAGCATGCTTTTCAATATAGATCCTGCTGTAGTATAATGCAACACCTGAAGTCCTGCTGTATATTTTCCTACTAGCACCAAGTGTGTAATGGTACTTAAGTCCAATTACTATTCCTTTACACACAGACTGCATCACCAGTCTTTTTATAGGTTCTTCAAGGGTATGTAGATCAACCCTAACCAGTACAAGTTTTAATGTTTATATACTGTTGAAAGATGTGAAGTACTGCAGTGAGAGCCATTAGAATAGGTCCTGTATGTCTCAGAGTAGATACAATTACCCTGGCATTTGAGGCATTTCCTATTTAAGTATTTGTGGGAATACAACAGATACCACACAAAAGACAAATAGTTTGGTTATTGGTTACTTTTAATAGCCTTCAATTTATATGAATTATGTATATTATTATTTCAGTAATAATGCACCAGACTATGGTAACTTATCACTATCAGCAGCCAATAAAAAAAGATTTAAAAAAGCAACTTATTAAAAAAGATATTGTGGAAGCAACCCTTTCATTTTATTAAACAGCATGAATTAATCTATACACTTCTGAGAAAAATATCATTGCATTTTCATGCACAACTCAATAACACCAAAAATACACACTGAAGTTACCCGATAGTTTTGATTCTTGTGAAAAAAGTTGAATTGATAATGAAGAACCTGACTTACAATAAGTCGATGTTTGATCTCAGAATCCACTGGCTTTCCAGCTTCCATGCAGGCTGTGAACCAAGAGATGTCAAGAAGTTCAAATCTTGAACTGTCCCTCACCTTCTGTCCTCTTAGCCACTGCAGAACCTCACCACAAGAATTGTTCTCTGCTACAATGTGGGTGACAGAATCGCTGTCAAGGAAAATACAAAGATGAAGGTTTATTTGTCTTTTTGGAGCCAACAGTATCTCACGGCAAAGCTGCTGTTTTAACATTTATATACCATGTGCTTCCTGAAGTGTTGTATCTATTGTATGGCAGGATGTGGAAAGCAAGTTGTGTTTTTATATTACAATGTATCTTTTCTATTCAGTCCATATATTTTAAGAACAGTATTATAGTTTGACAACTCTTATAAGTGCAGCATTTTCCTCCGTTCAGCATCATTTAACTTCTCTGGACACTTTTCCATTACATATTTTTTTGCAACTTGGAAACTGTTTGGCTTACACAAGCAGTATTGTAATGAAGAGGCTGTTTTATGTTACCTGACAGCCTTTAGAGAAATCAGGCTACTGGTCAATACATAAGAGCTTCATAATACTTTGAGATGTGCTGTAGAAAATCCTTCAAAACTCTAGAGCTGCTAATAGTTTTGGTAAACTTACAATCTTCTGTACTTAAATTAAGCTCTTCATAAATGGTATTGGTAAATATATGCAAAAACAAACCTTATGAATTATGCATCATGTCTGAAGACCATCTCCTGCTATTAATATGCTGGCCTCTTGCAAAACTGATCTGGTATAATTTAGCATAAAATCTCCATAAGAAATTTAAACTACCATACACTATATCATATGATAGAGTTATGGGTAGATTTTCTTAGAAATGAGGCAGAAGTCACTACAATAACATCTGGCCTCCTAGAAATGCATGATAAAGAAATATTAGGCATTATATGAATAATTACTTTCAGATTCTAGAAGGTAGAAGCAGACTTAGCCAAAATGACAATTTCTGTTCCACAAGAACTTCTGAAACACTGAAAATAATCATTTTGTTTCTGAACAATATAAAGTTTTAAATTTCCTGTGAAAGATAAAAAAATAACAAAAATATTAAGCTAATCAAATATTCACAACATTTTCAAATAAATTGAGCCTCAAGTTCCCAGGCCTCTCTGTTCACAGCTATGGGTTCTTGTGATCTAGGCTTCAAAGCTTTAGTTAGCACTAGGAGACTGCCAATACACTGAGAACCTAGAGATCTGAGAACCATAGGTGAGCCAGTGCCTTGGGGCTCCCCGTCCTTTCAGCTCTGTGGCAGGGCACATGGAAACCCTGAAATCTTAAGCTGACTTTCTCATGGTTTCTATGCTGCAGAGCTGGCACCTGAGGTTCCAAGATCCCTACCTATATCCAGGTATCCCAGAGCTTTGAGGTTCCTAGTTTTGTAGAAACTATGGGGCCCCTGGCCTTGGGACAGTCTACTACCCAAGAGCCCTAGAGTGCTCTGGATGCCTTTTAGAGTCCCTGGTCCCAGTGCTGCAGTCCATATGACAGGGCTGGCTGCGGAGTCCAGAACACTAAAAGCTCTGGTGTATCCAGAAACCAACCCTGTGAATTGGCTAAAAACCAGGCAGGGTAGCAGCAGAACCCTGTCTGTGTTTTGTCAAGTTTGTTGAAACCAACAAAAGTTTCATTATATGCTTTTTGTTTTTGCAAATTCATATTTCCCAGTGAAAACCTCTTTTCGACCCAGCTACACTTAAGAGTTCTGTTAAGTCATTCAAATTACACAAACTTACTTTACATTTTCACTTCTTGGGTGGCAAAAACCCCTTATGGTTGATTGCTGATCATTTAACAGGGTTTAGCCAATGGTATTGCTAAGTGTGCATGTGTTTATCTGTATTTATTTGCAAGAAAGAGCTTTTAACTAGAGGTACACCCAGGGCTTTCCCTGGCGGGGAGTGAATTGGGGCGATCCCCCCCAGGCCCCGCACTTTGGGGGGTCCCCATGGAGCCAGGCAGAGAGGCTGTGGCAACTCCATGCCACTGCCGGCTTCACAGCCACCTGGCCACTCAGCACCCCTCCCCCCACTGAATCTACTGCCAGTTTCCTCATGTCTGGAAGCAGGGCCCCATGCCCTGCTCTGGTCATCTCTGGATACATTGATATGTTGGTCCAATATCAGATCACCAATATAAAGAAAATTGACTGTATCAGAAGTCGGCCTGATGTGGCCAACAATGTGACCAATAAATGCCCCATGCATGAAGCCACTCTGCAGCACGCAGGCAGCAAGGTGCACAGCCTGGAAGCATGGAGACATGCATACAGCTGGTGAGTCTGTTGTGGTGGAAGGGGAGGGTGAGGGAAGAGGTATGGTGGGGAC
>NW_017728994.1:42170259-42170506 GCF_001723915.1 Gavialis gangeticus | reverse complement strand
GAGGGAAGAGGTATGGTGGGGACAGATCAAGGCCCCTGTGGTGAGGGAGGGAATGGGGCTGGGGCTGGGGCAGGTGCTTCCCAGCCAAAGTGGGGAGGGGCACAGGATGGAGTCACAGCTTATCTGGAGGGCATGAGGAGGGCAGCTCCCACTGTTATGCACACCCTGGGAGGGCACAGGGAGGCATGTCCTCCTGGATCTGCATGGGGCAGGGCAGGCTGCCACTGTGGGCTGGGGCCAGGGCTGT
>NW_017728994.1:42168560-42170120 GCF_001723915.1 Gavialis gangeticus | reverse complement strand
CAGAACCACCACCACCCACCCCAAGCTCAGCCCGGCCCAGCCCCCACCAGGAAGAGCTCAGCCCAGCCCTGGCCCCAACCCACAGTAGCATCCCTCCCTGCCCCCACACAGATCCAGGGGCACATGCCCCCACCCCCACCCCATGCCCTCCCGGAGTGCACACAGAAGCAGGAGCTGCCAGATGAGCCACAGCTCCATCCTGTGCCCTGCGCTACCCAGGCAGTGCCTGCCCCAGCCCTTGCCCCAGTCGCACTCCCTCCCTCACCACAGGGGCCTCTATCTTCCCCCCCATGCTCCTTCCCTTCCCTTCCCCTTTCCCTTCCATCACAACAGACTTACCAGCCAAACACTGCTCTTCAAGCTGTCGGGCTCCATATCAGAAATTGGATCAGTATCGGCTGATATGCCGCCTTAAAAATCAGCTATTGGCCCCAAAAAATTCTAGCAGTGCACCCCTGAATTTAAGCACATAATCAATGGTTCTCAACTGTTATACATGCAAGATACCCCTGGATAGTCTCAAGGCACCCCTCATAAAATGCCAACTGTTAGTTTTCAGTCTATTTTTGACTACAGAAAAATAATTGAGCACTCTATGTTGCCAAGAATGCAGAAAAATTACAACTATGGATTTCTATTTGAAATCTAGGTTTATCTTGAGAATCCTGGGCTCTTATACACATGGAAATCCAGCACGTCAGAGCAGACTGCATTAATCAAGTCTGCTGGAGGACGTAAATTGACATGCTCTGGCAGCCTCAGGAATCACGTGTATCAGCGGTGCTGTGTGACTCCATGCTGGGAAAATGGCTGCAGTGTGCTTTGAACTAAAACACGTTCTATGTGCTTTAGTTCAAAGCATACTGCCACCATTTTCTCAGTGTGGAGGCATGCTGCGCTGCTGATACACTTGATGCATGGGTGCTTTTAATTAGTGCAGCTCACTAATTAGAAGCACCCGACGCCGTATCAGAAGCACATGTAAAAATGCCCCTTGTTTGCAACCCTAACAGGGCTAACTTTATGTGGAACTTTATAAAGATCATTATAAGGATCTCAAGGCACCCCACAGTTCTGTGGCACCCAAGTTGTGTATCATTGATAGTCAACAAAATATAGGTTCATGAAAGGTATATATTGTCCCATCTATTTTCAGATAAGCTCTTCTCCCCTGGGAGACATAGTATCTTTGGATTGTATCATCTTGTGCTTAAGGTTCCTCATCATATCATTGTATCTTATAGAAAGCAAACACAATCTACAAGATTTTGACATCAACAGCCAAACATGGATTGGGGAGGAACAGCACTGTCTGCAACATGCTTCCTGCTTGACCCCCAGATATCCAGACAGATAACCCATTATTATTTGTACAGGACAGCATCAGGCTATACATGTTGCACACAGCTGTTTCATAACCATTCCTTAAGAAGTCACAATGTCAGTAAACAAAGGAACAAGACAGAACAAAAGGAAAATATAGTCTGAATGGTGAAGTTGGGCACTCGTCAGCTACCTGTTTTTTGTTCGGATCTCTTTCTCTCTCAATTTCCTCCCCCC
>NW_017728994.1:42157770-42163560 GCF_001723915.1 Gavialis gangeticus | reverse complement strand
CTGCTGGCTAAACCAAGAGTATCATTGGCAAGTTCCTTAAGAAGTCACAATGTCAGTAAACAAAGGAACAAGACAGAACAAAAGGAAAATATAGTCTGAATGGTGAAGTTGGGCACTCGTCAGCTACCTGTTTTTTGTTCGGATCTCTTTCTCTCTCAATTTCCTCCCCCCAGTTCCTGAAGTCCCTCTTTTACTCTTGCTGTTTATGAGGGACAGGAAGAGCCACAAAAGACATGGACAAAAACATTTGTTTACATGTTTTCTCGGTATATTGAGAGGCTGTTAACTAGTAATAATATTAGGGTAGCATTACACTTAGCATGTGCTAGCAGCACTTACAATGCTAGTGTCTGAGTGTTAAAACAGTAAAGCACATGACATTGTAGCACAGGGCCGTGTTACATGGCAAGTTTAGTTGGCTCCTGGAGCTCTTAACTGCTGAACTGGCCACAATTACACTTAACATCTTTAAGTGGTTTAAAGCACTCGTTATGTGGCTCAAAGTTATGCCACTTCAGGGCAGAATTATTTCTGGTCCTCATAATCTTGCTCCTGTTCCATTAAGGTGTGGCCACTCCCAACAGCAGTGTCACTCAAATTGAAGTCCTTCAGTATCCCAGGATGCAATGGCCCCTTCCCCCACCCTCCTGCTCTGTGGGATCTCACATCCCTGGCTGCTTCTGATAACAGTATTTCCCATCTGATGAGAGTTAGGAAACTTTCTCCAGGGGTAGCAGGTGCAATTTTTCTGGTGAAGAGCAAGGACTCTCCAGGCAGGAGAGGGAGGTAGCTGGGAAAGGGAGAAATAAAGGAATCATCCTGCTGCTGCTTTCATTCCCTCCTCCCAAGTGATTGGCCTTTAGGTTAATGTCAAATCTCCCTTTGGGCTATGACAGGTCCAAGTCAGTTCCAAACAAGTGAGCATCCAGGAAGCAACCCCCACCCCCACCCCCCCACACACACACATAGAAAACATGTTAGGAGCTAAACACCCCCCAAAACCCAGTCTCTCAGCCTCTCTTGAGGGACCCCGCCACCTCCCACCCCTTCCCCAGCCTAGAACACTGCTGCTGCAGCAGACAAGGGACAGGTGAAGCATAGAGAATCATAGAGAAGAAGAGCTGGAATGGACCTTCCTGCTCACCAGGCCTCTAGGGGCAAGTCACAGCTGGGAAGGTAGGGGGCGCCAGTCAGAGAAGGTTATACTAAAGATGTGACTGCTCCAAACTCCAAGCTAGCGCTAAGCCAGACAACATTCATGAGACTTACAGCATAAGGTGTAACCATAGTCAATTTTCCTTTTCCAGCAAGGAGTATCTCCAGATCCTATCAACTAAAATGTTGAGCTAATATTGGACTGCTCCACAGAGGTAATGTGATTAGGAGACTCCAGTGTGCTGGGAGGGTGGGAGCCTGACAACCCACTGTTTGCAGACTCCAACCCCTATACCACACAGGATTCTTGAATCAGCGCCTGTGCAGTGGCGGGGGTCACTCTCAGCCCCTACACCACACTGAACCTTGAACCATAGTACCAGTCTGGAACTGGCTCCTCTGTCATCTCAGAGCTGAGACCAAAAATCAACCAATTTTGGGTTTCCTACCACATCCCACCACACTGGGCCAGTTCAAGGCCCAGTGCTATGTAGCACCAGCAAACTGGAACCACATGGGAGCCAGTCTCAGCCTTCAAACCACGCACAAGATGGTTCAAGATAAAACATGACACACTGAAGTTCAGTCAGTCAGTCAATTCATTGCTTTCATAAGTAATAATTCTACTTAACTGTCATGGAAGGGCATAGGGCACACACTTTCAGCTTGAAACTTAATTACTATGTTTCAAAGCAAGATTGTATTATTATTTTTGGAGACTAGTATACCATATCCCTAAGTATCAATCAAGTCCAGAGAGCTTCTTCATTTCAAACCCCCATGACTTCTTAAAATTCAGTGGGTTACTCATGTAAGTAAGTTTCCATGATTATCCACTAAATAATTGTTATCATGTAATCTTTCACTGCATTAAATGTACAATGACTGTATTTGGGGAAGTTAAGTTAAACATTTTACCCTGCAAGAAAACCCCTTTTTCTCATTTCACAACTGGTAGAGTAGAGCACATATAAACTGTCTGTTTCAATTATCTCTAAAATATCTGAGAGAGGCCATTCAGTGGGCAATGTATTATTTAACCCTATTAGGTTCTACTTTAATTAAACTGTCATATTTTCACTTGTGTACAAAAATTCAGTTGGAGACACAGAACTTCTGCTTCCTGTGGTTTATTTCACTTTATATAAAATATTCATCTTTAATGTATTTGCACCAAGCTGCAGATCTGGGAACTCTGCCATCATTATACTTGCTGAAGCAGTTTAGTTGTTGTGCACCAGTTTCCTCTGGTATCTGTACAGCTGTGCTTGATTCTTGGCAGAAAATGTAACAAATTTAGTGTTTCCTCTGGCACTCTTGACAACAACAAAAGTCAACAGTTAAATAGCTCTGTTTTATCCAGTTGCATCTAGCCTGAAATTAAATATATTGGCCAACTCCTGACAAAACAAAAAAGTTTTGTTTCTTGACTTCACACAAAGTTAGAAATATTAGCAAGAAACATCTCTGTCTCAGCAATGCAAATGGACCCTAATCTTTTCAGTTACTTATCAATAGATCTTAAGATATTTGGAGTTAATAGAAGCTTTTTTTGTTGTCTTGAATGGGTTTTAGATCAGACACTAATTGCCTAATACCATCTACTTATTTTACATGATATCTTACAAGTTGTTGCTTCCAAAAGAAGACTGTCCTTCTTTTCTGATTCACACACAAGGTTAAAAGATTTAAAAAGTTGCATGAAAGAATGTGACTACAGATATTTTGGAGCTGGAAGCTCCTGTTTTGTTCTTTATGCATAGTATGTTAAGCAGGCATTTTATATGGAGAGGTGAACACATTGTGATTTCCTTTAACATTATAAATAAATTGAGTATACACTAATGTCTGTGAAATGAATAGGCTAATTTCACTAATTAAAGCCAGGACTGGGTATATAGAGTAAATGCTATACAGGCTCCCCCAAAGTCTGACAATGACACTACCCCTTAATCTTCAAATGCCATATCTCTGATCCTTTTCTGTAAAAAAAAATTCTGCACAGAGCCTGCAGAGCTTATCCCTTAATCAAACATATTGCTCAGTGGGATACTTCAAGTGGGGAATAATTACTTTCTGGAGTAATTACTCCTATTACTATTCTTTCTACTTATTTTGTGTGGATGCCAAGAAGGGTATTGAATAGGGGATAGATCACTCCATATATTTAGTGCTCTCCTTCCATAGCATCCGCTTTTGCCATTGTCAAGGTTAGGATACTGGGCCAGATAGACCATTAGTCTGACGAAGTATGGCACTTCTTATGTTTTTATGACTAAGAGATGTTGGAGGAATAAAGTTCTATTAATGCTTTACATTTATTGTACAGGCAATTTCAACTTTTTCCTTTTCAGGAACCAACAATTACATTTATGTAATAACTAAATTCTAATGAGAAAAAACACTGTCTGATTTACACCCGCTGAAGAACCTGGCTTATTGGTTACAGCAAAACTAACCAAGTGTTCAATCTTGAATCACGTGAGACATTTCTGCAGGTTCAAGAAGCTGAATTTGTTTGATTTTATACATGGGGGACAGTGCAACCTGATTAAAGTCAAGAGTTAAAAACAAATTTGAATCATGAATCAAAGGTATTTACTTATGCCTAGGTGTTTCTAATTCTCTGCTAGGTTTTCTTTCCTCAGTTATCTTCATTTTTATAACATAGAACTATCTACTAAATAGCCATTTATTGGAAAAAAATAACATTATATGCAAATTAAAAGCTATTTGCAATCACTTGCATAAATGTATTTATGACTGTTACAATTACAATCTTTTGATTTTACTTGGCTATTTCACTCTTTGCAGTATTGTACATCATTAACCTTCATTATAGTATATACTTTGAACGTAGCATATCCTGCAATTAGCTAACAACACATCTGATGTAGATTTCCAAGACTACGAGTAAATTTTTAAGTACCAGCATCATGTCCAGATTGTACATACATAAAGAATTTCCTACCTTAGTTCATTCGCTACCCTGAAACCTTTTCTTCTTGCCAACTCCATCAAGAATCTCCGTCTGGTCACCCCCATTTTCCTCTCCATTATAAAAATGACTAATTCACTGAACTTTATTTCATAGCTCCTGGGAGAAATTGTAAGGTGCATTCCTTTCTGCTTTTTCCTCTGTGGGACCAATGTTGGAGCTCTGACCTTATTCATGATGGAATTCTATTTGACTGTCTAAATATGAGCTTATATTCATTCTGCCAGCCACGATCTGCATCTGATGTCACCACCTATTGACATCATTCTCATCTGTTTCTCTTCTGAAATAAAAAACAAAAAAACCCCAGAAGCATCAGTTGTTTTGAACTCACTATGAAGACTTCTCTACAACTTACATGTGGGAAGAATTTTAACTACTCCACACAGGTGCACATACACTGAAATTCACTGGGACTTAACAGGCCATTGCCTCTGAAAACTTAATCCAGAAAATATCTTCATAACAAATGATTTAACTATATTGGACCAGATTCTTTGTTGGTAGAAAGTGGCATAGCTCCATTGGAATAACATTTTCAAATCATTTTCAATATCAACATTATTACCACATTTGGAAATGAGATATACAATTGACATTGCTTCCATTTTTACTTAGAAAGTATTACTGAGAAAGAATTTAAATCCCATCTCATAATGATGGCTTGCATTGTTCTGTGCTCTTGTCATTTATCTCTAATTAACTTTGAGGGTTTGATTTGTTTTATGTAATTTTGCCCAGTTGTTTCTTGGGTTGTATTTTTAACTTCATTAAAATGTTGATAAAAAGCCTTTTTTTTAAAAAAAAACAAACTAATAAAGCAAAGCATTTTAAAATAATTTCACAATAAAAATGAATTTATGGGCAATTTGATTACAAGGAAATGAATAGCAAAGCATTTGAGACTAACTTATATACACTTTAAATGTGCCGATATCTGACAAATTGTGCTTATTGCATATAGAGGTGCATAATTACTGGGCATCTATCATATGTTTGATTCAACCACCTCCACTGTGACACTGTCACTCTCAACTATGATTCTCTCAATACTTTGATGAAATGTACTGATATGTCGCCAGCATAAGCCTGTCTGCACAGCATGCACAGGGGCACTGGACTTTGAAGCAAATGGGGAAATGTGCCTCTACTAGGGTTGCCAACTCAAGACACATTTTTTAAATGACAATCTGCAAACTTTCTACTGATAACCAAACTTTTTTACAGGTGCATATTTTACCTAATGTAAATGTAACTATTCTGCCAGGTCCTGGACAAGGGTAGGTTCAAATTTAGGGTTTAATATCAACCGTAGCAAAAAAAGCTTGTTTGTCAGTAAAAAAGCTTGCAGATAGTAAAAATACAAAAAAAAAAAACCTTGGGTTGGCAACATTGCTCGACTGCAGCAATGGTTTTACACCATGCTTCCCTCATTCCAGGGGTGCCCTACTCATCCCCACACTGAACTATCTGCCCTCATCCCATCCCCCAGCCTTACCTCATTGGCCCCACCCCCTCCCAGCACAGACCCCCAAAAAAAGGCTATTGTCTGGAACACATCTTCCTTTCCATATTATGCTGAATGTGTCGATCTGAGTTGCACTGAAATACAAAGTTCAGGATAAAATTCCCCCAGC
>NW_017728994.1:42133666-42152770 GCF_001723915.1 Gavialis gangeticus | reverse complement strand
ACAAAAAAAAAAAACCTTGGGTTGGCAACATTGCTCGACTGCAGCAATGGTTTTACACCATGCTTCCCTCATTCCAGGGGTGCCCTACTCATCCCCACACTGAACTATCTGCCCTCATCCCATCCCCCAGCCTTACCTCATTGGCCCCACCCCCTCCCAGCACAGACCCCCAAAAAAAGGCTATTGTCTGGAACACATCTTCCTTTCCATATTATGCTGAATGTGTCGATCTGAGTTGCACTGAAATACAAAGTTCAGGATAAAATTCCCCCAGCTTTTTCCAACTTCCCAGGAAACAAAATTTACACATCTGAATTATTGAAAACACAGATTTCACCAATTCTGCAGAATATGTCAAAAATGTCATGGCATGAACAGATCAGCAAGCAGACAAAAAAAGGAACAAGAAAACAAGAAAATCCTTCCTAGCATCAGATATAATTATTACAGTCTATCCAGTGTGCTTTGAATGGTCACTTTGTCATTCATGTGTTACAGAATAGTATTCCATAAACTGTCTCCTGTCATTGTGGTCACTACTTTAAGATAAAATTATGAAAAGAATCATTGGCACTTCCTCTAGCATTGTAGCTGCTGGCTGCATCAGCTAGAGTGTCACCAATACAAAGCAAAAGTTATTGTTAAAATAGAAGCTAGACATCAAAAATTAAAACACTTGCCTATAAGCTCTGGGACCCTCCTCAGGCCATGAAAACCCAACTAAATTCATTCATTTTTTCTATAGCCCGAGGATAGCCCAATGGCCAAAATATCAGCTCTACTCCAACTTAATATTTGTAGCAGGGATTTTATCACAAAAGAAAATTTTATGGTATTTTTAAACATGTTAATAGGTAAATGGAAACTATGCTTAAAGGTTACATATAAAAGGTTTGCAGCAAAGGAAAAAAAAACTACTAATCATACGGACATTGACACTGCACAATCTGCTTGGTGGCTTCATGTCTGTTTGCCAAACTGCTGATTGACCTGACAGCCAAGCTGTTGACAGGCATCTCCCTGTTTACCGCCTTCCCAGTCTTGGTAAAATGCTTCATTCATCTTCAGAACCTACAAGCAATAACATATTTATGAACAGATTCTTTACAAATATTTAACAAAATTATTTTATGTTCTAATTAATTGAGTGCTCCTGATCATGCAAAGGTAATTTCCCATAGCATAACATCAAGATGCTCGTATCAGTAAAACCTTTGTGGTACAAAAAAAAATGTTATTTCTTTATGCCCATTTAATAACTCTTGGGCCATATTATCAGAAGTATTTAGGCACTTAAAGATACAAATAGATGCCAGGTAGGACTTTCAAAAGTGTTTAAACACATTAGCTACCTAGCTTGAACTGAAATTATTTTTGGATTTTGCTATAGCTCTTCACCTAATGCAACTAGATTTACTTTTCTTCTTTGCATGGATTTATCTAATGAGTACAATATTAATGTCTTGCAAAAGTCTTTGTCAGTGATCCCATTTTACGAGAGATAAATTATAGACCTACCTAGATTATCATGTCCCTGCTGGTATAACCCCCCTCACAGGCAATATTATTATATAAATATTTTTATTGTATTCTATATGTAGAATATGTATTTGGAGTAAGCAAGAAACTATCAAGGTCAGAGTATTATTTTTGCCAACCAGAAACAAAGAAGAAAATATTTAATTTTGATTTATTCGCATAAATTGCTAGTTTATAAGAAGCCCTGTCCATATAAAATAATTATTCAAGAATAATAATATTCAAGAAAAAGATTAAATAACCTTTTTCCTAAATATATAGGAGACTTACTTCTATTAACTGATTTTACTACAGTCTTTTTATCATTCATACATCATAATTTAAATTATTCTAGTCTTCCTATATCTTTAAATATAATGTATTGCCTTGCTGACCTTGAATTGTTGCTGGGTCTGCTCCTTGCATGAAAGTAATTAGATTATTTTTAATGATTTTCAGAAGATACATAATATAATTAAGCAAATATGGATGCAAGTTCAGTATGCCTCTCACACCAACTGTGCCTTCCAGCCACCATTCTGCAAGAAACAGTACAGCTAGAATTAGTGTATGAAAGGCAATCAAAGCAGGAGAAATAGTGTAATGGGAGGCAGAGAACAAAGTTCCTTTCAAGTACTGAAATGCCCATATGTATGCATCCATCAAGAAACTGTCAGAATTATCAAGAGCCTTTCCCATAAATGTTTGCAGTTGGTTTCCAAGTCATACAAAGTGGCAAAGAAAGTATTGAAAATAAGGATGCCAATCATGAATATATCTAAATCCTGGACTTTGGAAATTTTGGAACGGAACTGTCCTTTTACATAGATCTTTTCAGATCTGAGCTAAAGGTGGTCAGAATATGTATGAGGTGAGCATTCCTCGCGGTTGTACTGAAAATTTTGCATTTTCAGCAAAATAAGTGAAAATGTAATTAATACCTGTTGGTGAGTCAAATATTTCCATCATTGCCCAAAAACCCTTTAAAAAAATAATTTCTTCAAGATCCTTCCCACTCCCATGCCCCTCCCCCCAACCCCCAAAAAATCCTTTAGTAAAAAAAACAATTTATGTAAAAAATCATTTTAAATGGCACTACTTTGGGCTGATGCCTATTTTCACATATACGTCCTTGAAATTAAAACAAGAGTCTTGGGATATTCATATTTTTGAACATGCTTCTTTGTGGGAGCAAGCTTAATAAATACATTGTTTCCAAAAATTAGATTAGGTATATCTGTAACTTACACATGAACATGCTGTCCACAAAGCGATTTAATCATCATACTTGGAAAAGTCACTGATCCACTGACAGTTAAAAAATAGCATAATCACACACCATAATGTAATTCATCCACTATTCTAATATTATAAAAGCCTAAGTCTGTCTGTCTGCAATGCTTTATTCGTGCTCTGATTGGCTGTCTTGGCATTATTCTCCATTAGAGGAATTCTGTAGGGCTACTACTGTGGTAATAAAGACACCTTCATTTGGAATTTTTGTTGCAAACATTTTACAGCATAGTGGAACTCATTTCAAAAGAAGTGTCCCGTTATCTGAGTCATGGCACCATATGAAACATCTTATTCTTCACCACCCATGACTAGTGGCCTATAAACCACATAGACCACAGAACAGTTTTCTACTAAATGCAATTCCTCTTCGTATACAGCTCCTCTGGAGTGCTACACATTTCATTTCTCTTTAGGGAACAGTGGGGCAAGGTGACTATGAAAAACATGGGATTTTTTAAATAAATTTCTTTCTTCTGGTGTTACTTCTATGCAAAAGAATTAACCATAAACAGAGGGCCATAAACAGAGACTAGGATGTATACAAAAGTGGTTTAGTATTTAACTGATTCTCCTACAATGTTCAATGTATAGTGATGGTGGTGCCATGGTGGTTTCAAGCATCCCCAAGCCCTGGAGATCACAGCATCTGTGATCACCTGAGCACAGGTGTTTCATGAACCCCTGAGCCTGGGAGATCATAACTGCTGGGATCCCCCAACCCTGGAGACTGTGTGGAGTGCCCCGGAAGCTGGGAGCCCCTCAACTGAGGGGGATTCAAGCTGCAGTAACTTGCTTTTTACTGGTGCAGGGGGATCCTGATTCCAGGCTCCCTGTCCACTGGCAATAAGATGCGACAGGATCTAATGTGCAATACCACAGTCATGCCTTCTGCCATGCATGTGTGACAAAGCGGTAGCCACAATTGTGTGGATTGCATGTTAGATCCCACCACACCTTTACCTGTACGTGTAGAAGAGGCATCAAAAGTAGTGTAGGAGCATGCTGTTTCTGCAAAGCACAGAACTGACAGCTCAGGTCCACCTCATTTCTATATTAAAATGTGTTGCCTTGCATCTGCCATTAATTTCTGGGAATTTACTCTCCCATAAACTACATATAAATATTTTATGCAAAGTTTTTGGCATTCTTGTGCAAAAACAAAGAAATGTGAGATTACTTTAATACATAGTTGGAATATGCTAGTCTTCAGAGCACATAGGGAACAGAGACTACTAACAACAGAATCTGTAGAAGTGATTTTTGTATTCTACCTCCTGATTTCTGTTTCGATAGATTTATACAGTGCTCCATCCACCATAATAATCAAGAATTATTTCATCTTAGCTTTTTCCAGAAATGTGACAAAAGGTTGCTTCAAAACTTGGAAACAGGGCATTTTTTATTCCCAATTACACACACACACAGAAATTGGAAGATCATATACCATATATTTATATTTTAACATGCCTGTAATTTATTTCTCTTAGGAGACTCCTGTGACTTCTTGTGTGTTTCAGTGCTGGTCCTTATTTGCTGCTGCATATTCTATCTGTTGTTGGTATATCATCTTCTGATGTCTCAGTATTTCAAAAGAAATATAAAAAAATAGAAAAAGAGTCCATTTCCCCTCACCCCTTTTTCTTAAGTCTTTGTGAAATATATTTGGAATCTGAAAAGACTTTCAAATGTATTTGTTCTTTGTTATACTTTTTATTCCCTAATATAAAAACAAATGATGTGACTCTAACTGTAAAATATTTAAATGAAATAAACTTTATACATTTTAATAGTTTAAAAGGCAAAAACAGTTTTGATTTTCTTTTAATACCACAATTTTAGTCATCTATTTTGATTGCCACTAGGGAATGATATATAGCATTCATTATTGCCTCAAACTTCTGTTCTTAATCCAGTTCTATCTGAGTAGATTGTTAATTAGATGTAGTTGGTGTCATTGTTAAATAGGTAGCCCTAGGCTGTAACAAAGTTTTACCATTGAATTAGATTCAAAGGCTATAGCATCTGATAGATTCTGGACAATATTAGTAGCATTAGCAAATATTGCTTGAATGTACTTAACAAAAAAAGACTATTCTTGAAATCAGCATCTTTCTACTTTTCCCATTGACCAAGACTTCTAACAAAACTTACACAGCAAAATTATTCAACCAGTCTGCAAATAGAGAAGTATTATGTGGTCATGTTAAAGGGCAGGGATTTAAAATAAAGTGGACCAGAATTAAAGAAACACAAACACTGGAAAACATATTCCAAGAGTTCTCATGCATATTTAAGAATCAATTCACTTCCAGCAATATTCAAACCCTTGTTTCCATGACAGCATCAGCAGCTGCATTTACTCGAGAGAACATTTTGGGAAACCAACTTTGCAGAACGTGCTGAAGTTCTCACATATGATCTGATAAATTCCATCACGTAATCTGAGGATCAAAAATATTATAAAGAGATATTACAATCCATAGAAAAGCCAATGAACTGATACTATGCTTTCGCTGTGTTTACTTAGCTATACTATTGAGCTCTAAGTACTTGGACTGGGGCTTTATATATGCTTGGAAGAAATCCAGTTTGAGCACCAGGTGCCCAAGTCTCATCGTTAGGATTCAAATCAGGGTCGGTTCCCAGAAAGACCCAATCCATTAATTTTACTCAGCAACACTGTGGTGGTGCCACCTGTCTTTAGTCCAATAAGTTTTTTGTTAACGTGATCTGTATTTAACCATTCTGGATTGAGTTCCATCAGAAATTCAGCAATCATCAACCCTTCATCCAGCTACCTCTTGAATACTCCAGAACCAACATCTCCTTTTTAGACCTAATGATCAGTATCCAGAATGGTAAAATACAGACTACATTATACAAGAAACCCGCAGACCAACAGACATATCTGCACAGAACCAGCAATTGCCCTGACACACTAAGAAAGTTATGATATACAGCCAAGCCCTCAGATACCACTAATTTGCACGAAGGAGAACCCAGGATTGCCACCTCACGAATCTTAAAAAAACTTTCACTCAACAAGGGCATTTCTCCAGAGAGCTAGAATGCACTTTTGAAAGAGCCACCCAGATACCATGTGAAGCATTGTTGCAGTACAGAAGGAAAACCCCCATGAATCTCACATCGCTGGTTATGACATATCACCCCTCCCTCAAACCTATACGGAAAATCCTCAAACAATTGCAACCCATACTAGAAGGACACCCAATTCTTAAAGAGATCTTCTCAGAACCATGCATCCTAGCCTTCAAACAAGCACTGAACCTCACTAACCTCATCACCAAAAGCAAACCTCCTATGGCCCAAAACACACCAAATGGATCCAGACGATGCCATGACAAGAAATGGAAAACCTGCCAACATATCTCCACCACCCCCACAATTACTACACCCCACAACAGAGCCATCAGCATTCCTGAATCTTAAAGCTGCACCTCCAGAAATGTAATATATCTCATTCAATACACCAATTGCCCTGATGCATAGGAGAGACCAAACCAACTGCACACCAGAATGAACGTGTATTGGCAATCTATTAAAGACAAGATACCCAATTACCAGTAGGGGCACATTTCTCACAAGAAAACCACTTTCCCTCCAACCTCTCAGTATTAATCATCAAAGGGAATTTACAAAACATTTTTCACAGACAAACCTATGAACTTCACTTCATCAGCCTCCTGGATACAAAAAATCATGGACTAAATATAGACATTGGATTTATGACACATTATAACCTGCCTAACATCTCACTCCACAGGTACCTCTCCACTATTTACCTGCTACATTCATCCTTTATCCCCTCCCCGCAACGCCCGCCTGTCTCTCACCCACTGACTCCTCAGTTTACATCTTCACTGACTGTCTTTCTTGCATACAGACCAGCCTCTGGCCTCTGTACTATTCATCCCACCCAGGAAGAACACACACCAACTGCAGATGTTTCTTCAGCCTGACAAAGAGTATTTAAATCCAAAAGCTTGCTAAGAAGAATTTTTCCATCTATTTCAGTTGGTCTAATAAAAGATATCAGATTTACCCAAAAAAACCTTGTCTGCCTATAAAGATAGAAGTGCATTAATTAATTAAACTAATGAAAAATAGAAACAGGCCAGCTTGTCTATGCTCCATTTAATTAAGGAATTATGTGAAATTCATATAGAAGGAAAATACGTTCCTACCTGGAAGATTTCATTTTGCCTGCAGCTTTCACCTCATTAAATTGAAGATATAATCAGACCAGAGAATGCAGGTAGTGAGATCATATACAGTAAACAGTAGTGTTAATATAATTAAAAGGGGAAGGAAAAGCTTGTGTGTGTTTTTAAAACAGCAATCTTTCTTGCAATATCAGTAACTAATGAACAGAATACCAGACTATTTCTTCCATAGCAGCTTATGCAAATTTTAGAAAAAGTATATAGTTTATCTTCCTTTTTGACTACTAAGCAAAAATGATGGGTAATGGTTAATACCACCACAAAGGATTATGCTTGTTCTGCACTCTCTATTGAAACAAATGGCAGAAAAAAAGACAGAAATTAGCAACAGAGAAGTTGAAAGAACTTTTGCAAACAGGCATTATACATATCTTCCCATTACCTCTGGAGAGAAAACAAAACAGATGTTCATCTGAATACGATGTGAGGTTTCCAGGAGGGGGACAGAATCAATTAGATGCTTTTTTTTTCATTCTGAAAATGCAAACCAAAGGAAGCCAGAAAACAGTACAGCCTACAAAACAGAAAACCCAACCTTCCCACAGACTCCTCGATAAACGAGCTAGCATTTCATGTTACAGTCCTAATTTCTGTGGCTTATTCTACTGGAATGGAACAGAACGCTCTGCCCTTTGATTTACTGAAGCACTGAATTCAGTTCATTCAGCACTGTCAGGTAAATGAAACACCGCTGGGTGATTTATCCAAAGTGAGAAAGCGTTTGATTTATCCAGCTGGATTTTTTGAACCCAAAGCCACAGCTGCCATGGATCCAGAGCATAATCTCCAAAGAGCCATTTTTTTTTTTCTGTTTTCTGCCCAACTTCACCTTTTATTTTGTAACTGCTTATGGCATTATGAAATATTTAAAAAATCATTTGTTTTGCCATGCAGCTGTTATAGCTCTACATTTTGCTATACTGAAAACTCATTTTTTAAATTGCCCATTAAATATCAATTTATTTCTCAAAGCCACTGGAAATTCCTCTTCCAGGCTAACTCAAAACTTGTTCCATGGTTTCATCTTACAGTAAATTGAGTATTACTAAGTCAATTCAAAATTATAAATCGCCTTTCTTCCTTCATTTGTTTTGAAGGTTCCTCTCTGAGATGTAGAGCATGAACCAATGTTCGAAACTTTAAACTACACACTCTATTTACTGGAGACAGAAACTTAAATCTGCACTGTGTAAGTCTAGATAAATGGCAACATTTCCTGAAAGGTTAACACCTTCCTACCCTGACTCACTCTGGGGTTCTTACATGCTGTCACCAACATCAAACACGTTCCGTTTTATTTATTAAAATACCATTTCCTTTAAGGCAGCCCATTTTTGTGGGGCTTTCACTAGTAAATTTTCACTGCACTTTTATTTCCTTCATGGCAAATATTAGAGATAACCTGGGCCAATTTTAACATGCACCATTATTTATATAATACAGTAAAATGTCAGAAATATCTATGCATTTCATTATGTCCTCTGAGGTCTTTTCCAGAATAAACCCTTTAGATCAATTCTTCCTTTTCCCCCCCCATGAATCTGACTTCTTGTATAGAGGTCACATGATTATTTTCATTTTCTGATAAATACTGCTTCATTTTTATGAGGGGTACAAATTCTGAGAGTTTATTACACTATTCAAGGAAACAATATAAAACAGCATAAAGAAATAAGGAAGCACAAGCAATATCATTTGTATTATTGACTCTGTTCTGCTGCTGGCTGGGTTTTTTCAGTTTTAAGATAATTAATTTTCAT
This sequence comes from Gavialis gangeticus, assembly GCF_001723915.1. Classification (NCBI taxonomy): domain Eukaryota; kingdom Metazoa; phylum Chordata; order Crocodylia; family Gavialidae; genus Gavialis; species Gavialis gangeticus. The sequence goes on along the minus strand of NW_017728994.1, from coordinate 42,143,952 downwards.
CATGCCATTGTTCAATCTGTAGGCACTATTATGCCGAGAGTCAATGGTCAACTGTCAGCATGAAGTGAACTTGAGACCATACTCTGCTGAAGAATCCTGTTTACCATCACATTTGATCTTTTTCCTTGTATTAAATTCTCCCATATCCCTGGCTAAAATAACCATCATCCATCAAAAAGTATGAGAGCAGGAGTGATTTAAAAGTGGTAAATCTGTCTGTGAACATCTATCTGTTAGAACTCTGCATTTAAAAAATTATGAAAAGTGCTTGCCATTTATAATTTAGAGGCATTTTGATTTAGCCATTTGGTACAACATGTTTTTCACAGTTTGAATATGGATACACTCATAATTCAATAAAGTGATTTTCCTTTGCTGCTGGCTGAAATATATGTGGCATACAATATACTGAAACTCCCATCTAAGAGCATTATGTGCAGAACAAATGTTGACTATAAAAGTGAAGCAAATCATGGATAACAGTGTTTAAATCTGTGGAATTACGCAGGTACAAAATCAAGCTAAGTTAGAACATACAAACTTCAGATTGTAAAAATGAGGTTGGTCTAGGTGTACTGCCAAACACAAAAACAGTACTACTGAAAAGAATTTTTCTTACAGCATTTTTGCACAGAAGAAATTGTGCACACGTGTACATACCCACAGTCAAAAAGTAATGCCACCACATTTTTATTTCCTAAGCAAGCCATGAACATGCGAGATGTTCTTGTTGCCTTCTTGCCTAGAGTAGCCACAGTAAACTCAGAGGTTTATGTCAAGACCCAGATGAAACTGAAACATTACATTCAAAGAACCTGACAGAGACATGACAGCACTAGCCCACACACCAGCTTGTGCACCACAGAAGCAATCTCATCATTTGGATAGTCTGTGCCGACCCAAACTCCATACAGCCCAGAGGATGAAAGATGGTCTATGAGGATGGCAGTGAAGCAATGGAGGTGGTTCAACAGTGTAACAAGGACAAGGACTTTTACTGTGTAAGGGTACATGCTCTTATTCACTAGTAGAAAAAAAGGCTATGGATAGAAGAGACAAGTAGGACTAGGTACAGATGTTCCACCTACTGATCTTTAACTGCACAGAAAGTGCTCTAAATCCATAACTGAATAGACGTTTACGAGTCTTAGAGCACTTTAAAAATGGCAGATCATGCTCTAATTAACCCTCGGTGGATGTGTACTAACCTAAAGTGCTGTTAGAGCAGTTTATCGAACATGAGTGCCAGAACTCATTGAAGATTAACTTAGAGCACGATCACCACCATCTTAAGCAGTGTTGCACAGGGCTGCACTCTAGCCTCAGGCAGAGCTTTCTGCTCTGCCCAAGCTCCCAGCCAGCCCCGCTCCCTCAGCCTCCGATACCAGCCCCACCTCTTCCCTCCAGCCAGCTGAGAGCCACAGCCTGGCTGGGGAGAAGAAAGGGGCCAAAGTCTAAGACCTGCAGCAGTCCTGGCTGGGCAGCAGTGCACCACTGCCCAGCTGGGGTTGCCGTTGGGGAAAGGCTTTGGGGTTTGTTTCCCTACAACAGCCCTGGCCAGATAGTAGCACACCGCTGCCTGGCCTGGCAGGGGGACTGTGGGAGAAAGGGGTTTGGGGTCTCAAGTTGATGAGAGATTACAGAGGAAATCTCCTTCAAATTAAATGCTGGTGTATGTTTCTTGATAGCTATCCAGAGACTGAGTCTAGAGTTTGTACTCTCTAAAAGTAGTAGCCTGTCTCCTTTATTATCACTTATTAATCATTCAAGCTCTCACATGAAGATCCACTGCAATAGTCCACTATTACTGAAAGTTATACACAAAGCAATGTAGCATCAGGCTTCAAAGAGTGGGGACAGATGGGCATTACAGTGCTCAATGACCATAACTTTGGCAACAGCATTTGGACATGTGCCAAAATGTGCATTAAGTGGAACAAAGAAGAAGAAGTTGAAATGGTAGTTTGGCCTCACAGATATGGTGATGAAAGTCATGATATAAAATCTGGTCACATTTTGGATGGGGAGGAGAAAAGCAATGAATCCAAGATGGTTCCTTCATTGTGGGTCAGAAAAAAAATCTTACTAATGTAAAATATAGACAAAAATCAAATAAAATAACCATTAGTTTGTAGAATTTCAGCTCACATATAAATTCAAGGATATTACCAGTTCTGAGTTCATAAAGAAGTATATCTACCAAGCATAATCAGTGTTTGTTTCAGACTTAGCACTTTGAATTTAGAGCTAAGCAGTGTTTTGCTTTGTTAGCAAAAAAGCAAGTCTAAGACTTAATAACTGTTGAATTATGGGCTATCACATAAATATGCATTCATGTTTAAAAATACATTTTTCCCTCATCAAGCTGATTTTAGCTATTAGTTTTGGTAGCTACAAAGGTTATTTTCAGACAATAGAAAGTCACTTCTCTTTTTTTAAGAGGATTGATTTCATAAAATGCTGAATACCTCTTTGAAGGAGAAAATTGCTTTCAGGATAAGCCTTTGCTCAAAGGTAGAGCCATACAGGGAGTCTGACAAATGGATTTAAACCTATGCTTATTCTCAAGTGGATTGTTGGCTACAGTGTTGTAGTTACTCTAGTGGTTTCATAAAACTGAGATATATATGAAAATGGCCTACGGAATTGAAAATAATAAGTTTTCCAGATAATGTTTAAACCAACCTATACAAGTCTAACAGCAGGGATACAGACTGGGATTTTCAAAGAAGCACAACTTTCTTAAGCATTTTGAGTCTCAGCCATAACTCACTACTAAATTCTATATGAAAGTTTAAAACCTAGAAGATAGATTTCATTCTCTATTAAGCTCTAGAGATTACTAGAGTCATTTTATGAAATCCTGTTGGTATCATCCCTAATATGTTCCACTGATCTTTGGCCTGAGAGAGGCAACTTTTTATTTATTTTTTTAATTTTGCTTTTGGTTTTGTTATTGCTCCTTTTGGGGGAGTATATGAATTTTTCTCATTTATATTAACATTTTCTAAAAAGTTTATGTTGGAATAAATAGGCCATTATACATTCTTCTGAACCTCAAAAAATAATTTTCCAATTTGAACGAGACAAAAACCTAAACAATACATACATGCTGAAAGTACTTACAAAGTTAGTTTTAATCACTATTAGAGTCTTGTTGCACATATATTGTGGCAGTATTATAGAGGAGATATCACCTACCTGATATCACTGTTCAGATAATGGGATGTGAATTAAAAAGAACATTTAAAAACTGGACAAATTGACCTGGGAAAGCATATTTGACTAAATAATATATAAATGTTATAATTACTGTACCATGCAATTTCTTCTAATATGATTGGCTTTTCCTATTATGATTTTCTGTCAATGGAAGATTTGGAAAAAACAGACAGATCTATTACACTGTGTGGATTCCTAAAAAAGACATGTAGAAGTGTCTATTGCAGGGGTGGCCAATCTGTGGTACAGGTGCCATGTAGCAGATCAGAGAGGGGACACACAGTAGCAGATAGGGCAGGAAGCAGAAAGCAGAGCAGCAGAGTGGGCGGGAGAAGGGGACTGGAGTGGTACTTGGGGAGAGTACAGGGTTAATTTGTGGCATGCTTGCCAAAAAGACTAGAAACCTGCTGGTCTATTGTCTCTGCAGAGAAAGGACATTGGGACTATTAATTTTCCTGACCTACTTTTCATATATCAGTAACACTAACAAGTTCTCTACCACAAGTAATAACATTTAGTATATGCTCATCCTTCTGTGCAGAGCTAGTGGTTTCCTGGTTTCATGACACAAGAGTTCTTAGAGTTCGTCTTCTTGATCTCTTGCTCTTTGAACCCGCAGGTGGTGAAACGTCACTGGGGGAGATGTTGGGAGGGACTGCTCTCAGTTTATTGGGCCGGAAGAAAAGTCTCCAGACCAACATGCTAATGATCTCTACTATGTAAGCTAAATGCAATTATTTAAAATAAAATAACCCATTAAAATATCCATTGATAAATAAACATTACTTCTAGAAGGAAGCTAAAGAAATGTTCTAAGATAAAATTTGTGAAAGCCTTTTTCAGAAGGAATAAAAAAAGCGCTTTCACATTTGAGGAGGAGGTGATTTAAGGAATTCAATTTAAAGCAAAGAAGGAATGTAATTTACATTGCTGAGTTTTTTGAGGGAGAAGGGTATGTCTAGGGAAAGGGCCTCAGAGTAGGTAGGATTTGTACATCTGATGGTGAGGAGGCCTTTGAATGCAGAGACATACATTCAAAGGCAGGAAACTAGAGAAGAATCTTAAACAGCTATTCTCAACTAATAACTAAAAGATTATTAGAACAGGATACAAAATCGTACATTATATGTTACATACTATTCTTTGAAATAATTCTTGAGTTTATATAGACGGGTATTTGTATTTACTATTCATGAGGAAACGAAACAATCACTTTTCATTTAAAACATTTCTAGGTGTTACCTGTTGGGGGAGATGTACTTTAATTTTAAAACTGACATATCTTACCTTTGTTCTTTCTTTCACACATTGGTTACAAGAAAACCCTACAATGCTGCTAAAATACAGGGACAATGAGCTCCTCCTGCTGGTCTGTATCAAGCCAGCACCTAACTATTCAAGAGCTGTCCCATCTATTGAACAGCTAAAGCACAGACAGAAAGGGAAACAAAGGCAGGCAAACATAAATGGGATAGGACAGGAAACCAAGGATTGGTTTAAAATGAGAAGGCTAAAAACAATCAGGGGAAGAAAGAGTAGTTGACAGTATTCTTTAAATATATTCAACCTTGTTAAATTGGTTTGGACTGATCAAAATGTTCTTAGCTTGTTCTACATCATTGGGTAATGCTACTGAACAACAGATGCACTATGAAAATGTACTTATGAAAACACACAGCATTATTAAAATTAAACTCCTAAGGATGTAGTATATAGGCATATGAGACTCAGTTACAAACAATTTGTTGTAGCTTTGTCAAGCACTGAGCAATTTTATGCTGTACAGTTGACAGTGCTTGTCCTGTCCTGAATTAATAATTACTTCTCAGCCTCTCTGTAAAATGTCTGAGTCAAAGGGTACCCACAACTACACCAGACTTGCTAACCCAGTGGGGAAAACCTGCCATGCATGCTGGATCTGCAAAGCTTGAGTGATTTGAGAGTAGTCAGAAGAATCAGCTGAGAAAGCATTTTGTTAATAGGATGGTAGAGCCAGTTGCTTTTTTAAAAGGGTATGCAGCCTACCCAATCAGTTCCAGAGCAGACAAGAGAAAATTCAGCAATCTGTTAAAAGAATGCCTTTTCAGATGTTCCTAACCCATTACCATTTGAGAATATTTTTTAGTGCATTAAGGGCTGGGAGTTATTTCTCTGGCCTTTTATTCTATCACCCACAACCTCACCTTTTTCTGAGTGATATCACATATATTTAATTTCAGGCCTTTGAATCTTAAGTGGCAGTTTCATTCTCATTTTTTCTGTTTTTATGCTGTAACTGTTTTAACTATTCAAATCTCCATGAATCTTCTACCTCCATGAATCTTCTACCGGCATGGTGCCTTGTTAACACACCAGAATAACTGGGCAGTGCTCTGTTCAAGGGAATTCCACTATTTTCTGCTTATTATTGTGCTCCATAAATACGGATGTCAGATGTTATTTGATATATAGCATATACAGGCCTAGGACGTTCCAGTTTTTTTCCATTTAGGACCTTGTTCCAACTACTTTGACATATTGTCCTCATGCGTATTATGTTAAAACTTAGTATTTATATATATTATTTATATATTATAAATTACTTCTGAACATGCCTGCAGGGTAGATGAATGTCATCTCTACTTCACAGATCTCAAAACTGAAACTGAGGTTAATGTTGGTGATATATGCAAGATTATTGAATATGTCAGTTAAGAACAACCTATGGCCTACAACAAATCTCCCCACAAAACCATTGGATCTGGCCTCTAAAGCTGAAGCTTTGGTGGTGTTCAGCAACACGGGCTTTGCCACCCTGCACCACACTAGACTATGCACTCTACAGCCAGGGGACTGGGTGGTGAGAAGCTTTCTCATGCTGTGCCATAGTCCGACAGTGAGGAGAAGTAGTAGCATCAGCAAAAGCTAGGTCCTAGCACTGGCCCACCCTAGACCCAAGCCTGGCCATTCCAGCCTGCTGCTAAGGGTTACGAAGCATTGGGTTAGAAACCTTCCTAACTCCCAACTTAAACCAAGCTGCACCACACACATGACTTGCCAACATAGAGAAAATACACATATTTCTTGTACAGATTAGCTGAATCTGCTGAAACTGGACTACAAATGGCTAGAACACAAGGGGCAGGAGTCTTGTGCCAAACTTGTTTCACTGTATCACAGGCCACAAGCGACTGAAGGAGGCCATTATAACAAGCAAGTACCAGCTGAGGTGAAGTGAGCCTCGCCACTGCCCTTCTCCAGCCACCCCTGCAGGAGCGGCAGGAGAGGATTCCCATCGCAGGCGGAGGCAAATGAACAATGGATTTTTTACTTCTGTCAAGTTTGGTTTGACAGAACAAAAAGAAACTTTAGTGAAATAAAAAAATAAGAAAAGAAAATTTGAGTTGACTGAAAATATTTCATTTAAGTCAAAACTGTTTAGTTTCAATTTGCACAAAACATTTTGTTTGACCTGAAACCAAACATTTTCATTCATTTTTTAGGGATTTTTTTATACTTTTAAAATTTAGGTCAATTTTGAAACAAAAAAATGCTATTTCCAACTAAAGTATTATGACATTGTCATAATTTCCCCACTTCTTTTCAGCTGATACTACTCGCAAAATTCATAATGAAGATCACAAACAGCTTTGGTTTCCCCATACCCACATTTATTAATCTATTCATAATTAATCAAACTAACCCCTCACTCAGTTCTACATACAAGCTATTTTAAAAGCATGTTATGCTCTCCAAAGATTCTCCAAGAACGACATTGTCCAAGGGTTAGCTAGGTTGTACTCGGGGACATTTTGCACTGCCAGAGAAGTGAAAATTAGCCCTGACAAAGAAGAATGTATGTTTATTTCAACTGACTGTGCTGGTACTTGTTTGGTAAATGCACTGTTTGATTCAATCTTTGGTAAATTGAATCAACACTGGGCACAAGCAGCCTGAAACTTAATATGGTGTGTACAATAGAAGTAATATGGGTAGGATGAAAAGGAATTAGAAGTATGATATGTCTGCTCCTTTAAAATGAAGTAGCATGAGCATCATTTGTTACTTGAGTGTTATGTCAGAGGGAACTTTGTTGCAGCAGTGATCAGGATGGGTTCTTTTCTTCATCTCTTCATAGTTAAGAGGTTGCAACTATTTAGGTCAGATAAGGTTTCTATAGGGCTCCATACTACTTATCAGATAAGGGCAGTTGGTGCCTACCTTTTGGCAGGCATGCAACAAATTAGCCCCACACACTCCAACTGCCACTCCAATACCTTTCTCCCAACTGATCTGCTGCTTTCTGCTCCCTGCTCTGTGCTTCCTCATCAAGCTGCTTCTCTGTTTTCTGCTTCCTGCCCTGTGCTCCCTGCCTGATATGGAGGGATCCTGGTTTTCTCTTTTTAAAAACCCTAAATCCATGTTTTTCTACAATTAAAATGAAATGCCACTGTATATATAGATAGATAGATAGCATGTAGCCCGGGTACACCCAGGGAATATGCCCTGTCCACAAGTGGAAGGGATGGGGTGGTCAGGCAAAAGTGCTGTTAGAGAGGCCTGCCACCGGGGAGCAGTTTCCTCTTTTCTCTATAGAGTCAGGTTGGGACAAAGCACTTAACTATATACAAATGTATTGCTATACAAAAATAAATATGAATAAGAGATATTAAATATTTACACTAGAATTGGTATGTGACACCTTATACAATAACCTGCAATCAACACATTGCACCCCTTCAAGGGACTGCAGAACATAGAACAGGTAACTGGGAACTCAGTACAGGTGATCCACAGCGCAGGCAATAATTAACCCCCTGGACAGATGAACATTAACACCCTGGAACAGGTAAGTCGAGGCATCAACACAGTAAACACATATAAGCATCAACTCAGATAAACCCAGGTACATTGAGGTAGCAATACAATAGGCATACATAGGCAAGTTTAGGTAATAGGCAGTAAACATATATGGGCAATGAAACAGGTAAACCAATATAAACCCCCTTAAGGAGTAACCATAATTATTATGCCTGTGCAGAGCAACTTGTATTCACTTCAGATTCAGATTTGGTCAATTCAGGGAACAGTGATTTGATTCAGTGATCCAAATCACTGTTCCGAATCGATTCAGCCTAATCTGATCTGGAAGTTTAGCCACTGCTAAATTGGCAGAATCTCTGAATCAGCCCAATCCCCCACTCGCTCTCCCACCCCGTCAATGGCTGCCCCACCCGACCCCAGCTCCCGGCTCTATTAAAAAAAAAGCCCTGATCACCGGCTCCTGCCAGGTGGGGGTAGCAATCCCCACTGCCCTACGGTGTGGGGGGGGGCTCTGGCATGAGCCCCCCAACCCCTGCCCACTCTCCCAGCCCCCAGCCAGCACCAGCTCACATTTCTTTAAAAAAAAAAAAAAAGAAAAGCCTGTATTCACCAGCTGCTGCCAAGTGGGGGGCGATCCCTGCTGCTCCCCACTGCCCCACGCTGCAGAAGGGGCTCTGCCATGAGCCCCAGAAGCCCCAACAGCTGTTGCAGCAGCCAGTGAGTGGGGGCTTTTTTTTTTCTGAATCAAATCACCACCCAAAGCTTCGCACAGCCCTAGTAACTATATTAACATCAAGAGTACAAAACAAACATCAAACACAAAATACGAGGTGTGCTCTGCACCCCATGGGGTATTCCCTGGAGCCCCTTGTTTTTAGAGCCCAGGATGTGAACACACACCCCCACAATGGAGGAGGGTGGAGACTGCAGACTCTCCCTTGCAGTCTCTCCCTTCCTACGGCCCACTCCCCTGTGGGACCTGCTTCCCAAGCAACTCACAATTCTGCTCAGGAGCAGACTAGGCTCGTCCCCTGGTGGCCAGTTCCACAAAGGCCTCTCTCCAGTGGTGCCTCTGGCTCCTCTCAATTGCCTGATGCCCCAATCTGGGCACCCAGGGCTCTCCTGCTGCCTGGAGTAGTGTCGCTGCTGGCTCTGAGCCCACCCGGCCTCTCACTGGGGCTTCCATGATTGCCCTGTGTCCTGCTTTGGGCACCAAGGGCTCTGTGGCTTAGCCAAGCCACACTACTCAGGCTTTGGCTGTCCAGCCTTATGCTGGGGCTTTCTCTCCCAGTCTCCACTTAGGGCTCCGGGGGCTCTTTTAACAATGCCGAGCCATGCTAGCAGCTTTGGCTGCCTGGCCTCACACTGGGACCACTGGCCCAAGCCTTGCCAAGCAGGTCCCAGGGCCTGGCTCTGTGCACCATGGATGGACCTGAGCAGCCTCGAGCTGCTCCCAGGGTCTGGGCTCTGTGCACTGATCCATGCACTGCCAGACCCTCCCACCGCTTGGATCCCCAAGCAGCATCTTCAGGGGCTCTGGCTTCGCCATCTGGGCTGCTCTCCCCAGCTCTTCTGGGCCCTGCTCTTCCTGAGTTCCTCGTCACGTCTGCCCCACGTGCCGAGCACACCGGGCTTTTATTTACACAGAAGGCCCCACCCCGAAGTCTGCCAGACCTGCAAAGCACGATCTTCAACCAGGTCCAGGGGCTCTTTGTCATCGTCACCATCCCCTCCCACCCCCCCAGCAGGGGTGGGGCAAGCTGTTACCTAATTGGTAGAAATGTTCCACCAATTCAAAGTGTCTTTCTCCAAGCCTGGCTTGCTGGGCAAAAGCAGCAAGGCTGCCACATCAATTAAACACAATGTTTTACTGTTATGTTTACCATTTTAAAACTATTTGGAAGCCTACCAGTGCCTCAATCATTATAATAAAATAAATTATAAATACCTATATATTTTGGCATTTGATTTTGTTTTTTTTATCATAGAAAATCAGAGCTAGAAAATCTCACTTGCTGCTTTGTGGTGCTGAGTAGCCTTGATATGCCAGTACCTTGCTCCTTCCCATGCCATTGCCCCTCACTCCCAACCCACAGACCCTCACCTCTGCCAGCCCTCACTCCTGATCTGCAGCCCCTGGGCCCTGCTGTTGCCCCTCAATCTGGACCCACAGCTCCCTGGCCCTGCCAGTGCCCCTCACTGCCCACAGACCTCCACCCCTGCAGCTCTGCTGGTGCCCCTCACTCCTGATTGGCTGCCCC
>NW_017728994.1:42125508-42128666 GCF_001723915.1 Gavialis gangeticus | reverse complement strand
AGCCTGAAACTTAATATGGTGTGTACAATAGAAGTAATATGGGTAGGATGAAAAGGAATTAGAAGTATGATATGTCTGCTCCTTTAAAATGAAGTAGCATGAGCATCATTTGTTACTTGAGTGTTATGTCAGAGGGAACTTTGTTGCAGCAGTGATCAGGATGGGTTCTTTTCTTCATCTCTTCATAGTTAAGAGGTTGCAACTATTTAGGTCAGATAAGGTTTCTATAGGGCTCCATACTACTTATCAGATAAGGGCAGTTGGTGCCTACCTTTTGGCAGGCATGCAACAAATTAGCCCCACACACTCCAACTGCCACTCCAATACCTTTCTCCCAACTGATCTGCTGCTTTCTGCTCCCTGCTCTGTGCTTCCTCATCAAGCTGCTTCTCTGTTTTCTGCTTCCTGCCCTGTGCTCCCTGCCTGATATGGAGGGATCCTGGTTTTCTCTTTTTAAAAACCCTAAATCCATGTTTTTCTACAATTAAAATGAAATGCCACTGTATATATAGATAGATAGATAGCATGTAGCCCGGGTACACCCAGGGAATATGCCCTGTCCACAAGTGGAAGGGATGGGGTGGTCAGGCAAAAGTGCTGTTAGAGAGGCCTGCCACCGGGGAGCAGTTTCCTCTTTTCTCTATAGAGTCAGGTTGGGACAAAGCACTTAACTATATACAAATGTATTGCTATACAAAAATAAATATGAATAAGAGATATTAAATATTTACACTAGAATTGGTATGTGACACCTTATACAATAACCTGCAATCAACACATTGCACCCCTTCAAGGGACTGCAGAACATAGAACAGGTAACTGGGAACTCAGTACAGGTGATCCACAGCGCAGGCAATAATTAACCCCCTGGACAGATGAACATTAACACCCTGGAACAGGTAAGTCGAGGCATCAACACAGTAAACACATATAAGCATCAACTCAGATAAACCCAGGTACATTGAGGTAGCAATACAATAGGCATACATAGGCAAGTTTAGGTAATAGGCAGTAAACATATATGGGCAATGAAACAGGTAAACCAATATAAACCCCCTTAAGGAGTAACCATAATTATTATGCCTGTGCAGAGCAACTTGTATTCACTTCAGATTCAGATTTGGTCAATTCAGGGAACAGTGATTTGATTCAGTGATCCAAATCACTGTTCCGAATCGATTCAGCCTAATCTGATCTGGAAGTTTAGCCACTGCTAAATTGGCAGAATCTCTGAATCAGCCCAATCCCCCACTCGCTCTCCCACCCCGTCAATGGCTGCCCCACCCGACCCCAGCTCCCGGCTCTATTAAAAAAAAAGCCCTGATCACCGGCTCCTGCCAGGTGGGGGTAGCAATCCCCACTGCCCTACGGTGTGGGGGGGGGCTCTGGCATGAGCCCCCCAACCCCTGCCCACTCTCCCAGCCCCCAGCCAGCCACAGCTCACATTTCTTTAAAAAAAAAAAAAAAGAAAAGCCTGTATTCACCAGCTGCTGCCAAGTGGGGGGCGATCCCTGCTGCTCCCCACTGCCCCACGCTGCAGAAGGGGCTCTGCCATGAGCCCCAGAAGCCCCAACAGCTGTTGCAGCAGCCAGTGAGTGGGGGCTTTTTTTTTTCTGAATCAAATCACCACCCAAAGCTTCGCACAGCCCTAGTAACTATATTAACATCAAGAGTACAAAACAAACATCAAACACAAAATACGAGGTGTGCTCTGCACCCCATGGGGTATTCCCTGGAGCCCCTTGTTTTTAGAGCCCAGGATGTGAACACACACCCCCACAATGGAGGAGGGTGGAGACTGCAGACTCTCCCTTGCAGTCTCTCCCTTCCTACGGCCCACTCCCCTGTGGGACCTGCTTCCCAAGCAACTCACAATTCTGCTCAGGAGCAGACTAGGCTCGTCCCCTGGTGGCCAGTTCCGCAAAGGCCTCTCTCCAGTGGTGCCTCTGGCTCCTCTCAATTGCCTGATGCCCCAATCTGGGCACCCAGGGCTCTCCTGCTGCCTGGAGTAGTGTCGCTGCTGGCTCTGAGCCCACCCGGCCTCTCACTGGGGCTTCCATGATTGCCCTGTGTCCTGCTTTGGGCACCAAGGGCTCTGTGGCTTAGCCAAGCCACACTACTCAGGCTTTGGCTGTCCAGCCTTATGCTGGGGCTTTCTCTCCCAGTCTCCACTTAGGGCTCCGGGGGCTCTTTTAACAATGCCGAGCCATGCTAGCAGCTTTGGCTGCCTGGCCTCACACTGGGACCACTGGCCCAAGCCTTGCCAAGCAGGTCCCAGGGCCTGGCTCTGTGCACCATGGATGGACCTGAGCAGCCTCGAGCTGCTCCCAGGGTCTGGGCTCTGTGCACTGATCCATGCACTGCCAGACCCTCCCACCGCTTGGATCCCCAAGCAGCATCTTCAGGGGCTCTGGCTTCGCCATCTGGGCTGCTCTCCCCAGCTCTTCTGGGCCCTGCTCTTCCTGAGTTCCTCGTCACGTCTGCCCCACGTGCCGAGCACACCGGGCTTTTATTTACACAGAAGGCCCCACCCCGAAGTCTGCCAGACCTGCAAAGCACGATCTTCAACCAGGTCCAGGGGCTCTTTGTCATCGTCACCATCCCCTCCCACCCCCCCAGCAGGGGTGGGGCAAGCTGTTACCTAATTGGTAGAAATGTTCCACCAATTCAAAGTGTCTTTCTCCAAGCCTGGCTTGCTGGGCAAAAGCAGCAAGGCTGCCACATCAATTAAACACAATGTTTTACTGTTATGTTTACCATTTTAAAACTATTTGGAAGCCTACCAGTGCCTCAATCATTATAATAAAATAAATTATAAATACCTATATATTTTGGCATTTGATTTTGTTTTTTTTATCATAGAAAATCAGAGCTAGAAAATCTCACTTGCTGCTTTGTGGTGCTGAGTAGCCTTGATATGCCAGTACCTTGCTCCTTCCCATGCCATTGCCCCTCACTCCCAACCCACAGACCCTCACCTCTGCCAGCCCTCACTCCTGATCTGCAGCCCCTGGGCCCTGCTGTTGCCCCTCAATCTGGACCCACAGCTCCCTGGCCCTGCCAGTGCCCCTCACTGCCCACAGACCTCCACCCCTGCAGCTCTGCTGGTGCCCCTCACTCCTGATTGGCTGCCCCCACCCCTAGGCCCCAGTCCCCCA
>NW_017728994.1:42122474-42125328 GCF_001723915.1 Gavialis gangeticus | reverse complement strand
GCACCCAGGGTTACTTCCCCACCCCCCACCACTCCCAGGACAAGGTGCCAATGGCTCCATCCCATTCCATAGCCGGGTCTTGCAATCATGAATTCCTGCCTGCTCTGACCCCTGCCCCTGGTCCCCATGCACTGCCCTGGTTGGGTAGCACACCTAGCCTCAGCCACCAACTGCCAGTCCTGCCCCACTCCCTTCCTCACTGTGTGGGCACGGTGCAAGCTGCCACCACCTCTATCTCCGCATGGGTCACCTATGCCCCACCTCCTTGACTTACCTACAGGGAGCTGCAGGAGCTGCTGTATTGCTGGCCACATGTATGTGTGTGTACACACATGGATGTGGCACCCCCTGCCTCTGATCACCCTCCTCCCACTCTTCCCAGCCCCAAGCAACCCCTTGCTGGCTCTACCAGCCTGCAAGGAAAAGCCTATGTTTTCCTGGGTTTTTCTCCTTTAAAGGGGAAAATCCATGCTTTTCTCCTTTAAATGAGAAAATCTGAATTTTTCCACAGGAAAAGGAAAACCCAGATCCCTACTGATGTAATACTTTGTTTTCTTCTCCTTGCCCTATCTGCCACTGTGCTACTTGTCCCTTCATCAATCTGCCATGTACCACACACAGAGGCTGTCCATGACACTTTTGGCACTTGTGCCACAGGTTGGCCACCCCTAAGTGGAATGCACTCGTCAAAGGGCCTGCCATTTAAACTACATTCACACTGAAGTTGCTGTCGTTTTCAATGGCCATGTTGTTAATAGAATAGCTTGCCTCTGCCCCTGTGTCATACTGGTATAGTCACAATCTCTATGGAAGAGTTCAAGCCAGTGCCTCCATTCTTTAGAAGACGTTCTCAAAGAGGAGGCCTCTTCTTTGGAATTCCCTCTCTTTGGTCCAAAATTGTTGCTAGGTTTATCCCTACTTGCTGAAAACTACACTGCTAGTGTCCGAAAAACACAAGTCCTTGGCCCTCTGCTTTTAATGATGCAAGCAAATAACATGCATTTCAATACGAACAAATATAATGTACATCAAGGAACAAAGAAAACAGGGCAAAGTGGAGGGACTGAGGGGAAAAAAGAACCTTAGAGAGCACAGTGAACAGGTAGACAGGGCAGTGTCAAGTAGGACAGAATAACTTATATTACCTCTGCACTTGGCACTGATGCAACTGTGACTATAATAATATATCTAATTCTGATGTCCACAGTTTGAGAAGCATTCTGAAAAATTAGAGAAGATTCAAAGAAGAGCCGCATGAATGATTAAAGGATTAGGAAGAAAAAATGTTATAGTAAAAGGCTCAAAAGCCACAGTATACTTAGCTTGTCAAGGAAAAAGATTAAGGCACAAAGATTAAATAGGTACCTGGAGAACAAATGTGCGGATAGATGGCTCTTCAGTCTAACAGACCAAAGAATAAAAAAGGTTCACTAGCTGGAAGTTGAAGCCAAACATATTTGGGTAGAAACAAGGTTCAGCTCTGTAACAGCAGTAATAATAAACCATTGGAACAACTTGAATGTGTTTTGGTAGTTTCTCCATCACCAGAATTTTTTAAGCAAGACCAGATATTTTTCTAAGAGAGATCCTCTATTTCAACCACAGCTACTGAACTTGAAGCAGGAATTAATTCCAAGCAGTTCTATGACCCGTGTTATGCAGAAGGTCAGATTAGATTATCACAGTGGTCCCTCCTGGCTTAAATGCTATGAATCTATAAATTTCTCTTCCCAGGCTTTGGGTATGAGGAATAAACTGAGTGCTGGAATTTCTATAGAAGGCTGATCTTTTCCCATCCTGGTTTAAGGAAGCCTGCTGCCTTTCTGGTTCTAAAAGTGTGATTATACTTTAACTATATGGAAAGGTGCCTGAAACTGGAAAGGACATTTTATGTTCTGTTTAAATCCAAGAAATAAATACATAAACCAGAAGTAGACCTGTCATAGGCAAGTTGCCCAGAAAGGACTACACTTTGTGTGCTAAAACATT
The DNA here is from genome assembly GCF_001723915.1 of Gavialis gangeticus. NCBI lineage: Eukaryota > Metazoa > Chordata > Crocodylia > Gavialidae > Gavialis > Gavialis gangeticus. The sequence continues at coordinate 42,123,339 of NW_017728994.1, read as the reverse complement.
TTATGATTCTATTATACAGTATGTGGATAAGGAGACCTACCTTGACTATACTGGACAGGTTAAATGCTTAAACTCACAATTTATAGTTCAGATAATTCTGCATCTTAGAGGGCAGGAGAGGCAGCCTTACTATACAGTTAAGTATTTTTGGCCCAGTCACAATTTTCTGTAGCTGCAATGTATTTTAATGTAGGGCACATGCTGCTTTCTAGCCAAATATTTACAGCTCACATTACAATAATATCTTTCATGGCAAATGAATATATTCCAGTGAAGAGCTCTTTTAAAGCATAACAGTTACTTAATTTCAAGGAAAACTCCAAATATTATGCTGGTTGTTATTTCTACTATAATTTAAAATGATCTGATATTGTTCAAACATAGGTTTGATTTCTTCCTCCAACAAATTTATTTTACATATCAATTCTTTATATGTTTATTTCATATCAGTAATTGAAGGACTTACAAGCTTCTTAATTTTGGCCATAAAATGTGCAGAGTCTGGCTAAGAACTCTCTTACCATTATATTTCAGTGAAGTGTTAACAACATTTTATACAGAAAGACCTTGGAACAATGAACTGAAATGGACCAAGAAATGCTTAGTGAATGATGCAGATGAATTAGTTCACCATGAAGTTCTAAATAGGAATATAAAGACAATTCATAGTGAAGAACCGTCCTTTTTGCTTTCTACATTTTAGCAATGACCTGTCTTTTCAGAAGGGATGGGAAAAATACTGTATAAATCAACAAGGGCCAATCATTTTGGTAGCTGTGCCACAGGGTAAGCCCCATACCCTCCCCAAGTACCATTCTGATCCCCTTCCCCTGCTTGATCTACTGTTCTGCTTTCTGCTTCCGGC
>NW_017728994.1:42116590-42117474 GCF_001723915.1 Gavialis gangeticus | reverse complement strand
CCCCATACCCTCCCCAAGTACCATTCTGATCCCCTTCCCCTGCTTGATCTACTGTTCTGCTTTCTGCTTCCTGCCTGATCTGCTGCATGCCACACATACTGGCTGCCTGTGTCACTTGTGGCATGTGAACCACCGATTGGCCACCACTCATATAAATAATTAATCTGATCAAGAGTGTTAATCAATAGTAACACCCATTTTGTTGATCACAAAAATTCTGGCTTAGTAGTCAAACTCAGCAGGATGCCAAGATAACATTTTCAAAAAATGTAAGTGACTTAGGAGCTTACATTCGAATTTCAAAAGGGGTATGCCAAAGGTGAGGGACAGGGTGCCACTGATGTCTCAGGCCCCTACCACTCCAACCAGCACACTCCAACCAATGCCCAGTGCTGCAAAGAAGGGGAAATAAAAGCCACCAGAAGCCAAATAAGTTATTTTAGGGGGAAGAGAGGGGCATCTTCGACCTCTGCAGACAACCAGTAGAAGTCCTTAAAAAGAAGTCTTTATATGCACTACAGTATAGGGCAACAAGTATTGTAGAATTAATTTAAGCAAAAGGGAAACTAACATTTCTGCAATAATTCAGATAGGCATGGAAAGATTAACTGGATGGGTATTCCTTAATGTACACACAAAACTATGGAGTGCCCCATAATCTAAACTAAAACTATCCTCAAAACACAAAATCCCATTTCAAGCCATGCAATACTAAAAGCCTATCACCTCTAACAAAAAACAGCATCAGTGCTCAAATTCCTTCTAAAAATATCAAACTGGGACAGTAGGTATCAGAATGTTTTTCAATTAAAGTTCCAGCAAAACTGAAACTTTCATCAGTTTCCTTAAAGCATTTTGATATTTACAGAGCAGCAGTCTCCAAC
>NW_017728994.1:42098530-42111590 GCF_001723915.1 Gavialis gangeticus | reverse complement strand
ATGCAATACTAAAAGCCTATCACCTCTAACAAAAAACAGCATCAGTGCTCAAATTCCTTCTAAAAATATCAAACTGGGACAGTAGGTATCAGAATGTTTTTCAATTAAAGTTCCAGCAAAACTGAAACTTTCATCAGTTTCCTTAAAGCATTTTGATATTTACAGAGCAGCAGTCTCCAACAGAAAATGTTTTCAGAGTTTTTTCTAAGCAGCAAAAGGCATTGTTATATGTTGCACTTTGAGACGTTCAAACGTCGATCGATGCTAATGTTTGCTTGAGTTTGGAGCAGTCAAACCTTAAAGCTAAAAACCTTCTCTGACTGTCCCCCCACCTGCACAGCTGTGACTTGTCACTAGAGGGCTGGTGAGCAGGGGCCTGACAAGGAGCTACAGCTGTGAGTTGCCACTCCAGGGCTTTGTGGGCGGGGGTGAGAAATGGATTGGGGATGGGGTGAGACTATGAAGCTGGGAGGCATAGAGTTAATGGGAAGGGGGTGGATAATGAAATGGGAGGTGGAAGGGAAATGGGGGTAGGGGGAGGGTGGTGAAGTGAAGTCAGTCAGTCACTAAAGGATAAAATAAAAAGTAGGAAGAAAAAGAATTTAAAAACAAATAAAGAGGAAGAAAATTATAGAAGGTCTTATATTTTAATAAATTGGGATTTGAGATTGGGGTGTGGGAGTTGCTGGTCATGCTTCCTGGAGTGGCTGGGAGTGGGAAGATACTTCTGGGGAAGCTACTGCCCCAGGAAGGAAACCTAAGCTCATGGAAACCAAATCCAGGCCCCTACATTTTTCCCTCTCCACCATCCCAAGACCCTGCTCCTGGACCCATCCATGCCCTGTGACATGGCTAGCAGGTATGTGCTCTGCAAGCAGTTTGCACAGGGTTGCACCCATGGAGGCAGGTAATAGAGTTCAGGGGTAGAAAGTCTGTCCACGCAGAACAGGAGGGTGGGGGAGAGGACACTGCATCTAGGGTGCTGAAGGACTGCAACTTGGGTGGCTCATTTGTGAGGAGTGGCCTCAAAGTAATGGACCATGAGCTAGGTAACACAGAGCAGAGATAAACCTGCCCTGCAGTGGCATAACTTTAAGCCACCTAAAGTGTGCTTAAAACTAGTTTCATGTGTTAATGTGTGCACAATCCAGGGAACCCTGTATCTAACCCAGGGTTGTACAGCCTGCTACATGGAACAGGTATATAACAGCTATTTAAATTGTCAAAATAACCACAGCCTGCTTGGCGTCTAGCCATCATGCTCCTGAGTCATTTTCAAAGTAACATCTAAATTTTACCCCTAAACACTGTTTTCCAGTAATCTAGATCACATGCATAGAATAATTCTACATATGAATGACTGAATGTAGCTACACATGCTTTAAAGAAGTTAGGCTCTCTTTAGATATGTTGCTGAATCAGGACATAATTGTCTACATAATTGCCCATCATTACACCTGGCCAGTTTGCAAATGGAACTCCATCAAGAGAAGGAATGACATAGCATCACAGGTAAATGTTGACTTTTTAATGGCCATTCCCGTAAATAAAAGTATTTAAATGTGTTCCATAGAGGTTCACAAAATTAATGCAGTGCAGCAGCTTGGCCTCCAAGCTAGAGTATTTCTGATAAAGTAAAATTCTGTGACACTGTACAGCTATGTTTTATGATATTAAAATTTAGACTTTTATCATGGTGACTTCTAATGACAAAATAGCTTGGCACAAACAGGAGCCTGATACAGTATTTACCTAAATCCAAGCCAACTTTAAATGTAAGACAATCCTTCCTCCCATAATTAGATTCTATGCATGGAAAGTTATTGATTTGCTACAGTTTTTCACATATAGAATCTTATTAGTAGAAATTCATCCTAAATTTGTTGCCCCCCATTCACTGCTGTAGCAGGGAAAGCAGCAGTGGAGGACAAGGGGCCGGAGTCTCATCTGCCCCTTGCCTCCCCTACCTATCCCCCTGCCTCTCCATGCCTGCCCCCTGCACAGAAAGATTGCAGCAGAAAGGGTCTCAGGCAGATGAGCAGGAGGGAAGGCAGCAACAGCAGCCTAGGTGCAGTAAGCTGCCCATTAAAATGAGGAGACGCATCTGTAGCTGATCAAGAGAGTGCCTGACTGGGAAGGGGAGAAGCCCAGGGGATATGAACCTGGGTTCTTGAAGCAGAGGGGCAGTGCAGCCCTAATCTCTGCCTTCTAGATGAACTTAGGCTGGTGAAAAGTGGGAGCTGCAGGCCATGGCAGGTACTCCCAGGGCAATGAGAGCCAGAGAGTGGGAAGGTAGCCTGGCAGTGGTAGGATGACGCAGAGAGGGGGCTTTGAGTTTAAAGCTGTTGCTTGTGGGTTTTTATTTTAGTTTTAGACCGGAGGACTGGGTGTTGCTGATAGGGGAGAAAAGGAAGTCATAAGGGTGCCTGAGGGGCATGCTAGGTTGAGCCCTGCCAGGGGCAGGGGCACAAGGCACAGTCAGGTTAGTCCCAAAAGGCCAGAGCCTGAGCCCAGAGGGGACAACAGAGGTGGTGGGGGTCTGATGAGGCTGATCCTGGAAAGGCCACGCTAGAGACAATGTAACCTGTCAGACTACAGCCAAAGTAACCTGTAGACTAAGGCTAAGAAGGCTGAAACCTATACAGGAAGACACACAGTGATCAAGTGACATCTGCAAGGGGCCAGAATTAAGAGCTCTAAGGCTTAAATAAGGACCACTTGGGCCATAGGGCTTACAGTGCCAGAGGGACACCAGTAGCTCTGCCAGGGTACAAGAGACACCCATGAAAACTGCATGGTTTTGGCTAGTTAGCAGAAAGCCCAGCAGTCATGAGAAATGAGTCAGGCTAAGCAAAACACTGGTGAGGGCACGCTGGGACTCAGGGGTAGCTTCCCTATTATTATAAAAGGAACATCCAATGGTAAGCAATATAAACAAAGGGGATTATATAGAGGACCAAGAGTGCAGGCATGATTAGGGTGGCTCTAGGGGGTGCCAAAGTTGCCCCAGGGCCTTTCCTGCCTCCTGGTGCTCCTGTGCCTATGGCTATGTCTGGCACTCCCCTGCCCCTGTTTAAACTAATGACAGTAATGGCAACTACAGACCCCTGGCATGCTTTGAAAGAGAGAAAAACACAAAGTCAAACCATTGAAAAATGTGCTTGAGAAATCTATATATAGCACTGGACAAAAAATATCCAAGGAAGCACTCCCCCAGAGAAAATGAATATCAATGATGTGCCATATCTGGACTGCCAAAATACATCAGATATGGGCATTCAGTGTCACCCTTTCTCAAGAAAGGCCACAGATCTGTGTCTATCTTCCCATGGAAAAGTTCTTTAGGATCACCATTCTAGCCCAGGCCCCAGCCATGTAAAGCATTTGTAGCAAATGTATTCCATTAAATATATTGAATTTTGGAATACTGTAACCATTAATGACTGACAGTAAAAGAATAGATACAAACAAGTATAGACCCATTTCAGTATGATATATTTTTCTTAAATATATTGACTTATTTTTTAAGCAGTCTCTCATTAGTAAGTGCACAGTTATCATCTGGTGCACTTCCCTTAAGCTAACAAATTTAACAATTGGACTTGGATGGAGGAAAGTACAGTAGCAATTGTCCTTGGGTCACTGGTCTGTACAAATAGGTAGCTTGAAGTTTGGGCCATTTTCATAAATGGTTTTCTGGGGATTAAGGTATTACTTCAAGCATCCTGTTGACACAGCTTTCTGAACTGGAGTTGCTGAAGCATGGAAAAAAAAAACATGGAAAGGTTGTGTTCAGAGATCATTTATTCCCAGTTCCCTGGCTCAAAAGTTTAAATCAATCAAGATACAGAGTTAGATTCCATTAAGTTTATAATCAATGGCTATATATCATCTTCAAATCTTAAAGTCTTAATTTGAAAGCTCATTTCAAATTGAACAAATATTTAACTCCTAAATTGACATCATCAGTACAATGAGAATAATAATGACCCATCAGAAACTGTTTCAAAACCAGGTTTTCACATATCACAACATGGTTTCAATTTAGAAGAAAAGGTAGGTTACAGTGAATATTAGTCCTGAAGATGAATTAAAAATGCTGAAATATAACTGTTACATGTACCTTTCATATCTTGACAATAATAAAGAGCAAGTATTGCAAGAACCTGTAGGACTGTTATAACATTTTGTTTATCAAGCTGCATGGAGAGATTGTCACAAAAATATATCAATTTTATTCCTTAGAAGAATCGTAACTCCTGTATGCCTCTGCCTAACCTCAGTAAAATGGGCATAATAATAATTGTGAACTTAAAATGACATCCATAACACTCATTCTAACTGAAAGATAAGCAAAAAAGAAAATATTAAGAATTCTTCAGAATATGCCTTGTACTAAGATATGAGGAAAAAATAAAAACAAAAAGCAAAAAAAACCCAAAACCTTTACATCTTTTCAAAATGTGGGCATCACACAATTATCCTGAGTAAAACTGACAGTAGAAACTTTAGTTCTTTAATGTTAAAAAAGATAAATTAAATATTAATATTACATATGTAGATATTGACAATTTTCCTTCCTAAAAGTTTAATTTTTAAAAAGTGCATCAAAATCTCATGCAAGGGGCTAGAACACCAAACTATTGTTATAAACTAATTTTAATGCCTTCAACCCTGATTCAGCAAAGGACTTACTCATGTGTTTAATAATAGATCTACAAAAGGATTTCCCTTCTCTATGCTTAACTGTCTGAAGAAGTCTTTGGTGTATAAAGTATTTGTGCTAAAGCTCAGTTTGTGCTAAAAATTCAGAGTTTAATCTCTTTATGCTCAAGGTTTAGTAATTTTATACAGTTGTTAAGTACTCCCCCTGCTGGTCTGTTATAGCATAGCATTGTATTTTATCTGTCTTTACATGGAAAGCAGAACATGTTCTTCATGCACTGTGCACATTTTGCTGCAGTTAATCTGGGTTTATACCACTGTAACCAAGATTAGCATATTGCCCATAATATATATTTTTGATTGAAGGCATTTAAAGCTGCCATATAATTACTTCTTGGCTTCCTTCAAGATCAATGGATGAAAGCCAATATAAAATAGCAGGGTATTATTAATATTAGAAATGTAAAAATTATGACTTATGATCAGCATTTAAATGCCAGTGACATACTGTATATATTTCTAAATAAAAAAGAGGGAAAATATAATTAAATCAAAATGGCTTAGGTTTTTAGTCTAGACTATCACAACATTTATCTGCTGCTATGGCTTTGCCTCTGAAGTAAATTATTCAAAATTCTATTTAACCTCTGTCTGCAAAAGTGTCATGAAATAAAATATCACTAAAACCATGCATAGTTGCATAAGTCACTACAATCTTTGCTATGCAATGCAGAGAGGTTCTATAGTGCTCAGAAGATTAAAAACAATTATTTGTAAGTGATTATGTAGGAACTAAATATACAAAAGAGCTGCTCCAAGAATCAGAAGTATCCAACCCTTTCTCCCTAAGCCAAATAGTCTATTCAAACAGTAGCATAACTAAGGGATGGTAAGTGGGGCATGAATTTCAGGCACCAACTTGAGAAAGGGTGCAAAAACGGCAGCTGTGATGACAACACTTGTGCTACTCTGCTGAACTTCACAGCTACATCTCTGCTTTTATATACTCTTATTCTGAAGGGGAGATTTTCATATATCCTTTTATGTGTGGCCTTACTAAACATGCTTCAGTTCTGCGCAGCATAGATTTGGGTCGAATTAAAAGTCTCAACGTATTTCAACATAAAGAGCACGTTCATCCAGGCATTGCAGAGCAGATCATCCCCTCTCAAAATGCAGAGGGAATCATCAGGTGTTGAAATCAAATGCTGGTATCTATCCTAATTATAGGTAAGGCTGTTAAAAACACCACATTCTATCACATCATTAGGAGGTTTAATCAATCAGAAGAAAGAAGAAAATGGCACCTTTGTCTCAGATAGTAACAGAAAACAATGGAATGGATGGTTACTATCACACACAAAGGCTGCTTGCAGATGTGGAAAAAACCCCAAAAAACTGCTTTAAACAGATCACATTCTGGTGCCGAGCCCAGTGCATGCCCAGAAGAGGCAGAACATTAGTTGCAACCAGTTTTCCCAACGTCTGTATCAATTGGGAGCTTTAGTGGGGGGAGTTTGGCGCTTTTATCTAATAGTTCAGTAGCAGACTGTCTGCCACGCAGAAAACCCAGGTTTAATTCCCAGATGCTTATACAAATACAGGCACTAATCGTCGGGACCCAGTGTGGTCTTTGGAATGTCTCAGTGGCCTAAATGGGGGATGGAAGGTCTGAGCAGCCTCCCTTCCTCCAAAAAACAAAAGAAAAAAAACCTCCTGCCTAGGCGTATGCATTGAAGGTCTAGGTGACATGCATACACCATGATCCAGACAGATTAACAGTTGCTAAAATCTAATAGCTGATTGACTCATATACCAATATACCCTGCTGAAGCTCCTGATCTATACAGATGCTACAGAGCTGGGTCAAAGTAATGGACAGCTGCTTCCGGTAAAGTGCAGTTTTCGGGGGGGTTCATGTCTGTCAGCACCCAGAGTTTCCAACTTTACTGCCCAAAGTGCATACAGGAGAGTAACACTGATATAATTCCACACCTTCTGCTCTGTCAATCCAGTCAAGTCCCCAGGCCTATTGTGACATGTTCAGAGTTTTGTTGTAGAGGAAACAGTCATTCTTCAGCAACTTCTCTTAAAAGTCCTGTTGTGTCAAATGACGGCATTAAACATGAGCAGGCCTCACTTGGGTTCTTTCTGGCTGCAAATACAATTTGGTTTGATCTACTTCCTGAATTCAAACTGGAGAGTAGTATGTCAGTAATGTTTTGCCACTAGATCCCTTTTTCTGACCGTATTTATCTTTGCTTAACTGCAGTTTCAGGAAATGAGCAGGCTTACCTGTAAAGGATTTACAGCTGAGGCACCTGACCAAAGAAACAAATGGGGTACTGATATATACAAACTTGCCATTTATTTTCAATGCATTTTTCTAGGAGCATGAAGGTACAATTTTTAACCCTGCTATGAGATTCAGAGGGCAAAATTAGCCTATGGAGATTAGCATCAGGGAAACTCAGTAATGCTCATAAAAATGAAGGCCTCAGTGTAGAAACTCCTTGTATGTAATTTGGCAAATGATCCCTATGACTATTTTTAATCTTTTCTAGAAATATTAGAGAAGATCTTTAAAGCCACCCTGTACATGCTCATTAGAAGAAAGATGCTGTTAGTGTTCTGGAGCTTGATCACCAGCTGATAATTAGTGAGTAGTCTCTTCTTGGGAAGTTGTTTTAATTCTGCTTTGAGTTTCCAAAACAAAGGATGCCCATAGACATGCGGGACACCTGTTCCAGCACACTGTAGTTACAGTGCGTTGGAGCAGACTCAATTAATTGCACTTTGAAATGGCAGCAGGGCCACTTTAACTAAAGTTCATTTAATGAGCTTTAGTTAAAGTGGCCCTGCTGCCATTTTGAAGCATGGGACACTGAATACATGGGAGGCTGCAGGTGCTTTAATTAGGGCAGCTCCCAAGAGCCGCTCAAATTAAAGTACCCCATCCCCAAAGCATGCAAAGACATTATTTGCAAATTAGTTTTATTCTGGGAAACAAACTTAAAACTAATTGTTCATGAAAGACAAAGAAGAACATCTGCTTCTACAAGCAAAGTTATTACCGTCAGAACTTATCTCCATTTAAAAGACGTACATGAACACCCATGAATTAGACTCCCCACTTTTAAATTATTCAGCTGCTATGGTGTTATCAAGTTTCATTGAGAAATATTACATAAGAGATGTTTGCTTCTGTAATGTTCAAGGTGTAAAGGAAGAAGGTGGAAATAACCTGTACAGGTTGTAATGTAGCTGCTCTAAGAGTTCCAGCAAGTTCTATTGCACTGAAACTTTTATTGTAAAAAGTGCCCAGAACTGGAGATTTCTGATGATATCATAGTCAGAACTCATTGCAAGTGTTTACAAACATTTCACAGGCTAGGTCATTCTGTTAGTGCATGAAATCTTCCCCATATTAGAGCAGCAGTGTGGGCCAGTGACAGGCCATTGGCTTGGAGTTCTGTTCAAGACTGCCACTTGTTTGCTTTGTAATTTTAGACCAGCCGCTTCACTTTTATATGACTGTCTTCCCTCCAACCATTTGTCTATTTACTGTATGTCATGGTATAAGTCAGGTTTTGAAGCCCAATTTTGGTGTCTTAAAAATCAAACCTGACTTATACACCATGCCACTTCAAGAAATCACTGTTGACAAACCGCTAGTTTAACAAATGCATGAGGTGCGGTTGCATTACCTGCACTAATTGCAGGAGGAGTGATCCCACTAAGTACCAGAGGCATGGGCGCACTAATTACGTTGCAGGAGGATCCATCCCACTAGTTACAGGAAGCACAGGTGCACTAATTACTGACACTATTTTAGTGAAGATGAAACTTCATTACCAGTACTCATGATGCCACTGAAACGAATGAGATATGATGCCAAATTCAAGACCAGAGTCATCAACTTTCTCTTGATACTAACAATAGTTCTACAGCCCATCAGTTTGGTGTAAATGAGAAACTGGTTCGTGACTGGCAGAAGAACTTCAACAACATAAAAAAGGTACCATCTGAGAAATGTGCAGACTGCAAAAAGCAATGCATGTGACCTGAATTAGAAAGAGACCTCGCCAAATGGGTATACAATCAGTGGCAGTCTGTCAGAGTCATAACAAGAAACACCATCCAACTGCAAGGCAAGATATGGGCTATGGAGAAAGGATTGAAAGACTACCAGAAACCCAACCTGGTGTTTCCAGTTTATGAAAAGGAATTCTCTCTCTCTGCACCAGGGAACAAAGATAACACAGAGATTATCAGCCAACCTCAAAGACAAGATAACCCAGTTACAGAGCTGTGTTGAACCTCCAAAAGAAAACGATTATGATCTCAGCCAAATTGGGAATATAGATGAAACACCCATGTGTTTCAATATGCCAACAAACTGAACTGTGGAGGTCACTGGCTGTAATAGTGTGCTGCTGAAGACTATGGGCCACGAGAAAACCAACCTGACTGTAATTCTTGCCTGCATGGCTGATGGGATAAACTAAAACCAATGGTCATCTTCAAAAGGAAAACATTCCCCAAGAAAAAAAATTCCCTGCTGGTGTTGTTGTTCAAGTTCACCTAGAAGGCTGGATGGGTGAGGAAGGCGTTCACATTTGGATACAGCAAGTATGGAATATGCGCCCTGGCACACTGTTACAACTGAAATCGATAGTCGTGTGGGACATGTTTAGGGCTCACTTCTGCAGCGGTGTGCAAAAAAGTCTGTGGCAAAGTAAAACAGACTTAGCAGTCATCCCTGGAGGGCTAACATCCATTGTTCAGCCACTGGATGCGTGCTTAAATAAACCATTCAAAGACTGCATTTGCATTGAATGGCAGACCTGGATGATGAGCAGTCAACATTCGTATACAAAAGCTGGGAACATGTGAGCAGCCTTCTTAGCAACTGTGCGCCACTGGATTATTACAGTTTGGAGGGACATTAAACCAGAAAATCTTTCACATTCATTCAAAAAAATCTGGGATCAGTAATTCTATGGATGGTGAGGAGAATGATTTTCTGTGGTGTGACGAAGATCAGACAGAGGAACAAGACACCAAAACATCTGATGCCGAGAATCCATATGATGATCAGCTTGCTAACCATTCAGATTGGAAGGAACTGCTTGGGGCTGACGGTTCTGATGAGGACAGGGAATGAGGATTTTTAACTTGTCAATTTTTACTAGTTTTAAATGCCTAAATTAAATGATGGATTTTTAACTGTTAGCATTATATGGGATTATTATTATTAAATGAGGGTTTTTTAAGTGTTAGCATTATGAGGGATTATTATTACTGAATGAGGAATTTTTTTAATGTTTTGTGACTGCAAACCGCAGCGCCCAGTACTAACTGCTGCTAACGGTGGTATTCATGGTGCCAATTGTTCGATTGATCACTCCTGATCTGTGCTGATTGCTAATTGCATGTAACCCAGGGTGACTGGTGCTGATTGTGCTAATCATGCCAATTACTGTTTGTTCTCAACTCTCAATAAAATGCTGGTCGACTTATACAGTGTGCCTATCTAATTCCTGACTTTTTGCATCCAAATACCGGGATCTACTTATATGCTGCCTCGTATATCATGAAATATGGTCAATTATAAATTCTTCAAGGCAGGGCTTCTTGGTATGTGTTTATGTAGTACCTAGCACAATGAGGCCCTTCAGTCCTTTTGAAGCCCCTATGCACTATAGAAATATAAAAATAAACCTGAAACTCTCTGTATGGGATGCCTGAGCATTTATTTGTGTGTCTGATTATTAGAATAATATGATTTAACAATTTCTCTAAAGAACTGTTAAAATGAATTAATGGGCTCCATCATGAGTTCTTTTTAGTTCATTAAAAAATTCAGCCCAAGAGCACCCTTGTGTTTTGCACTGCACCACATCATTCTGACTCATAGACTCCCAAGGCATTTTATAAAGATTACATAGGCAAATGAATTAGCTGTTTAATGCTCAATAAGAATTTAAAACTACAGTTGTCTAAGAACCAGAATTTCTGTTTTGTGGGCCATGCCATGTTCAATGGGATGAACACCAAATTTCAAAATTTCCCATAAAGTATGTTTTTAGTTGTTTAAGATCAATCAAAACATTCAATTTTTGTAAAACTGAAATGACTCATTTTATAAAATCTAAAGTTTCTAAGCGAAAAGAAGTAGTGTTATTCGCTACTTCTGTCCTTACAAAATGCTTCTTTCACATTTTTCATTCAATGAAATAGTAAAAAATAATCAACATATTTCAGTGTTGTGTTGATTCCAGCAAAATGACATTTTCTGATAAAAGTGTTTCTCCTGAACCTGTGATCCATATGCAAACATCCAGAAACACAATTTTCAGTGTATTCTACTGTGATAAATTCAGTCAGATCCTGCTACTTTTGTGAACCATCAAAATGATGAAAGGAAATTAAATCAAGTGCAGGGTATGCCTGAATGCCTTTATATACCTGGGTCATTCAGAGATGTAGATAACATTCATCTTCCAGACAAAGATGAAAAATATTAAAAATAAAAGAGTGTCAAAGTTACTTTTCTCTTTGATAGAAATTAGCATTTGACTCTAAAACACAAATAAAGAACAAATATGCCTCACAACTAAGGAGATTTAAATTTTCTTAGTTCAAAGCAAAAAGGTGTCCGTAATTATCTCCATGATCTTTCTAATCACTTGGTTTAAACTTAGTTTTCACTAAAGAAGGATCTCCCTTGTGAGAAAATGCATCCCCTGAAGTCTTTCAGAAAAAGGTGTGGAATAGATCGGTAATTCAGTGTCCAGAATGAGACAGGCAAGCAGTGATGGATGATTTTGCCATCCTCTTGTTGCTGTTTTGCTATGTGCAAGTACTCTCTAACCATTCAAGAAACCACAGTCTCCCCTCCTCCAAAAAACACTGGCAATTCAAGGCAGATAGACAAATTGACAGAAAAAAAGATGAAAGGAAAGCAAATACAGAATTCTTCTAAAGATCACCAAGATTCATATCTGCCTTTTCTACAAGTAGCAAGGTAGAAGTAGGTCACTTTAGAGGACATAAAAGTGTTACATTTTGTAGCACTCACTTCCAGCCAACTGTTGTAGTGATATGTAAGTGAAAGATTAAAATTTAGAGACAGTCCCTTATAATGGATAGTGTTGCAAGTGTGGAAATTATGAAGTGAACCTTAGGGAACAGAAAACTTAAACGTTCTATTTTGTAGTCATTTTCCATGACTATTAATACAAGTATTGGTTTCTTTCTCATTCCACAATTTATGTTGCCTCATGAACCCCCTAAAAGCATTATGGACACAGAGAGAAGTGAAAATTTTTGCCCAACCTAGTCACACAAAGTTTATAGCCATGACCAAACACAAGTGCATGGCTCCAAACAGCTTTAAAATGGCTGATTGGGTGAAAATCTGAACAGTCATTACATGAGGGTTCAGATAAAAATGTTTCAAAACAGCATTGTCTGTAACTTCTGTCTGCACTGCCTCCCAGCCTGTCACTGTTTTCAGAATGGGATGGGGGAAAGGGAGCGGAGGGAGTTTGGTCTGGGGCTTCTTTCAGCCCTCTGCTGGAGGGTGGGGCAGATGTTTTGGACCCCCCCAAAGGTGGGGGTGCTCCAATTCACCCACCCCACCCTGTAGAGCCATCTGGAGAACCCCTAAAATAACCTCCCCCTGTTCCTTTCCCCCTCTCCCATTCTGAAAACAGACATTGCTTGGGGAAACCAGCTGCAGGCTCACAGCCAGCAGCTAGATTCCCCTCACTCCTGGAACCAATAGTGAACTTCTGTTTGCTCAGGGGCTTGTTGTAACTGAGAACGCTTCCTGCAAAGCCTTCTGAACTCCAGTGGGGAGCTGCACTTCTGTCTGTGCCCTATATCTGTAATGCTACTCACCCTTCCCCATAGATCTCCAACCATCCTTGTCTTGAGGCTGTTTCAGGTCTCCCCTCAAGCTACTGACGGGAAGCTATCAGTGTTCATGGCATGGCTGATAGTGAATTTAAAGACTAGCCCCCAAGGGAAACATAAAACCAAATGATCTTCCATTCTCCACTGTTTTCTGCTCAGTTACAGAAAGCTAAACACACAGCGTTGTCTTCCCTTCTTCCAGAGCCAGTCACAGGAGCTAATCCCTCTCTTCAGTTTCTCTTCCCAAGCCGTGCTTTCAGCCTGTGTAAGCATTCTGTGATCATTTCTCACCTGGGTTTTGCAACTTAGGATTTAGTTAGGGAGCTTCTGGAGGGGCTGGACATCTTTAAGTCAGCCGGCCCAGATGATCTTCACCCTAGAGTCCTAAAGGAACTGGCTGGGGTCATTGCAAGTCCCCTGGCACAGCTTTATGAACACTCGTGGTGCTCTGGAGAGGTGCCGGAGGATTGGA
>NW_017728994.1:42089752-42093530 GCF_001723915.1 Gavialis gangeticus | reverse complement strand
GGCTAGGGTCTGGAACCAGCTTCCAAGTGAGGTGGTGCAGGCTCCCACCCTGGGGGTTTTTAAGAGGAGGTTGGATGACCACCTTATTGGGGTCATTTGACCCCAGTGCTCTTCCTGCCATGGCAGGGGGTCAGACTAGATGATCTGCTCAGGTCCCTTCCGACCCTAGAAACTATGAAACTATGAAACTTTGGAGGGACATCCTCTACATGAGGATAAGTAGGGAAATGGCCAATCTATCACAGATTAAGCTAGGCTTAACTCCCTGGAAAAGGGAATTTATGAAACACTTCTTCCCCATCCATATCCAAACCCAGGGCAATCTTCTTCTTTTCCTCCACTTCTTTTTTCAGCTGGTCAGTTTCTAGGAGTAACTGGTCAGTTTCCAGGAGCAACTGGTCTTTTTTAAGCATTTCCTATACTCCTTGTTTGTGCAGGTACAGTTTCTCCTTCTCATCCCAGGAGTTCAATCTGAAATCCCAAGCTTAGTTACCCTTACTTAACTCCTCCAGATCTTTCAGAATTTGCGAACTTGCCTCTTCCAGAGCAACAAGTTTTCCCAGTATTTCTCAGCTAATGAGATTAAGTAGTTCATATTTATACCTCAGTACTGACCTGGCTCTGAAGACAGAGTTACTGCTATGACTACAAAGGTACTGCTTTGACTAAAAAGTCTCTGTGGTCACATGAGCCTTGGCCCAGTTCCTCTCAACAGATACAGTTCTCTTCTTCCTCAGTGGCTTCCTAGTCTCTTTTCCCATGATCTGCTTCTACAGATGTTGTACATGCTGTGTCACATTCTTTTACTGTGCAGATTCCTCACTTGGCTTTTCGATCTTTAGCTTACTTCAAAATACTGGCCAGGAGAAAACTTTTTGCTCCTATTTCCAGGTCATTGGTTTTGAGTAGTCCCACTCCCTTGCATACGGGACACATCTGTTTTTTTAGCCCCTGCTTCCACCTCTGACTATCCTGGCCCAGAATAAGCTGTGACTCAGCAACAATTCCAAAAATGACATCTAGAGGGGAGTCCTACTCAGGAAATGAAACAAGGAAGGTTTTTTGCTGACTGTTTTAATTGCTTATGTTGTCTATACATTTTAATCTAAAGAACTGCTAAGCATGTTTTTGCTTTTCTTAGTCTTTCTTAGTTAGAAAGAAATAGGACACTTTGTCAGTTAATAGTTTGGCAAAGTTTCACCTGGAAGTCTTCAAACCAGACTAGAGAGATAAGTGATATTGATTTGGTTGATCAGGGAACATTGTATCATTCCTTAAAACCTCTATACAACCTCTGATGCAGTGCTAGCTGTTGTGCCTTTAAAGAAACGAAAGGCAGACATTATGGTAGATAGGCAAGAAAAGATTAACCCCTACAGGACTAAAGTTACATAGTCAATTATTTTATAATGGAAATAAAACTTCTGCAGTAAACTATGTACTATGGACATCTCCATTTCATCTTATGGACGTATCAGTTGTGGTGAGTGTCCAGCCCTTTTAACAGCCCTTGCTTTTGCTTCTGTCTCTTGTGTTCGGCAGAAAGTGCGGTAGGAAAAAACCGGAGAATTGATATGCCAACTGTGCCCAGAGTTAGGTCAAGTTACCAAGCAGTGAGAGTTAAATAGCCTACTAGTGTTGGAGTGAAGGACAGGAACAGTGTTGGTGTGAAGGAGGGGAATAATAGATTATGTTCAAAATGTTGGAATAGGTTGCTATTTAAATACAGTGCTATTTAAATTGTAGTGGCAACTTAGGACTGAAACTGCACTGTTTCAATAACTTCTGACCTCAGAGGATAATCACATCTGAGTTTCATCTCCTTGTTTGTTCTGAAGGTCAATGTTGAGGTCTTTATCAACTTGACATTTACTGTGGAAAAAAAGAAAGAGTTTTGATGTCCTAAACTGTCATCTCATTTTTTTAAAACAACAAAGGGATGCAGACATGAAGGTTATGTATAAACACTTCCCACTGACTTTTCATAACATGCTTGGATCAAAATAGTCACACTTTGATTTATCAGTAATGCAGGTGACATTATCACAGTCTCATTCTCACCACACATCAATTAAATTTTTGAAGACAGACATAGGCTTATTATCTAGAACTGCTTTTCAGAAGGTTTTCAAAATGTGCAACAATTGTTGAATAAATATTAGCAGAATGCAACATTTTTTTTCTGACTTTATATGCTCCAAATCTATCCAGAACTTTGGTGCCAATGTTACAGAACTGAAACATCCACCATTTCACCAGAATAGGAAGCTTTTCCTTTTGATGCTCTTCAGTTTTGTTTTGCAAATTCCAGTTACATTGTGCCTTGAACAGGGGACACTCATCAATGTATATAAGATGCTCACAATAACCTGCCTTTATCAGTACTCCCCTGAATAGATGCTCATCTTTCTGTACACTGTCTGATAAATAGCAATGGCCTAAAATACATTGAAATTACCTGAAATCAATTACTCTGGGCAGTGAAGAAGGCATTTTGCAATAAAAAGTCTCATTTTAGATGAAGGTTAGCCAATGTGTTTATTTCCCATGTTTCTCCAGTCAAAGCTTATTCATCATTCTTGAACAGCTTTGTATGATGGACCAAGGGACTGCAAAACATCACAGTATAACAATATTATATATAAGGCAGATAGATTTGTCAGCAATGTCAAACTGATAAATTTATCATTTATCCAGAGTTCCAATGAGAAAATATGTTGGATTAGTCCATTTATGTTATAAAATTGATACATCCTTGAAAAGACAGCATCTGTATAAATGTAACTTATTTAAAGTCAAACATTGTATTCTTGAGTGGTGGCATATTTACAACAGAGTAGCAGCTGTTACTGTAGCCTTTTGCTTTTGATTGAGGTTTACAAGGATAGTTTATCCCATGGAACACAAATAAAAAAAAAAAAAAATCTTCATACTGCAATTTCCTACTACTACTGGTAGAGGAGGCCAGACCAGGCATCTCCAACGTTGGGAGGATTGAGACTACTGCCACCAAGAGGAAGCGACAGATGGTGGTAGTTGGAGACTCCCTTCTTCAGGGAATGCAGGTATCCATTTGCTGGCCTGACCTCTGGTTTTGGGAGGTATGTGGCTTGCCCGGGGCCTGGAACCAAGATGTCACAGAAAGATTAGCAAGACTCATCCAGCCCTCTGACTACTACCCCATGCTTCTCATCCCATGAGTACCAATTATACTGCCAGGGTTGACCGTGAGCAGATCAAAAGTGACTATAGGGCTTTGGATGAAAGGGTGAAGGGAACAGGATGGTGTTCTCCTCAATCCTTCCTGTCAAGGGGAAGGGCCCAGGCAGGAGTGCATGCATCCTGCAGATCAATGTATGGCTGCACAGATGGTCTTGCCAGCAGGGTTTTGGCTTCTTTGACTATGGGTTATTGTGTAGCAAAACCCCCCGTTTTTCTTTTTATATATATTTATATATGATAGATATGCATTCCCTTCCCTTCCCCAATTATTTCTGGCTTTTCTTTCTCTCCCTCTCTATTCCCTATAGACAAGCATAAGCGAGCTCAGACTTAGGATAAGCTTTAAAATTTTTTTATTTTGGTAGCAAGTTTTTGGTTCTGGATATCCACTGTTTAATATTGTGTTATTATTAGGTTTGTATTGATTCTTACTGTTGTATATTGTATTATTATCATTTTTGTATTGATTTGTATTGTTTCATATGGATATTGTACGGTTTAGGGCTGTGTTTGTAAGTGAACCAAAGTAATGTCAAGTTTCCATTTTGTATGTCAA
>NW_017728994.1:42083698-42089691 GCF_001723915.1 Gavialis gangeticus | reverse complement strand
CACCATTACAGACACCTGAAACTGCACATCCCTGCATGGAGCAGGGGCTCAGTATGCCAGGGGCTGACCCTTGCCTGGGCATGCCTCCTGTCACTAGGGTCACACAAGGTCTGCCTCTATAAAAAGGGGCAGTGAAGACAGACCCAGTGGGATGCCCTCTCCATCTGGACCAACACTATGCCACACCACCTATCCACCCAGAGACCCTTCAGGCGACCCCCCTCTGGACAACACCTGCTGGACAAGGTTTTTGTCTGTTGTAAAAGGTTGTGCTTTATGTAAAAGAGCTGTATGACTGCTCAGAGCTCCAGTATGAAACTGGGGATAGGCCTATTGAAAGTCTCTGGATTAGGGTTGGGGGGGGAGGGGAAGAACAACAAGGGTGATGTCATAGTGCGTATCTGCTATATACCACCAGACCAGGAGGAAGTGGTGGATGAGGCTTTCTTCAAACAGCTAGTGGAAGTTTCCTGATCACAGGCCTGGTTCTCATGGGGGACTTTAATCACCCTGACATCTGCTGGGAAGGCAATACATCAGTGCACAGGCAATCGAGGGACCTGTTGAAGAGTGTAGGGCATTTCTCAACCTGTGGGTTGCAACCCAAAAGTGGGTCACAAAAGTATATGAAAGGGGTGTAACAAACTTTAAAAAGTGGATCAACAAACTTTAAAAATGGATTCTCCTTTAAATGAGAAAAAAGTGGGAAATCACAGGTTTCCCCTTGAAGGCTAGCAGAGTTCCAACCTGAAAAGGGCTGCTTGGGGCTAGGGGGAGCAAAAAGACAGTGATCAGGCAGGAGGGGCACAGTGTCACCTGCTCACTATCCCATCTCTCTGGGGTACAGCCATGGCCTGAGGGGAGTGACAGCAACAGCTAGGCCCAGTGCATGAGCAGCTGGCAATAGAAAGTGATGGCAGCATGACTACTCCCAGCCTCTGTTACCCCTCATGGTGCTGGTAGCATGGCTGGTGTGGGGGTTCCAGTGACAGTGGCAGCAACGAGTCTCACCACCATGCTCTGCACTCCCGTGCAAAGTCCTGCCCGCTGGGCCATGAAGACAGGTCCTGCCTATGTAGGTCCAGCCAGGCTGCAGTCCCATGCCCTCTGTGGGTGCACAAATCTGGGAGACCTGTGCCCCCCAAATGCCACAACTCCCCCACAGGAGTTTGAGGGTGGGAGGCAGTGGGTCAGGAGTGAGGGGCAACAGGAGGGCTAGGGGACAGGGGCTGTGGGTTGGGAGTGAGGGGCACCAGCAGAGCCAGGGTGCTATTTTCTACTTTAACTATTTACTGAGTCAGGACTAGCCATCAACGTTTACAAATGGGTCTTGGTACAAAGAAGGTTGAGAACCACTTGTCTAGGGGACAACTTCCTGGTGCAAGTGTTGTAGAGGCCAGCCAGAGGCCATGCTCTTCTTGACCTGCGGCTCACAAGCAGGGAAGACTTGGTGGGAGATGTAGTAGTGGATGGCAACCTGAGCAGCAGTAACCACAAGATGATTGAGTTCAGGATCCTGAGGAAATGAAGGAAGAAGAGCAACAGAGTAAGGAGCCTGGACTTCAGTTAAACAGACTTTGACTCACTTAGGGAACTGATGGGCAGAAATCCCTGGGAGGCCAGCCTGAGACGGAAAGGAGTCCAGGAGAGCTGGATGTCTTTTAAAGACACCTTACTAAGGGCACAAGAATGGTCCATCCTGATGTGCAGGAAGACTAGCAAGTATGACAGAAGACCAGCTTGGCTTAGCAGGGAACTCTTCAGTGAACTAAAACACAGAAAGGAAGCTTACAATAAGTGAAAACTTGGACAAACAACTAGGGAGGAGTATAAAAGCATTCCTCAGCAATGCAAGGATGAAATTAGGAAGGCCAAAGCAGAACTGGAGTTGCAGCTAGCAAATTATGTGAAGGGTAACAATAAGGGTTTCTAAAAGTATGTCTGCAACAAGAGAAAGATCAGTATGAGCCCCTAACTGAATGGGGGAGGCAACCTAGTGACAGATGATGTGGAAAAGGTTGAAGTACTCCATGCCTTTTTCACCTCAGTCTTCACAGCCAAGATCAGCTTCCAGACTACTGCACCTGGAAGCACATTCTGGGGAGGAGATGAGCTTCCAACAGTGGCAAAAGAACAGATTACGAATTAGAAAAACCGGATATGTACAAGTCCATGGGGCCAGAGGCGATGCACCTGAGGGTGCTGAGGGAGTTGGCCAATATGATTTCAGAGCCTCTGGCTATCATCTTTGAAAAGTTGTGATGATTGGGAGAAGTCCCAGATGATTGGAAAAGGGCAAATATAGTGCCTATCTTTAAGAAAGGGAAGAAGGAATATCCAGGAAAATACAGACCAGTCAGCCTCACCTCAGTCTCTGGAAAAATCAAGGAGTAGGTCCTCAAGGAATCAATTTCTAAGCACTTGGAGGAAAAGAACAGTCAGCATGTATTCACCAAGTGCAAGTCATGCCTAAGCAACCTGATTGCCTTCTATGATGAGATGACTGGCTCTGTGGATGAAGAAAGAGCAGTGGACATGATATACCTTGACTTTAGCAAGGCTTTCGATATAGTCTACCACAACATTCTTGCAAGCAAGATAAGGAAGTACAGGTTGAATGAATGGACTGTAAGGTGGACAGAAAACTAGCTGCATTGTTGGGTTCAAAGGGTAGTAATCAAAGGCTCAATTTCTAGTTGGCAGCCAATATCAAGTGCAGTTCCCCGGGGGTCAGTCCTGGGGCTGGTTTTGTTCAATATCTTCATCAACGACCTGGAATATAGGATGAAGTACACTCTCAGCAAGTTTGAAGATAACACCAAACTGGTGGGAGTAGTCAATAGGCTGGAGGATAGGGCTAGGATTCAGGGAGGCCTCAATAAATTGGAGGATTGGACCAAAAGAAATCTCATGAGGTTCAATAAGAACAAGTGCAAAGTCCTGCACTTAGGATGGAACAATCCTATGTACAGGTTGGGGACTGACTGTCTAAGCAGCAGTTCTGCAGAAAAGAACCTGGGTTTAAACTGACAATAAACTGTGCCCTTGTTGCAAAGAAGGTTAATGGCATACCAGGCTTCATTAGAAGGAGCTTTGCCAGCAGTTCAAGCAAAGTAATTCTTCCCCTCTATTTGGCACTAGTGAGACTACATCTGGAGTACTGTGTCCATTTTTGGGCCCCCTGACTACAGAAAGGATGTGGACAAATTGAAGAGAGACCAGTGGAGGGCAACAAAATAGTTACAGGGCTGGGGCACATGACTTGTGAGGAAAGGCTGAGGGAACTGGGCTTATTTAGACTGAAGAAGAGAAGACTGAGGCAGGATTTAATAGCAGCCTTCAGCTACCTGAAGGGTGATTCCAATGAGATGGAGCAAGACTGTTCTCAATGGTGGCAGATGACAGAACAAGGAGCAATTGCCTCAAGTTCCAACAACGGAAGATTATGTTAGATATTAGGAACAAACTCTCTCACTAGGAGGGTAGCAAAGCACTGTTACATGCTACCCAGAGAGGTTGTAGAACATCCATCCTTGGAGGTTTTTAAGACCAGACTAGACAAGGGCTTCAACGGGATATCATTGGGGATGGTGAAGCTTTGAGCAGAGGGTTGGACTAGATGACCCCCTGAGGTCCCTTCCAACCCTAATTTCCTAGAATTCTATAGTTCTATGATACTATTCCCTGCCAATAGCAAAAATGTTGAGTTTTTTATTTATTTTATCCCACAGTGTAAAGAGTCAGATAGCAGTCAAGTAGTTTCCATTAGTTATATACAAATGACCTTATAAAGACAAAACTAGCTTCTAGCAAATACCACCATCTTACTCATTTCTTAGGTGCAGATTTTTTGAACTCACAGAATTTTTTCCAGTATGTCTCTCTCAGTTTCCTGGGAATTCACAAAGAAAAACAGTTGATTAGCTTCTTTCCATGCCTGTGAAAGGAAGGAGAGGAATGTACTCCAGCAATTGAAACAATTATGCATGGCTGTCAATTCATACCACAAGAAGAGGCACTGGCACTGTAAACAGGCAATAGGAGTAGTACAATGGTGTTAGCCTTGGTTATCTCTATAGCAACCAAGAAGGAAATGCTTAAAATATGGAGACAGTCTGGCAAGCAAAAGAGTTGACTGAAGAGGAGACTGAAGAGAGCTGGTAATAATATCCTGTAATAATCTTTCTGTGTTAGAAGCATAACAATAGACATGCTTTTCTGCCTCTGACGTAATGACCAGAAATCATTATAATGTATATTACTCCCCTCCATATCTTTCTTATTATTTATAAGATTCTTTGACCAGGGGTCCATTTTATTTAGGACCAATCTGGTAAATGTCTGTTGTCATTATAATAGCATAAATATAATAGCATAAAGAATATTAGAAATAAATCACAAATGAATAAATACATAGTAACAATAATAATAAATGGTATCAATAATAAAAATGTTGCACATGTTATAGCCAAGTCACAAAAGACTCAAGAAATGCATTTGCTCATAAAAGCCTAGCTATCACTATGGGTTCCAAAATTATTCAAGATCCAAGATCTTAGGCTTCCTCTTTAGGAGTTGAGAGCGGAGTTAAGGATTATAAGAAAGCCCCGTACAGATCAAATCTATTTTTGTTGCTTAGCTTCCTGCTTTTTTAAATTTTTTTTGTAACTTTTCCTCACTCCCATTCTGTTCTGTCTGTGCACATCCTTCTGTCTGTGCACACCACATGAGTCCTCTGCACAGGTTCTTTCCTCTTCTCCTTCAGACACTCTGTCATTTTTTCCCCATAGATTCATAGATGCTAGGTTCAGAAGGGACCTCAACAGATCATGGAGTCTGACCCCCTGCCTATGCATGAATGAGTGCTGGGGTCAGATGACCCCAGCCTGATGCCTATCCAGCCTTCTCTTAAAGACCCCCAAGCTAGCGGACAACACCACCTCCCTTGGAAGCCCATTCCAAATTTTGGCCACCCTTACGGTGAACAAGTTTTTGCTGAGGTCTAGCCTAAATCTGCTCTCTGTCAGTTTGTGACCATTGTTCCTTGTTACCCCAAGATGTGTCCTGGTAAACAGAGCATCTCTGATTCCTTGCTGTGTCCCCTTAATGAATTTGTAGGCGGCCACAAGATCATCTCTTAGCTTTCTCTTGCAGAGGCTGAAGAGGTCCAGGTCCCTTAGTCTCTTCTCATAGGGCTTATCCTGTAAGCCTCTAACCATATGAGTAGCCCTCCTCTGGACCCTCTTGAGCCTATCAACATCCTTCTTGAAGTGCAGCACCCAAAACTGGATGCAGAACTCCAACTGTGGTCTGACCAATGCTGCATACAGGGGAAGTGTCACCTCCTTGGATCTATTTGCCATGCATCTGCTGATGCATGATAAAGTGCAGTTAGTTTGCTTAGGCCATTCTTCTTCTCAGCCCCACCCTCCTAATTTTTTCTTTCAGCCTTCTTTTCTGAGGGTGTCTGTCTCCTTTCAGGCTCTACTGAGCTGTATTTCATCCTCAAGTCCTTACCTCTGTCACCTGCCCATTATCCTGAGAGATGAAAGGAGCAATACTGTTTTAATACCAACTTGACAAGACAAAACCAGCCACTAACAAGCATGCTCATGCCCCCCCCCGCATGTCTGCATGTAGCCTACCAATCCACCATTCTCTGGGTTCCTTCATCTGTCTCTACAGACATATACACAGCCCTTCCACTCTATTCCTATGCTTCATCCTCCGTTAACTTTCCCAATTCCATCCCCCTTCTGAGTTTCCCAACCCTCAATTTCTGTCTTAGTTCTTTCCTCCAGCCCACAGGCCCTAATCTTACTGGTCTCTTCTGGTCAGTCCCTTTCCTTCTGCCTTGCAGAGATCCCTAGATTTGCAGTTCATAATTTTCCTCTCATTTCCCTTTTTTCAGTTCTTTTCCCCTCAGTTCCCTCTCAACTATTTGCTCTGCTCTAAATATAGTTTCATAGTTTCTAGGGTCGGAAGGGACCTGA
>NW_017728994.1:42078311-42083687 GCF_001723915.1 Gavialis gangeticus | reverse complement strand
CCGCCAACCTAGAAGAGAACACACGCTTACCTTTAGGGGACAAAGGTATATAAACCTTTGTCCCCTGTATATGACATATGAACAAAACCTAAGGGTGTCGTGCTTCCTCCTTTGAGGTTTCTGGTTTTGGAAGACACGGTCAACACCTCATCACATATGAGAAACATGAAAAGATGAATTTTCAAAATAAAAGCAGTTTGAGTTTCTACATGGCTTTTAAACTTTCTTGTTAGAGCATACAAATCTCTCTCTCCCTTATTTTCCATATGTCACATATTATAAAACGATGTGTGGAGTTTTGAAGGGTGAGGAAGGTTAAAGGCCATATTGTTCTATTTTCATAGTATAACCTTGATACTATGCACATGCAAAACCCAAGCAATCAATTCCACACAACTCACCTCTCCCTCCCTCTTCCCAAGACAGTCCAGCAAGGACAATTGACAGGTATAACACATGCGGACATAGTTTTATATGGTGTATTTTAGCCATGGTTTTATCTATCCAAACTATAGCCTCTGTTCTTCTCCTTTTTCAGTCTCTGTGATTTTCTGTTTTTAGTTAAATCACTGCTGCTTTCATAACTGAAATAATATATTTTTTTAATCTCAATACACAGCACACATAATGATAGAGGCTGCTTGTTGTGTTTGTCTGTTTACAGGAAACAGGAAGAAACAGAAGGATGCAGCTCAAAACAATCACTTTTTTATGAGTGCTTTAAAATAAGCTACGTTTCAGGGGTGTACTTGGTAGCCATGTTGGTCTGAGACAAAAAGACATACAAAAAACTAGAACTCTTGGTTCCAAACTGATACCTTTTATTAAACCAACTGGAAAATGGCAAGAAAACTGTCCTTTTCTGCAAGCTTTTGGGATCAAAGTCCCATCGTCAGGCTCTGGGAAAAGTGTACATGGTACCAGATGGCAAAAAATCCCCATAGGTAGGAAATAAACTTCATTTTTGCACAGAGGGAGCTGAAGATGGAAGGCCATCCCTCTGGGTCCAGCTACTCAACACAGCTCACAAAGACACTCTCATGGACCCAGAGGGACAGCCTTCCATCTACAGCTCCCTCTGTGCAAAAATGAAGTTTATTTCCTACCTATGGTGACTTTTTGCCATCTGGTACCATCTACACTTTTCCCAGAGCCTGATGATGGGACTTTGATCCCAAAAGCTTGCAGAAAAGGACAGTTTTCTTGCCATTTTCCAGTCGGTCTAATAAAAGGTATCAGTTTGGAACCAAGAGTTCTAGTTTTTTTGTATGTCTTAAAATAAACTACATACTCTCAATTCATTTCATATCGCCTCAGAAGCTGAGCTCTCCCTTTGCTTAATTAATACTTTTGATTTTATAGTTTAAAAATTAAAAATAAATAATGGTTATTATTCTGTTCACCACAGGCCTCACCACATTCCCCTCTGTCCTGCCTTATATCCACTCTGCTCCTCCAAGTCAGCTCTGTCAAGTTGACTGCTGCCTGTTGATGATGCACAAAGACAATCCTGCGTGCTCTGTTGCTGCCAAGCCCAGTCAAGTCAGCTGCCTGTCCAGTCCAGGCCACAAAGTACACTCATGCAAGAAGAGCTATATGGAAGGCTCAGACTTTCTCAGATCAAGACCTGCACACATAGCCCTTTAGTCTCCTTGCTGAATTTAGCCTCACTACCCAGAGTATACTTCTTGTCTAAGGCTGACCTGTTTCCCCAGTTACACATTGTTTAATTTTCATAAACCCATTTACATTTACTATTTTCATATTTTTACTTAATTTTTTGCAATTTGCTGCACCTCCTGGATTCAGTTGAGGCTAAAATGGAAATATTAAAATACCTCCAGAAAGGAGCCGAATGTCAGTAAAATTCCATTGAGGCCCTGGGGTTTGGTACTTTCAAAGAGTGTAGGCCAAAACAAAAGATACAAGAAATGCTCTTGAGAATTCCTGTGCCTATAAGATGCCAGCTCAGTTCCTCAGTGATTAGGATTCTTTTATCCCATGAGCGGCTATCCGGAATTCAGGGCCAGGTCTATTAGAAGAATAAATTGGTGATCAAGTTAGAGATGTCTGATCCAGTCCTATTTATTCCAAAATGTCTACAAAGGCCTCTTCCTCCACATACAAATGGAAAAACAACAAGAGACGGTTACTTGCCTCTTGCATCCAACTCTCATGTCAAGCAGCCATTGCTTTATGCTTTTCTCAGAGGCTCTCATGTCTTAAATAATGACCTGGCCATGCAGTCAATCAATCAACAGTGTGCCAAAATGATGAATAAGCCACAAAGATATTATACTGTTTCTTATCATGCCTTTAATTGAACATGTGGCCAGCACTCAGTCTTTAGAGCACACAGGAGCCTTTCAAGATTCCTGTGTGCACCAGAGGCTGGGAGGCCCCTCAGCTGATGAGGGCTTCCAGCTGGGGAACACACCATGCACTGGGAGCCAAGCTTGCTGCTTGCCAGGATCGGCGTCTTCCAGCACCAGCAAAATGGTGCAATGTGATCTCATGCAAAATCTCACAATCTTGCCTCCTGCCATGCATGTGTGGGATCCCACATTAGATCCCATCATGCCTTTACTTTAACATCTGTCACACCAGAGTCATACAACATGAACAAGCACTGGGAAGGATCTAATGCTTCCCTATTGTCTCCCTTTGATTCACCTTCTCTTTTACCCAGACACATACGTACCTACCAGACAATACCCAACCCCTTTGGATTAACATTAAATAAGCATCCATTCTTTTACATTCTTAATTAAACTGAACCTTTGGTAAACATTTAGGTTTACCCATTACTAGTTATAACAGGCCAAACAGTCAAGTCCATAGCTGGACAAATTTCCAGAATTATCAATGGAGAATTGGATCTTACTATAAACTGCAGAAGTTGGCTAATTAGTTCCAAAGACTTAGTATTTCTCAAATTACATTAGAGACTGTCTTAATAGAACACAAATTGACTCATCATTAAACTATGCTAATATTAAAATGGTCATGAATCCTTACAATGTCGGTTATTCATGGAGATCCTGCATTACACATGCTTTTCAGTAAGGGGACTGTGAGTTAAAGTAGCAATTAGGTATTGATTTGGTTAAATCTTATTGGACGTTACATGACTAGAGAAAGACCTTATGTAAATATCAACACAAACTCCCAAAGAAACTGCTGTTTTACTAAGAACTCATACTATCTGTACAATCCGCAAAAGAGTGAAAAAACAAAATGTTATTTAAAAGTATCCACAGTTGCTCCTTTACACAATTATGAGACAGAGATGTGATCTAAATAATAAAACAGGAGACACTATCATCATAAGGATATAATACTATAAATTATACCCAACAGCAGTTAATATTGTTTGTATATCTTCTGAATAACCAGACAGACTTTTATAAATGAGAACTAATATTTTATAAAGCAATTGTATACGGTTCTCAGGGAATCAATCCACACATTTTCTTATATTCTGTCAAAGAACTTGAGCATGTAGTTTGGGTGGAGTTTTTGCCCTGCAAAGAAATGGCATAAACTATAGTTGCAAATTCACACTGAAAAATGTCAAGGCATAATTGCAGTTCAATAGCTTTAACTGCAAGCTCTACTAAACTGTTCAGATAAATAACTCAAAAGAGTCTCAATTAAAATGGAAACTATACTGAAACACATGCAAAAAATATCACAACCAAGCATTTCACCATCAATAATAACCTTAAAAAGAACAAAGAGAATTTTGGATACATGAATGTCACAAGCATTGCAAAATTTTTTATTTTAACCGCACCAGTTAAGAGCAAAAAATGACAGGATAAAGAAAACTTAGTACAAAATGTAGAATCCAAGCTAATATGCAGAGGAGTAAACATATTTTCACTCAAAGGAAGGAAAGATCAGTTGATGAGAAACAATTAGAAATTGCTAAGATACATCTATATAGGACAGTTGATGAAAGCTACTGTCAATCAGAAAGACAACATGAAGTTGATTATGATAGCTAGGCAAAAGAACATTCAGAAAGTTAAATGATAATATGAAGAGAAAGTCCCTTTATGGTTTAAAGACTTTTTATGCCCATGTATCAAACCTCTATAACACAGAGAACAAAAAGACATGTAACTGGCTATAGGATAGAATAACATTACCTGAACAATGAGTTCATAAAAATTGACAGAAAACAAGTGAGTTGAACAATGTAGTAGAAGATATCATAGCTATGAAGAACAAGAGATGGGTTTAAGGCTAAGCCAATACCCAGCAACAAAGCTTAAGAGAGTCCAAAGGAGGGGCCACACACATAATTAGAGGCCTAGAGACCAGGTCGTATGAGCAAAGGCTGAAAGACTTGGGACTGTTCAGCCTGGAGAAGCGAAGACTCAGAGGGGACTTGATGGCAGCCTGTAAGTATAGCAGGGGCGTACATCAGGGCTTGGGAGAGCATCTATTCACCAAGGCCCCCCAGGGGAGGACCTGAAATAATAGGCACAAACTGACTGAAGAGCACTTCAGGCTAGACATAAGGGAAAACTTCTTTACAAGTCAAGTGCCGAAGGCTTGGAACAGGCTCCCCCCAGAGGTGATACAGTCATCCACCCTAGCTATCTTCAAAAAGTGTCCTGATGCCCATCTTGCTGGCGGTCATCAGATTCCAGCAGTCTTTCCTGCCCAAATGCAGGGGGGATGCACAAATATTTGTGCATTTATAAGCTTCTTCATGGCACTCCTCAACACAGTATTAAGTCCCCTCAGAAAAATAAGGAGGAATTATTAAAGGTAATGCTTATGGGGGAAGAAAATATTATCACCCTTTCACTTGCAAATGGAAAATTGAGGTGCAGAAACAAGGAGATTTGCAGAGGCACCCAGTTACCATTGTGCCCCTTTCTCCTACATAACCCATGTCACACACAAAATCCAGATCAGTGTTTGGAATGGAACCGAGATCTACTCGCATCCAGTCCAGAGCAACTGTAAGACACCAACAAGAAATATGCTAACAAGAAATTGTTCAACATCTTCATCAGTGACTTGGACAAGGGGGTAAAAAGCACCCTGTTCAAATTTGCTGATGACACTAAGATGTGGGGGGATGTGGGCACAATAGAATGGAGGAATAGGCTGCAATCGGACCTAGACAGGTTACAAGGATGGGTGGATGAGAATAGGATAGGATTCAACACCAACAAGTGCAAAGTGATGCACCTGGGGAGGAACAACCAGCACCATACCTACAGGTTAGGGAACTCCCCTCTTGTCAGCACAGAGGCAGAAAAGGATCTTGCATCTCCAGCAGGTCCAAGGAGGTGATACTCCCCCTCTATGCAGCACTGGTCAGGCTGCAGCTGGAGTACTGCATCCAGTTCTGGG
>NW_017728994.1:42076724-42077899 GCF_001723915.1 Gavialis gangeticus | reverse complement strand
CGGACTTGATGATCTGCTCAGGTCCCTTCCGACCCTACTAACTATGAAACTATGAAATATGCTCAAACATAATTATAACTCAAACCCCCATTGTACAGGTTCCTACTATAAGAATTACCCAAGACTCCCTGATTCAGTACAGCCAGAAAGATTTTGCAGATCCCATGGCATACCCTATTACAATTTGAATCACGATTGCTTTCTGGGGCACTATCCTGCCAACCACTACAGCAGTTCAGAATTTTTCATGAGACAAATCTGTTTCCTGCTTCAGGATGAGAAGTTACTCTTAAAGAGGTCAGCCTTATCCATATTTCCTTTATTTTTTTTGTATGCAGGACAGTTTTCAATACCTCCATATAAACACAGGTAAAAAAATTATCAACTTTTGCCAAAAAAATTACATGTTTGGAAAATTAAGGCTAATTCACAAGGTAGGATTAAAACATGTCACTGATACAATGACATATTTGCAACAGCATATTTGAATAATACTTCTCACTTCCATATTAAACATAGCTACTCTCTGTTGTCCATGGCTATGTCTCTACAGGCTTTATGGTGAGCTTGAGACTGCCACCAAGAAATAAGTTCCACCCATTTGTGTCTAAACTGGGAGCAGGCCTGAGCAGCTTGGAGTTTCCCTCGGTACACACTGTAGCCTCTTCAGCCAGTGAGGGCTAAGTGCAGTGGTGGGGCACACGCTCAGGTCCATTATGAGGCACTCATGAGCTGTCTACACTGCCCACCTTGTAGATTTCCATATATAAAAAGGTTATTATAAAAAGAACGGGGTGATCAATAACATATCAGAAGGATAAAAAGAAATCAGCAAAGAAGATTTACTTTAGCTATCAGGAAAAAAATCTTTTTAACAATAATAATAGTGAAGCACTGAAACATGCTACCTGGGG
This sequence comes from Gavialis gangeticus, assembly GCF_001723915.1. NCBI lineage: Eukaryota > Metazoa > Chordata > Crocodylia > Gavialidae > Gavialis > Gavialis gangeticus. The sequence goes on along the minus strand of NW_017728994.1, from coordinate 42,076,985 downwards.
GTGTTACCAAATGTCCTTCATTGGAGGGTTTTAAAAACAGGCATATGGCAGGGATAGGCTATCCGATTTTCCATGTAGGGGCACGGACTAAATGATCTCGAGGTCCCCTCCAGCACCACATTACTATGATTCTACAATTATTTTTATACCCCATTAGCTGCCAGTTGGCAAACTTTTATAGAAATAATTTTGAAGCACCTTTTACAATTTTCTCTGTGGATATATTTATACTAATCCACTTTCATGTAGGTTTTTACTTTA
>NW_017728994.1:42039324-42076589 GCF_001723915.1 Gavialis gangeticus | reverse complement strand
CCCACCCCAGGCATAGCAAGCTTGTCATTCACTCTAACAAGTAACCACATGGGAGTGTTTGCAGGGAGACAGCAGATACAAGAAACTGCTCTTTTAACTTACTTGGAATCTGCTCCAATTTATGCATCTGGGAAGTGTTTTAATCTGCATTGGGTAAGCCATGTTCTTTTTATTGTTTTGTACATACTGGGAATAAAAACATCAGTACTAGTGTTTATATTCTTAAATCTTTAAGAAATACAGATTTTGTTAGCATGTATATTCTTAATGAAAATGGTGTTTCAGTGTAAACATCCAGGAAAGGAGGTGAGTAGCACTGTAACTGCTGCTTTTTTAGTAAAACTGAATTTGACTGTAAGGCTTGCAATAAGTTTCCTATGGTAAATCATTATATGCTGGATAGTATGAAGCAGTATTTTAGCAAAAAAATGGTTAATGGTATTATCTGAGAGTTTATTTTAGTGCATTTGCTTGTTGCAATGATTTCTAATAAGCTGCAAACTGAATGTTTACTTCAAGAAATGCCAAAGAGTTGCATACTGTAAGAACATGTATAGGCTATGATTAGCATTTTCAAAGCTTTAGCAAGTAAAAGATTCAAGTAACCATTATAGTGGAGTGACAGCTCCGCTATAATTAAGTTTGAGACCCTCCTTCTGTTTAAAGGTCTTATATGTCTATGTATTCTAAACTCCACATACCTACCTGTATCATCCTGAAGTCTGTTACATCTCACGAAGGTGAAGAATAGGACTAACATGCCAGATTTGGGTCATTTTAGCCAGAGAATCCTGAGATACAGTCTAACAATAAATTTCCACACATTGCCCCAGTTGTTCTTCGTTGCTTGACATTTGCCACATCTAATAAATTTCTCCTTCAGGAAAGCAATGCAACAAGCAGTACTGACAAAACACTTGAGCTCTTTATTTAGGCACAACCTAAATTTGTGAACTAAACAGATTACACCATGTACATTCAGGCGGCATGGGTGGATTCGGGACTTTGTAGAGGAAGGTGCAGGAGCAGCTACAGGTGCTGCAGGGGTGGCTGAACCCTTGCTCCCAGATTCTAGCCCTTGCAGGGTGGGCACAGCAGGAGCAGCAGCAGCAGGACTTTTTAAGTTCCCCAATCAGATAAGAATCTCCCCCCACAAGTTCCCCTTTCTTTCCCTCTGTGCTCAGCAACAAATCCCCACACCTGCCTGCCCCTGCTGCTGCTCCTGGCCACAGCGCCTCCCTGGAGCAGAGTGGCTATGAAGCCCCATAGTCAGCAGGGACAGTGACAGAAGTGGGAGCAGAGACAGTGGCAGGGGTAGGAGCAGAGGGAATGGGAGGGGAGTGAAAGTGCCACAGAGGAGAATGGAGGGAGAGAATTTTTACTCTCCTCAGGGACTTAAAACAAGTCCTGGGCTGCTGCTCCCAAGGTGCCAACTGAAAAGGGAGTATGTCCACACCACTGCACCCCCCTCAGAATCCACCCCTGGTGCGCAGAGTAGCCAAAAAAGTTTTAGCCAAAAGAGCTTAACGCTCACCTCTTAAGTCCCATGGCAGGTGGAAGGCTCTTGGGGAAATGTTGAACTCCATCCATGTTGTCCACTCACATTTAGCTCCTCAGCAAAAATCTGGGGGGAAGAAGTAGGGTGAGAACCTTGCTACTATTTGCTACCCTAAGTGGTGCTCACTGAATATAGCAGAAAATTTAGATGCTCAGAATATTTTCTATAAAGAAATTAAATTCCACACATGAATCCTTGCTGGTAGGTGAAAGGGAGTAGGTGAAAGAGGAAAATAGCAGCTTGGAGATATTTTGAGGAGAGGAAGATAAACGTGGATGGGTAAGGGGACCCATCTCAGGATGAAGTGGAAACTGGGAAGGATGGAAAGGCAGGTAGTCCACAAGAAGTGATGTGGCATTGTATTAGGGGTGAGGATGCCCATGGAACCCATGCATACACCATGATTTGAAGGGCTTTGTGCTCCTTCTCCCATGTTCCCCTACCTAGAAGCCAGGATCTGGGTGTTTCCTGCTCCTCTGCACCTATCTGTTCCCCTTTCTCTGTCTCTCCATGTGAGCTGGAAAATAGGGTATGCCTGCCCTTCTAAGGGTCCCCGATATGCTTTGTCTGTTCCCCTGATATGAGCTGAGAGCTGGGTGACCCTGTTTTTCTGGAGGTATGTTGCCCCACTCCCACCCACCTCTCCATGGAGTAGCCAGGATATGAGAGAAGGTACTCTTTCATAGGTGCAGAGGGAGGAGGCCTGATCTCCTCTCCCTGTCTTGTGCTATGTGTATCCTTGTATAGAGGTCTGAACACCACCACTTCCCCACATGAATCTGAAGAAACTCCATCCCTTCCTCTGAGGAGGTGAAAATAGGCACACTGGATATGTGCACCAAGAACATAGGGCTGAGACTGGAGTAAAAAGCTAAGAATGGCCATGCTGATATCTCACACGATCCCAATAACTAGCACCAGGAGGTAGGCAACAGGAACACCCTGGGTGCCTCCAGATGAGTGGGAATGTGTGCTTTGCAGCACCTCAGAGGTTTCTGAGGCACCACAAAATGGTGCATGTTAAAAGGTTCTCTGTGCTGGATATTTGCAGTGTGGAGCCAAAATTAAATACTGGGAAAACCTGGAATCTAAAAATTTGTGCCAAAAAAAAAAAGCAGGGCAGGGCACATGGCTACAGCATGCTCCACCCGAAACCAGAGCCTGGCCAGCCAGAGCCAGGCTCCATGTATCTGGATTGTCCTCACTGCAGCCCCAGAAGGCTCCCAGAACCCCAAGTAATGCTGCTGGGGCCAGTCCAGGTGCTGGCCCCGGCCTCCCCTGCCCCACCTGGGGCAATTTGCCATGCCCCAGAGCGCATATGCAGGGTCATGCCCCAGGGACCAGTAGCCACTGCTGTTTGTCCCCAGGGAAACACACATGCGCACTCATGGGGACATGCCTCCTGAACACACCTCTCAGAACTATTGTTTCAAGTTATATACATCTCCCTGGGGTTTTTTACTCGGGCCAATGGGACAATTTGAAACCTTCTTTCTATTAAAGGAAATTACACTCTGTTAAAAAATCTACATCCACATGGGGTGCCCCAGAGGGGTGTTAGGAAGAGTTAGTTGATGTCCTGTCACCTAAGGCAACAGTACTCAAGATATAAGTACTGGGGGAAGCATTCCTTAACCCTGACAGTTCCACACATCCTTACCTAGTGAATAAAACCATGACTTGGATCAGGCCAAGAAAAGAACATCAAGTTCACTGAGTAATTGCAGGATCTTAGAAGACTCAAGATAATAGGATTCTTTTTAACCTAATTTGGCTCTGAACCAGATCTAAACCACAGGTGAGCCTTTATTGGGGTTTTGGGTAGAGAGGGATTGTCTTCTTTTAGTTTTTAGTTTCTACTAAACCAGAAACTTCTCTTTTTTGCCAGTTCTACCTATACCCTTTTGAGGAAACAAAAACTGAACACGTTATTCAACAAGGAGTTACGGTCTACAAGTAGGCACCAACTTCATTGCTCAGGTTCTGGTAGTTCCTATACTTATAGTTGGGTTTTAGCCCCTCTCCTGCAGAAGGGCCTGCATTCTCTCCCCTCTTTCTATGTGGGTGTCAAGATCTAAGGAGGAAAGACTGAATAGAACCCAGGAAATAAAATTTTGTAAATGCCATCCATGCATACGGTGGGCAAAAATATCTAGAGATGGAGGAAGACAGCATGGCAAGAAGGCAAATAGGTGAAAGAGGATGAGCTGTGCTGAACCTGGTTGAAGCAGGGGTGCAGAGGGTGCCAGGAGTTCAGATCCTGGTTCAGGATAAAATGTAGTAAACAGCTCTCCAGTGACTTGCTGTCTATAATATAACAGCAGAGGGCACTAGACAGCAAGGAGCAACTTTTTACATGGCAGTGGCTTTCAAAAGTGGTAATGGCTTAACAGGACAGGAAGGAACAGTGAGCTGGAAGAAATGGCTGGATGGAGAGCTATAAATTCAGTATCCTAGCACACTCCCTGCACACACAACTTCACTCCACAATAGCTGCCTGCACCTCACAACAGCCAAACACTTGGCTAGCTCCAGAGAAAGAGCACCCATGTTATTCTGTAAAATATTACCACTCCATTCACCACTTCGACAACCCCTTTGCCTTTACAGACATGATGACATATAACACTTAAGTTTCATTAATTCATTATTAAATACACAGGCCTGCCCTGACCCCACCCAACTGCTGACAAGCACCAAGCCCCAGTACTGATACAGCCTACATAACAGTGCTGAATTAGGCATACAGGATCTTTCTCAAAGGATATAGGTAACGCTTTGCTTTGCTTTGCTTTGCTTTGCTTTGCTTTGCTTTGCTTTGCTACACAGGTGGGAGTCAGGCAGAGGGGCTCAACTGTCTAGGGGGCATTTCCTTCTAGGAACATCTCACGTTCCAATCACAGCTCTGCCAAGATGCATTTATTAATGCCTTCCTCACTCAAGACAGTCACACCTAACACAGTGAGAACAGCTGGAGAACTTACAGACAATTCCCATTGGCTATTGCTGGCTAGATGTAAGGGACAGAGTTAAGTCTGTGTAAGGGTATATCTTAACTGCACATTTGCTGGTTTGAGCGTTGCTGAACTCAGCATTGGAAGGTCACAAGGTACAACCACACAGCCTTAAACAGTGATAGCAAAGGTTTTTTATCATTGACTATGTTGAGTTTTACAGCAGTTTGGCTTTCGTTAACATTATGGTAACTAGTAAACCTGCCAGTCACCCTAGGACAGAAACAACACTTCACAATCTGAAAAAAGATAAGTGGACAAACGTTTTAGGTTAGCTGGAATCATTCTAATTTTTTATATGCGACTTAAAGCCAGTTTGAATTTGGAAATAAAACAGGAAAAGTCTGTAGAAAGCAGAATTAAATATTCCAGGGTCTCCAGCATTTTGTAGGAGTTGTTATATTGCTTCTGTTACAGTGACTCAGAGCATCTATGCTCAAAGGCTGAGTTTGTTTCAGCAATTGCAACTGCACCTTTGCAATCTTGTTTCCTGATCCAGAGGATGCCCTGTGTAACTTTTCCCTTATTTTAAGGTACATTTATTGAATAAAAAATAAAAAAGATTTCATATACACACACAATTTGTTCTCTACGTGTTAAAAAAACTACAACAAAAGAAAGGATTCCTTTTGAACTCATATCATATCAAGTGGTTTATTTTAGTTTAAGAAAACTGAACCCAGACATTACACAAAGACTGAGATAAATTATGTGACAAACTGGAAGTAAAAATTCTGTACCTAAGCTCTAATTTTTTGCTACAGAGTTTTATAGCATGAGATGTATGTCAGTAGTGTCAGATGCAAGCTATGGGTTTATCCAAGTGACTGTGCAAGAAGGTAAAAGGTAAGCAAGAGTCAACTGTCACTAACAAATTTATATAACATATGTGAAAAATAAAACAGGTGCTGCAAACATGGCTATTAATAAAAATGTTGAGAGTCTAGAACTATCTCTGTATCTGGCTTCCAAACAGATCTCTTCTCAGCCAACTTCAATGGCAATTTCTGCCTATATAATAATGATTTGATTTAAACTGGTTGCTACGTACTTAGTTACTCTCAAAATGATCACTGTGACAAAATAAGCAATAATCAGTCGTTTCTAAATAACTTGAAAACAGCATGTGCATTAAGCAAGCAAACAGGAAAAAGTTGCAAAAGGGACTTCCTCTTTGGATTTCCACAGCTGCTGAGTGACGTTTAGTAAAGCAACTGTTTAATATTACTAAACACAGATCAAATCCTCCTCACTGGATACCGACATGGCTACAAAACTCCCCACTCGAGAGGAATGTGAGACTTGGATAACTTCTCAGATTGCAGATCTCCTAAGAGAGGTACTAAATATAGATGTCAGACTGTAAACAGAAGAGTATGAATTCAACTAGAAAATGGGTTGCTGGTCTTATCTATACTCTGTAAAATTTGTATGATTACTCTGTCCTAGATAGAAACATAGATACAATGCCAAAACACATTGTAGTCAGCAACTGCAATGATCAAGAACTCATCATTTGTATTAATATTCTAAGTTTCTTGATGGTCTCTTAGTTTTTATTGAGATTTAAGTCATGACCAAGATTGATTGTTAAAAGTAGCAGACAGGGTTATCCTGAGAAATATCCATTGAGAAGGGATTTCATATTATATTTTATTTCCTTGTGGCAACAAGTAACTATTTTATTAGAAGTAGGCGTCATTTTTCACTGACCGTCACTTTGTAATATACAGCATTTATTTAAGAACCTGCTTTGAATATAAACCCACATTAAATTCTAACTGCTAGCTTCAACTTAAGGGTCCTTTTAAAGTCCTTGAGCTCTTTTATTATTCTTTTGCTTCTGTTGTACCTTTCCTATTTATGTAATTTCCTTTTTATTACAGTCAGGTAGCTTGAAGCATACACAATATTCTAAACTTGTCGTCAGTAATCTCTTCCCTACTTGAATAATTCCCTCTAAAATATATATTCAAGTATTTTTTATGCATGCCAGTTTTTTTCCCTTTAAACTGTTGAACACTGTGGTTCAAATTTAAATGTTACCTGCTATTAATCCAGACATCAGAGCCCTGTGTCTCACAGCACGTAACTATTTGGTAGTCTCCTTTCATGTTTTGTCTTCATGAATATACATTTCTCTGTACTTTTTTTAAATGCGAGTCTTATCTGCTCTATTATAACAACCTATCCAAAATCTACTACAGCAAAAGCCATCCCCTTTCATACAGATTTTCATATTGATTTGCATTTTCTATGATGGTATGAAACCTTTACTCTTCTGGGTGAACATTTGCTGAATAAGTAGCCCCTCAAAAGAGAATCAAAGTACTTAACCCCCATATAGTATTATGTATAGTATTAGTGAACATTGTTTACAGCCATCTAACAACTCTCAGTAACCATATACAAGAATATAAGACAGGAAATGAATAAAAGCACTTCAGCAACCCATAAACTAAAAGGGGAATTTAGGTAAGCTATAACTTCCTGGTTTCAAATTTGACCTTGAAAGCTGAACTAAGTCTTTCAAATTTCCATACATCTTTTCTACACTTACCCTATGCCTATCCTTATACTCCCATCATGACTTTAACTAGTTGTATGTTAACACATTAAATAACTGAAAAGCGTTTAGGTCTGACTAAGTCTTTTTGCTATTCTATTAGTCGCAGCTCGACATTTCAACATGATAAACAGTTCAAGTCTGGATCACTTCTACCACCTTCTAAATACGTTGCATGTTACTATATCAAAGCATTCCTAAAATCTATACAGATTATTACCATAAGCTTCTTCTCTATTGGAATTATTTCTTATTTTTTTCCAGCCAATTTATTATTCTTAATTCAATCAGAAGTGATTTCTTTATTCTATTTCTGATTATACATTTCCACTATATTGTCCTAAAGCAAAAAGATCCATTAAAGCTTTGTTCTTAAATCTGTTATATTAGCTTGTATCCCAGTCCTCTCTTCATTCAGATGTGCTTATTCTTTAAACAGTAGATCTCCAGCTGAAAATATAAATCCTTTTACTAGTGACAGATAATGGACAGAATCAGCTTTAGTGCTAAAGCTACAGCTTTTAATCTGAAAGTCCTAAATTCCAGTCACTGCAGGGACAAATTCTTTACAAATAGTTTTATATACACCAGGTCTTCCAATTTAAAAACATGACAGGTAACTGCCAAAGTGTCTCACCACCCTGTAAGGTTGCCACAGCAGTAAGATAACAACCTACTAATGCTGTCAATTACACTCTTAGCTCATGAGGCAGCAGTCTGTGTGGTAGAGGTAGACGTCCTACCTGCTAATGATCCAGCTACATGTTAATATGATGCTGCGTGATGGAATTCCAGTGCTCCTGATCTAGTTGAGGCCAGTCAAGTCTTTAAACCAAATATTTTGCAAGTAGTCTTTAATTATGTCCTTTCTTCTGGGTGCCTGACTTGAGACACTTTTATAATGTGCACAAACATTGAGCACTGACAGCTACAGAAATCAAGGGGACCTATGCTTTGAACATAACAAGTGTTGTTTAATGCCAACTATTTTGAAAAATCAGGTCTTGGCATCTCAACCTAGGCACATAAAATTAGTAGTTACTTGACCTTAACCTCGCTGTACCTCAGCTCCCCATCTGTGAAATGGAGTGATAATATCCCTTTCATTTTACAAGCATCTTCTGAAAAATAAATTATTTCATATTTGCGTAGCATGGTAATAGTAAAATAATGAGTAATGTAGGAAAGCTATGAAGAAATTAATAATTATGTCTTCAGTGCAGGATATGGGTAGTGTGCACTAAGAAAGACAAGAGATCACACAAGAAGCAAAATGTTGAACAACTGCTTACTCAGTGAACAACTTCTACCCTATGTACTTGTGAACTATAGAAAACATGTTATGCAGTTTAACATATTATAATACATATGAACAAGGCAACTTCAATTCAATTATTTGCTAATATTTAAGTACTTGACTTTACAACCTTAATTATGTTCTTTTAACACAGAATATGTATGTGTATGTGTGTGCGTGTCTGTGTGTAATATCTAAAATAATTATTAAATTGTCATTCAGCAAAGTGTTTGAAGACTGATCAAAAGCATTTGTAGAAAACCAGTAACTAGAACAATAAAAAATAAACCTATTGATTTAGCTTCTTCTTCATAGCCAAGTTCTTAAAATAAATATTCCAGCTATATGCAAATAGTTATTCCTCTATTTTCCTGAATCTATTATATAAACATGGAAATACAACATCCTCTGTTCAGCATGCATCTCCTTTCTCCATATTTCCATTTATTCCAGTATATTTACTTTGGCATTATTGTGCAGATAGAGGAGAGAGGCAGAAGCGGGACGTACAGGGCATTGCAAACATTATTCCTCACCACCAGTGCTAGCATACCTTACAAATGGCAAACTCACCTTCCCCTCCAAACTAAGGCCTATTTTGGCAACAGTGCATTCACAATCTAGCCTTCTGTGCAGAGGTCAGATTGTGAAGTCATCATCCTACTGTAAAGATTTCTCTCCAAAACAAAATAAGCTACAACAAGGGTGCCACAGTACAGCCTACAGGTTAGATCCAGCCCACAGAGCAATTTAATGTGGCACATGCTGTTTCTGAAAGGGCTGGGAATTTGGAGGTGGAGCCTGTCACTGACTTCCCAAGCATGGAGCCCCATTGCAGATGCTTGTTTTTGATGGGAGCATGAACAATGACTTATTAACTCCCATGCCACTGCTGTCAGAGGTGTGTCCAGATCCAGCCCTTCAGGCTCCTTGCAATCCAGAATCAGCCTTCAAGGAGCCCTGTGAGCTCAGTCAGGCCAGGTGAGTTTTGCACCCCACTCTACAAGCCTGAACCCATGTTATTGGCATTTAAACCAGCATTACTTTCAGAATGACTCTACAATCCTAAAATTAAAAACCAAGCAGGGACTTCCATTTACCTCATATATTGTTTTGTAAATATCTCAAATGGCATCAAAACAGTCTTTTGTTACTGTACGCTTAAATTGACCATTCAAACAAAATATTTACAGATATAACAAAATTCAACCAAACACTGCATCGCCCTCATATTTTAGACTCCCAGCCCTATATACGTTCATTGAAATCTAAAGTTGAAAAAGCTAACTTCCTTAGGGCCACCAGATCTCTAAAGAATTCAATTCTGGAGCCCCTACCTCACACTGCTGTTCACTGTAAATTCCCTTTGACTGTGTAATTGCAAGCAGTTCTTACACAACTATTTTGCCCCTTTTCTGAGCAACAAGACTACATATTTAACAGCTTTCCAGAGTTCCATGGTTTATATCTAAATTAATTAAATGAATTTATAAGTCTCTGAATTAAAATTCACTGTTAATGGACCATAAAGTAGACAAACTACTTACTGAACTGAACTGACAACTAACTGAATAGTTAACTAAGACTCTTAAATGCCAGAACTCGCTAATAGCACTGTATATTTTTAATGAAGTTCTGCAAATTTTTTCCTACTGATATTTCTAAACTTTCTGTTCTGTACCTAAAAGCACAATTATTTTCTAAAGCCAGGCTAAAGCACTAAAACCCAGCAATCAAAAAAATTGTGCTAGGTAGATATACAAGTACCCAAGCTGGCTGCCAAACCAGAAACAATATGGTCACATTAATATGGCACTCACCCCAACTTAATAAGCCCTGCCTCTTAGAAGATTTAATTAGCCTGCATACAGCACCCACATTATGCTGCTTCCAAGTCAGGAGCTAGTGAACAGTGCTGCCTTTCCACATAGACACACCATTAGGGTCCTTCCCATCCCAGCGCTTTACCTTGGACCTCCTGAAAGGAAAACCCATTGGGCCTGTCCACACATGCAAGCACATGCACTTGCAGCAGCTCAAATAGAAGCAGTGCAAATTTGAGCTGGGGCCCCCCTGCACAGGGCCCCAGGCACCCTGCAGGGCCGCAGCCCCCCTGCGCACAGCCAATAACTTACCTTCTGCAGCAGCAGCAGCAGTGGGGCACTCTGAGCCCACTGCTCCCAGATCCCAGCTCTCAGGGACCATGTGCCGATTCCAGCTGGGTCCTGCCAGCCTTGGGGCTGCTCGTGCTGCTCGGCTGGGCAGCATGAGCAGCCCCAGGGCTGGCAGGACCTGGCTGGGATCAGCACACGGTCCCCATGTGCCACACTGGGTCCTGTCGCCATGGGACCAACCCAGCTGGGGGGCAGAAGGGCCCCAGGGCTGGCAGGACCCAGCTGGGCTTGGCACGTGATCCCCCCACACCATGCCATGTCTTGCCATCCTGGGACCAGCCCAGCCAGGCAGCACAAGCAGCCCCAGGGCTGCCAGGACTCGACTAGGTTCGGCACACTGTCCCCACATGCCACACCGGGTCCTGCTGCCATGGGACAGGCTCAGCCAGGCAGCAGAGGGGCCCCAGGGCTGGCAGCACCTGGCTGAGCTCACTATGCTGTCACCGCACACCGCGCCAGGTCCTGCCTCTGTCCCTCTGTGCCTGCAGGGAGGTGGCATGTGGCAGGACCTGGCCCAGTCCCACGCGGCTCACTAGTCTGGTTTTGCACTAGAGCGGGTAACATGGCTCTGGGAGGCATGGCTCCTGTGCACATTTCCTGGAGCCATGCAACCCAATCCGGTGCAAAGCTGAACTAGTTAGTTGAATTGGTCTGGGCCGTGTCCTTCTGCATGCCACCAGCTTCACCAAGGCTGCTCCAGCCATTTCCCCCCTGCAGCCCCAGGGACATCCCCCAGCCCCTCCCAAATCCTCTCACACATCCCCCTGCCACCTCTCACACCACCCACACCCATAAACCTCCCCACCCCCATTCCCAATTCCCTTACTTACCTTGGAGAGCGCCAAAGGCAGCAAGAGCACCAAAGAGATGCTCTGGCCAAAACCAGACTGTCCCTTCTGGAGGACTGACTCCCATGCCTGCTCCAGGCACAGTCTGCTACCATGCCTTGCTCTGCTGTTCTGCGGAGCATTTTATTTTTGCCCCCTGGATATTCAGGGGTCTAATTTTCTCCCCACGCTGCAAGTTTGCAGTGCAGGGAACATTTTTTCATTCCTGCATGTGCTTCTTGATCCATCTCAAAGGAGTTTGAGACAGGGCAAGAGGCACATGCACACTCGTCCAGACGCGCCCATTGAGTCTAAGACTACATAGAGATTCGGGGAGTTAGAGGGAGGTTAGATTGAGTTTAAAAATGGCTACCAGTATAAAGTAAGTTAGGATAGGAGGGGCTAGCAAGGCCTTGGAGGGATCAGGGAGGCAAGCAGGGATCAAGGGGGGGAATTGGGGGGCATGTGGTATCCACAGGGGGGTCAGGAGGGCTAGTGGTGTCCACAGAGGTGTTGGCAGGATATGGGAGGATTTGGCAGGATCAGGGGTCTAGCAGGGTCTGTGGGGAGGACTTGTGGTGATGGGAGACTCCCCCCTAACCCTGGGACTAGGGATTATTTTTAGCCACCTTACCCCCACCTAACCCCCAGACAAACAACCACACCAGCAAACCAACACCCTCCCACTGATCCTACCTAGCTCTCCCCCACTCCCCTTACTTCCTTTGCTCCCAGCACTAGCAAACACCACTAAAACCAGCGTCGGGGGCACACTGGTTGTGGGATGGTGGGGCTTGGTAGACTCGAGAGAAGGGAGATGTTGTCCTTCTGGAATGAGGCAAGGGACTGGGGGGTAAAAATAGTCCAGTTCCAGGTGGGGTTGCAAAAACACAGCCCTGGAGCTGGGGCCAGCAACTGGGCTTTCCAAGCCCCATGGGTTCACTGGGAACTGTACAGACATTCAGTTAGATCAGGCTTGCCAAACCCAATTTAAGTTAGATTACTTCTAAGGCAGAGTTAACTTAGATCGGGTTGGCCATTTTAAACCAATCTATCTTTCTTGAACTTTTCTACAGTTCATGCTTAGATGGACCTAACTAAGTATTCCTACTTGGCCTGCACTTGCAGAGAGTCAGTTAGAAAGGCCAAAGCAACACAAATTAAAGACTACACAGCTGAGGCTGGCAACACAAATTAAAGGCAACAAAAAGTCTTTTTCAGGTATGTATGAAGTAAAAGGAAGGTGCAGGGCAGCATAGGACCCCTACTGAACAAGAAGGAGCAATTAGTGACAGAGAGGGAGGACAAGGCTGAGCTATTCAATGAGTTTTTTGCCTCGGTGTTCCTGAACAATGGTCAAGATAAGTCTCCTAATGGGTTCTTAGATGGTCATCAGAGAGCCGCCAGCCCATCAACTGTCGACTCTGCAGAGTCACTTGGATGGACTCAATGTGTTTAAGTCAGCAGGCCCGGAAGAGCTTCATCTGAAAGTACTGAAGGAATTTGCTGGTGTCATAGCAGAAACACTGGCATGGCTGTTTGAGCACTCAGAGGACTGGAAAAGGGCCAATGTGGTCCCTATTTTCAAGAAGGGAAGGAAGGAGGATCCGAGTAATTATAGGCCAGTCAGTCTCACCTCCATCCTTGGTAAGGTCTTTGAAAAGTTTATGAAGATTGTGAAGAAACATATTTGTGGGTGTCCAGCAGGAAAAATAATGCAGCAGGGAAACCAACAAGGATTCATAGCAGGTAGATCATGTCTGACTAATCTGGTTTTGTTTTATAACAGGGTCACAAAATACTTAGATGCAGGAGTAGAGGTGGATGTTGTTTTCTTGGATTTTAGAAGGCCTTCAATATGGTATGGCATCCCATTCTCATAAATAAATTAAGAGGCTGTGACAGATGTTTACACAGTCCAGTGGGTGGAAAATTGGCTTAGCAGGCACACCCAGAGAGTGGTAGTAGATGAGTCAGTATCGACCTGGAAGGATGTGGCTAGTGGGATCACGCAGGATTCGGTCCTTGGACCTGTACTCTTCAATATCTTCATCAATGACTTGGATGTGGGTGTGAAGTGGACTCTGTCCAAGTTTGCAGATGATACTAAATTGTAGAGTGAAGTGCACACTCCAGGGGGTACGGAACAATTGCAGGCAGACTTGGACAGGTTAGAAAAGTGTGCAGTACACAATAGGATGCAGTACAACAAATACAGATGCAGAGTGCTGCACCTACAGCACAAAAAGATCCAGCACACCTACTGGCTGGGAAGTGATCCTCTCAGCAGCACAGAAGCAGAAAGGGACCTCGGAATCATAGTAAACTCCAAGATAAACATGAGTCATCAATGTGACAAAATCATCAGCAAAGCTAACCACACTTTATCATGCATCAGCAGATGCATGAAAAATAGAACTTGCCCTCTATGCGGCATTGGTCAGACTGCAGCTGGAGTACTGCATCCAGTATTTGGTGCTGCACTTCAACAAGGATGTTGATAGTCTCGAGAGGGTTCATAGGAGGGCCACTCATATGGTTAGGGGCTTACAAGACAAGCCCCATGAGATGAGACTGAGGGACCTGGACCTCTTCAGCCTCTGCAAGAGAAGGCTGAGAGGTGATCTTGTGGCCATCTACAAATTCATTAGGGGGACTCAGCAAAGAATCAGAGAGGCTCTGTTCACCAGGGCACCCCTTGGGGTAACAAGGAACAATGGTCACAAACTGACAGAGAGCAGATTTAGGCTAGATCTCAGGAAAACTCCTTCATGATAAGGGTGGCCAAAATTTGGAATGGGCTTCCGAGGGAGATGGTGCTCTTTTCTAGCTTGGGGTTCTTTAAGAGAAGGCTGGATAGGCATCAGGCTGGGGTCATCCGACCCCAGCACTCTTTCATGCCTAGGCGGGGGGTCGGACTCAATGATCTGTTGAGGTCCCTTCCGACCCTAGCATCTAGGAATCTATGAAAGGTTCTAAGTGTAGGGTCTGCACCTACACAAACTAAATTAGATTGGGTGGACATTTTTAATGTGATCGAACCTCCCCAAAAGTCTGCATGTACCATAAGATTCATATTAGAAAGGGCTCAATTTCCTGTTGTAGATAAAGATAAAGCTTTTGAGAGCTTCTTCTGGGTTCTGGTTTCATTTTTCTCTACAATTGGCTATCATAGTTTTACTAAGAAAAAAATATTTCGGACTTGAAGAACAGATACTGATTTTGAAAGTCTATAGCCTCTGAGCCTTGTTGTCTAGGAATGCCTCCTAGTCACTCTTTGTAATATTCTTCTTCTAGATATCCGCATCAGATGTAATGTACAGATTTGTGCCATTACTGCATACTTTGAATTTCTACATGGAAGTATTTTACCCATAAACCAGGCTACAATTTAGATTTTGTATACCTTTCAAATTATTTTATATATTTATACACACACACACACACACACACACACATAATGCTCTCTCTTTTCTCATCTCAGTTTGGAATGCCTGAATCTGCTGCAGTGGTGGAAAAACTGAATATCAATGGCCCCCAATTTCTGGTAAGTAATTGAAATATTTTCTGTTCAGAAATATTTCATAATAGGTATCTGCCTTTTGTATCACAGTGGGCACATCTACACATGCACATTTCATAATTTCATGGTTTCTAGGAGCCGAAAGGGACCTTACAAATTATCAGTTTACTTCATAGTAACCAAAATTACTACATAGTATGGGCATGTGTCTCCATGTGCATGCCCATACTGCGCAGTAACTATGGTGACTTATGCCAACTTAAGTGTAAATTTGATGCCAGGATCATGCAGGTATCAAACTTATGCCCAATTAGTTACTGAGCAGTAACTCATGTGTAGATGCCTTACTGTGTAGTAATGCTGTGTGTGTGGACTGACTTGGGACTAACTTTAGTCCCAAGTCATTTCATATGCAATATTAATGTGCTTTAATGCTTGCACATGTAGATGCCAACCTATTCCTTCTTACTGCATGGTAAATTACTGCACAGTAAATTTAAGCCAACATAAATGCACATGTAGACATTCCCGGTGTGAAGCTTGTGTTTACAATAGCAACAACTTAAGTTGGCTTCCTTTGTTCTTTGTAGAGTCATAGCAAGTCATATGTTATATTTATTATATAATATTCTAATAACAAAAAATCCCACTTTATTCCTCTGAATAATTTACTCACAGTAGTAAATCCTTGCCTTGCTCCACCTCTGGATAGAACAAACATCTAGAATACTCACACAGGAATCTGGCAGCTGAAAGGGATAGATATAAAGGTCCATTCACATGTATGTCATTGCAGGATTTGGATCTAAGCAATCTTATTAGCACTCTAACACCAAGCTGTGGGAAAAGCAAACTGGTTCCTGCCAGCTCAAGTGTCTTTTGTAGTCTTTTTTGTTGAATGATTGAAGATATTATGTACTTTCGTCATAGTAGGAATGGACACAGGATGTAAGAAATGTTTTCAGAAGTTAGTGGTAACCTACAAGAATAAAAGTGACACATAAAAGAAACAAAAAAGGAACTACAGGCAAGTTCTGCAAGGCACTTGTGACAGAAAAAAATAAAACAAAAGGAAAAACATTTGTGAGGCACGTTCTCCAAATTATGTATCCCCTTCAAGATTTCCCATTTTAAGCTTACCTTATTTCACATTGTAGTGTTCAGGGCATTACATGAAGTGCCCCAAGGTATGCCACTACCACATGTGTTTTGTATTCTATTGTTATAATACTGTGAGTGGCAGCTCTCAAATGATGGAAGATTCAAGAATTCAGTTACATTGCAAGTAATTAAAGCAGCAGCCTATTTTCAGTAACTGATCACTGGTCAGCTGTATCAGGAAATCCAAACTGTTCCAGGAATGGAAAGTTTCTTCTTTGATTTCTATTACAAAGAGTGTAAAATTGTATGGTTCTTCTAAGGAATACAAGAACAATGTATTGATATCTGCCTACATTTGCAGAGAGTCTAACGCAATTGTCTATGTGAAATGCTCCATTTATTTTATTGGATATTGAGATTCTAATGAGGACATCATATTTTTCAACATAATCATTTCATCACTCAAACATGTAAGAAAGGAGCGATGACATATCAAGGAAATCTGCAAAATGGGGAAATATGAGGTTTAATTGATTTAATTTTCTGAAGAGTGAATCTGCTTTCAAAAACTTGGGAAAACTGCAGTAAATTATTATGTAGCCCATAGACCACTTAGTATCAAAACAAACATCAAAATTACTACAGAGGGCTTGTTGGTATGATGTGAGGTTCAGGTTATATGCTAAACACTGAATTTGAAAAGAAAATAAGCTGAATGAACTTGCAATACTTAAGGCTTATTTGAGGTTTAAAAATCTGGCTGTAAATGCAGTAAAATTGCCTAACGTGCAATGAAGTGGCCACAATACATTAAATCAATTTTGTCTGGTTTCAGAAGGGAAATTGAGTATTGTAATTGGCATTTAGATTCAGTAGAAATTTTGTTTCTTTGAACATTTTTCTCTCGTCTGAGCTTTAAGCAATAAGACAATTGCTTTTATAATAAAACTCATTTCTATTCTATAAACATACTGTGTTTCAGACTGCTCTTTTGTAAGAAACAGGATTACATGCATTTTAAAGAAATTTTGAGATAATGGCTCTGCCCTAACATTTTTGCAGAAGCTGAAATGCAAAAACATGGTACATTAGAATGAGAGTATGCAATGCAGTTTCATCTTCCCTTACCAATGGTATTTTATTTGCAATAGTTATTCCAAATGCAGGTCACATCTCAGTGATGCTAATCTGGTGCTAATGGGTAGATCAGCTTTTAGGCACAGTTGAATTGCACAGTGTATTATATTCTCTCTCTCTCATTGCTTTTTAATGTCTGAATATTTGAAGAACTGTGCTTGGCTTTTTCTATTGTAGAGAGTATTTTTTGCTTTTTTGGTGCCATTTTCTAATTTAATGTTGATTTTCCAGTTAGAGAGTGAAAAAGTAGTAGAGACTTCAGAATTCTGATTTGACCTTAAGGAATGAATCCTGAAGTAGTTAGATTTAGGGTGCTACGCTTAACAAAAAAAAATAAGATTTTTACTAAAAGCATGGAGGAAATACCTAAAAGTAACAAAGGAGTTGCGCTGATTCTGGACATATTTCACCAGTTCTATGTTTTCACATATGTTGCTATTTCAAGACTTTTATATTGGGTCTTTGGGATTTAAATTTTTGGGGCTAACAAAGACTTCTTTAAAAGTACAATAATGGTTTACTTTTATAAAAAATAATCTTTAAAGAAGAGACCTATGAACCTCACTGTGACTGTCCTGCATATCTCTGGCAGTACAAAACAACTGACAGATCCAGTCTTCTAAGATTTGACTTTGCATAAGGTGCCAGAGCTTGCTTCTAACTCTACATTACTTCTTCCCATTCCTACCTGAATGAACATTAGCTGGTGATCCCAGCTTCTGGAATGCCAATTTGGAGCCACAGGCAGGCAGATATAAATTACATAAGCCAAAGCAGAGCTAAGGAGTCAGATGCGACCTCCTCTCCCTCCCCCCCCCCCCCCCCCACAAGGGGCTTTTGTCCCCATAAAGCACAATTCAGCTGCACTCAAAAATATGGCCCCAAGTATTCAGCTGAAGACAGAATCTGACTCCCCAACTAAACTTCTTGGGAAATAGTTGAAAGTAAAGTCCAACTATAGCTTTATAGAGAGAACAAGAGGCTTACAGCCCACTTCCCATAGGCAAAGCACTCCTCCAGTTCTTCCCCATGTATCAAACACACTAAAGACCACTCTGAATGCAGGCTACAGCATGGGCTGGCAGTGGAAGACTAATGCAAATAGTAGTCAGTTGTGATATATTTATTCTTACCATGTTCTCCCCCACTTTGTATATTATTGCTGGTGAGCTGCTTTCTCTAACTAACTTGTCAAGTATTCAAATTTCCCAAGCCACAACTTCGCAGTCAGTGTCATATACACCATGCTTCTTCTGATTCAGGAAGTAGGATAGCTTCCTTAAGTGTATCACTGTGCATGTGCCAACAAGCTCTTCATTTCAGTACAGCTTACTAGCAAGAGCATAGCACCCCACTAAGCTGACTACACTCTTAGCTCAGGAAGAAGCAGGTTCAGCACAAATGAAATTTATCTAACCAGACTGGTAAAACTGTACACGTGTTCATAGCAGAAATTTTCAACTGGGACAACATCCTGATTTTTAAAATTCCAGCAGGACTGTCAAACTGGAGACCATAAACCCAGTAGCTTTCCATAAGAACACCAGTCTCAGAATACTCAGGAGGTGGACCACATCTTAAGATAGAAATTGGCTTGTGGACTTGCTCCCATCCCCTGCCAATCACACTGCAGCTACAAAGCAATTGTTCATATGGAAAAAATACCATAAAAAAATCTTGATATGGTTTTAGCTCCTCACGTGAATTCTATTCTTCTTTCATCTCTCCTTTCATGGTCTCCTCCCCAGCTACTAGACATGCTTTCTTGGCCCTTGGCTCTCTCTTTGCTTCCTCCCTGCTAATACATATTTCCCTGACATACTACCCAGTTTCCTAATGCTCTTCTGCTCTGTTTTTTGGGCCCCATCCCTCCTCCCAGCCCTGGCTGGTGGTGGCAGACCTGGAGCACAACTCTGGTTTCTGTCCCAGCTGCTTTTACAAGCCCCAGAGCTCACCTTTTCTATGAAAAACCTGGATACCTAAGGGAGCTGGACACAGCAAGGTGCACTAGCACACTGTGAGAAATGAGCCATTTGACTTTGCTAGCCAACACTCCACAGATGACAAAAAATGCCTGTTTAGAACAAAATTGGTTTTAATTAAAACTTGCCTGGGGGCTGGAAGGTAAAGACTATTCTCTCTCAGGTGACAGTAGTTGTAAGCAACAAAATGGGAGAAAGGAAACATTGCAGGACAGAGGGCTGCAGGCCTGATGCTTGTTAGCATTATGAGAGACAACTGCAGCAGAAGTAACACAGACACTGGACTCTCTTCATGCCAGGTGTTGAAGGAAAAGGACAAAACTGGATTCTGTTTTAAACTGGTCCAAATCCAGATGTACAGATCAACACCAACTCAGCATTGGTTCAATGTCTAAAGCTGCAGCCATGTTTCACTGATGACTGGCATTTTAGTTTATTTTAAGAAGTTTTCTTGGTCACCTTGGGCCACCATTATCCATTAAATGAACTATTTTTACTGTTTCCAACCAAATCTGAGACTCCCTCTAAAAGCAGTAATATGCACTCACGTGGTCATTTCAGAAAGAGGGAAATAGCTGGGAACACAATCAAGAAAAAGGCAAAGTGTTGCTGTATATATAATGCAACTGGAACAGAGAGTGATTTTATAGTGATCTTAAGGCCTGGGTTAAAAGGAAAACATTTTACAGCTGAATGCATTAGCTGCTATCAATCATCTTCAATTAAATAAGAGGGTAAAAGGGTAATACATATTCATGTCCCTTCAAAAAAGCAGGACTTCATAAAAAAGGAAGCAAAAATTGCACATTTATTTCTATTCTTCAAAAAAAAGGACAAAACAGACTAGCTTACTGGATATAGATGTATTTTCTGAAATCTACAACATTAACATTATGCACCATTTAACACTGCCACTCAAAAATACAATAACAAATTGATGGCAAAAATAACCTCATTTTTAAGATTGTCAAGAAAATAATAGATTCATGTATAAAGTCAACAAGCATTATTGGTGCCAGATGCCCATGAATGTTTGAATAAACAATGAAAGTATATCAAGTTGTTTCATTTTACTTCCTTGCTAGATATTTTCCAGTAACCCAAGTTGTAACTTAGTAAAACTGTCTAATACCTTGATCTTGCAATTCAATTCAGTAGCAGCAAACAATAAGCTAATACCAAAGTCCTCCTTGCAGGATTTTGGCCTTAATTTTTACCATGACAGCATTATATTTCTATTCATGTTCCAAATATTGCTGCCAGAAATGATTTGAACATGAATTTTGTTTGTTTTTATTCAGCAGCTGTGAATGATGGGAAGTGCTTGTCTGCATTCCAATCCATGAAAAGCCCTGACAAAATAATCCAAGCAACTTCAAATGTCAAGCTATTCATAATTACATTAAATATGGATTAAAGGAATATTCTTTGATGCTGAATCCTTTGTTCTTAAAGTTAAGATAATTTTAAACAGGATCTTAATAAAAAACTTAAAATTTTATGGAGGCTTCAACTTCAGGGAGTGTGGACAGGACTGAGTAGTGGTGGGAACTTACAAAGCCATTGTGTTACAGTTTCCACATTTATAGGAACTGAACTGCACAAAGGAAGGGCTCCAAGCATTCTCAGTATTTTAAGTGTTAAGCCAACTCCTGTTTAAGTTTTATTCAGACATACTTGCCTTGTAAGGACACAGAACAATTCAAATATGATAGTACCATCTCAAACCTTGTTTAAAAGGAAGAAAGCAAGCATTTCAAGACTTTTGATATGGGGCACTTCCATTTTTGGTGCTTTGGTGCTTTCTAAAAAAAAAAAATCAGACCCTGTACAATGCCCCTAGTTAGGCACCCAAAAATCACTCACCTCTGTTGAAAATGTTGGTCACTCTCCTGTTATCACACCACAGCCACTACCCATATCTGACATCGTCTCCCTGAATTCCTGTATCACCATAATTTCAGTCATACTTTATTAATACAAGTCTCTTTCAATGCAAGACTGTTTCTAATGATCTGTTCTTTATACCTGAAGAGCGAAAAAGAATATAGGAAATATATACTGAAATTCTTTCTGGGTATTACTACCTGCAAAAGACTCTACTATATTAAATGACATGTCATGCATAATATAAGTAACATAGGCTATCTGAGGAACTGATCATTTTCAGTTTCAGAGAGCAAGTTCTCTGTGGAAGGTCATTAAAAAGAGCAGTTGAGATAAGATTAGCTTTTCTATCAACCTGTTTCTTTACAGAAAAAGTGGGCCAAATCTACTCTGACATCCTGCTGCATACAGTATTTGCACACATGAATTCTAGTTAAGCCAGATTTAAGGCTGTTTTGTGTCACTGTATCATTAAAAAGGGACAAAGTCAGGGTAACCATTTAAGAGTATTTGAGGAAGTTACACTTCATGCTTTTTCTACTAATGAAGATCTAATGATCTCATGAGGTCCCTTCCAGCCCTGAACTTCTGTAAATCTGTAATCTGGAATAGCCTGGAAGAATTTGCCAAATATTTACATTTGGAAGACAGCCTATTTATGAAATGGGTAAGTCATCTATCTGTCACCTGAACTGATGGTGCAACTGCTAAAGAATCTGTATTCCAATTTAGTTTGATAAGAAACCAATTACCTTGTGGAAACCATCCTTCAGATGCATGGCAGAAAGAGCATGTTGGCACTAGGAAGTTATCAAATTGCAGGAACAGGTTGGGGTTTTACTGAACTAAACTAAATGGATACCATAAACTTAATTCTACATTTCCATCTGAAAATGCTGTACCTTCTTTTGTTTCAAGTAGCCCCAAATTGATTATAATTGAAGGAAATCAAAAAGAAACATCTGTCTTTTTCAGGCTGTTTGCCTTGTACTCTCCACAGTAGCTAGTAGATAGTTTACTTGCCCATTTTGACAGCATATGTCCTCCTGCAGTTTCTCTAAAAGCATGTATTATACTGGTGATTAGAGGGACTGAAACAGAAGCTGAAAATAAATCAGTAGAAAGCAGGTGTATGTATAGGGATAGGGAGGAGAGGGACATGAGCTTATTTGATTTGATAGCTTCAGGCCCTAGGGTCAGGTTTCCCTCACAGGAAACTTTTTTTTTTTAATTAGTCACAAATTTACTTTTACAAGATAGCTTGAAAAAGGCCACGGTACCTCAAGATGACACATTTTTTAGGTCTAGGAGGACAGAGTAAATGGATCTGATTAGCATGGAATTGAAGGAGGACAGCAACAGAAACAAAGTTACACTCACTGACTAGACTCCTTCTCTGGATGCCTAGACCAGTAATATTATAGTTCCTTGGGTTGTAGCTGGAGCTGTGTCTGTCTAAAGACATAGGCAGACAAGGTTTTTCGGGTAAATGTGATATCTTTTATTAGACCAACTAAATAGTTGAAAAAATTGTTCTTTGCAATCTTTCAGGCACAAACACCCTTCTTCAGCCATGGGGAGAGCCTAGTGGTGTTATGTGCTCTCCATGGTAGAATAGAAGCCAATATACAAAATGCAGGTCTGTGAAAATGCAAATATGTGGCAGTGAAGATCAGAGGCAATGGGAAACAATAGGTGCAAGACAGGTAGGGGGGGTTAGAAGTGGGGAATGTTGAACTGGTGATAAAATGTAGCTGGTAAAATGCAGACAGGTTACCTGGAGTTATCAGATGGCAGGCAGGTTGTAATGTGCCATAAATCTAATGTCTATATTTAGTCTTTGATTTTTTGTATCCAGTAGATTTATGAAGTGAAGCTCATAGACTCGTCTATGAAAGGTGTTTTGTAAATTCCCATTGAGGATTAGAACTGAGAGACTGGAGAGAGAGTGGTAGTCTTGTGAGAAGTAGGCACCCACAGGTAATTGGATATTTTTGTCTTCGATAGATTTTCAGTGTGCATTCATTCTGGTATGCAGTTGATGTTTGGTTTCTCCTACATATTTTCCATCAGGGCACTTAGTGCACTGGATGAGATATATGCCCCCCCCACACACACACACACACCCTTACCTGTCTCACACCTATTGTCTCCCATTCCCTCTGATCTTCACTGCCACACATTTGCATTTTCACAGACCTACACTTTGCATATTGGCTTCTATTCTACCATGGAGAATACATAACACTAGCAGACTCTCCAAGGCTGAAGAAGGGCATTTGTGCCTGAAAGCTTGCAAAGAACATTATAGTTCCATAGCATCCAAAACAGGAAGAAGCTGAATTTTCTAGCACACACAGAGAGTTCCAAATATTGAATAGATTATGCAGTCACTGCTGACTTGACTTTTGCAAGTAGGCTTGAAAACCCACTGGAAGTGGGTTTTTGATCTAGAAAAAGGCCACAGACCTGGGTGAGCTAAGCACCCTTCTTCTAAACTAAATGGAAGGAGTGATTAAATGCCTTTTCATGTAGTGATAGCCAAAAGCAATAGGAGGTATTAGGCTACATGGAGAAATCTGAGTGAGAAGTCAGAGGAATTTGTTGGGGCTGGTGCTAAACATAGGACTAGGGATTTATTTTGCCAAGCTGTTAGCATGTTGAGTAGAAAGCCAGCAGACAGCAAGAGCAGCAGTCATTTGCTTGGCTGAGAAGCAGAAAGGAATCCTAAGACAGAGTTGACTGGTGGGGATAGACTTGAAAAATGTGTGTGTGTTTGTTTCTACTGTGTTCAGAACTATATAAATGAACAGGATTATAGGAAAGTATATCTCTGACTATAGCAACTTCCCTCCTAACAGAAACAATTCAGCCAAACCCTACATGTTGGTTAACAGCTTGGATCAATGGGCACAGAGTTTAGAGTGGGATAGAGTTTCCAGAGAGATAAGGTGTGAGCTGCTACATCTGCTAAACCAGCATGTAGAATGATGAACGTTTTCATAGAAATCAAAGGCCCAAAGGAATTAAAACAAGACATAAAAATAACAGCTGAAGAGGAACTAGGGCAGTATTTGGAGGTTGCCCAAGAAGGGATTTTTTTATTATTATTATTTTGCTTGCATAACAGCTACCAAGTCTCCAGCCAGATTTAGAAGCCAGTACACATTGCAAAGCAGCATAAAGTAAACTAAAAAAGGCCACTGGTGTTCCAAATAAGGTGTTCACTTGCAGAGTTACAGAAGTATAATTAAGCTGCTTTGTAGTTCTTCTGGTATGTTTCCCTCTGTAGACAAGCCTGTGACTTCAGGTTTGAATAGCGTGCACAGTAGTCTGACCACTTTTTGCTAATGCTGACCAAGCTTTTACAGTTGCATTAAAAGATTCAGCATAGCTAAAAGCAAAATTCACAATGTCTGGAATATAAATTATACAGAAACAAAACACTAAATCACAGAGAGGGAAAGAACAAGTTAGGAAGTGAAAGGGATTTTCCCCTAGTAAAATGAAGCCATCCTCTTTTCTCCTAAATGCTACCATCTGCTCTGAATAAGCATGAAGTTAGGCAAAGGCACACATACAAAACAGGAACCTGTAAGAGATCACTGTAAGCTTAGTGACCAATTAGCTTCAGTGTTAGTCGTTTTTAATTTAAAATATTCTAATAGGAAGAAGGAATGACTTTTGCAACCAGCCAGTTATCAAAATGCTGTGCAAAGCACCAAAAAATAGGACTCATTCCTGGAATAGCTCAGAGGAATTTTTGTTAAATATTTACCAACCTTTCCATATTTAAAAACCCAAGGAGTTTGCCCACATTATAATCGCATACAAAAACCAATCACAGAGATGTTTCATCAGTGAATTTTCCAAGTGCCAATCCTGTGCATAAACTCATAATTTAATGTTAAGAGAATCTGGTTTCCAGCTCTGGTTGCACTGCTGAAAAAATACATCAGTCATTAACATTTGGAAAGAGGCATACTGGAAAAGCATTTGAATTCCCAGAGTTCACACAAAATCTGTACTTAGAAAAATAAGAATTTGAGATATTTAATTCATTTTAGGCTTCTAAAGCTGAAAGCTGTGTACAATCCCCACAGTTGTGACCTCTATTTGTTGGATGCCTACACTTGCTGCTGGTAATATGACCTGCAGTGTTTAGATCTGCTTCTTAAATTCAATAGCCACAGAACTCTCATTTGAAACACTTGGGAAAGGTGTCCATCCATTATTCTCTCCAGCGTAGGAATACCCACATGCATTCCCTTAAGCTTTTCTTAGTTTGTCCATGATTTCAGTTGATTCTTTCTCCTTCAAAATAATCCTTTGGAAGGGTTTTTGTGCACCATCTATATATGTAACAGGTCATGGTCGATGTTGAGAGAGATGACAAGACCCATGACTATAAATAATAATAATTAAAGAAAAACAACCCACCAGAGCCTTGCAGCTGTTCTATGGTGATTTATTTTAGCAGTGGCCCATTGCTAAAGTAAAATCTTGACTTTCCAACATGGCTTATGAAAAAGCCCCTTTGTACTAAAATAGGGTCTGATCAGCATAATGGAAGTAACCATTGTGCTCAAAATGATATGATCTATAGAGAACAGACATACTAGGCCTGACTATATATAAATACAGAAACAAAGAACTAAATGAAGAACTAAACAGACAAGTACAGATGACATGCTAAATAAAGAAGTCCAGAAAGCAGATTTAAAAAAAAATCTTTAGCTAAGAGCTAGCTCTACCTGGTGAACAACACTAGAGGAAAATATATATGTAAGCAGAGAACTGGCAGCACTCACTAAAAACAAAATCTATCCATGTACGTATGTAGGTATAATGTTAGTTGTCATTAATTCAGTTATAGAAAAGGTAGCAAAATCAGGCTCCTCATGAGCAGATTAGCAAAACTACCAAAGCACTAAAATGGCAAGTATGTGTATTATATACTGTATTGTGTGCCCAGTATTGTGTGCAGTTCAGAGTTACAATGTCATTCCCTATAAGATACTATAACACAGGCATGGGCGACTGGTACCTCTCGAGTCTGGGGGGCCACTAGCGGGGCACGACCAGGGGGCAGGAGGTCCCCCAGAGCCCAATCATGGTGACTGGGGTGCAGGCAGGTCCCCCAGCAGCTGGTTGCTGAGCACACCAGCGGCACAGCGGTGGCAGAAGTGTCAGGACTTCCACATGCCACACTTCCGCTGCCAATGTCCCGTGACTGGAGCCAATTTCAGGGGGGGCACCAGTGCTCTCAGGAGGGGCACATGCCCCACCTCCCGTGCCTCCTTTATGCATCACCTATGAATACACGGCTGTCCAACTCATGGGCCATCAGCCACATGTGGCCTGCAAAGGATTAATATACAGCCTCCAGGCTCTCACCTAGCTGCTTGTTCCCCAACATCACTCTGGCTGCAATCACAGATGGAGTCTCCAGCTTCCCCACCTCCCTACTACAGCTGTCTCTTCCTGCCTTCACTCCAGGACATAGGGCAGTGTAGCAGTGCAGTGTGCTAGGGGTGAATCCAGGGCTGCCTGCAGAGGGGTGAGGGATTACGCCTCCATGGTACAGCAGTGAAGGGTGCCTATGCAGGCACCCATTGCAAAGACTAGGTAGGTAGTAGCATCTACACAGTGAACCTGGTGTGACTGCCAAGGGCTTAGAAGTTGGACAGCCCAGCTGTAACCTGTTGTTTAACAAGTAATTCCCTATAAGGAAGAAAAAGGAAAATATTCCACTTAGCCATGCTAGCTAGGGACAGAAATTACACATAAACCAGTATAAAAGTGATCAGAAACAGGTTCAAATCTGTAATATACCATAAGGTCAGTGCACATAAACTGCTTTCAAAATGTCAAAAATGGGTTTCAGATAAACCAAATGGATGTAGTATCAGCCTTAACTGATTCAGGTTAAATCAGTTTATTGAACTTCTGTCCCAGATCCCCTCCAGATTCAAGTTAGCTCACAGTCCCCCAGCATCCCAGGGTGCCTTGCACCTCCCCAATAAATCCTCCCCTCACAAGACTTGGCCCAAGCTGTCTGCTCTAGCCAAGCAGGGAGGCACACTCTAGCACCCACCAGCTTTTGGCCTGGGCCACTACAGGTATGTGGCTGCATTTCTGGAATCAAAAGTGAATGTCTGTTCACTTGCTTATCAATTCAATCTATACAGTTTAGTGTAAGCTGCAAAGATTGAATCAATTCAGCTTTGGGCTTTTTGATGGTCTGTACTTAGTTGCTATGTATATATTGTGTAACAATATAATTGAAGTCCCTGTATAACACACAAAATGGGAGGAAGTTAAATTGATTCAGTCATTTTTTTAAATAGACATTTATTAGTTTTGCCTAGCTGTATACATCACAATGACTTCTTTTCACTATTTATAAGTTTTCAACTAAAGTTAAAAGGATTAACCAAGTCTGTATAAATGGAGGGGAAAGGCTGTACTTTTTCTTTTAAAAGCAATTAGTTTGAGAAATAAATGAAGACAAAAATCATAATTTAACAACAATCTTTTCTGCAGCTCTCTCTCCTGTTTATTTAAGAGGTTTCGTTTCCTGATTTGGCAAGTTGGCCAGTGAAGGGTGTAAGCATTTTTTAACTAGGGTTACCATTTGTCCAGGTTTTCCCAGACATGTCCTCTTTTTTGGCCCCCTGTGCTGTGTCCGTGTAGGTTTTTAAAATTAGAGCCAAATGTCTGGATTTTTTGCTGTTCCTCTTCTCTTTGGGGCTGGCTACTTGGGCCTGGAAGGAGCAGACCAGGTGATTGGCTGTTGGGGGTCATGTTCTCCCTGTGCGGGCCAAGCAAGCCAGGTGAAGCGAGCAAGAGAAAGAATGTATCTGTATATGTGTGCAGGCAACACAGGAGCTGCTTGGGCAGCAGGGCTGGTGGGGCAGGAGCTGCGGGTTAGGAGTGAGGGGCACCGGCAGGGCTGAGGGGCAGGGGACTGCGGGTTGGGAGTGAGGGGCACTGGGTGGCCAGGGGGCTGCAGGTCAGGAGTGATGGGCACTGGGGGAGCAGAGGACTGTGGGTTGGGAGTGAGGGGGTCTGGGGAAGAGGGGCTTAGGAGTGAAGGGCAGAGGCAGGGCACTGGCATATCACTGCATCCCCCCAATCATATGCCCCCTCCCAGATGTCCTCTTTTTTGATGCCGGAAATATAGTAACCCTATTTTAACACTACACTGAAATTTCATATTTTCATTGTACAAGAATGCTGATATTAGCCGTGAAACTCTAAGGAGTAGAACGCTATAGTTGAAGTGATGACATTATTCCTACTGGAAAGAAGTCTCTAATGCCCTAAACTTCTGTGAATCTGTGAAAAAATAATGGAGGATTTGGTAAGTACTTAATAATGGCTAGCCATCTATTAAGTAATTTAATAAGAATTGTTTTAACTGAAATTGACTGGATCTTTCAAATGTATAGATTCTTTTCCTTAGCGTGACTGAGAGAATACTGGATTCTTGTTAACATTGGCAATCTGTAGGGGGTGCACGTGGGTGCACGTGCACCACCTGAGATTGACTGTGCACCCCCTGGAAACGCCAGCCGCAAAACCAGAAGTGCTAACGAAGGTGCACTTCCGGTTTCACTAGTTTCACCACTGGCTCGGCAATTGGCTGCCCCCCAACCAGGTCAGCGATTGGCTGCTGGGGGACCCCCCCTCCAGTCGGCAATCTGGTGCCCCCCCAGACTCCAGAGGCACCAGTCGCTGCATATCCTTATGCAAGTTGCTACATATGCTTTTTTAATACAACTGGTAAACATATGCACACGCAGAGTATCCAGTATTAAACAACATTTAACTAGCTGACCCTCACCAAGACTCATCTTCTATCTGTTCTCTTCATTTTATATTTATCCAGTCTTTCAAGATCAGTAGTACAGAACATAGGATCTAATGTCTGGGGGTTGTTTTGGTTACTGCCCCTTGATTTTAGTGAATACATAAAAAATCTCGTGGAATGCATATGTGCACTAGCATGTAGTACACAGTCATCATTAAAATCTTTACTTTGTCTTTGCAAGGAGATAGCATAACACACTATTCATGCTGGACTTTTTCTTGCCTGAAAAAGCATTTGTTAAATTTTAAACAGCAACCTCTGTACCCAGTGAAACAGAGAGCTGAACATACAGAATGAGAGATTCACTGTGCATTAAATTGTTTTATATAAGGAAAATGGTGATTCTCTCTTACAAAAGCAAGTGGAAGAACTCCAAAGTAGGGGTCACTTGAAACTGTGAACATGGAAATAGTCTCTTTTGTGCCAAAATAAGTATTCTTACATGCATTCACATATCATTTGCTCTTTGCCAATTAATGCATCTCAGCTGGTTCATCTTTTAACATTCCAAAACCTTAAACAGCTTTCATACCACCATTTTTCCCTGAAAAGAGCCTGGCTTCTCCTCCTCTCCTCTCCAATGATCCAATAAAGAACAGACATTTAAAGTGACACTAGCCACCAATCCATTGCTCATCTCTTTATTTCTATACTGAGATGCAAACTTCAGTGCTTTGTGAACTACCAAAGCAAGAAATAATTGTTCTCTCTCATTAGACATCTGGGATTCCTTATACAATGTTTGCATCTAACAGCATCCAGATATCCAATCACAAGATATCAGCAAAACCTTGAAATATACAAAAGAATTTTAGATGATTTGTAGGGAATTTTGAAAAATATTCTATAATGTCTTTAACTCTAAAGACCTGCACTTAGTAAATAATGCACTTTGGCCACATAGGCAAAGGCATAAGAAAAATGCCCATAAATTTTTTTCTCTAAAAATAGTACAATACATACTGATATTCAGAAGAGTAAAAAGTTTATTGGCACTTGGGATGATCTATACAATTCAGTCCTTGGTATGCATCTACAGATAATTTCAAACAAGAGCCAGCAAAAGCTACCATCAACATATACTATCAAAGAGCATACAAGCAGTACAGCATATAGTAAGGATAGACTCAAACTAAAACACATATTTGAACATCCCAGACCTCTGTGGAGTTCAAATACAGTTCTGAATTTTCTTAACTGGTTCATGCCAAATATAAACTTGCATGTTTGTTTTGAAGATTCAGAGTATTATAGGGTTCTTACAAACTTGTTTAGTGCACCCCAGAGGTTCAGGCAGATGATCTTTGCTGTGAAGCTTCTTCTGGACTGAAATCCCAAACAATGATTACTTGCTAGAATACGTAAAGCAGGAACCGTCTTCAGCATTTGTATAGTGGCTCATAAAGTGATGCCTTGATACCAGACTGACTCCTAGGGGCTACTACAATACAAATATGTGAAATAAACAATTACAGATACCCAGGTAACCGATCAAAAGTGATACTGCTAACAGGCACAAATCTTTGGGAATCTTTGTGCCTGGGTATTCACAGGCACAAATAAGAGTGAGGTTCATGTCTTCCAAAGACAACTTATTCTCTTTTCTTAATGCTTTCTAACTGATACTTTTGTCCCTCTGTTCACAGAAACTAAAGCTTTCATTTGTTTCTCTTTGCCTTTGTAGGTTTCTTTATAATGATCTATCATCCACCATGGCCATTAGTACCAGACATTTTAACAAACACATCAGTTATTGCATTGTTTTGAACCAGATATGATTTTACTTAAACCCATAGCAAATCAGCATTCTGATATGACACAAAATAAATGTTACATTTACAGACTGCCTTTCAGTCAGAAAAAAAAAAAGTTTGAAAAACAGGACCTACAGACCAAACTCAGTCCTAGATGCATATATCTAAGGTGCATTCAAAGAGCTGAATGGTGAGTTTCTCAGCAGGATAAATTAGCTCATGCTGAGCTCTCTGCTGTCATAGCTAGACAAGTACCTGAAGTAGCTAGTTCTGTGCCTGCAGTATAGCTATAGCCTCAGTTTCTTAAGAGAATATCTGACTACCTATCAAAATAATAAAACTCAAAAGTGGAAAGGAAAGGAAGTCGTATGTAGTTGAACATTTGTGCTTTTTTTAATTTGTCCTGAAACTAAAAATAGCATTGTGTTCAAGTGGTGGTTAGTTAGCTTTTTAATTGTGAAAGACAAGGCAGTTCAGGGCCTGACAGCAACATGTCTCCTGCACATATTCTTTACAACAAGAGTCTTCATTTTCCTGCAGCATAATAAACCCAACCTCTAATTCCTTTAATTTGGAATGATTGCAAGCATTTTAAATTCTTGCAAATCTCAGAAGTTGTTTTACCCACCACTGAAATGCAGGCACCAGGAAACAGACTGGCACTTCTGCAATTTACAGGTTAAATAGTAAGGAGGAGAGAATGCAAAACCTGTTTTCATTGCGCAGCATTGTTAGATCACAAGACACAACATGAGAATACTATTCAAATCAATTTAACTTGCAGATGGAATTTAAGTAAATGTAACATTTAACCCAAACCCAGTGGGAGTACTTGTGTGGGGGAGGAGGGAAGTCATCAATTTGTCATTACATCTCCAACCAGAACTTTCAAATCAAGCTTAGACATTGGTTAAAATGTGATTTGGATGGAAGAGCGGCAGTTGCCAAATTAGGGAACTTCATGGTATCATGTTTGGTTTGGGAGGTGAGACAATTCTCACACTTCCGCAGTTTTTTCCTACCTAGCTACTTCCCAGCACAGATTTCTTCTTATTATTATTATTATTATTGTCCAGATTCAGGGCAGCGGAAAGCAGCTGCTCTTGCAGGCAGTGTCAGCAGGGAGTAGTTTTGTGCAGTTCCCAGGCCCTTGGCCAGCAGGGGCTAAGTGTGTTGAAGAGGGGCCTGAAAGGATGTTCATAGTCTGGCTAGACTGGGATTCCTACAATGCTTCTGCATTCAGCTACTTGCCTTATGCATCAGGATTTGAGGATGACCATGATATTATTCTCTACAAGTCAGAAGAGGCATTCACAGCCTCTTCAATCATTGACTTGAGAATGGCCTTACACTATGCAGTCCCCTGTTATATTATCAGCCTGCCTCCTCTGCAGATAATGCAAAATTGTAATGCTCAGGGAATAAAGAAAAATCCTTTGTTGTGCAGAGCACCGCACAGTTTCTTCCAAAGAGAGATGGGCATGTTTGTGATCTCCCAGCTGACACTGTTCCATTAATGCCAGAAGCAAAGCAGATACCTATAATTAAAACCCCACCCTTTTAAATTTGCCTTCTTCAGGCTCCTCAGCATGCAAATTAGACCTTCCACTAGTCATGGGTACAGAAGGTGGGTTTTTTAGCATAGATAAGTGTCACAGGACACTTAAGATTGCTTCACACAAGAAGGGGTCTGAGGCCAATAAAAACAAGCCTGCTCAGCCCCATAGAGGGAAGACCCACAAAGAGAAAAAGGGTTCTGATAGAGTTTCATGGTCAGAGCTCTCTGCCACAGCTAAATGGAAAAAACCTGGCTGGAACTATCAACAGCGGAAAGTCATGATAACAAGCAGAGTATAACAGCCAAGCAACAATACCATGTTTTCATAGAGGGAAGGAAGGAAATAAAAGAACTATGATGTTAAGGAGAAAAGTTGTGATGCTTTAAGATGATGTTCTACCTGGAAGGTTGCTTTAATAAACCAGCCCCCCAGAATGGGGTGATATCTGCTTTGCAAGAATGTAAGTACAGTTATTGGTAAGACTCAGACCTTGAGAATGAGGCTGTAACTCCAGATCTTGTAAGGTCCTGGTACAGAGTTTGAGTGGAAAGGGATCTAATAGAATATCCATCATGTCAAATATCATCACCACAGATGTGCAGCCAATATTCTGAGAAGCACAATGCCTACTGGTACCAGGCTGCTTCAGTCAAGTGTCACTTAAGCACCAATGTCCCTTCCTGTACTTCACCCCGGGAGGTTCTGTTCAAATACTGATGGAGCCCAATCTTGCTTCTCTGAGGCAGTAACAGCTCCCTGCAGTTATGGATACAGGCTATCAAATGTCCATGATATGTCCTGGTAGCCAGTTTCCAGACCTAGCTTTTCCACTCTGTGAAACCTGGACATTTCAAAACTTTCTCTTCTCCTGAACAAGAATGGAATGACAGATGGTCCCATGATATTAAAATAATATTTTAAAAAATCATATTAGAATTATCAAAGGAAAGTTATTGTTGCTTCACTTTACTTTTATCTAATTCTATAAAAAAACAAAGTGTTACTGCCTTGTCAGAGCCAAGCATTTCTATAATTTTTCCTTGCAATTGTTGATTAATTAATTTCTGCAAAACAGTTTGATTACATGGATTACAGCTTCAGATAGAAATCCATTCCACTGGAAATGTTTCAGCCAGTTTAAAAATCTCTCACACTCCTACTCTCCATATCAGCATCAGGCTCTGGTGGGGGAGGCTGGGGTTCTTTTATTTATTTATTGCTGATGCTGTATTTCTGTTGGTCGCAAGTACAATTCCTCTCTGTGATGACTCGTTTTCTTTTTTCAGCATCGCCATGGGTTTGGTTTTGCTTAAACACGCAGTATAGTATGTTACTGTAACTAATCTGGAAGTTCCTTTTCTTTCCTTTTTCCAGTAAGAGTATGCAGACATTGAACTCAGCCCACAAACCACCATGTTGTAGACAGGGAGATAATGTGATTTTGAAGCAGCTTTGGATTTCCTTTTGTACTCTGTATCTGGGAGTGTAGCTAAGAGACTAATAGAGGCACCAGATGTTCCAGGATAAAGCATGAACTTGCCTCTGTTTCATACTCTCAAGAGACTGTTTTATGCTACAATTTAAATTTTACTCCTAGTTGTTCCGATCCAATGGGCAGCTAGGGTACCATTCAGTCAGCTGCGGTTTGTGAAGTATGATAGTACACATACAAGAAAGTCTCAGAGCTGAGTGTGTTGACAGCTTCTGTGATACAGGAAGGAAAAGCCTGCATTTTGCTTACCAGTGCACAAACAAATCAATCACTGACCACTGCCCACTCATGGCATATGTAAGAGGAGAATACTTAAATTACTTTAAGCTTTGATTCACTGCTAGATTTGCTGACTGGCAGAGCTCCTTCAAACTTAAAGTGCTACATACCTCAAAAATGCAAACCACAAGACACTAAGATAACCAAGTGACTTCTTAACATGGAAGCTATTTCATGATAATCCACCAATCACATCAGTGGGAAATATAATGTAGGAGAATCTCTTTGCTGTAAGGAATGATGCATGATAAGAACAACATTGTGATGGATCAACATTTAGTAATTGGGTTTACCTGTAAAAAAAATAAACAGCTACTCAATGATCTTGACTCTTGGTGAAAACACCATTCCTCCTTGCAGAATAGATGACAATCTAGCCATGTGCTGGGGTCTTGTACTGCTTGGACACAGCCCCCAGAGAAAACAATTAAGCTCTTTTTCTCCAAAAAAAAATACGTATGAGCAACAATTTCTGCTGATTGATAGTACGGCCACAGTGAACTCAGGAAGCCCCTCCTCAATAGCCTTGTTCATACCAAACATTTCCTGCATTTCTCCCATTGCTGGTCTCATGCCAGCGCAGCTATATTGGCTCTGAGAACAATCAGATCTCTAATGTGAGTGAAGTACAGACATTGTTACCACCACATCACACCAACTTCAGGTTAGTTACATGACAGTGAAAGAAACAGTTCCACAGTTTATGGGAGTGATTCTCAGCCACAAGATCCTTTGAAGGGTGCCACAGGGTATGAAAAGCTGAACAAAAAAGGTTCAGGCTTAGTCCCTGCCTCATTGTTCCTCACCCCCTACTGCTCAGCACCCGCTACTGCTCAGCACCTCTGCAGGGAGGTAAGCACTTTAATACATAAGCTAATTTTGGAAATGGGGTGCTGCTCAATTCACAAGAGTCACGGACGGTGCCTTGAGTCTAAAAAGGTTGAGAAATACTAGACTATATCAGGGGCATTCAACCTCCAGCCCATGGGCCAATAGGGCCCATGAAGCCTTGGAGTCCAACCTGCTGGTCTTCCCACAGGTCAGAAAATTCGGCAGTGGGGGAACAGTGGCAGTTAACGCCAGCACCCTCCCTGTTGTCAAAACCCTAAGCCCCTTGGGATTCAGCAGGTCAGAGCTGGGCTATGACCCCCCACCACACAGCCACCCTGGGGATAGGCCACAACCCTCTACCCTCCAAGTGGCCTGGTTGGGATTAGGCTGTGCCCCTTTGTCCCCACAGGGCTGGGTTGCACCCCCTCCCCTTGTGTAGCTGGTTCAGGGCTGAGCCATAGCCCCTTCTCTCCATCTGGCCAGGTTGGAGCTGAATCATGCCTGCTTCCTCCTGTGGGGCCAGGCCCCCACTCCCTGCATGGCTGGTTCAAGGCTGGGCCACACCCCTTCCCTCCACATGGCCAGGTTAGGCCTGAGCCATGACTCCATGGTACAGGGCCAGGTCAGGATCATGCCTCCTTTTCCCATGTAGATGGATAGAACCAGACTGTCCCCATCCACTTCTGTGTGGCTGGATAGGGCCCTACCATGGATGCTCTGGGTGCTGGATTGGGTCCACCAGCTGGATCTGGCTGAAGAAGGTTGGGCACCGTCCATCCAGCCCCACAAAGGTTGAGTACCACTGTCTATACCAGGTATCCAGGTTGTAGCCGTATTGATCCAGAGGAAAAAGCAATCAGGACTCATAGAAGAGACAATATCTTTTATTAGACCAACAACATTTTTTCACAAAAAAAAATTAATTGCAAGCTTTTGGGCACAAACACCCTTCATCAGGCATTGGAGAAAAGGTTGTAAAAGTTCTCCTGGGTAGAAATAAAAGTTCATATTTCGTAGGAATGCTATGAAATATGAACTTTCATTTCTACCCAGGAGAACTTTTACAACCTTTTCTCCAGTGCTTGATGAAGGGTGTTTGTGCTATGAAAGCTGGCAATTAAACATTTTTTTTGCAAAAATCTTGTTGGTCTAATAAAAGATATCATCTCTACTGCGAGTCCTGACTGTCTATACCAATACTTCTACCATTGTTAGCACTGATGGAGCTGAACCAGGGATAAACTAATCATGGCATAGTATCCGATATTCAGCATGGGCAAGGTCCGTGTGACTTCTGAACATGTCTGGAATAAATTTTAAACATAGTTATGGCCTCCCACCATACTACCAGGCTATGCACCTGGCCCTCCCCTCTAGAGTGTCCATCATTCCAGCCAAATGTCATCTGCAAATCTACTAAATGTGCACTCAATCCCACCATCCAAATTATGAATGAAGATGCTGAATAATACCAGACCCAGGACAGACCCCTGGGGAAGTCCACTTGATACCTAGTCCCAGCTAGACATTGAGCCACTAAGGACTACTTGCTCAGTACAATGATCTCATTACCTGGAAAATGAAAAAAGTAAAATAGATGGTATCATAGGTGTTTTTCAACTCTTCCCTTCCACCAGTTTAAAAGTAGATATTGGATCCATACATTTAATTATCTCATAATATTTCATTTACCATTTATATATTGTTTGTTTTGTTCTGTTTATTATTTTCTGTTAGTTTAAAGGTTATTTGTATGACAGCATCTAAAGGCTTCACCCACAATCAAGTGACTTCTCTGTCATGGTAGACACTGTATGAACAACGGAAAAATTCATTCATCTCGAAGAGCTTAACATCTAAACAGACAAGACCAGACAATAGGTAGAAGAAAAAGCATCATCACTCTAAATGTACAGATTGGAAGTTGTGGCACAGGAATATTCATAGGCCCTGACTCAGCAAAGCTCTTACACATAAGCTTAACTTTCACATGTAGTAAAGGCTCTTTAACAGGCACTTACACACTTAAATAGTTTGTTGAATCAGGTCCTAGTGGACTTGTCTAAGGGTGTCAGTTGATGTTACAATTTGCATGTACTAACTCTATGGGATGTTATGTGGTATTAAAGTTATAATCTTCTGTGAGCAGTCACATATTAAGAGTTAATGCCCTCTCTGTCCTGCATAGCTCTGACTTGCCACTAGAGTGCTGGGAAGCACGGCCATGGCTAGGCACTGCCAAGTCTGCCCTGCAGCTGCCCAGTTCTCTGGAAGCTCTTCCACAGTTATGTGCTCTCCCATGACTCTCCTGTGGCTGCCTAACTCCCCAGCTCGCCATCAGTCCAGCTGCCCAGCTCCCAGGACTTTGTCAATTTAAGGCAGAAGAGAAGGCAGTCTGATTGAGGCAA
>NW_017728994.1:42026894-42034324 GCF_001723915.1 Gavialis gangeticus | reverse complement strand
AAGGCCATGGCTAGGCACTGCCAAGTCTGCCCTGCAGCTGCCCAGTTCTCTGGAAGCTCTTCCACAGTTATGTGCTCTCCCATGACTCTCCTGTGGCTGCCTAACTCCCCAGCTCGCCATCAGTCCAGCTGCCCAGCTCCCAGGACTTTGTCAATTTAAGGCAGAAGAGAAGGCAGTCTGATTGAGGCAAGACTGTGGCTAAGCTTTCTTGTAGTATAGTTACAGCTGGTGAATCTGCTTTGCAAACTGATTTGCTGTAGAACTCCATTTTATACACATGTCCTATTTTTACCACTAGATGTCAGAGTTATACTCTTTGAAGTAAATGGATACATCAATAAATCAGTGACTTTTACCATATAGATATATTTCTTTGTTTTCCCATTTTTACTGGCAAAAAACTTTGGGTTATTGAATGAGTGACAACATGTTAGTCTTAATTCCAAGGATAGTAAATTTTTTATCTTTCTTCCTCTCCATAGCAAGTCAGACCCTGGGGTGGCCAAGTTCCCCACCTAGCAGCTGCCTGGATCCTGCCTCACTCATCGCCTTTCAAGGTCCCACCCTGTCATCTCACTTGCCATGCTTTGATATTATAACTAGACTGGGAAGCTGTCCCTAGAGATCAGGGGGTTTTGCTTCAGGTCCTAGATCCTTGTCTTGGCCACAGCCCCCTGACCTTGGCCCTCTTTATTCTGGCTGAGACCTCCAGCCCAGAGTCTACTGTCCCAGGACCCTAAGCTCCCAGGCCCCTCAGCCCCTGTCTCACTTTTCAGGGACTCTGGGCTTGTGCCTTTTCTGCCACACACCACAGTCCTTCAATTGCTAGCAGTGCTCACCCCAGGAGCTGCTTGCAGCCTCCTAGCTTCTCAGGGCTCATGGCCAAGCCTTGGCCCACTTATACCATTTTAAAAGAGAGCCTGGGGCTCTCTGTCCCTTTAAGGCAAAATCAGCCCAGCAAGGGAGCACTGCAGAGCAAGCAAGGTGCAGCAGCTGCAGGTCACCGCGGACAGTCAGACCCCAGTTTCCTCGGGCGTCAACCACAGCCCCAATTTTAGAAGGCCTCTAGTACTCGCTACGGGTTATCTGACCTCTGCTTCCACCCCCAACTTGTCAATCAGTGGCTGCACCTGGGGTGGGCTGCCATTTTGTTAAAGGGTCTTCTGCCACTATTAGTCCCTCCAGGGGATTGGAGCCAGCCAGCTGCTCTCTGACTCCCTCTCTCCTTCAGTAATGAGTTAGGGACCCCATTACACTCTCTTCTCCCACCTTCCCTAAATTGCACCATTTTCCTTCACCTAAGGA
Source organism: Gavialis gangeticus (assembly GCF_001723915.1). Classification (NCBI taxonomy): domain Eukaryota; kingdom Metazoa; phylum Chordata; order Crocodylia; family Gavialidae; genus Gavialis; species Gavialis gangeticus. The sequence goes on along the minus strand of NW_017728994.1, from coordinate 42,033,019 downwards.
AAAGGGATCAAGAAATTACCACTGCAAATTTTAGTCTATGCATGACCATGTATGAAACACATCAACATCTTTCACCATACATCTCTACCATATCCCCGCAGAGTCCAGATATTATTCTTGGTGGGTCATATTTAGTATTCATACTGAGTAAGACTGCAGTAATTGCCATTTTCCACCAAGAAAGGTCATATGTCTTCTGAGAATGTAGAACAAATCCACAATTCTGTCAGCAGACATACCTTTTATCTTAGTTGGGTGGTGCTTGACCCCCAGCCTACAGACCAGATCCAGCCCCCAGAGCTCCACACATGTCCATGAGGAGCCCCACAGGCCATGGGCCTGTGTGCTTGGTAAGGCACAGGGCAACATGGAACTGGGTGGGGACAGAGGGGTGCATGGTGATGGACAGGGGCAGCACAGAGCCCTAGAGCCTGATCCCAGCACACAGGGCTAGGCACAGGTAGTGCTGGGTTTGAACCACCCCCATGGACCAGTCCCACACCATTCATCTGCCCCATGCGGCCAAAACTTTGAGCACCACTGGCCTGGTCCATTATAAATTTATAACTTCTCTAATGTTATTTCTGCTAGCTTCCTGCATATTGACCAGTTTTATTTATTTCTATATATCCAGCAATCAGATATGGAATATCTAATGCATCTACAAATAGATTCCTCATGGGTGTCTCTTACTGTGGGTCTTTTCACCAGTAGCAGGCAAACTGTAGCAAGCTCACCAAGTGAATAAGTCTATCTATACAACCCATGTGATATATCCTATATACTGTGCCTCATTTACATCAACCAGGCATGACTGAGCAAATCTAGTCTTCCCCTTCATCCAGCATATTGACCCATTTTTCCACGTCCTTCCCAGCATAATTCCATTGCAATGTATTGGTTACAGCTCATGATTTGCCACATCATTCTCTAACTGAGGTAGAAACTAGGTGTTTTGAGATCTGGAGTCTTGACATGTTCTAAGTAGAGGTGAACCAATAGAGATTTGGGGGGCCAATACTGATAGCTGATTTTTAAGGAGGCGTATCAGCCAATACCAATCCGATTTCCAACACAGCTCCGTCCAGCTGGTAAGTCTGTTGTGGTAGAAGGCGAGGGGAGGGGCATGGGGTGGGCAGTTCAATGTCCCCCTCAGTGAGGGAGGGAGTGGGGCCGGGGCTTGGGCAGGCACTGTCTAGCTGTGGGGGGGGCAGGGTATGGAGCAGAGTTCTGGCTCATCTGGGGGGCACGGGGAGGAGGGGGAAGCTCCTGCTGCTGCATGCACCCCAGAAGGGTATAGGTGGATATGTGCCCCCTGGATCTGCACAGGGTGGGCAGGGTGGGCTGCAGCTGCGGCTGAAGCTATGCTGGGCTCTTCCTGGTGAAGGTTGGTCCAGGCTATGCTCGGGGTGAGGGGTGGCAGCGCTGAGAGGCAGGACTATGGTGTAGGGCTACAGTGAAATTTGGGATGGCTGCAGCACCACCCATAACCCCCTCCTAGCATTGCTGCTGCCTGGCCCAAGCACAGCCCAGCCCAACCCCCGTCAGGGAGAGCCCAGCACTACCTCAGTCACAGCCTGCAGCCGCAGCCTACCCTGCCCCACCCCATGCAGATCTGGGGGCACACCCCCTCTCCATGCCTTCCTGGGGTGCGTGCAGCAGTGGGAGCTGCCCACCCCCCCCTTCCCATGCCCTCCAGATGAGCTGTGGCTCCATCTGGTGCCCTGTTCCACCCCAGCTGGGCAGCACCTGCCCCAGCCCCAACCCCACTCCCTCCTTCACTGCAGGGGGCACTGATCTGCCCCCCCCATGCCCCTTCCCTCCCCACTCCCTTTCCACCACAACAGACTTACCACCTGCACACAGCTCTCCAAGCTGCCAAGCTGTGCTCCTCACTGCCTACGTGCTGCACTAACAGCTGCGTGCACACATGGGCATGTATCGGCCAAATTATCGGCTACATCAGGCTGATTTCTGATGCAGTCAATTTTGTTTATATCAGTGCCAATCTGATATCAGACCTATGTATCTGTGCAACTCTGGTTCTGAGCAGTTATAGTCTTCAAAAGAACTAGGGACTCACATTTATGTGGACCACAGTAAAATAGTATTGCTACCTATGCAGCAGAAAATTTACTTTTCACTGTGACTATCCAGTCTTATCTGCCCTTCTGGACACTAATGTTTGAGAATATTATGTTTGGATAATTGTTTGAGCCTTTATGATTTTCTGATGTAGATTACACAGGGGAACAACATGGCATGACGGGTACCTCTCACCCTTTAGTCATACCTATTGATCCCATCAGCATGATGTATGCATTTTTAGAAGCTAGGATTCCAAAATGGACCCAAGAAACTCCAATTATGTCAGACACCTCACCAAAAAGCCAGAGTTCACCTCTCTATTTGTGGATTCATCAAATCAGAAGACCCTGAGGATTAAGTTATGATAGCCATTTAGCCACAGAAAAGGCCGGAACTCACAGTACTGTCAGGTCATAGCAAGGACAGCAGCATAAAGACATCACTCAGGGGTCAGGTGCTGAGACCTTACAAGAAGTGCACTATGTTTACAAAGCAGAGTCATGAGAATCCCTACCACCTACTCCCAAACAATGACCGGCCTTTTACAAGCTTCCAGTAGACATATACTATTCTTCTCAAGTGCAACTTGTACCTGCTGTCACTTTCAGGTACATGTGCTTAGTAAGCTGCTCCTCCATGGGCGTGCTAGTATACCAGTGCTGTTGAAAATGAGCCAAACACATAGCTGAAGAACAGCTCCATTTGGAAAAACACGCCATCCCAAATAACCCCTCTTCAGGGACATCTGAACTTTTAGGAACTGATAAAACAAAACACCGCTCGATAAGTTCTCAGCTAGGAATTCCTGAACCCCAGGCAAACAGTGGAAGTTTAAGCTAAGAAATGCCCACTCCTAGGGCTTCTGGCAACCACAGTGGGCAGGGGACTTATAAACTTCCACCCACAGAATAAAGTGTGCTTGCTACTTCAGGGTATTAGGAGGTTGTAGCTGTGTTGGTCTAAGGACATAGGCAGATAAGGTTCTTTGGGTAAATCTAAGAAGAATTTTTCCAACTTTTTGAGTTGGTCTAATAAAATATACTGGATTTACCCAAAGAAGCTTGCCTGCCTTGCTACTTCAAGTGGCTAGAGGGAGCTTGTGTTCCTCATATAAACTTTGTTTTGATAAACTACTTACTATAGCTCTCCCTGCTACCTTAGTAGGGAAGAAAAGGAGGTCAGGAGAATGAAGAAGCAGGGAGGAAACAAAAAAGCAATAGTAAATTGTTAAAGTAGAGAATCGTTAAGACATTATCCATAGGGTTCAATAATTATTCTTCAGTGAAAATGCTGTCTAGGGGGAAAGAAATCACAATACATGTTTGTAATGACAGGGAAAACTATTTCAGAGATACATTTCAAATCACTCACTCCAGTTTATACACTTCTCTATGCAGTCCTTTCACAACATCTGATGAAGTGAACTCAAGTTCACAAAACGCTTATGCTGTATATATATCTTATTTAGTTTGCCTATGAGATGCATTTCTACCAAACCTGTATTTCCCCTTACATTGTACGATAACCAATTTCTGTTCATTCCACTACTTTGTGTAACTAACAGTAACAAAAGGCAAGAATCCACAAAACCCACCATAAGGGTGACAGAAAAGCTAGTCACACATTCTTATTTCTTGGTAGTAAATTTGACCCCATAATGAAACAATTATTTCATGTTCATTTTTCAGTAATGGCATGAAAAGAATATCCTAATGACTAACAAATATAAAATGGTAATTAAAACACATTTACCCTAATGAACTATTTTCATTATCTTAGTGTAACTAATGAAAACTAAAAGCTGACTGCTTTCACAGCACCAGGCACTACTCATAACATTGCTGTTTTATGTAATAGCTAAAGCACCAAGCTCCTGTTGTGAAAAATTAAAACCTGGACACTGATCTGACCTGTTTGGGGTTGTGGGGGAGGGGTTCACTTTTTTTAAGTCTGTATTAAGGATAATATGGTGTAGATTTACCCTGTTTAAAGGCTCACTGACACTTTACCATGAAGTCTTTCGACAACAGTCTCCAGTTTCTCTCTGTAGTTCCTCATTGTGCAGTCTTCAGCTGAAGTCCTTCCAGGGAAGAAATTATTTTAACTTCTTTGCCATGTACATTCATTTGCAATATGTTCCAAACCTTGCTGGTGTGAGTCACAACCAATACATATTATAAGCTCTAAAACTTGCAACAATAGAAGCAGTAAATAATGAAAACTTGGGAGAATGAGTCATCTTTTCCCACAAACTATCATGTAATTTCATGAATTCTGAGTCTGCATGGTGTCTTGTACTTTATTCTAAATAAGTGCTGTCCAACTGGCCGCCTGCAGGTGACATCTGATCCCCAAGGAGTTAACTTGACACCTCCCCCACTTCCTCCCTGCCTACCCTCTGGATCCTAGTCCAGGTGCTACTCTCCCCATCAATCTCCTGCTGTTTCTGCCTGAGTCTCCAGGCTCCCTCCTCCCTCCTCCAGCTTCTGCTTCCTTCCCCTGTCCAAGCCCCTAGGAGCAAAGTGGCGCCATATAGCTGGTGGGACTGAGAGAGCCCATATCTGAGGGGCTCAGGGGGCACAGTATTACAGAGCCCAGCCACTCAGAAGTTGGGCAGCCAGATAGCTGCAACCTTCAGCTATGATCAGCAGCGTATACAGCATGTTCACCTACAAAAGGTGAACATGCCAAGCAAGCGAAGAAGAGATGGGCATCAGCTGGAATCGCAAATTACAATCCCCTCAAACTTTGAAAGGATTTAGATTAGAACTTCAGAACTCAGTTGGGGGACCAAACTGAGTCCAAAACATTCCCAGACATCAGCGGTGCATTAATGCCTGGGCCTGTGGAGCCCCAGCCAATCAGGGGCCCCCTGGGAAAAATCCCTAATGCTACCGATGAGAGGGGTCCCAGTCACAGCGGCAGTGCCCCAATGCAGGGGGCCCCAATCCCAGGAGGTCCCAATCCAGGGGCAGCTGGTGAGGTGTTGAGGATCATGAGGCGCAGCCCAGCGCACTCCAGAGAGTAGCGCAGCTCAGCTGCAGGGCAGGCGAAGGGCCAGGGCAGTTCAATCTCATGGAACCTGGCCCAGCCTGCAGCCTCCGCCTGCGCTGCCACCACCACCAGCCCAGGCCTGATCCCAGCCCCGGTCCCTGCACCTCGCACATTGGAGAACAGCCACTGCAGGTTGTCTCTAATGGCAGCTGAATTGGGTGGGGGTTTCTATTAGGGTAGGGGGAGCCTCCACTGGGGCATGGGGAGCCTCCAATTTTCTGTTTGCCCAGGGCCCTAATAAATCTTAATCTGCTAATGCCAAACATGGGTAAAGCTCAGAGCCAAATGTCAATTTCTACATGTACATCTGAGAAAGATAGGTTAAAAGAGAGAATTGTCTCCTTGGTTGTTTCACCTGTAGTATTAGCTGACATCTCAGTGAATCTGCCATGACTTCATGCAGTTCCTTGAGGCACTAATATGCTCCCAAATTAAATGATATTTGCTGAGGATGGTGGCTGAAGAAAAGAAAGACTATCAGTTGCAATTTACATGCAGTTTTGCCTTAGGGATTTTCATATGCAATTTCTGATCAAATTGAATACTGTTTTTGTGGTGAAAGAGGAGTGATTAACAACTAGGTATATAAAGAATCATAGAATCATAGAGGTAGGGTCAGAAGGGACCTTGTAGATCTTCAAGTCTGACCCCCTGCCTGGACAAGAGAAAAAACTGGGCTCAAATGATCCCAGCTAGGTAGGCATCAAGCCTCCTCTTAAAGACCCCCAGGGTAGGGGCCAGCACCACTTCCCATGGAAGTTGGTTCCAGATCCTAGCTACCGTAACTGTGAAGTAGTTCTTATGGATGTCTAATCTAAACCTACTCTCCAACAACTTGTGGCCATTATTCCTTGTTATGCCAGGGGGCGCTAGGGGAAACAAGGTCTCTCCCAAACCCTTCTGGTCCCCCCTAGTGAGTTTATAGACGATCACCAGGTCCCCCCTCAACCTTCGCTTGTGAAGGCTGAACAGGTTCAGGTCCC
>NW_017728994.1:42023418-42026693 GCF_001723915.1 Gavialis gangeticus | reverse complement strand
CTTGAGCATCATCTCTGAGGCCGGCCCATCGCAGATGTGCTCCATGATGATCTTCTCAAAGAGTTTCCCTAGGATTGAGGTAAGACTGACAGGCCTATAGTTGTCTGGGTCCTCCCTCCTCCCTTTTTTAAAGATGGGCACCACGTTGGCTATCTTCCAAAGATGTGAGGACTTCTCTCCCTTTGGTACTTAGAAGAGTGCTTTCCAACCTTTCCCTCAGCATGACACCATTTAAACATTGGAAATTTTTTGCAACCCCAAAATGATGCAGACAAGATCAACACCCCCTCCCCCTGAGGACAGCATGGCCAGAGCAGAGCCCGTGGTGGGGGAAGATGCTGGCTGCCTGCTGTGGGCTCGGAGCTCTCCACCCTGCTGCTCTCCACCCCAGGGGCCTCCATGGTCCAGCAGGCAGGACCTGGTGAGGGAGATCAGAGCGGGGATGGGGAGGCTCGGTGCCACTGCTGGGAGCCCAATGCTGGCCACACCACCACGGTGAGGTGCCCTCTGCCCGCCCAGCAGCAGCAGCATAGAGTCATGCCCTTGCTGCTGCCAGGTGGGCAGGGAGCACCTCACCATGACAGCACAGCCAGCGTGGGGTTCCCAGCAGCAGCACTGGGCTTCCACATCCCACTCTGCCTTCCTGCCTGCTGGGCCATGGAGGCCTCAGGGGAAGGGCAGCAGGACAGGGAGCCACAAGCCCACAGTGGGCAGCACACATCCACCCCCCCCATCACCGTGCATAAATCTGGGGAATATGTGCCCCCCTATGCCTCCCTCCCTGGCCATGTGTGCACGGGCAGGGAGCCAGGCCCCCTGCTGCCCCCCAGATGAGCCTCCCATAGCTCCATCCTGTTCTCCCACCTGGGCCCCATGCACTGGCTGGCATTGCCCACAGCCCCAGGCCTGCCCCACTCCTTCCCTCCCTCACCATGGGGGCCACAATCTGTGCTCCCTCCACAATAGACTTACCTGGAGGGAGTGTGGGAGCTGCTCTCCATGCTGCCTGTCTGCCACATGCCTGTGTCTGTTTGCACATGCACATGGTGCCCCAACCTGATCGCCCTCCTCCCACTCCCCCCCCCAACTCCAACTAGCATCTTGCAGGCTGGAACTCTGCCAGTCTGCAAAGGGAACCTGCCATTTCCTGCTTTTTTCTGTGATTTTCATCATAATCAGTAAACACTGTCAAGTGTCTTTACAGTCCCATTTCTTATTGTTACAACCCCAAATGTGCTGACAACCCCAAGGTTGGGAACCACTGGCTTAGAAGATTAAGTACCAGAAAATAATGGCTAACTTCAGATTAACTACCTCCCTCTACTACTGTGAGCCACTGCTTTACAGTGAGGAGTTGAGGGCCCATTAGTTGCTGACTGAACTTAAAAATGTTCAACTGTGCAATATGTCAATAAGATAGCTAGATATGTTTTTTAAAGTTCCACAGGAATTTTCTAATTTCCAGATCTGGCAAATCATCTGCTAATTACTGTGCACACTATGTGCAGATAGGCAGCTGCTTTTTGTTACAATATAATTATAGGATAAGTATTACAAACAGAGGATTTTCTCTTGTCTGAAATGGCACATTTTCCCAACAAATATCAAATAACTTAATGAATAGCAGAGAGACACTTGAATTTAAATATAGGTTGAGAAAATGTGCTTTGGTTGGGATTCTGCTTGTGCTTCACTTCATGTGTTCATTTCATTTGATTAATGCAGCATAGTTTTATCACTTTAAGCATAGGTGCTTGTATGTATGTGTCTGTAATGTCAAAGGACCAAATGAAAAAGACAAATGGAATCACTTATTTTTCTTGCATTCAAAGTGGCAAATTGAGACCAATTATAATCAGGTCAACTGTGCTGCAATAAAGTCAGTATTGCTGAAGCCACTGGAGTTTGACCAACTTATTCCAGCACAGAGTTGGGCAAAATACAGCCTGCACCAGGCACTTTCATCTGGCATGTGGTACCCCGCAATAAATTGTACCCCACCCAGCTCTTCTGCCCAGGAGGGTGGGAGCAAGGTGACCACATTTTCAACGCCCCAACATACCCTATTTTGCCACTCCCACTGTCCTGGGAGCAAGGGCTCTGCCCAGCTAACAGCAGCTTCTGGGTGGGGTTCCTGCTGCAGCCAGCCCATGGGAACCTGCTTGGCTTCCTGGAAGTCCAACTCACTCAGGAAAGCAGGTAGGAAAGTGGTGGGGCTAGTGGGAAGTGTGGGGTGGAGTTGCAGCTGGGAGGAAACAGAGTTCAGCATACAGCCTGCACCCAGAAGGGCAGCAGGAGCACAGAGCTCAGCTGGGCAGGGGGTGAGGGTGAGGGGTGTAGGGACCCTGGTACACTCCCCCCATGGCATGCAGCCCCCTCTGCCGGCAGCAGCAGCAGGCAGACAGGTCAGGGAGCTTGTGCCCAGTACAGGTGCTCAGTTGGGTGTGGCTCCGGCCAGGGCTGCGCACAGTGGGAGAGAGCACTGCCTCTATCGCCAGGGCTCTCCATCATGTACCTGCAGCTCCAGCAGTCGCAAAGCTCCTGTGATAGAGGCAGCCATCGCTGCACTGGGGGCAAGAAGCGCAGCCCCAATGCAGGTGACCTGGCCACCTCTATCACAGGGGCTCAGCATGATGCATCTGCAGCTCCCACACTTGCAGCAGGGAAGCCCCATGCGGGACTCCAGGGGGAAGTAGGGGCAGGGCAGGCAGCAGGCTCCAGCATGGGGCTTCCCCCACTGCAAGTGGAGCTGCAGGCACATGGTGCGGAGCCCCAGCAATAAAAGCAGCTGAGCAGGCTGCACTCCTGACCCTCTCCCCCCGTGCAGCACTGCGCGGAGTTGCACCCCACTGAGCGCCTGCCCTGACCTCCCTGCCTGCTTCTGCTGCCAGGCAGTGAGGGCTGCACACCATGGGGGGAGTTGGTGGGGAGGTCCATACACACCCACCTCCCTCACAGCCCCACACCCTGCCCCAACAACCCCCAATGACATATACATATATCCCAACATACCATATATCCCCCTACACAGCCACACCCTCTCACAACCCCCCACACACTCCCACCCCACCCCACTATACACACACACATACACAATATGAGTGACACTTTATTATTGAGTTATTATGCAATCCCTCCTATATACAGTACACAATCACAAGTCATGACAAATATTTTTTTTAATAAAATTAAAATATATTATAGTAAATCTTTGACTTCTAGTGTATGATTTGGGTTTTTCTGGTTGTAAGATGGCAACCCCCCCCCCCCCCCCC
>NW_017728994.1:42011059-42023176 GCF_001723915.1 Gavialis gangeticus | reverse complement strand
GTAAAGTGCCCCCCCCCCCCCCCCCCCCGCTCCCAAAAGGAGTATTGGGGGACAGCAAGGGGAGGGACTTCTGGTAGCAAAGGTCAGGGGTTAGGGGGCAGGACTTCCGGTCCCAATGTAGTGACGGGGGGTGGGGAAACTGTTAAGGGGCAGGCTACCTATGTGGCCCCTGACAGCTCAACAAAACTTGTTAAGCAGCCCTCCACTTGAAATAATTGCCCACCCCTGCTCCAGAGTATCAACTATAAGAAAAAACTTACTTCAGAACATAAATTGACTCTCTTTTAGATATATTTTCCTTCTTCCAGTTCCTGCATATAATAAGTTTTTCCATCTGCTGTCTTCCTCTTTTGTGAATGCATAGAATTGTGGATCTGATTATTCACTTCCTCTAAGTCACTTATTTGTGCTCCAAGGTAGTCAAGTAACAACAAGCATGGAAATTATACCAGCAATTTTGCACTGCAAGAAAATATACATATCCCTCGAAAATCTACAAAGAATGACAGAAACTTTTTAAGGTCAGGCTGTAAATCTGAAGTTCTGCCACTTATTTCCTACCCCAATGAAAAACTGGGCATGAAGAATCACAGAAAAGTGTTGCAAGAGTATGATGGGTTAGTCTCCCATCAATATTTAATCATAATTTCCACTAATTTCAGTAAAAGTTTGAGAAGACAGAAAAATGTATCTGGAAAGTGTGATAGAACTGGAAAGGAGAAATAACAAACAAGAGAGCTTGTCTGTCTTTTTCAGAATAATTCATTAACCAGTGCACTTTAACCTGCAACATTCTAGGTTAAATTCCTAACTATACTGTATTTTAGAATGCTAGTAATAAAAAGTTAAGCTTTAACTCAGATTAGATGGCTGTGTAAATGCATGAACAGGCCAATTTTAAAATAAGTCACTGCTTAACACAATTAAGAATATAATTCAGTCTATACATTGATCCCCATTTAAATTAACTTTTAATTTTGCAGCTTTCTTGAGATTGTCTTTTTCTCTCTCATTTCAGAATATAACTGACTATGAGCTGAAAAGATTCAACATAATGCACCAGCCGTAAGTCTCTCATTTCTTTCTGCTTCCTCATGAACATGAGTTTACTAATGTTCTACTGTTTACTGCCATTCATTTTGTTGATCAATGGGTTGATGCTAAGAACTGTAAACTTCTGTTCACCAAACAGCTATAGACGGTAAGCAATTAGAGTTTTACTCAACAAAAAGGTAGTAAAATATTCACCAGAACTGAGGCCCAGAGTAGCTAACAATATAGTTTCTCTTATTCTTGCAACAGTTATTCTCATGTAATACGATACTCTCTTAACAGTGTAATCAGGTTTAAAACAGTATAATTTCCCAACTTTAGGAAAAAGGCAAGTTTAACTTTATCAACTTTTCTGGAACCCAAAAGCATGGTACAGTTTGCACTGTAGGGTACTACATATTCAGATGAACGATTCTCACACTTAGACACCAATTTAGGTGGCCAGATTTTCAACAAAGCTCAGTAAATAAGGTGCATTGAAAACACACTGAGAGCTACTGGGTGCACAGTCCTTTTGAAAATAAGTTGTTATTTAATTATGTAAGTAAGGGAGTTCTTTTGTCAACCTGACCTTGAGATTTGAAAATCATGCAAACTTGGCAGCAGTTACATTGTTCTGATAATAATCCATGATATGCACAGACTGCAGGTAAATAATCAGTTCAGGGAAGCAAAGGTCACAGTGAGGAAAGCATATGATATATTGCTATGTACTGTCTGTTCTGTATAAAACAAGGACCACTTTCATAAAATCAGGTCCAAATTCAAACTACTCAGGTTTGCACGTTGGCCTGTTTTGCAGTCAATTTCAGTCTACCTTCTTTGGCACCAGCTAGTTCCCACAGGATTAGTAATGAGCTTAGAGGGTCTATGTCACTTAATCATATCTGATGCAAGCTACTAATGACCCCAAAGTGATACTATTTATGGGCTATGTAAAATGAGTGAGAGTTTTTCATTCACTTCCTGGTAAATGAATGTTATCCAAATCTCATGTGGTCCAATATTTATAGGCAATGTCTCATGTTAACATTTTAAATAGTTGAAAATAATGTGGCAAGCTTTTGGATTTTAAAACCCTTCATCAGGCTGAGGAAGTCTCTGCAGTTGGTGTGTGCTCTTCCTGAATGAATTCCAGGAAGAGAGCACATCAACTGCAGAAACTTCCTCAGCCTGACGAAGGGCTTTTAAACCTGAAAGCTTGCTAAAAAAAATTTTCCCAACTATTTAAGTTGGTCTAATAAAAGATATTAGATTCACCCAAAGAACCTCATCTGCCTATGTCCTGAGACCAACACAGCTACAACCTACACCCATGTTAACATTTGGCATTTAAATATCCTTCTGAATACTGGTTGTAATATAAAATTATGATACAAACAACTGTGATGATAAAGTTGTAAAACTTTTTCACACACTTGAGGCATGGCAATTAAAATCTCTTTAAGGTAAAAGCTTTAATATTTGGGAGATTATTTTTCTTGGATGCATTTTAACTGCCGGTCCCCAACTTTGGGCAGCCTATGGACCATAATGCCAAGCAAACAACAGGGCAAGTATCATCATACTTTGCTTTCCCTGTTAAATATCTTTTAATTTCTTGTAGCTATGAGCTGTTTGTTGCCCATAGCCTATGGTTTAGGAACGATGGAAGTGCTTTCTCATGTGAAACAATGATATCAAGAAGTGTATTTTATTAACTGATAAAATGCACTCAGCTGTGATGAAGCAAGATGCTGTACTTCACCCCATGGCTTTTTATGCATGGTTATTTTTCCCCTCTTTCATAAAACACTAATGCCAGGCTGTTTAAAAAAAAAGGCTGAGTTTCAAAATTCCTCTCTATTGATAAGTCTTGTTTTTTCCCCATCACACTTGTATTCCTACTGATAAAGACTTGGATGAAAAAGAAAGTTAATATTATCATAGGCTCATATTAATAATTAACTAGATGAATAAGGAAATGTCAGAGGACCATCTTGCAAATAAATTAAGTATAATGAAGTGCAATTTTGACAGTAGAGGATATTAATAACATAAAGCTGACTGAAACCATGACCTTTGTTTCTATGACATTTATGGGTCTGATCTACTACATAGTGAAAGTCAATAGAATCCCTTGATTTGCCATCAGGGATTGACTCTCATTGATGTGAGCTTTTAATCATCCAACTGTCTAATTGTAAGTAGAAGAACATAAACTTTTCTGTAATGTCAATGCTGTCATCGAGTCCAAGACAAAAACTCAAAAATGGACTTCACTTTGTATGAAAAAAGTTTAAGTTCTGATTTCTGAAGTAAACAAGATCAATGGTATGATGTAGATATATATATATATATATATATATATATATATATATTAGGATTTTCTGAATACTTCTTTACGAAATTACTTCTTTAAAAGAACACTTTAGACTTTAATTCATTATTAATTTTTAACAAAAGCTATTAAAATATTATTCTATGCTTTTTATGAAAGGAGAATGCACCCCTAACAACTTGCAGAGGGAAAAAGTGAAAGAAATTATTTGTACTCATAAAACTGGCGAAAAATTTGTAAACTTAATTAAGCAATATAACAAGCTAATACCCTGTGGGCAATAAAGGAACTATAGTGGCTGTATTCCATCACTGGGCTCTGAATTTTCAGTCTTCCTATAGAACTGCATGTCTTAACTGGCTAAACTGACACAAGGATCATATGAGTTGGAAAATAGGGACAGAACAATTACCAGATAAAATCAGACTAGTAATCCAATCCTGTATTCTCCTTCTAATGATGTCCAATGCCAGATGCTTAGGGTAAGATGTCTATTTTAAGGTTTCTTGCAGCTATGGAATACTCTGCTGAAAAGGAATGTTTTTTCTTTCTAACTCCCATTAAATAGAAGTTGGCTGTCCTGAAATATGCCCCCTGTTGGTTTTTAATCTTTATTATTGTGAGTCTAAATATTCTAATTATCCACATAACTGGAAAGATATTGAAATTAGAAAACCAAAGGCAGTCTAAAAGCTAAAGCTCATAGTCATTCTAAATTGTACTGCCATCTTGCATCTGACAAATTAGCCAGCAGCAGACTCCATCAACATGTGGAGGAAAGTCCCAGTAATCCCCTGGTTGCTGCAGAAAGTACTGGTATACACTCATAGACAGCTCAACTACTATTAGCATTTTACAATCCACAAATGTGAAGACAATTCAAACACTCTCACCTCAACAGGCTGGGATCAGTACAAAGTTTCCAAGTGTGGATGGTATTCTGAAGAGCATTTCCCTGGGAAAGGTCTACAACATCCCAGCTATTGTGGTCACAAGCAGATTTAGTCACTTCTGAAATTTATTCAAGGAAAAAGATAACCAGAACAGTACAGTACTCTCAGGTGCTGCATCCAGACAAGAGTGGACGTTTGGTTCCCCAGGGACAAGTAGCAGCAGCAAACCTTGCACCACTGCTACTTGTCCCCAGGGAACACCCATGCCATGCACACTTTGACGTGTGACAAGTTACCCTGGGGGCAGTACAGGAGGCTGGGGACAGCACTGTGCTGGCCCCAGCAAACTTACCTGGGGTTCTGGAGGCATCCTGGGGCTGCAACAGTGGTGATCCTGCTGGGTGGAGCCTGGCTGGCAGCCACAGTGCAGCTCCAGGTGGCCCAGCTCCACTTTTCAGTGGCACATGCTTCTCGTGCACGTACTCCTCCATTTTTCTTTTCCGTGGGTTTTTTTGACCCCTGGATATCCTGGATAACCTGCAGGGGGGAAAAATGGAGCAGTGCATGCATGGGCCATGTGCCTTTGCAGTGCAGAGAACACCTGACTGTGCAGTTTGTGGTGCTGCAGACACGTTTGAGACACCACAAACCATACAACCGCATTCGTCTGGACATGATCAAGGATGTTATCTAAGACAGAAAGGAAATCATATCAAAATAGCCTTAGCAGCATTCTGAAGTATCTTATTCTTTCTGAAAATGCTTACTTAGTTTTGTTCAAAAGGCAATGCAAGGGAGTTTGTGAAACTCACATCTGCCAAACTGACATATGAGTCTTAAGTATAATTGAGTGCTACATATCCATAATTTGGAAGTAAATCTTGAGAAAGAGAGACATAATTATAGTTTAATTAAGCAGGGTATAGATAGTTCAAGGCTTGCAATGTCAGGTATTTATACAGACACTATATCATAATGTGCCTCATTTACTCATATTTCATGTTCCCAGGAATAATTAAATTGGAAGACCTTCGTTATACATAATACAACTAGGGATAGGGAATCTTCCCAACAAGAGCCCCCTGCCATTGTGCTATAAACATGCTCTAAATTAGATCTGAAATGTCATGTCTTGGTTTTATCTCATTTATATATAATAACACTGCATGTATCTCAGTCATTGTACAATAGATGAACAAATGAATAGCACATAATTAAAAGGCCTTCTAATTATAATGTGGGTAGTGTCTGGATTATTTTTTGCAATAATCATCCACCACTTTTCACAGTGGTGATTTATAGTTGTCATCATCTTATAAGATAACTAAACAGTTTTGGTATCCATGAAGTAGATACTTTAATATTAAGACTGATTTACAAATTAGTTTCTAACTTTTCTTTTTCGGTTATTTATAATTTTTTTAAGCAAATTAATATGGGGATGAAATTTTCCAAGATTTCTTCACCTGGAAGAGATGAGGAAAATGTGAATTGGAAAAGCCAGTATATCAGCTACATCAGATATTTTCCCCATGTGTTCCACGGGAAATATTTGCACCTGCATAACTGGGGCTATGTCAGTACTACAAACTTAGTAGTGATGCCATGCTTCAGTACGAAAGTTAACATTTTCAGTCTCTTGACTGAATACTTGATTTCTACATTCTACTTCAGCTTTACCATTAGGATTAGTACTTCATAGTACAGGAAATGGTACTACACCATTTGGATGAGTGTGAAATTGAGGCTTTATAAGCAATATAAGTTTAAAAATGTTTTGTATTTGTACTTTTTAGTACTGCCAATTTTAAATGAGTAGCAACTGTACAGACAACTTGCAACTTTCCACATTTGCACTTTCTTCCCAATGAAGGCTTCAAGCTGAGAAGCATTCTGTAACTAGTGCTTTCTATCATGATAATTAGTAAGTAAGCAAAGTTTACCCCTCTCATAAGCACATCTATATTATAATGGATTTTAAATTACCATATTGCTTCAAAATGCCAGTGCTGACTCAGGCACACAGTTGTACAGTTTTAAACATGCAGATTTTGTTGCCTTGTTTTTCTTAATTTCCCTGTGTAGTTTCAATAGTATTTTCAAAATTTTTTATTTATCCTGTTGCTGAAAATGAACAGTGCCACAGAAAATTGTGTTTAAGATTTAGATTATTTTTCTTAATATAGCTCCCTCCCGAATAATAAAAATAACACCCAATATAGCCTGCAAGAAGTTTTTTGTATTTTAGTATAATAAACATCTTATCTGGGTGCTGTCTTAGCTGCTAGCATAGAATATACAGCAATATAAATGCTTCAGAGGAAACACGTTCCATATATTAAAATGATAATTTTGCCTTAACCTTACTTCAGTTTCTCCAAAAGCTGAAATTCTCCTTTGCAAGATTTTCAGTGCAGCCAAAGAGCCCATGGTACCCCTTAGTTAGTACCTTTAATGTTGCATCCAAAAAGAAAGGTAAAAAAGAGTCTTATTTGCAAATTACTCCTAACATATAACATAGGAATTAAGCAATACTAAAGAAAATTGATTAAGTTCAAAAGGTGGGTGAATGTCTCGGTGCACCAAGGTTATGGTAGTTTGTATGTTTGGGTCTGCTACATAGTAGGCAAGGATGTTTCCTGAGGAAGAACAACTTACATTCAAAAACCTTCTCTAACTTTATCTCAGCTATTTAGTTACTTCAATAAAAGTTATCACCATAAGAAATCCTTGCCTCAGTGCACCAAAACAGCTTGCATGGCCATGAACCAAGAGCACTGTCTACCTGGGTTATTTCCCTTGCCTCAGCTACCCAACTGTTGTGATACAAAGCGCTCTATGGAGGAAGGGATGCCTACCAAACATACTTTAATTCTCCAACAGCTGAAAAACAATATCATCCTAACTGGAAATTTCTATAACATTTCCCAGTGCATAAGAATCAGCCCAGACTTTCCTCCAAAAAAACTAAACAGCCGTTTTTAAATTTTAGTTCATTTTTATTACTCTTAGGTTTGGGTAAGTTGTTGGAGGAGGGGGGGTGTCTACATTTTGAGTGGCTTGACTGATGTCAGAAAGTAAGTATGCCAACCCATAGACAATGGCATTGAAGACATGGTGGCTTAGATGCCAAACATAGAAAATAGCTTTACAATGATGTGCCTACTTACTTATGTAAGTGCCTTTATGAGGTTTGCCCCTCCGTAACTTCCATTGTGGCTGCTCATTCCCATTGTTGAATCTGGACTTTGAAACATTTGTTTCAATGCCTTCCTTTTTGTACCTTTGAAGTCCCGTCAATTAATACCTAAGGGCACCTATCCATGTACATTGAGTCTGTTCCAATGTGCTGTAATTACAGTGCATCAGAGCACATGGTAATTACCGTACACCAGCAGACTCCAGCATCATGTGCATCAGCATCCCCATGCTGAAAAAAGGCAGCGGGGGGTGCTTTAGTTAAAGTGCCTCCACCACCATGTTTCAGTGCAGGAATGCTGATACATGTGACACTCTGGGCCCTTTAATTAAAGCTGTTCTTGGAGGCACTCTAATTAAAGTATTTCCCTCTCTCCTCGCCTCCCAGAGCAGGTCTATAAATGCCCATAATTCACAAAGAAGTCAACTCACACAAAGGTGGATACACCATGTCAACTGCCATTGCACAAGCATTCTAAATAAAAGTTGACCAGAAACAGCTGCAAGGACCAGGCTGGTCTTGCCTTTCTTTCTCAACAAAAAAACTGTTAACCTGAACTGGTACATTTTGAGTATTGTGTAGAGAAAGAAAGATATAAAAATAAATACTGGTTGTTGGAAGATCACCAGATGGTGCTATTGCAGATAGTTTCAAGAGCTCTGCTGGTAAATAAAGCAAGGGCCACCCTCAAAGCAGGTCTCAGGCTGCTGGGTAATCTTTCCTGCTCTCTCCTCACTAGTACAACTCACCTTATGATGCCCAACCAAGTGAAAGCAGCAAATGAAAACAGAATTGGATATGGGAGGAATCAACAATGGAAGCTTTTACTCATCTACAGGTTTCCCTCACTTCATGCAGGTTCTGTATATGTGAATTTGCTCTTATGTGATGACCATAGGTAATGTGTAGGGCGTGCACAAAGGTGCATCTGCACCCCCTGAGATTAGCCGTGCAACCCCTGAGAAAAGCACCACCAACACTGCCAGTGGTGCCTGTGAGCAGTTGCCCCTCGTCAGCCCCCCCCCCCGCCACCGCTAGCAGTGTCCGTGGGTGGTCAGCGCTCGCCACCCACTCCCTGCCACCAACACCACCACGGCTACCTACAGGAGCTCTCCACTCGCCGCCACCACACCCACACTGCTGACACCACCACCTGTGGGCAGTCACCGTGCCCCCCCAGCCTCCAGGGGCACGTGGAATTCATGGTGATGACCTTTTTTATACCCCAAATTCACTATATGCCAAGTAAATTCACTCTTATGCGATCAGCATAGATGTGCACCCTTTTCACCCAAGCAGGTAAATCTGTGGGGGGAAGGGGAAAGCGCCATGGAGCCAGGGCCCCACTCACCCCAGCCCCTGCTGCAGCTGCTCTGGGAGTGGCTGATGCCACCTGCCTGCAGCCACTGGGCTGTGCCATGCCCCAAAGCCCCCAGGGTTCTGCTTATCCCCATTCACTCCAGCCCCTGGGCTGCTCCATGCCATTATGTAGGCAGCTGGCATTGGCTGTTCCCGGGGCTGCTGCAGCAGGGACTGAGATGAGTGGGGACAAGCAGAGGCCTGGGAGGCACACGACACAGTGCTGCTTGTCCCAGTGCACTCCAGCCCCTGCTGCAGGAGCCCCAGGAATGGCCAATGCCAGCTGCCTGCACCATGGTATGGCACAGCCCAGGGGCTAGGGTGAGTCAGGACAAGTGGAGCCCTGGGGGGTTTGGGGTGCAGCGCAGCCCAGCAGCTGCAGACAGCTGGCATCAGCCAATCCTGGGGCCACTACAGCAGGGTATCGGATGAGTGCAGACAAGCTGCACTGTGCCCCGTGCCCCCCAGGCCTCCGCATGTTCTCACTCACCCTAGCCCCTGCTGCAGCAGCCCCGGCAATGGCCAATGCCACCTGCAGATGGATCTGTCAGTGGGTGCAGGGCAGGGGAGCACGGCTTTTGCTGCTATGCATGCCCCGGGAGGGCTGCGGGCTGGGGGGCTATGGTGGGCTCTTCCCAGGGGGGATGTGCCCCTGGATCTGTGCATGGGGTGAGAGCAGGCTGCCACCTGCCTCAAGTGCTGGGAAGAGCCCGGTGCTGCTGCCAGCCCCAGCCTGCAGTGGCAGCCTATTCTCATCCCACATGCAGATCTGGGGGCATGTGCCCCTGGGAAGAATCTGGCACAGCCCCCATCCTGCAGCCCTCCCAGGGTGCACATTGCAGCAAGAGCCGTGCCCCCCCACCCCGCACCCACTGACAGTTTCCCTTCCTTTGCTCCCTGCTGCAGCCCCGGAAGCAGCTAACTCCACCTGCCTTCAGCCACTGGGCTACACTGCACCCCTCCCCCTGCCCCTTCCCTAACCCTAGCCTCTCTCCCTCCCTACCTCACCTCTGTGGGAATGAATCCCTATTGATTACCTTATAAACTGGGGTCCCTTTATGCAAATTCAATTTATGCACAGTTTTCCGAGAATGCACGTACCACATAAAGCAAGGGAAACTGGTATTCCAAAAGGGTATACTAGTGATAGCCTACATCTTCTGCAAACTGCTCTTGATATTTGATACCACAGAATCTCTTTCACTCCCTGTTCTCAACAATTCTCTCTTAAGGTTTCCCCAATTTAGCCGCACATTTTTTCCCTCCTTTCCATGAAGTCCTTCTCAAGTTAATTCAACAATTAGAAAGATGTTGAAAAACAGGGCAGTGTGTGCTATAACAGTTCTATCTATAATAATCTTTCTTAATTTAACCATTTGTGAAGAAGCACTCAATGCACAGGCAGAAGTTACATTTGCTGTGTGATCAGCCCCATGAAAGCACTCTACAGCCATGCCCTAACAGAAGTGCATGGCTGCAAAACACTTCAAAAGTCCCTGATCATGCAAAAAATTAACCCTCATTATATGAGGGTTCAAATGCAGGTGTTCCAACATGGAGTGCCTTCATTAACTTCCTTCTACTCAGGCAGCTGGGTTGATGCAACCCAGCTCAGGCTGGTGTTTGCCCAGCCTGTGCTGGAGTGGAAGGGGGTGGATTGGCTCCAGTCCACCTACCCCCACTCCAGCATAGACTGGGAAAACCCTAGCCCGACCTCCCACTTTTCCCTTCTCCTCCCTTCCCATCGTGCAGACAGCATCAGAGCTAGGAGAAGGCAGGGCAGGGCTATGGGAAGAGGCTGTAGAGCACAGCCCCTCTTGCTGGATCAGCTCCAAATTGGAGCTTGATCCCCCACCCTCCCAACCCAATAGCAAATGTCTGTTGAGTCAGGAGGGTTGATCTAACTCATGGCACTTTCTGTGAAGTGCTATGAGTTAAAGTAGGGAGCTGCACTTTTGTGTGTACTTTCAGAGTATTTTTGAAAGGCATTATCATAAGTATCTCTTTTACAGGAGGATCTGTTACTCCCTGTTAGGGACAGCCAGGAAGGTGAATCATGAACCACTACTGCTTTTAGTCTGGTAAACCATGGAGTTTATGCTGCCATGGTTTGTCAATTAATGGTTACAGCTGCCTCATAAGAATGAGTGCTGAATGGATGTGGGTTGAGCACTGAAGCAAGAACCTTATGCCAACCCCCCTATTAGACGGTTGAACATTGCTATCCCAATTTAATTGATGGAGACAGAAAAAACAGAAAAGGAAACCTAATTACCCAACTTGAGATGCCTTGGCTGTGATTTTTAAAAGTGTTAAGTCTCCACAGTTCACAGTCACATTTGGCTTTGCAGATGCCTGTTGCTTTTGTAAACTTGTCTCTGGATAACTGAAGTTGGAGTGCCTCTTAAAAACCTGAAACAGCCACCTTAGGCCAATCTTTGTAGATCCAAACTACTTGTTTTCATAGGAGTCTGCAGCAAAGTCAAGAACAGAACATCAGTCTCCTTCAAGCACTTTTCCCCTACCCCTTCAGCTGATTTGCTTTGCCTTCCTGTATTGCAAAGCTGCATTCAGACCACAGAAAACAGGCTGTTGCTGTTTCAGTTCAATGGGCTTTCTTCCCTTTTAAAAAGTTATATTTGGTAAATCGGAAAGTGCTGCACCTGGGACTCAAAATCAGAAGAAAATAACTTCTAGGTCACTCAAGCAATGAAGCATGAAGAATTGTTAATTTATAATCTCATTTTAGCTGAATTCCACATGTGCAGAGTCTCAAGCACACTCTGTACAGAGAACAGAACAGATGTCTTAACTCATTTCACTCCAAGTCTCCTAGCTTGAATCCTCTCATTTTTTTGAATACATTACTTAATTTACAGTACATTATTGCCGCAGACAGAGCCCCCTGCAGAAGAGTATTACCTCCTTCTGTCCTTCAGAGTGGCTACTTTGATAACCAATGAAAAAGTAATTTTTTCCTGCCTTTGTACAACAATATAAAATTTAATTTACTACATTAGGGGGTTGTGTTGTGGTATGGGTAGACTCTCCAGTACTTCTAAAGTGGGAAAAATAATTAAACATCATCAAATCTGGACTTTTAAAATGCAGAAGTGAGAATTCAAAGGAATTATTGACAACTGAAGATAAATAGTAATAAGGTATCTGGAGGAGAGAGCGAAAGCCTCTCGTGTAAGCGTCAAGGGGACTGTAATAATTACAGATGGAGTTATAAGCTAAATGCAAGGTGCAGGCAGAGGTGCAAGTAAGAGATATATAGCAATGTAGATATA